>NC_063183.1:12308091-12967734 GCF_023159225.1 Perognathus longimembris pacificus | reverse complement strand
GCCTTTTATTACATCACTATATATGTTTTTTGTATGTACTTATTTTTGTTAAGCAGTTGTACAAAGGGGCTTCAATTCTGGAAGTCAGCTTCTGAGGACAACACAACTTGATCAACGTCACCCCCTCCATCATTCTCCCCATCCATCCCATCCTTACCCTCAAATATTGTACATTTCACATTGACATGGATTTTTTTTAAGTCACAAAAGACATTACTGCTTTTCTGTATAGTCAGTGTATGAGTACTTTCACAAACATATATTCAAATATATCCCCCCCACACACCATTTGTCTCCATTTCTCCCTGTATGTTCAGGCTTCCAACTAGAATAACATTTTCTTTTTAGCATAAAGAAGTCTTATAAAGTATTTCCTTTACTATACATCGGCTACCAAGTGGAAAGGATTTTATTCTGCTTTCTCTTTTGAAAGAAATGCTTGTTGTGTCTGTAGAATTCTAAGCCAGAAGTTGCTTTTTTCTTTTCCTTTTCTTTCTTTCTTTCTTGATTTTTTTGTGTTTTTTTTTTGTTTGTTTTACAGTATGTGTGTCCTGGGTTCCATCTTTTCCTTAGAGTTGCCTTTCTCTGAAGATGATGTAGGTTTACGGCACTTTGAGTGTGTTTCTCTGTCCCTCTCATTCTTTCCTCCTTTTCTGATATCCAATGCTAACTCATGTCTGTCAGAAAATGATAACATACACATCACTTTTCTAGAATATATGTGTGTGTGTGTGTGTGTGTATGCTTTCTACTAATGAATTCTCTAGTTCATTAAGACTCTCTGTATAAATGACCAATTTGTGATTTAATAAGTATAATATGAGCTGCATTTTTTTCTTTCAACCTACCACTTCCCTTAATATAACCTCTGAATACGCTAGACACCTTGTAAAAAGTCTCCTGTGTTGTCTTGTCTTTGTGGTGCTGTGTATTGAACCCAGAGCCTTAAACTTACTTATGTAATCATTCTTCAGCTTGAGCTTAAACTTCCAGCCCTCTCTAATTGCTTTATTGATTCATTTATCTATCTATCTGCTTATTTATTTATAGAAAAGACCTCATTAACTTTTCCAGGGTTGGTCTCAAACTTGAAATCCTCCTGCCTCCACCTCCTGAGTAGCTATGATTACAGGCATGCACCACTATTTGACATCTTTTTTTTTTTTGGCCAGTCCTAGGCTGTGAACTCAGGGCCTGAGCACCATCCCTGGCTTCCTTTTTGCTCAAGGCTAGCACTCTGCCACTTGAGCCACAGCGCCACTTCTGGCCATTTTCTGTATATGTGGTGCTAAGGAATCGAACCCAGGGCCTCATGTATACAAGGCAAGCACTCTTGCCACTAGGCCATATTCCCAGCCCCACTATTTGACATCTTAATCGGGATGATGCCTAGGTTATCCTCAAACTGCCATCCTCCCAGTTTCTGCCACCTAAAGGAGCTGGGATCAAGGCATACACCACTGCACCTGGCTCCAATACCTTTTATAACAATATGGTATTCTGTAGCATTCACCAGTTGAACTGATAAATAAGCCCATTTGTCAGAATTACATATGTGGAATGGGTTACAACCTTAAATCCTTGTCCTAGAAACCTGAATTTTAGGAACAGATGAACCCTATATTTGGGACACCAATGGAAATCTAGGGGGGAAATGTCTATGACTTTCAAGGATGCTGCCTGGTCTCTTGGCCACTCTGCACTACATGTTTCTAACTCTTCAGAGAAAACTACTCTCTCCATGTGTTTCCACAGACAGAAGAGAACCATGTCCCACATTGATAGTTCAAGTGTGTGTGTGTGTGTGTGTGTGTGTGTGTGTGTGTGTTGGTTTCTTCAAGTTTTTTTGTAAGTCATTTAAGATGAGTCCTACAAAATCAGTCGTTGGAGCACAAAAGCTTGAGCCAGTTCCCAGGGTTAGAGGTCAAGGGGAAACTCCTTCCTCCTGGCCTGAATGTCATCATCTTTTAGATGCAGGCACCTGTCCGACCATTTCACTTCTTCTATAACACCTGGAGCCAGGCCCCAGGGGCTCTTGCCTGTAATCCCAGCTACTTAGGAGGCTTATCTCCAATTAACCACCCAAAAGCTGGAAGTGGAGCTCTGGTTCAAGTGGTAGAGTACTAGCTGTCAGCACACAAGCTCAGGGACAGTGCCCAGGCCCTGAATTCAAGCCCCAGGAGTGGCACAAGCAAACAAATAAATAACAAAACAATGCATAGGAGATATTCCACCCTCTTGCCTTGCATGTTGTCTCCAGATTCTAAGCTCTTCACAACCTGTGATTCTGACCCATCTTCCCATTGCACTAGATAACTAAAAACTCATTCCTCTTGTCGCCGATGAAAATGCAAGACTCTACTTGCACAATAACTGAATAATACACCCTGCACAAAGGGCTGGGGTTTGAGTATAAAAGGGGGAGGAGGGTGCCTTCCTAGCAAACATGAGAGTCTGAGCTCCAGCCCCAGTGCCACAAAAACAAATACAGGTACTTTATACCCTGAAATTCCAGTTCTACTAACGTCACCTCCAGAGTTACTAGTAGGAGCAAGCATATGTTTCTCCAAACATTGTTTATGGTGAACAGGGAAAAAACATCTTGATACACATAATTGATGCCATTCAAATAAACTATACTGATTCTAGTAGAAATGCTACATGGCTTTTTTTAGCATAAGGCAGACACTTAAAGTGATTTTATGGCTCAATATCTTTTTAGGTGAAAAATAAAGTTAAAAATCAATTTTGAGCAATGTAGATAGGGTAATCTTATGTTTTTGATGTTTTTAAAAAATGTGACAGGAAAATCCTGTTATGTATGTTCCTGTTTGTATTTTCTATCTTTTAACCCTAAAAGGTTATTGCTGAGAGTGCAAATAAATATCTAAATACCAGCTGTTGAATATTTTAGGAAGGACAAAGAGCCTAGAAACTAAGGGTCTCTTGCTTTTTATTGTTTGCCAATGCTGAGAGACCAAGTAGTCTCGTCCCTTTCTACCCACTAGATCCGTTCTTTCTGGAAGAAGAATTAGTAAAAAGGTAAATCCAGAACCAAGTTAATGCAGGTGAGTGTGCCATCTTCAAACTCCTATCCCTGGGAGATTGTACCTCCTAAGGTATTGATGTATTCAATACCTAGTAGGTATATGCTTCATCGTGTAGAGAGGAGAAAACCCAGAAGTAAATAAAACAGAAATATTCTCCACAACCAAGAAGACTAGAGTCAGGCTATAGCCTGATACTTAATTAGCTAGCCCACAAGAATGTTTATGCTATTATGATTATTATTTCAATTCTATTAAAAGTTTGAAAAGAACTAAGTGCTGATGGCATTAATAATAATAATTAATGATAATAATAAATAATAAGATTTCAACTGTATTAAAAGTTACAAAAGGCCAGGCATTGGTGGCTCACACTTGTAATCTTAGCTATACAGGAGGCTGAGATCTAAGGATCATCATTCAAAGCCAGCCCAGGCAGAAAAGTCCCTGTAAGACCCTTATCTCCAATAAACTACTTACAAACTGGTAATGGGGTTGTGGCTCAAAGTGGTAGAGCACTAGCCTTGAGCAAAAAGAGTTCGTGGGTAGTGTGTAGGCCCTGAGTTCAAGCCCCAGAACTGACCAAAACAACAACAACAAATGTTACAAAAGAGCCAGTAGTGGTAAATCATACCTATAATCCTAGCTACTCAAAAGGCTGAGATCTAAGGAGCAAGACTCAAAAGCCAGCCCAGGAAGTAAAGCCTATGAAACTCTTACCTCCAATTAACCAACAAAAAGCCAAAAGTGGAGCTGCGGCTCAAGTGGTAGAGCACAAGCCTATTATGAAAGATTTAAGAGACAGTATCCAGGCCCTGAGTTCAAGACCCCAGTACTGTCACCAAGGGGGTGGGGGTGGGGGTGGGGAGAAAGGTTACAAAATAAAAATAGCTGGAGAAAGTATAAGGACTTTGCTTATGCAGTCTTGTCAAACCTCAAACATTCAGATGATGTTTAGACCTAATCTGTAGTACCCTCTGTCTGAGCATTCTTGCCATAGCATTGCCTTCCCTGGCTTACTCAAAAATGAAGATTGTCGTTAAAATAAGACAGCCAGGCATCTGTGCCTGGAGTCCCCATTCCCTCAATGGGGGAGGCCCAGCCTGGGGCCCTGAGATCCGCCCAAGGAGAAAGCCCCAAACACTGCTCTTCTATCCCAATCTCTGAGTGCCCTCCCCCACCTGCCCAGCTCTGTGGATAGATAGCTTTAATTTCCCAGGTCCTCTCTAGGCGCAGGCCTTTGCTGAAGCATTCTATTTCCTTGTGCCACCAGCCCCTGATGTCCAGGGATGCAGCTCGGCAGAAGATTGCCCTGGGAGGGATTTTAAAAACCAAATACCCAGCTCTGCTGACGCTGCAGGCGTTGGTGGGGCGCAGGCCCATTTGGCCTCTTTTCTCAGAGCCAGTGGTTCTCCGCTTCAGAGCTCAGGAAAATGGGAACAGAGCCAGGGTTGGACACTACTTCTGCACTCCACGTCATCTTCAGGATGGACTCTTAAATCCCAACAATGCCTCGACGAGCCCTGAGAACTGGGGTAGTTTGCACCCCACCCTCCCTTCCTCATCTTTACCATCAATGTTGATAAATCCTCACTATTGTATATGAGACTCAGCCCTGTGCAAGAATTCTCCCAACTTATGCCCGGAACCGTTCTCTAAGGCTGGAACTGTTCTTATCTTCCCACTACAGATAAAATAAGAAAGAGAGAGATAGAAAGAGAGAGAAGCAGGTAGATTGGAGAGGGGTAGATAACGTTTCCAAATCTTTCCAGCTAATAAGTGCCAATACTCAGATTTCAACCCAGGCCTTCCGACTGTGATTTTAATCACCTCTCTCTTTCGCATGAGCAATACCAAATTACTTGCAATTCCCCCAGGGTGCAATTCTCTCACGCCTTTGGGCAGGAATAGATCTGGTGTTGAGAGAGAGAGGGGGGAGAGAGAGAGTGAGAGAAAGAAGAGGGGGGAAGAGAGGAAACAGAAGCAAAGTATGGATGAATGTAGCTATAATGGAACCAAGTAACATAAGGGGTTGGGAGAGTTTGAGGGAAATGATGGAAGGCGAACAATGATATGTTGAATTGAAACCCTTTCATGCAACTATTTAAGGGTAATAATAACAATCAATAAACGAGTGAAAGAAACTTTAAATAGCTATAAAAAAAACACCAAATCCAGAAAAATGGCAAGATTTGTTTAATTTCTGTGTCACATAGTGCATAGGAGTTTTCTTTCTTTTCATAATTGCATGTATCGATTGTTTCCTTCACCTGCCAAGATTTTTGTGATGTTATTTTCTACGGGAAAAATTCAAGGATAGAATTTGAGTATATAGGTATAGATAGATAGATAGATAGATAGATAGATATAGATGTAGATATTTATACAGATATTATATATTTATGTAGAGATATTTATTTAACAAATATTTATATTCATGTATCAATATTTATTTATTATATAGCTATATATTTATATTTTACATAAATATGTCTAAGTATATACTTATAAATATAAAGATACATTAATCTGTACTTATTATATATTTCTATATATAAATAGATGATTTTATAAATAAAGCTTTATTGGAGTGCAGTTGTGTGTGTTTGCTTACTTAGCGTCCATGACTACAGTTGTACTCTAAGACACAGTGGAATACTTGAAATAGAAGAGATAGCCTCAGTGACTAAAATACGTCCTATCTTTCCTATAAAATGTTTGACAGTCTCACTCTAGAGTAAAGGTATCTATCCTGAGAGAATTTCAGTAGGTTGCTCTAGAGTTTAGTTTCATTGTCTACCCATTATGTGGCTCACTGTTCTGAGCCCCAGTTGGCCAAGGAGTCCCCAATGCAGTGAGTACTGACACACAAAAAAGCGTTTATTTGCACAGGCACGCACATACACACAGCAGGTGAAGATTCACACTGCTAGAAACACGGGTGCATTTCCCCATGAGACACAGTTTTGTTCCCACACTGGTGTGTAAACACAGGCTTTCAAAGACACTCAGTTATAAAAATTGAACCAGTCATGAATGCATGTAAAGCTTTTACAGTTCCAGTTGACCTTTATTAACTTAGAAAGATGAAGGACATTAGAACGAGATAATATAGCTTTATCCATATGCATTACATATTGGATAAGAATTAATCATTTTATTTTTTCTCCCTCCCCACTGAGTTGAATTCAAATGCAAAATTTCCATAAGTACAAGAACTCCAAGGACCCTTTATGTAATCATTATCGACTTCTTGTTTATAAGCAAGCCTGAAAGTAATGTCTCTTTTTAATTAGTTTCCTGGTGACTTCTTTTTTTTTCTTTTCTTCTTCTTTTTTTTAATTAAACAATGCCACACACAAACTTTTGAAGCTAAAGACACTTTAATGGATATGATCTGTCTGGCTTTCTTCTCTTGACTGTATTCATTATAGGCGAATCAATGGAAATTGATAAACTCGTGATTTGGAAAAGAAGAATGTATTTGTATTCATTACAGAGGATTGGAGATAATAATAAAATAAAATGTTGTTATAGAGAGATATAAACCCAGCCTGCGGAATTGTTCAATATGAGCAGAGCTAGATACATTTCATTACCCTGATAGGGGAAAAGCTCAGAAGCGGAAGCCAATAATTTTAAAAGTCTTGGGCCCAGGGTTATGCTGACTGTACAGTTCAATACGTTAATTGACAATAAATCCTGCTTGCCTCTAAAAGGCACATGGCCAGTCATTTTCAAGATGGTCATGATTTTTTATGATGCAGAACTTTTAATTTACAGGGAAGATAAAAATAGACTTACTTTCCGCCACTTGTATTTGATTTAATTACCTCATCAACTATAAATCATCTACTATTGAAAAAGTAATTTAACATAGATGATATCTGGCTGACATATTTTGAGGGGTTAATGCAAGGAAGAATATGGTGAGTCTGAAGAATGGAAGCCTGATGTTTGCAAACACTCAGTGAACACTTTTCCTACTTTTTTTTTTTCTCAAGCAGATACACCTTGGAGAAGAACAATGTGTCATTGTAGACAACAAAATTTGAACTTGATTATGTTTTCAGCATTTTCCCCTTTTTTTCTTATGCTGTCATGTTGTCCCTAGTGGCAAATCTGATCTGAATCTAAAAATGGTAGCTAAGATGAATGCTTTTATTTTCCATAAGAGTCTCCATTCAGTAGAATCATCTAGATTAAATCTTTGATGGATAGATGGTGGTTATTTATGATCAGAGAGGAAAGGTGTGGTTTCCTGGAATGATTGGAAGCCCAGTGTCAGAAAACTGGTCAGAAACTCTTTTTATCCAAGCTTGGTCAGACAAGTCAGCTGCTCCCATTTCTCCCTGCCTCTCTAGAAAATCATAGTCTATAACCTTTGGCCACCATAAGCTAACTACTCTCTATTTGCTTGTCTTGTCACTTGGCTGTTCAAAATTCTTCTGTGCTTTCTCTATCCGGCCCAGGATAAAGCCTAAAGTTTCCGGCAGATCTCTCTCTCTCTCTCTTCTTTTTTTAACACTTCTTCTGCCATTTTTGTGAATGCTGGCCTACACATATTCCCCAAACATTTTTAGAATGTTTAAGCCAAGCAATTTGAAGAGCTTTCAATTCCTGTCCTATTATGACTTATGGGTTCGCTGGTCTATAGGCTAGCTGGCTGGATAGATGGAAGAAGGAAGGCTGGATGGCTGGCTGGATAGATGGATAGATGGATGGATGAGTAGATGGCTGTGTGGGTGGGTGGTGGTTACATGGAGGGAGAGATGGAGAGATAGGTAGGTGGTTGAGTGGATGGGTGAGTGGATGGATGAATGGATGACTGGGAGCATGGCTGGGTGGATGGAGGGATAAATGGATGGATGGGTGGGTGGATAGATGGGAAGGTGGATGGATGAGTAGGTTGGTGGGTGGGTGGATGGGTGGGTGGGTAGATGAATGGATGGATAGAGTAATGAGTGAATGAACTTCTCTTTCCTTTCCTAGAGGCATTTAGCTACTGTCTCTAAACTTGTATTTAAAATCGTTCTAAAATCGTTCTCTATCTGCATCTCTGACCTATCAGTATGTATGAATAATCATTACTCACCAGACATGGAGGTGATTTCCTTTAACAAACTATGGCCTCACTCAATGTCTAGCCTGCCTCCTTGGTCTACTTGTGGTAGTCCATGAGATTCTGGGTGGGGTACACCATCATTCCTGATTCGTGTTACCTTTCATCATCTTCCTCTGGCAAACAGGCACAGGATTCTAGGTTGGCTTTGTGGTTTGTTTTCTTATTTTTCTATTCTTGCCTAGCATTTTCTTTGGAGTCAACCCTGAAGACCTGCCATTTAATCCTTTGTAGGTCCAGTTCTGGGCTCATATCAGGAACCAAGAGGAGTGGCAGGTTCCTGGCCGAGTCTGCTGACAGGTCTTCAACTTCCAATCCAAGATTTTCCCTCAAGATCAGTGAAGAACTCCAAGATTAATTTTTCCCCTAAACTCACATTAGTTTTGTAATAATAAAAAATTCATTATGCAAAAAAGTTAATTTTTGCAACTGTATAATGGATTCTATGGGTTTATTACTCTAGTTCATTTGTGTAACTACATGGGATTCAGTCTTTTATGTGGTTGAGCTCAATATACTAAAATAAGCACAGAAGTGAGACTCATGATACCTAAAATATATGTATGTATTTATGTATGTTATTAAAAGGAAGATATAATAACCCAATTATTTCAAACAGAAATATTATCCAAATCTCCATAAATTTCATTTTTTTATACCTTACCTCCCTCCCTGAGCATAAACTCATATTTTTATGGAATAGCATTCATGTAGCTCAGGTCATTTAGTGTTCTGCTATATTCATTTTCGAGTTGATTAAAAACATTGCCACATTTCCACACCATTTTCATAATGATAATTTTTTCTCATCTGCATAATATTCCACGAGGTTGGTGTAACTTCATTTAATCCATCAATCCCTTATGAATGGACATTTGTATTGTTTCTCTTTTTATTCTTCTTGTTGCTGTTGAAGATGATGCTGGAAAGGCTAATAAAAGATGCTGAATTTTAAGAATTAATTAAGAATTTTCGCCCATTGTTTTTCTTCATTGAAGAGGACTGGACTAGCTCAGAACTCAGCCTTCATTTCTGTTTTCCTTTGCTATTGTTTATCATTTTCATGCCTATTTGCCACTTCTCTTACTGGTTTATAATCTCTGTTTGGCTTTAACCTTAACCTATGTATTATGTAATTCACATCGAGACACAGACTGAAGTAAACCAGTCTGAATTCATAGGCTCCGTTCCACCATTTAATCACCATGAGACTTCATCATTTAATCACCATGAGACTAGTTTTCATCTTCCATGCCCTCATCTGTAGAATGGAAACAGTACCACATGATAGATTTCTTGCAGAGAAAACTTTAAGGAGAACTTTTGTTGCCAGGTAAGTAATCATTTTTATTGTTATTTTGTTGGAATCGCTTTAGAAATTGGAGCCTCAGACAATAGAACGAGCTCTGCAAACTGTAATAGGGAATTCATTTTCATTTGGTTTAATTTGTTGTTTTCTTCCCACTTCTCCATTTATTTAAATAACCAAAGTTAGTGTTTGTGGTAGAGCAATTTTACGGGGGCCCACACCTAACTAGCCATCATAATCAACTTCCACTTGGATGCTTTCAATGTTGCAACGTAACACTCATAAAAATAACATTTTAAAGGAAATGTTAACAGTCTCTTCATGAGTAGGGATCCCAAATCTTTCAGCACCATGGCGATTCAATTGACATGGTGTTTGAAGTTTTTAGTATTGTGCATAATACCGTGGTATTCACTTTGAGTGGAAAACATTTTAGTCACATTGGAATTATCTTCTTGGGATGAATGCCTGAATTTTGGAATAATGACGTGAGGCAATTTAAACATTGTTTGCGAGCTTAGAGACCCATGCTCAACCAACTCACTTGCCACTTCAGCTAGGCTTCCTGCCCTGCTTTTGGCTGGGCTAGGCCTGCACAATCTTGTGATCTGAGCCTCCCGAGTAGCTAGATTACAGGACATTGGCACCTGGCTCAATTTAAACATTTCTAATTTGAGCCATCTGAAATTATGCTTTCCTAAAGTGTTGTACCAATTTCTTTGGGGCAGCTGAAAATCCTTTGGTTTAAACATGTGATTATACAGTAAAGAGACTCAATAACTTCTGAAAATACTAACTCAAATGGGTCCGTGAGGCAAGAGTCACATTCTTGGAAATGCATTGTGGGTTTATGTCCTTTTTTTTATAGTTTACCATTTCAAACTACACCCATATACCAAATAAATATGGTTTCCATGCTAAAAAGAAAGAAAGAATGAAAGAAAGAGAGAAGGGGGAGGGAAGGAGGAAGGGAGGGAGGGAGAGAGAGACAGAGAGAAAGAAGGAAAGAAAGAAAGAAAAAAAGAAAGAAAGAAAGAAAGAAAGAAAGAAAGAAAGAAAGAAAGAAAGAAAGAAAGAAAGAAAGAAAGAAAGAAAGAAAGAAAGAAAGAAAGATGATATAGATATAGATGCTGGGTGCTGGTGGCTCATGCCTGTCTCCTAACTACTCAGGAGACTGAGATCTGAGGATCACAGTTTGAAGCCAACCTGGGCAGATTAGTCCATGAGATTCTTATCTCCAAAGAACTATTCAGAAAAAGAGAGAAATGCTGCTGTGGCACAAGTGGTAGAGTACTACCTTGAGCACAAGAGGTTCAGAGACAGTGCCCAGGCCCTGAGTTCAAGTCTAGGACTGGCAAATAAACATATACGTATACATACACGTACACATACACATATACATGTACATATACATGCATGTATACATATACATACAAATATACACACTGTGGCCCATACTTAGCAACATGTAAACAAATACTTAGAAATTCACCTGGTGGGGCTGGCAAGAGTGCTTCCTTCGTATACAGGAAGCCCTGGGTTCGAATCCTCAGCACCACATATACACAAAAAGGCCAGAAGTGGCGCTGTGGCTCAAGTGGCAGAGTGCTAGCCTTGAGCAAAAAGAAGCCAGGGACAGTGCTCAGGCCCTGAGTCCAAGCCCCAGGACTGGCAAAAAAAAAAAAAAAAGAAGAAAAAAAGATATTCACCTGGTATGTGAGGTTATGATGGGAGGGAATGAAAAAGGAGTTTACTTTATTTAAAAATCTTGCTAAAGTCCACTTTAATTTTGTCTTCCTTTATCTGTCTCAAAAATGTCAGCCAGTTGATTGCTTAACATGAGGTGCTATGTTTAAAGTTTTTGGCTTGTGGAAAATGTTTGCTTACGCATGTGAAGATATAGCCATTTCCCTTTACTCTTCATTTATAAAGTTGTCCTAAACTAAAAGGTCGAACGGTGAGATTGTCTAAGCTTAGAGCTCCTCCCAACGTATTGAGTCTCTCTGGAGCTCTGTCCCTGTTTTCTCTCTCTCTCTCTCTCTCTGTCTCCCTCCCTCCCTCCTTCCCTCCCTCCCTCCCTCTCTCCCTCCCCCCTCCTTCCCTCTTGGTCTTCCCTCCTCCATCCCTCTTCTTCTTTCTCTCTTCCCTACCCAGGCATTTCACTCCTGTCAAATGCCTATTCACCTTTGCAAATGAGCACTTAATGGATCCTGCCATTATCGAAAGCACAAGCTGGGGTGGGAGGCCTGTTGGATCATGGAACTGCCTGGTGTGTTGCTATGATGCATATGGGAGCCTCAAATCCAGCCCCAGGGCCATCTCCGACTTTCCCTCTCATCGTTTCCTGGAGCACAGAGTGTTTTAGAAACACAGCGCTATTTTAAAACCTCCAATTTGCCACTCTCTGGCTCCTTCCTCCCCTCTTGGAACTGATAACGTGTTGATTCTGAGTCATCATGGTAACTTCCTCATGAACATCTGATGTTGTGAAATTAACAAAGATGAGAACTCCCCAACAGTTGAAGCCAAGAAATGAATTATAAAAATTTACTTCAGTCACAATACCAGAGAGGATCCTGTTATGAATTAGTAACAGATGGGAAAATACTATTCACTTCCAGTTTTACATAGACGTCCATAATGGTTGTTCTGATCGTAAGTTTTTATTTCTTCAAGAGCTTCATTATGATGCTAGAAAGATGCACCATTAAAAAAATAATTTAAAAAAAACCTTGGGTTGGTTTGTATGTAATTTCTTTCTTCCTTCTCTGCCTGCTAAGTGAAAAAAAGTAAATAAAATTCAGGTGAAAGAGACACTTATCATCTCATTGCTTGCTTTTTCTCTTACAGAATAAATCATCCTATTTATAGGAAAGTTATTTATAGAATAAATTATTACACCCCCACCCCCACTAACCTTCAGAGACAAGACTGTGCACTTTTTTTGTTTATTTGTTTAGGTTAGCATCTATGTAAGTAAAGCCTTCCTGGAGCCACTAATTAATCATCCCTGTAGTGCAACTTTAGAAAGTCAGACCCCTTAGCCTTTGCAGCAAACTTTGGATTTACCACTGTCTCTACCACCACTGGACCATGATGCTTTTACCAGACACAAAACATCAAACTCCTTAGATCTACTTATGCTGCTTCCTTCTTTGTGGAAGTCGCACTCACCTTTGGACCACTTGGCCGCCATCTTGCCTGCTCTTCTCACACCCTAAGTTGCCTGAGGCCAAAAGTGAAGGCCTTGACACAACCATCATTCCCAATGCACCCAATCCTGTCCAGTCAACCCTCTACTTAGGAACTGGGCCAGCATGTCTCACCCTGGTGTGGGGGATACAGCTTCCTGAGGGGAAGGAAAGATGTTGGAAGCTTCAAGTGTGGGGCATCAGTTCATCATCACATGAAAGTTGATCCAAGGAGGCAGGTAATGGCAGGAGCCTAGAAAATAAAACCCCTTCCTTCTTCACTTATGAAGAATGTTCCTACATGGAGTTATTTTGTTCGCTTGTTTGTTTTTGGCAACACTTTCGGAGAAAATCCCAACTGGAACAGAGCTGATGTGCCTCCATGCAGTTTGTTGGGGAGTGTGGGGACTGTGACTTACAGGACATAGCGTGACCTTTGGTGTTTCCTTGTCAAGCCTTCATTTTCTCCTTCCCTGTCTTGTTCTGGGCATGTAACACTTAAGTAAAAGTATCAGCACGTGAGTCCTTGCTGCAGGCTCTGCTTTCTAGGGATGTACCTGTATTACTCCCCCTCCTCCCTTCCACTCTTTAAAGTTACAGGGTCAGCTTCTTTCAAGAATAGATAACTGGTATGCAGTAGGTTGAATTCTGCTCAGATCCTAACCCCCAATGCTTATGAATGTGATTTAGAAATGGAGTCACTGCTGATGGAACTGAGAAGCTTAGCATGAGCTAGTGCTGTGAATGTGGAGCCTAGCTTCAAGATGAAAGCAGAGACAAGATGGTACTCACCCTTCTTGTAGCAACACAAGAGGACACCAGGCCTAAGCTAGAGGCCACCACTGGCCTTCTGACCGATGTCAAAAAGAGGATACCTGCTTCATCCTTGAAAAGGACGATACAAATCTCCATCTCACTATTCAGAATGCTGAGCAGTTTAAAATATATGGGTTGCTTATTACTGCAGTTTTCCTGCCTCTATTGGCCATGTTTAACAGAGGCTTTGAAAGACAGAACTCTGGATGAGAGGAACATGCTTTAATTCATTGACCAAAAAAAAAAAAAAAAAAAAAAAGATAAACGTTGTTTGATCTCCAATCTGATAAATCCAGTGGCACGTGGGTTTGGAGAGGTTGTTTGGTTTGGTTTTCATGTTTGGTTGGTTGGTTTTAATCTCAGACCTGGGGCTTGAACTCAGAGCCTGGGCTCTGTCCCTGAGTTCTTTTGGCTCAAGGCTAGCATTCTACCATTTGAGCCACAGCTCCGCTTTTAGCTTCTCAGTGGTTCCTTGGAGATAAGAATCTCATGGACTTTCCTGCTCAGACTGGCTTCCAACTGTCATGCTCCAATGACAGGCACTAGCCACTGGCATCCAGCAAACTCAGTGTATTTCAGCAATGTGGACTCTCCTTTGCCTGAAGACCCCCACACCAATGCTTTCTATCCATCTCTGCAGAAGCCAATTCCCCAGCAGAGTGAACTCCTATTGATCACGAGGGACCTTGAGCCAGTGTCACCTCTTCTCACACATCTTCCCAGGTTTCCTAATTATCCTATTAACCCAGCCTCTGTGCTCCTCCAACATCCAACCCATGTGTTCTCCTGTGCAGCAAATGCCAACTTGTATTTCCATCTCTTCCACTGAACCCACGTGTATTCTTATGCTCAAGATGGCCCGTGAATACCCATCTAAAATAAATGGCGTATCCTGTTTGCAAGGCAAGATTCTTGATTCGGTGTCTAGGAACAAATCCAAGTTGAGAAATCTTATTCCTCGCCTGTCTTTTTCTTTCTAGCTAAGCTGCTTACTCCCCCTAGCCAATCTCCCTTTCTAAAGACAACACTTTATTTGTGAAAGAGAATTTCTAAAGAGCCATAACAAGTCTATTTGAATCTTTTATTTGGTATTAACTAGATATTTTATCATATGTGAGCAGGGAGTTTCTGGTTCACTGGTCTTTATTGCTTTCTTGAATGCATTTCAACCTTTTCCATAGTTCTAGCCCACATAATCCTTCTTTCCCTTCGAATTTTAAGTCTTTTACTACATTTCTCCTAACTCCTCCTGTTAACGTCTCCCGGAATTCACTGCTGAGTTGTCGGCTTGAATGAGGATATGCTTTGTACTCATGGTGAAATTTGCCTTTGAAATAGAATGGTTAACGGTGGAGTACTTCAGTCTGTTTCACCTTAGTCAAAAAGATGTGTTCTAAGCCTTTTTCCTCACTGCGATTCCAGTGGCTTGCAGGATTCCCCATTCTGCAGCAAAGGAACTAAGACTTCATCCCAGGTCTAGCATCATTATGCCAATGCTCTCTGTCAATCCACATACTGAAGGATGGAGTAAATATTCACAGCAAATTCTCAGCTGCTGTTCTGTCCCTTTTATTTGTGAGGGGGTAGAGGTGGTCTCAAGTGTGTGTTTCCTTCTTTCCCTTGTCTCTTGTTACCATTCCATGTGTCAGGCATTCACCAAGGAGAATCATTTTGAACCTGTCTCTGTATGTTTGCTTATCCCATTGTTTTCTAAATGGAATGACCTCATGGTCATGGTGCACCAGGCAAACTCACTCCTAGCATTCAGAAGGAATGCTCCCCTTGCCATTACTAGTCTGAGCACCCATTTCTTGTCCTGAGGGAACCTAGTGAGATAGGAGCCTAGTTACCTTGGCTCTTGAATGCTCCAATAAAGGGGATGCATTTCTCTTTTTACAGTATCCAGCCCAAAACAGTAGCTGAGACTTTCAATTCTAAATGCCAGTTGTTAGACTGCAAGGAGACAGAATGGTGGGACAACATAATCCTTGAAGTCATAGTAAACACGTTTTTAAATGATGTTTGGAATCATTTGAGGCAGAATAACTGCTTGTAAAAGTTGTCCAAAGAGACATCTGTGAAGCAGTGCATGGTTTGGGGAAAGGGAGAACACCCACCTAGGTAGGTGTTTCTTTTTTTTTAATTGTTATTTTAGAGGTGATATACGATGGGGTTACATTTGCATGAGTCTGTTCATGAGTACATTTCTTTTTGCACAGTGTCATCTGTTCCCTCATTCTCTCCCATTTCCTCCCCCCATCTCCTCCCACGAGTTGCACAGTTCACGTTCATCCAGGTCCAGTGGGCTCCACTGCTGCCCTTTTTCACCCTTTGTCCTCAGATTCTGAGCCCCCCTCCCACCCTCCCACAGATGTGCACATGAATACACCGCAAATAAGGTAAAGAACACACAGTCACCAGAAAAAGAAAAAAAATTGTTTCCAGATCTTTGAAGGTCATTTCAGTACATATTTTATATACATATGAATGGGTGGGTGTGTCTGATAAAGAAAATAATAATAAAGTCTGATTTGAGCATTTTTTAGAATGTAGAGAAAAGTAGGGGCTGGAGGTGTGGCTCAGGTGGTAGAGCGCTAGCCCATGAGGATAAGCATTGGAAGGTGGGCTCACGTTAAGCTGGTGTAGAAGAGGCAGGGAGGCAAGTGGATTGAGGCTCTGGACTGAGGGTGAGAGGGGTGGCAGCCTCAGATTCTTGAGGGCAGACTGTGACATCTGAGTCAAAAATCTGTGTCTGTTCCCTGGTAAACGTCTCTAGACCTACAAAAGGATGGATCAGAAAAATGCTATTCTCTGAGTGTGTAATCAGTGCTCTGGACAGTGTGAAGGAATCTGACCACAAAATGTCTGTCTAGTAACCAGATGACCCTATAAAAGATGCAAGATGGCCCTCATCTCTTAGAAAACACTCACAGTCAGAGGTGGTACTTAAGGATCACACTTTTAAGTTCTGTATCAGTTGGTATGTCTGACTGAATCTTCCATGACACCTCCCCTTACCAAGCCAAGGCTGTGGGACTCTCATTCAGTCCTGTCTGATCTCATGAGGTCACGTGCCCCAGTGCCATCATCCTCTACCCATTAAACCAAGAAGGCAAGACAGGTATCGGCCAACCTTTGGCCACACTGCAGAGAAATCTGTAATGTGTAGTCCAGTCTCAACTTCTAACAAGATTCCTTATTACCAAGGAAGTCATTGGGGTTGTTAGAAACTTAACTGCCATCCTGTGATTTTTCTAAGCCCATGCTTGCCATTGTCTGCTTCCCCTCCCGATGGTTAGTAAAAATCTCATTGGCACTCATGGGCAAAGACTTCCACATCCTGAGTGTGGATTCAATCTTTGCCTACCTTGTTGAGCCTCTTCTGTCATCACTATCAGTGTCTTTTATGGCCCTCAATGGAGCTGAAGACTTATTGCTGGAATCAGCCCCACCAGAGAGCTCCTGGGCGGTGAGGATGGGGTGATCATTGGAGCTTTATGGAAAGTTTTTCATCTGCTCAATAACCTTGATTAGTGCTTAGTCATTGACTTCCTGACTCATCCTTCTACCTCCCCAGCCGATTCAGGCAGTGGGAGAACATTTTCTCTAATGGTTCACTATATCCCAAAGATCTAACACCGCTGTTGACACAGAGCCTTCATTTAATGGCAGAATAAATTAACTCGGAGTTTCTGATTAACTGTGTCAATCACTGAAGGATGTCTGAGTTTGAAGTACAGGCTCTCACTCCAACTGATTATGCACCTTCTCCTTTCCAACTCTCAAATTCATATGCATAAATGACACCCACGCCTGGCCTCCTTTAGAGTTTGAGAAATAGATGCATGGTTCCAAACACTAGCACTTAAATCCCTTGTCATCCATTAAGCTCATCTTGATTGCTTTGAGAATCTCTGTGGTTTAAGAGTGCCATGCCTTTAAAAAGTAGATTGATCAAAGTGTAGACATAAAGACTTTCTCAGGCTTTGTGTAATTCTAGAGATGACCCTTGAGGAAAAATTATAAGTCTTTATGCACCTAGCAGTAACTCTGGAGTCTTTGAGTGGAAGACCATCTGGACATGAATCCAACATTTCCAACCAAAAAGTGAGAGTTGGGAGATAATTTGATTTATATGAAGTCATAACAAGCAACCAAAGGAATGACTAAAGTAGGACAAGCAACATGAATTCAGCAAAGCAGTAGCATGGAACAACAGTGTGATGAGAAGCAAATATCCCAATGTTTAGTGGAATGACTGCAGCAATTCACACTAGACTACATGTTTTAGGTAGTTGTTCCCTTTCCACCACATATCCATGAATAGGGCATATCATGCTCATTTGACACAAGACAAACCTTAATCTCAGTGGTTTTATATGGCTTTGATTTGTTTTTTAGATCCTGAGTGTATGATTTGACCAGTTACCTCTAGAAACGAGAAGACTGACTTGTCATGAGTTCATGTTTATGGAGACAAACTTGAAGGGTGATGTTGACATTGACTCTCTCTGTCAAGATGTCAAGAGCTCAAGGTAAATAGAACCTGGAGCTAGCAGGCTTGTCAGTGAATCCTGGATTAGCCTCTTTCAATGTGGCTTTTCCAGTTTATAATATGGGAATACTAATATTGAGTTTCTGGGGGAGCATAGTGAAGTAATACTCTGAAATATATGCTCCGTACATGTTGGACTTTCCATCTCAAAGTTCAATGGCCAGTGTCCACTGATTCTCACACCATACTGTTTCTTCCCTCACTCTCTTCCAGAACCTGAAAATGCGTACTTGTGTTGTGCACAGAAATAAGCCTAGTGAAATAACCCATGGCTCAATGTATTGATCAGAACTCTCCAGGGAAACAGAACCAGTAGGAGTTATAGATAGATGATAGGTAGGTAGGTAGGTGATAGATACATAGTTGATTGACACATACATACATAGACAGATATGCAAAGATATATACTTACATAGATAATACATATATAGACACATATATACATACAAATATATACATTTTATATACCTGCATATATGATACCTTGCATACCTATGTACATCAAAGTTGATTATAAGAAATGGCACATTCCATTTTGGAGTCTTACAACTCCAGAGACCTGTAGAATGAACCACCAAACTATGGCCCAAGGAAAGCCAGCTGATGGTATAGTTCAAGTTCAAAGCCATCACACTTGAGACTAGGAATAGCCAATGATGTCTCAGTTCAAAGACAAGCAGGAGAGATTTGAGGAATGATCAGCCTTTGTGTTGTATTCAAGCAACTTAGGTTCACCTATGTTACAGAAGGCCAAACACTTTTCTCAGGTTACCAACTTAAATGTCAACTGCATCCAAAAAATACCATCATAACTTTCAAAATAATATTTTACCAAGTACCTGGGCATTGCATAGCCCATGCCAATTGACTCACAAAATTATAAATAAGTAAACTGAATAAGTAAATCCCTGTAAAGAGTTATTTCTTTCGCTAACACGTATTTCCCGAGCCTCCAGTGTATTCTCAGCTACCTCTAGTAGTTTCCTCTATCAGGGCATAGAGCTAAGATTAGGACTTCCCAACTGAACATCGATGGCTCACATCTATATTCCCAGCTACTCAGGAGGCTGCGACCTAAGGACTTAAGTTCAACCCAGACAGGAAAGTCTATGAGGCTCTTGTCTTCAGTTACCCAGAAAAAAGCAGGCACTGGACATGTGGCTCAAGTGATGGAGTACCAATCATGAGCTAGAGCACAGAGGACCCGAGTCCCAATGTCAGCACATGAAAAAAACAAGACCTATGTTCCTGGAGCTCCTCAGTCCATTTTGCTGCACCTGATCTAGACTCCTGCAGAATCTGAGTATCTGGCTGTGGTTTTTCCCTCTTTTCTAGGCAATATCTAAGTCCCACACATTTGATGTTAATGTTTTCCTCGAGGCTAATTGGGATTATAAGGTTGTAATCACTCAGTGCAATGTTGGAACAAAGAGAAGTCCATGAATACCAGCGATGTCTACCAGAATATCCAGCTACATAGCAGTGTCATCAGAATTTGGAGAACCTGCATTTATCTTCTCCACATCAGGCCTTCTCTTTGTGAAGCCAGAGAAGCCAGTAACAGGAGAAGAACAGGCAGTGAATGTGGGATTTGGAATGGAATACATGACTTCCTTCTCTAAGTCCTCTCTTTTTCTGGAACAACAAAAAGCAGCATACTATTTTGTGTGTGTGCTTAGTGGTGGGAGTGTATTTTTAAAGCGATCATCGGATGTGGGTATTAAATCAAGAGCAATTCCTGTGGATGCTGAGGCTCTGAAAACCAACAGTCCCAATGCTCATTAAGCCAGGTGCGTGCTCCGTTCTTCCAGCATTGCCAAAACACAGAAAGCTGAGGCTGCATTGCTCATTTTGCACCCCCCCTCCCCACCACTACTACTGATTTTATAAAACCAACCACAGTGACAAATGGCCTTGCGTTTGGATGGCTGTCCCAGCTTTGGTCACAGCTGAAACTCTCTGTCACTGTTGACGTATGTGCACTCTGAGAGTTTGAGTGCAATTGGCCATCTGTCCTGGATGGCTGGAGCCATCTTCAGCATTGAAATAAAATCAGAAAAGCCAGTTCTTATCCTATCCACTGGCACCTGGAGCCCTGGCTCACAGATGTGACCTCGGCAGCGATGGAACTGAATAGGAAGGTCCCCAGTATTTTAGCAGAAAGAAGAGAGGCTCAGGCTAAACAGATGGATGCTCACAGACACCCCACTCTGACTTCTCTGAATGTGAATGTAGGAAAAAGCAAAGGGCATTCTTAGTGGATTCAGTTAAATTTGGGTTTGAGTCTGCTCTTCTTCTCACAGGATGTGTCACCCTGAACAATGCACATTTCTTTAAAGACTAGATATCTTCTACTGGAATGGCTCAATAGATCATTTCCTTCATCCTCCAGCGGGCATGAAAATCACCAGAGTGGTGTGCTGTCGTTCTCTGTGAGCTCAGCCCATGGCTGGCCTCACAATGTAGATTTATTACTGATGGAGAAGACCAGCAGGGGAGATCCAGATATTGTGTCTTCAGGTCCCTCTAAGCCTTGGGAAGGCCCATGGGGGCTAATGAGGAAAGGAATCAAACGGTGAAAACAAGAGTGGAGAAAGATCTGTTCCCTGCAGCAGGTAAGACAAAAACAGAGGTTATTTCTAAAGCAAGGCTCTGCTGGAACAAAGGAAATAGGATTTTATTTGGAAGCTAACGCATATTCCTATTGGAAAGCATGTTGAGGCTGGGACATTCCTGAACATGCTCAGATTAAAGTCATGGTTCAAGGAGGAAAGACTAGATAGACACGTTTGGGACGAGCTCAGATCAAGGTCATTGAGCACATGTTCCAAAAATTACCGTGGTGCACAGGAACACCCCTGCAAAATGCTCACAAACAAGGCCTTTTGAATCACAAACAAGGCCTCTGAGCATGCGCATCTTCTCACAAAGATGGCAGGCAGGAAGGCCTTTGAGCAAGCACAGTCGTGTCACGAATGCAGCAGACAGGAGCTCCTCCAGGAACACTCGCTAGTATCATGAAGTTAGCTGAAAAAAAACAAAACAAAAAACTGAAAGTACGCCATGATGGTATGATAATGTAGGAGTTTGCCTTCCGGGCTTAAAGGTTGACATTATCTCTTTCCTCTCCAATGACAGGTATGTGGCTCTTTACAGACCAGGCTAGCACACGGGTGTGCACGTGTGCTGCATCGTGACGTCATCCGCACTGACATGACGTCACTCGCCCATCCTCAGGTTGCATAAAGGCGTAAGCCCCGGGACGGTGTCCATGGTCACTGCGCAGTCTCCGTGTGGCCTTAGCGCGGGGTGTTGACATATGCATTTATTTATTTATCCGTTTGTTTGTTTCTACTTAATCTTTGGGGAAGGAAATGGGGAAGGGTAGAATTGTTAAGAGGAATGAACCGCAGCACCCAGTTTATCAAAGAACGGCCTCCGAAGGGCGTGGTGGCACAGGCCTCCCGGCCCCCCTCCCTGGGAGATGGAGATCAGAAGAGCCATGTTTGGAGGCAAAAAGTTGTTAGGAAGGCCCAGTCTCGACCAACAAGCTGGGTCTGGTGGCATACACCAGTCGTTCCAGTTAGGTGGGAAGCGGAGATAACAGGAATCCGGTCTGACACTGTGTTATGCCAAGTCGCGAAACGACCACCAAGAAGACCACGGAGACTCAGACATTCTGAAATGCGAAAGCAAGGCTTTATTCAGGCGGGCTGCAACTCGGGCCTCGTCCTACCCACCGACACAGCGGAGGTTAGGAGGAAAAGCCCGAGCTGCGATTGCACAGGGCTTATAAAGGCAAAAAACAAAGTTACAGCCATCAGGTGTTCAAGCAAAACAAAAAACAAAGTTACAGCAATCAGGTGTTCAAGCAAGCAAGATTAGGACACAGGTACAAATCTGATTGGCACAGGGCTCCAGGCATTCTGGGGGCAGTTAGAGTTAAGCATTCCCAGCGGTTAGAGTTCTCGACCGGCTGGGCCCTAATAAGCTTGTCCTGAGTTTGCTCACAGGGCCTGCTTATCTCAGGTTCACATGGTAAAGTGGGGCCTGACTTCAAAGTCTGGCTCTTCAACTGGTCCTGGGTTAAATAAATAATACAACAACAAATAAAACAGGAGAGACTATCTGAAAATGAAGCAAATAGAAAGACTGTGAGCATGGCTTAGTTGGTAGGTTGCCAGCCTAACAAGTGTCAGACCCTAAGTTTAACCTCTAGCACCAGAACGAAAAAGGGGGGTAGGAGGGAAGTATAATGTTAGCCTGGGATACCTGGCAAGATCCTGTCTCAAAAGCCAAACACGGGAGCTGCTGTGAATTGTGGTAAATGAAGCATCCAGACATGGAGCTCCCATCTCCATCCACCCCTGCCCGTGTCTGCCAGGACCCTATGCAGAAACGTGTGCAGCAACTTGTATCCTGTGCTTTCATGCTTTGCCAGTCATCAGCAGGGAGGGATTTGCTGCCTGGGCTCTCTCAGTTCTCTTCCTGGAGAGAGGAGGACATGAAAGGGACCAAAGAGGGGGCACATCAGAGACCCCCGCAGCTCACCTTCTAAAGAGTCTGTGCTCTGAGACTGCCATCAAAATAATGCAAAAGTCTGCCGGCCGCCCATCACAGATGCAAGGCCTTCCAGAAAGCCCACTTGAGCTGAGAGGGGGAGAGAAGTCATTCCCTGCAGAAGCTGGGATGAAAACGAGATAAATGGCGAACTCTTTGAAGGTAATTTATCCACCCCTTGCACTACCTGCCTTCTCGGATCTGCAGACAATCCTGTGTTTGCCACAAGCAGAGAAGAAAGACGGGATAGGTAGCAATCCCTTTGAGGCTGCTCGAGGTCAGCTTTATCAAAATGATAAAATGTTTTGGGTCTAGGCAGCCCTTTGGGCTGACTGTAGGCCGAGCTTCCTGAGGTATTAAGGGGTGAAGGAGGTGAGCATGCAGCTCTTTCTGGTATGTCCCAGTGGCATCTCTGGTGTCACCGCTGATAGAAGTTTTATCAAGATAAATCTAGTGCTGTTCAGGAAGGATATTAATAAATTACCTAGTAATGAAAAATGTGAGAGGGACCATACTCTTACATCAGGCCTGTGATGATTACTTTGATAGATGCACTGGCAGGATTTCCGAGACAAGGCAGAAATGAGAAACATGACACACAAACCTTTAAGGGTGACCTCAGAGGAAAACACAAGTTGCTGAATGATTCTGACACAGAATAGGGAAGGGAAAGAAAAAAAAAAAAAAAAAAAAAAAAACAAGATCAGGGGCTCTCTGTGTGTCAAGTGCTGGATGGATGGGCTTTGCCACTTAACTGATTGCTGGGTCTAGTATGGGGCCCAGTGAAGGGAAGAGGGGAAGGATTGGAAGGGGGGAGGAGTAGACATGGGGTGTGCATACATACTGTCCTGTGAATATGGAATCTCGTTTGATCTTGATTTGGACTGGAATATCAGTTCTTTCTGAAAAGTTGCTAGGGCCTCCTGTGCCTCAGTTTTCTCTTCTGTAAGTAAAGAGCAGGGTCATGACACCAAAAGTGCAGACTCATGGGGAATAGAATACAGGAAGAACTAGAAAGCCCTTCAGAACAGTAAGTGCCAGTCAACTACCAGAACATCACCATGAGCAATAGAAGAAGAGGGGGCATGGTCTAACCCCATAAGAAACACAAAGTCTAGGCAGGCACCAGTGACCCATGCCTGTCTTCCTAGCTACTCAGGAGACTGAGATCTGAGGATCATGGTTCAAAGCCAGTCCAGACCATGAAAGTCTATGAGACTCTGATCTCCAATCAACTACCAGAAAAGCCAGAGGGGAGCTGTGGCTCAAGTGGTAGAGTGCTAGTCTTGAGTTTTGGGTTTTTTTTTAATGTTCAGGAACAGTGTCCAGGCCCATGAGTTCGAGTCCCAAGATTGGTGATCGCACGCTTGCGCGCGCACACACACACACACACCACACCACATCACAAAGTCAAGTGTAGGAGAAAACTTTGTTCACAACTATGAAAATAAAGTGTGAGAAGGGGCAGGAGAAAGGTAAGCAGAGATGAGACTTACAGGATAGTGTTTAAATCAGACTGGGAGAGGGTTTGCTTGTAAAACTTACGATTGGAATACTGCAAGATAGCGCAATACACATCAGATGGAAATGGTAAGCATGTTTCTTGTAGAGCAAGTAAGAGAAAAGAAAGAAAGGAAAGGAAAAAAGGAAGGAAGGGAAGGAGAAAGAAAGAAAGAAATCCAAGGAATCACATTGCAGTTGGAGCAATTGAAGTATAGGATGGAAACCAAAAAACTGGGGTCTGTCCACACAAGGAGATACCTTGAAGGTAAACTGAAACAGGTGACTAGAAATCACTCTGGTAACAGGCGTGGAGTGTGGTGGTGATTGGAGTGAGGGAACACTAGCCTTTTGGCACCATGTCCTCTCCTGTCATAGCCTCTAGTCTTTGAGTCACCTGAAACCCTTACTCTCCCAGCATTCCTGGTGATGTGTGAGCTGGAGAGATGAAGAGAAAACTGGGGACAGGATGGAAGGGCAGACTCCCCTGCAGACTCCTCACACCTGAGCCATACAAAGGACAGCACAGGAATGGCCAGGGGGCATAAGGACTCAGAGATATCTTCAAAAATTAAAAAAAAAGCTTGGAAATGTGCAGGTGGTCAGAGAGCAGAGAGCACTCTCTCAAGTCCGGGGAACTGGAGCCTTGATACTGAAGTGGAGACAGATCTAAGAAATCTCGCTGGGCCTCAGATCCCCAGCCCTGCCAAAGGGAATTTCCTGATCTCACCTTCAAAACATTTGAAACCAACAGTGAACTGAAGAAAAGCCAAAGATGCAGCCCAACTCCAGTCTAGGAAAATGAGGGTGAGATTAAAGAGCTGGGACCCCCTTACCACTGCACTGAGAGAGGGCAGCAAACCCTTCTGTGGGGTGAACATGATTTCTTTCAGGCTCTATTGTTATTTTACACACCATTTTATTAGATATTTAAAAGAGGAAAAGGTGACTCATGATTCAGAGAATAAAAACACTGACCAGTAAACGTACACACAACCCAGGTCTTAAAGTGAACAGCAAAACAATTTAAAGTAGCTACCACCAATATGTTAATGTATCCAGTTAAAAAGAGAGCAGTATGCATGAAGAAAAGAGAATATCACAAGAGAAATTAAAGTTCCACCAAAGGAATGTTAGAACTGAACAACATAATCTATTTTAGGAAGAAGTAATTCAAAGAGTTTAACTTTTGTGTAGTGGATGGACATAGCAGAAAAATATCACTCAAAGTCAATAGTTGTGTGTGTTGTGAATGTCTATACTCTCACCACAGGGAAGGCTGGGGCAAGGACATCTTGAGTTCAAAGTCTTAGAAATTCACCAAGTTTTTTTTTAAGTATTGCTATCTATTTTGACTTACCAAGATAAAAGAAATGCATCAGAGACCAACACAATAAATATTAAACAGTGAAATGGGCATGTAAAATGGGAGAGATTCCTGTACAAAATGAAGTAAAAAGAACCAATGAAGAGGTAAGAGGTGACCATTATCTGATGTAAAACAATGCATTTAGCTACAGAATGAGGAAGTTAAACAAACATAAAAAGTATGAAGGCACATCCAGACAGAAGTAGTCCAAGAGCAGAAAAGAAAGAAAGAAAAAAGAAAAAAAAAGTTTCCACTGAAAATCTTAAGTGTCCAGAAAGCAAACAAAAACAACTTACAGATGACAGCAAGGAAACAAAAGTCACAATTGGCTGACAGATACAAAGCAAGCCAAAAGACATTAAAATAATAGCTCTGAAATTGTGACCTTTGATTCATTAGTTCATTGGACAACCCTAAATTGTCTATACTGCAAAAAAGAAGTCCTTGAAAAATAAAGGCAAATTATACAGATTTAGAATTGATCAAAGTTAATACTACTAATAATAAATAGTGTCTACAACAGTTGAACACAGGATAGCACAAAGAACAGGAAAGGAGATGGAGGGAGGGAGGGAGGGAGGGAGGGAGGGAGGGAGGGAGGGAGGGAGGGAGGGAGGGAGGGAAGGAGAAAGGGAGGAAGGAAGGAAGGAAGGAAGGGAGGAAGGAAGGAAGGGAGGGAGGAGGGAGGAAGGGAGGGAGGGAGGGAGGGAGGGAGGGAGGAAGGAGGAAGGAAGGAAGGAAGGAAGGAAGGAAGGAAGGAAGGAAGGAAGGAAGGAAGGAAGGAAGGAAGGAAGGAAGGACTTGGCCCATCATTGAGAGGCAGAAGGCTGAGTTCCAAATATAGCAGTGGTTGCATCTTTGCAAGTTGACCTTGAAAAAAATTTACTTCGCCTCTTTTTGGTTTCACCATATGTAAAGTGAGCCAGCTGGACTGGCTCATCTCTAAGGCTGTTCTTTTTATGGATGATCCTAAGAATCAAAGACATTTTTGCTTTACATGAGCAAAACTTCTCCACCCCCATCTACACTTCAGGACTGGGACTGGCCAATAAAAACTCAGCATATACAAGTCCTGAGTTTGAAGGGCAGAAGTGAAAAGAGGGTAAGCCCTTTCTCGCCCCCCTGAGATTGGGAGCTTAGTGTCCCCGCACTTAAAGACAAACCTTCCCTCTTTCTGCTACCCTGCTATCGTCTCTACCATTATCTTTCTGCCTGTTTTCACATCATGGTGATTGCTGTCTCAGCCCATTCTGTTTCTCCTGGTCTGCCTTCTCCCCAGTCTCTATTCCACCTCAGTTTCCAGAGCCTGTGATGTGGTTTTCCTATTTGCCTTTAAATAATATGGCTGAGAAGGATCTCTAGTAAATCATCAGTGAAAGCCAAACTGTTCACACTCATCACTACTGCAAGCCTTGTGCACTCATCATTTTGCCAAACTGGTAAAAGATAATTGATTGGAGTAGATGGTGAAAATACTTCAAGTGCTAAGAGGCCTCAGCAGTCCCTTTCTCTGTGAATAAGGTGTGTTAGAGCCAAACAGGGACCATGTTAGTATTTTATCACTCCATGATTGGGAAATCTTGATCTAGGCATCCACTTCCCTGTACCTCAGTTTCCTCCTTTGTATCATAAAGCTGATGATGGCTACAATATCCTGCCTGTCTTCAAGTAGCTTGCTCGAAACAAGCCATTCCACATAAAGTGATCAGAACTTTGGCTGACACACAAACTCAGTCAGCTCCAATAAATGCCAGCCACTAACGTTTTATGATTGGATGGCTCTCTCTTCTTGTGTCTGTAAGAATTTTATGTCTTGAGTTTTACATCCTCTACCACCATGAAGGGAAAGGCAGGGATAGTCTAAATACAGCTTACAGAATAAGCTTTCTAACCCCAAAAGCCAGGGGATTTCAAAAGTGAAAGAAAACTTGGTGTAAGAGCTTTCCAAGTGCGTCCCATGGAACCCTGGGAGCAGAATTACCGTAGTTACCTAGGCGGGTGGAAGAAGCACTGGGAGAATTACGGTAATTATCAACACAGACAGAAGACCTCTTGAGTTCTGATCCATATCTGCTGAATTGTATTTGCTGGGTGGGGCCCTAGAGTCTTCAGTGTGATCAATCTAGTTGGTGCCAAGACACCTAGGAAGAAAACTATGGTGGTTGCCTGACCTATAATCACTACAGCAAAAGTCAGGACACAGAATGGTGCAATAAAAGAATGGACTGGACTTGAAAAGAATTACTTGTAGGGACAGAGAGAAGGGTCTCTTCTGCAGTCTCTGATGTGGGGAAGGGACAGGTATATGTTAATACTTCTGCTACTGAAGTAACATTAATGGTCCCATGTGCCAACATCTCACCATGTTGCAGAAAGAAATCTTGACAGTCATCTCATTGAACACTAGTGAGGCCTTTCTAGGGTTTTATTGCCTTACTGGCTACAATGGGCTGGAGCCAGCTCACAACTGCTGATAGCCAATCTTGCTGGTGCTTCTGTTTTCAGTGATATTACATGGCTAGCTTGCAGTCATCCATGACCAGGGTGCTTACACCACAGGAAATGGCAATCATTCCAGACGAGGCCTTTTTCATGTGTTTGTATTTGTTGTACATAGGAAGGAGTTTCCTTATGACACAGACATACGTGTATCACATGCATGCATCTAGGGAGTAGTCATCCCTCCATGGCTCCCTTTTAATCCCCCCTCCCTTTCTTTATCCCTTTTCCTCTCTATCCCCTAGTCCTTCTTCCTTTATTGTTGTTGTTGTTGTTCTTGTTGTTGTTGTTGTTGTTGCTGTTTTGTCCTTAGGTTTTTATTGTTACTGTTTTCTCCCCTGACTGCCACAAAGGAAAGAAAGCATGCGAAAGTTGGCTCTGTGGTTCTGGCTTATTTTACTTAACATGATGATCTCCACTTCCATCCAATTTCCAGCCAACAACATAATTTCATTCTTCCTTAATTGCTGAGTGAAACTTCATTTATGTTTATGTCACACATTTTCTTTACTCATTCATCCATGGATCTCTTTTTCAAAACATTAGCAGCACGTCACTAAGCATAAACTCCGTAATAACAGGGACATTGCTTTAAAAAGCAACAACAAACCATAGCTTCTATTGTTAATGATCCTCTTGTATCCCCTTCCTGTGGTTGTACCCGCACTATCACTGTATCTCATAGGAGTTCCCTGGATACTGTATATACTGCTATTAGAACTAGGGAAATGGAAGAGAATACCAAATCAAGAGACACAGGATAAAAAGACAAATGACTACAAAAGCAATACTTGCAAAACTGTTTGGTGTAAACCAACTGAACAACTCATGGGGGAGAGGGATAGGGGGAGGGGGGAGGGGGAAATGAGGGAGGAGGTAACAAACAGTACAAGAAATGTATCCAATGCCTAACGTATGAAACTATAACCTCTCTGTACATCACTTTGACAATAAATAAGAAAACATTAATTAATTAAAAAATAAAACACTTTAAAAAATAAAATAAAAAGCAACAACAACAACAATGCCACCTTTTACCACAGCATCCAAGACAGTGCTCTGCACAAAATGTGTCTAACAAAAGTGCATTGATTAATTCAGTTAAATTTAATTAATATAGATTGATTATCTCTAGTCAGAAAACCCAAGATGCTCCCCCAAAATGCTGAACACTGACAGGATACTCAAAAAGTAAGGATCTGGGAGGATTTCAAGTTTCAGATTTCCAGAGTTAGGATGTTCAACCAGTAAAGTCTTTGCCAATATTTCCAAATCTGAAAGGCTCTGAAGCATGAAACAGTTCCCTTTCCAGCATTTTTGGATAAAGGACACTTAGCCTTTCTATAGCTTTCTATGCCTCTGTAGAGCTGAGAAAATTGAAGCTCAGAGAGGTTGTCACTAGTCTAATAACCCAGCTGACACCCACTGAGCCAGGATGCAAGTCTAACGGCCCAGTGTTACACCTGACCTCTCTACTCCACAAAGAAAGTCCCCCAGATGTCCTCAAGCAAGAGCTTTGAGGGAGACTTCCTACCATGAATGCCCAAAGTAGCTACGTTTGGAAGCCATAGGAAGCAAAGGTTTCCTAAGCACCATCAACACATGCATTTGACAAAATAATCATTGGGCCCACAGCTACTTCATTAGACTGGACTGTCCAGCCTTCAGGTTTCCAAATTTCTGTGGAAGCAGATTAAAACCATTTGCCACCGCCAGGAGTGGGTGAGTGAGAGGGTAGCTATGGGTAGCATTTCCTCCTGGCTGAGGAGTGCAAGACTAAGTCAACTCTGTTATTTTTCTAAGAGGATGGCAGTGGTCAAAAGATCTCTTTTGCTTCTGAGATTTAACAAGAAGGGCTTACTGCTCAGAAAGAAGGTACCTCATAATTGTGCATCACATTAGGTTCTGTGTTTTGGAGCAGAGGTATTTAGTCTAAGATTGGTAAAGGAAGCAGATACCTAGTTTGATTGATGACTTTATGATGGGGATTGATTATACAGTCTCACTAATTAAACCTTAGTCTTTTCAAGACACATCAGCTCTCAGTGAAGGAATGGCTCCTTTGGAAACCTTACTGGGCAGCAGGTGCAGTGCAGTGGGACATAAATACTATCTCTTAGTCACTCCGCCAAAATTGGTGTTCCTAGCTCTCTGTTCCCAGAAGAAAACTGTATACTGGAGGAGTTAGGTGGCTTTCCCAAGGTCACCCCAAGGTCACATACCTGGATGACAACAGAACTGATCAACGATCCAGGCATTCCAAGCCCACCGCTCAGTTAACAGTTAACATAATCTCTAGTCTCATGGCCTCTGCTCAAGAAAATGGTCGGATGCATTGTGGTCACACACTGAGTTGTTGAATGGTAACTCCGTTGTACCCCAACTTAAAGATAATCAAAGTGCAATTTGAAAGAAAAAAAGGAAAATAAAACAAAGAAAGAAAATGATCTGAAAAATCTCAGCCAGACATTCCCAGAACAGAAGCTGAAGGAAGTAACTTTAGATTCAGGTTGATAGGGTGATGCTCAACTGGAAAAGCAAACATTCCCTCCCCTTGCCACCCTGGGGACCCTTGATGATTCCTGTAGGTATTTTCAGTTGCCACAGTAGAAAAAGGAAACATGGTCATGGCATGTTGTGGGTGGCAGGTGACGCTAGAACACAGTCAACAATGTACAAGCCATTCCCCACACAGAGGGACCGAACTCAAAATGTCAGTAGTGTCCAGTAACGGACTCTGGTCTACAGCCACCACACATTTCACCCCAGGAGCAATTTCCCAAAGGAAGAGAAACCAATCCACAATGGGGAAGGGGGATCTCAATCATAGTTGGAGATATTAGAGTCTGACTCCCGCCCACATGCAGCCTTGCCAAATGAGCTTCCAACTCTGTTTTTTCCCCACCACTCAACCTCCACACCTTTTGCAGTTATGAATTTTTCAGTTCTTACAGACATGAGAGTTTCATCTAAAGTACTATACATCCAATGCCAATCCATTGGCATTGCAGATGTCTGCCTTTGGACTTACTTACTTTTATTAAGAGTTAAAACCGTCTTTTAAAAAAAAATTAAAGCAAGACTTGCATGGTTATTTACCAAAGTAATATGTACTCATGGGCTGAAAATATTTAGAAACTAGAAGCAAACAGAAGCCAATAAAATTCTATGGCCAAAACATCACCCAGAAATAACTGTTTATGATGTTTTGGAAAATGGACTTCGAGTCTCTTTTTCCCCCCTATAAAGACATATGCAAATGAAATTATTCAAATAAGGCTCTACAATAATCAGGAAGGCAGGCACATTCTGGCAAGTAATAATAATAAAAATAATAAATGGCAACAGCAACAGTAGCAGAAATAAAAGCAAACACGTATCTGGTGCAGATCCCATATCACGTGTTGTTCCTGGCTCTTTACAACCAGGGGCCCATTAATCCTCTCGTTAACTGTGATGCTAGTGCCATGATAGTTCCCATTTTCATTTGTTTCTTAATTATTAATTTACTTTATTGTTGTTATAGAGGTGACACGGAGGCCAGCCTCAGAAAGGACCGATATACCTGCATCTGGGAGATGACACAAGCCTTCTCCCCTCTCCCCAGGGCTACCTTTTAGCCTACTTCCTACTTCCTGACACCAAAACCTGCATTTGCTGAAGCTTCTATAACAGATCATTGAAAAACTGGTGACTTTGAACACCACCAATTCAAATGGTTACAAACGTATTCGCTGAAATATGGCAGTTAGACTCCAGGGAGAACTCAAATAGTGTGTGATTCCTTAGAAAGACCAAGTCAGTGCCCAACAAAATCAGCAGCAGAAAATAGGGCCAAGAAGAAAGGGATAGACAAATGAAGAGAAAGGTGGATGAGAATACAGTCAAGAAATCATTGTATATACTACAAAATTGAGTAAGAGACAAGGTGGGGTGGGAATATTGAAAGGGGTGACGAATCAGGAGGTATTGTATCCATAAACTGCTTTGTTAAGGCGACTCCTTTGCACAACTATTTAAAGATAATAAAAAAAAATAACAATTCATTCTCTCAAGTTGTAGAGGCTCGAAGTCAAAGATCAAGGTGTCCATGGGACTGGATTCCTTCTGGAAGTTCTAATAGAGCATCCTTCCTTTGCTTCTTCTAGCTTGGGGTAATGGATAGCATTCCTTGGTACCTCTCTCTCTCCCCCTCTCTCTCCTGTTTCCTCAAATTGCCTTCTCTTCTGAGTATACCTCCACAAGGTCTCTCTTCCTTTCTTCCTTCTTTGTGCATTTCCCAGTTTGCTCTACCTCCGGCTCTCCACTCTCTCCTGTGCCCAGCCCTCCAGCCTGCAGCTTTCTCTTCACATCACAGTGTCTGTGTATGTCACATTCTGCCTCCTTGGCCCTCAGAGTGAACAGTCTTCAAAGTGTGGGCCTTAGAAGCAAACCCACATTTCCCTTGCTTCGCTTAGTGGTTTCTCCTCACATACTGAAGCTTCTTCCTTCTTTGCCCGGAGCAAGGATAGAGAGCAATGGGTGAGAACTGAAAAGTGGGGAGAATAGTAGGTTTATTTTATTTATTTTTTTACAGTTGACTTGTTTATTTTCTAACCCATCCCCTCAGTCACCAAGGAAAGCTCATGAAAACAGCTGAGCACTTCTGTTGGAGATGACTTTCTGTGGTCTTGCCATAGTGTCACTAGAGGAGAGAGAAATCTTATTCTGGGAGGAAAGAAATTACATATGGAAAGAGTAAGGCCTTAAAATTATGTCTCCTCCCTAGGGTTTTGTGATCTCATTTTTCTCCAACTTCAGAGTTGGACTGATAAGGAATTCCCTGGGTTTTTTTTTTTTTTTCAGGTTCCTGTGATTTCCTTTTCCTTTTTCACTGGGGAAAGGAAGATCAAACTCTAAATGAGCCCCTTAATGGGATGGCTTTGCCATTATTTATTGGGGTTTTGGTATACCCAGTGACATGCCAGACAGGCCCAATTTCCATCACATATTTTATACATACACATACTTATCTTTGTACTTAGAAAAGAGAAGGAATGCACTCTTATTCTGTACTGGTGTTGGGTTTACAGTGTTGGAGGCTTCATTTGCATAATAAAATGCTATGCAAGAGAAGATGAGGGTTAATCAAAGGGTTTTATCACTCTTTTTAATTGTCTCCATTATGCCAGAACAAGATGTAAATTTTAATTCCACCTTGTTAGCTAGCAGATTCCACCAAACTTTGGATGTCCTAATCATCTGTCATTTCTAATAGACACAGATGTCAGTGATTTTTTTAGAAAACGAAATGCCCTAAACACTGTAAGCTTTATTAATTTGATTCAATATACAATATAATGCAATTTACTAATTATTAATGTTAAATGTAAGATCCACAGGAACACCCCAGAAAGAAGCCCCTGTGTCGAATGGGTGTCCTTCTCCATTCTCTCTTCATGGAGTCCTTTATCACCGGTACCTGGAATTCCTCCCCCTTTGTATAACCTCTATTTTTTTTTTTTTTATCCCCCAAGGATCAAATCCACAGGTACAGCTTGCAATTGGTGCTTGATTAGTTTTCCTTGATCCATTCAGTCTCTGGGCTTCTGAAAGGATACAGTAACATGTTCTTTGCCCAAAGACACAAGAAAGATACTTTTTCAAGGTGAAGGATGTTTAAGTGTTGTTTGACCTGCTAGATTCAACTTAGAGAAGCTAAATGGACTCTGCACTCCAACTTGGTACCCAAGGCAGAGCCTGAGGTGCACATTGAAACACACACCTTGCTGAGGATTAAACACCAAGAGTAGCTCTCCCAAGGTGCTAGAAGATTGTGGTGCTTCTGAAAGACATGGCCGCCCCTATCCACTGCTCTTGGGCATTAAGCTGGGCGGGAACAATGATGGAAAGCCAGAATAAGAGAGGTGAAGAAGGCAGCTACAGTGATTCTGGCCATCCTAATAGTTTAGAACAGACGATTCTTGCAATCCTAAAATTGGATTTTAGAAGTTGGGAAAGATAATGTGTAGTAAGTTAATAATGGGATTTGGCAACATGCTCATAAGATCCCAGCTTTGATCTCATGTTTAATTCTGCTACCATTGGCAAGCCAGTTATCCTCTGAGGGCCAAGTTTCCCTCAGAAGTAGCAGAGAACTGGATACTGATAGTGGTGGGGGAAGGAAGATATAAGTAACAGCTGGCTGGTGAAAGCCTCGCCTGAGTTTCTGGTTGAGAGTGTGTTTATTCATAGAAAACTTTGTAAGAATTCAAAGTAAATATGAGCTGGGTGCCAGTGGCTCACATCTGTAACCCTAGCTACTCAGGAGGCTGAGTTTGAGGATCACGGTTTGATACCAGACTGGATTGAAAAGTCCTGGTGAGTCTCTTATCTCCAATTAACCACTCAAAAGCTAGAAGTAGAACTATGGCTCAAAGCAGTAGAGCACTAATTAGCCTTAAGCAAAAGAGCTCAGGGACAGTGCCCGGGCCCTGAGTTCAAGCCCCACAACTGGCAAAAAAAAAAGAAAGAAAGAAAGAAAATGATGCTGATCTAAATGAACTCTATGACATGGAAATAATAGGGTTTTTGTTTGTTTTGTTTCAATGTACTGTGTAAAATTATTTCTTTTTTCCTTTGATTTCCTCCCCTTTGGTTTATCCCCTGTTATCAGTTTTTAAAAAAATGTTGGTACTCTATGTCTTGTATATACCTTTATATGATTTGGGGAAGGGAAGAGGAATAACAAAATGGTGAGACAAAGGACAAAGGTTGAACTAAGCCAACAGCAATACTCACAAGATACTAAGTTGGACATGAACTTTACAACATGGGAGTGGGGAGGGGAAGGAGGGGAGGGAAAATGGGAGAAAATGAGGGAGGGGCTAACAATGTTCAACAAGAAATGTACTCATTACTTTACTTATGTAACTGTAACCCTTCTGTACATAACCCCTACAATAGGGGCTGGGAATATGGCCTAGTGGCAAGAGTGCTCGCCTCATATACATGAAGCCCTGAGTTTGATTCCTCAGCACCACATGTAATACGAAAAAGCCAGAATTGGCGCTGTGGCTCAAGTGGTAGAGTGCTAGCCTTGAACAAAAAGAAGCCAGGGACAGTGCTCAGGCCCTGAGTTCAAGCCCCAGGACTGGCAAAAAGAAAAAAAAATATAACCCCTACAATTAAAAAAAAAATTAAATAAAATTTAAAAAAAAAGCAAAATGTGGCATCAGAGGAGAATGGAGCAATCACTATGATTAGAATGCAGTCTCCATCTCTCCAGAGAGAGAGGAACCCAATGTCAACACTGTCTAAAAGAAAATTTTCATGATAATAAACACATTCTATACTTCAGCCAGCTGATAGGGCAGCCACTAGTCAAATGGAGTTACAAAGGACTTGAAAAGTAGCTAATGCATTCGGAGTAACTCCATTTAAAATTGTTCTTAACATTACCTCCTTTAAATGTAACATTTAGCCATACCTGGCTAGTATATACCATGTTGAACCCTGGTGTTGATCCCAGCTTACAGTTGAAACCCTTGGGAGCTCTTCTCCTAGAGAAAGTGGCATTTTCATTGCTCTGACATAATGGTTGCCTCCATAGTCCCAAGATCCAGGATTCTGGGATAGCTATCTCCTTGTGTTTCCTCATTTCCCTAATTTGCCTTTCAGTGAGCATATATTATGCACCCAGCATAATATGGTCCAGGACCTTGAAAACAAGTGGGCACAGTATACAATGCGCAGGTGTGCGTGCCAACTGGAGGTGGAGAGGAGGATAAATGCATTTGCCCATTTTCTGCTGAAGCCCCTTTCGAAGGGCAAGCAGCTGACTGTGGCCGGAAGTGTGAACTCTGGTCGCCTGACAAAGCTCACTAAACAGTGTGTTCAGGCTTCACCGGTGCCGAGCTCAGCCAACGACAGCTTCGGAGTTTGAAAAATGAGCTGCATCACTCGCCTGGTGCTAATGCCTTTTGCGAAGAAACTTACATCTTGGAAATGTCATGACACATTGCAATCACGGAGAACACGGGCATGGTAATTGGGAGTGTTTCTCCAGGAGCAGAGCGTGTCAGAGAAGATACATGGCTCGCGGCATAATTTCCCACAACAATATAGTAGAGGGCGAGGTGGGGGGGGGGGTGGCACAGGGATGGGGGAGAGGGGCAGCAAAGCTGCCTTTGAAATCAATCTGGGCCACATCTGGGACTTTTCCTAAGTGGTGGAAGTTCTTTGGCAGGAGGCAGGCACAAGATGGAAATCCATTGGCTGCAAAACTTAGCTGTGCTGATTGCCCACTGTCTCAGTTTCTCCACCTTCCAAAGGAGAATGCTGCCACCAGCACATTCTGTCAGCTTATCATCCTGTGGGCCAGCCAACTGTCTGTGAAGAAGAGGTGTGGACGAGTTGCGATCCACCAAGACTCAGTACTAGATGCTAAGTACTGCAGATGTATTAACTCACACAAGACACACCAGAACCTCAAGGAAGTGGGTACTAAATCAGAGGCATCAGCAGGATGAAGACATGGAGGCACAGAAAAAGCTGAAGATCTTTCTGGAGGGCATGAAACTAGAATGTGGTGACCCCAAGCTAAAACGGATTGGCTTCTTGCAGCAACACTCCAAAGGTGTGACAGCACATCAAAAAATAGTTACGATCATTCTTCCTATATGCCAGGCTTTACAGGTGGTTTTGATAAAGGGTCCTGGTTTCTCCTCCCAGTGACTGAGTGGGCAAAAGACTCCTTTGAGTTGTAAGGCATGGAGGAAATGCGCCTTACCCACTTGGGTCTATCCAGTAAAATAAATGAATGCCCTGGATGAGGTTCAAATTCCAAAGGATAGATGGCAGAGCCACGGCCTACCTTCTATTCGTGTGCTGTCCTCCACTGGCTTCTCAGAAATGAACATCCCTTTAAAATATTTGTACCTCCAGGCTCTTATCTCCGAGGAAAAGAAAAGCACAAAAGATGTTAACAAGATAATGTAAATATTAACATTCACTTTAAGAGATTAAATTACCTGGAAGTCTCATTTCTAAAGGCCAGCCTTCCCTGCTCTTGATTCTGCAAAGCACGGTAACCTTTTCCACAAGGAAATTATGCGAGCGAGAACTTGCTTCGTGCTGACCTTGGAACTTCTGGGCTGTCACTTTGGGGAGCAAAGAGAAAGGAGGTAATCTGCCCATCACCTGTCAATGGATGTGGGGGGCTGGAGTCAAGTCTGAGGGTGTCTGTGGGGCCCAACCTTTCTTCCCTCGGCAATTGGCCACTTCTATGCGACAAAGCATACTTGAAAAGAAGACCTGGAATTCCAGCAGTTCAGTGAAAGGGGAGATGCATAACAAATCATCCTCTTTAGAGATCGCTAGGCTTGATGTGCAAGAAAATGATTGCTGGTTATTCCTAAACAGAAATCACAAGCATGCTGGTCATGGGGTGTCTTCGTAACCTTTCCCATGGCCTGCCTTCACAGGGAACAGGTTGAGAAGGAAAAGTACAAGTGTGAAATAACTAGTGGCTTTGAAATCATCTGTATATCATTTTGATACCCAGTGATGACATTTTCCACTGAACAAATAAATCCCTTTGGACTTGACTACCATTGAAACTCTTTTTAAATTTTTTTTATTATCTTTAAGTAGTTGTTCAAAGGAGCTGCCACTCCACAAAGAAATTCATGAACACAGTGCATCTTGATCAACATCAAGGAACAACGATGCCTTCCTTATGAAAGACATTCATGCCACAGAGTAGGTATGTAATTGCACTCAGTAGTAAGGGTTGCTGTGCATATTACATGAGATAACTAATTTTGTAGACGGCTCCATGAACTCGCAGTGTACACCAGGTGCCTAGAAAGCATCTGTTTCCTCTCCTTCCATTTGAAGTCTCTCATTTTTATCTTAATAATGCCATCCCAGGCTCTGCCTTTCAAGCATTATGAATTCATTGGATGCATTCTTGGAATTTTAAGATATCTCAAATGCAAATCCTCTAAAACCTTCTCTATTCACAGCCTTCCTCCTCTCAAGGAAAAGAGAGAGCCAGAGAGAATCGTTCTAGCTGCTAAAGTCAACACATAGAAGACAAATCAAGCTTTTTTTTTTTTAAATTCCCATGGCTAGTTTGTACATTGGAGCCATGTTGTTTGGTCCATCAATAAGCAAGGCCCTTAGATTTCACTGTAGATGGTGAGGTTTATCAGTATTAAGGGGATTCTTGTAGCATTTTATGAAATGTGTTTTGTCTTCCCTTATCTGAAAGCTCAGTTTCTAACTCTTGGGGTTTTGGTTTTTGTTTGTTTGTTTGTTTTCAGAAGCTTTATTTATCTTATTGATTGTAAACTTTTTTTATCATTTCCTTTTGGATTAAGGGGGATTGGTGGATTTTATTTCCTTTTGAACTCCTTCTGAACCATAAATACAGTCTTATCTCATATCATATGTTTACTCATTTTACCTTCTGCTTTCTACAGTCTGTGTGTGTGTGTGTGTGTGTGTGTGTGTGTGTGTGTGTGTGTGTTCCTTGAGATTTCTTTGGTTTTCCAGACCTTTCTCACTGGATAATGTTTGGTGACCATGCTTTTTGTTTTTACGCTATTCATGGAGAGCATTAATTTTTCTCAAGTGCATCATCTAAATAATGTCACATGTGAGTCATATTGTGTGTGTGTGTGTGTGTGTGTGTGTGTATACATGTGCTGGTAGGGCTTGAACTCAGGGCCTGGGTGCTGTCCCTGAGCTTCCTTTTGCTCAGGGCTACCACTTGAACCACAGCTCCATTTCTGGATTTTTCTGTGATTCATTGGAGATAAGATTTTCACAGACTTTCCTGCCTAGGCTGGCTTTGAACTGCAATCCTCAGATCTCAGCCTCTTGTGTAGCTATGATTACAGGTGTAAACCACCAGCACCTGGTATAGTTACCTTCTTTATAGTCTGTCCTATTCACATGACATCTGCGTTCTGATGGGCCTGATGGCTTTGAGGGTAGCTGTTCTTTCTTGTCTCATTGTCACATCTATGCCCAGACAGGACATGTCACCCAAACAAAGCAGGCTTAACAATGCCATTGATTAAGGGAAGAATTTCCTTCATCTTGTCTCTCAGGCTTTATAAACATGACCCAAGAATCAAACCCATGTGGTTTCTGCTATGATTTCCACAAAGTAGAGCTTTTAATTTGAAAATTATATGTGGTCCTTACATACAACTTTGTGATCATATGCACAATTATCCTCTTCCCCCTTCCTAAGCCACTTATGACCTACCTGTCATGCTATTTTTCAACAAGAGCAGTCATTTCCCTTTATGCAGAACACAAAGACCAGTCTTGGAAGACAGAGTTGCCACCATAAGATCTGGGAAGGGGAAAAGAAATAAAAACAGCTAGGAAGTCAAATTTATTGGGGTGATTCTACTCACCCCCAAATTTTTATTGAGGTGATTCTATTTGGCATGGAGTTTTTAATCTGCCTTCAGGATATGTATTCTATGCAGTAGATAATAATGTAGCACTTATTCTGTTCTGGGTTGTATGGGAAAGTCAGGCTTAATCTAGGTACTAGTTATGCTATGCAATGTTTCAAGTGTCCTGACACCTTTGTACCTCACACCCAACTGCTGTGCAGCAAACTATGAAAACATGAATGTCTTTTCTTCTTTCTTTCCTTCTTCCCTTCCTTCCTTTCATCTTCTTTCTTTCTAGCAAAGCTTTGGAGCTCCATAAAATGGCAATAAAAAAGTTCCCCAAATTCTAGAAACTTCTAAAATGCCCTTCACTGAAGGCTGGTGAAAAAAGGAAAGTCTAAATCAAGTAGTCAAGTACATCATTTCAAGAGACAAATTACCAGTAATCCAGTTAAATTTTCAACAGCATTATCTAAATGAAAAATATCGAAGTAGGAGATATCCCAACAAGAAATAGCTCCAATTTCCTGCCCGCATGCTAAGTAAGGAATCAACGATTTAATATCATCTTGATAACATTTTTATAGGTTCATGTTGGCCCATCAGATTGCAATTTGTCACCTGCTATCTAACAATTTTCTAATTCTTCATCACTTTGCAATATAAAATAATAGGCACAGGATTGCAAGGCTTCTTAATAATAGAAAAGAGAGAAGGGGAGGGGGAAGGGCTTTGTTTCTATCATGGTTTTTTTTTCCCCCGCCTTCCTGGTTAGAATAAGAATGGCTGAAAGTAATTCAAACACAATATGATGGTGAGCTCAATTTACTTTCTAAATTAATGTGCTCAGGATAAGACAAAATGGATTTTTTTTTAATCCCCACCCATCCTCTTTCCCCCAAAGTTGAAGAAGCCCACGGTAAGATAAAACCTACAGAGATGTACACGATGGGTAAGTTTTGAATCCAAGCCCAAGCAATGTGACCTGGAGTGACCTGAGCTCAGGTTCTCTCTCAGCTGCTTACTGCACCCTTGAAATTAGGGTGGTGATTGCTAACTTCTAAAGGTTTTCAGGTAATCCAGATGAAGCTGTGGCCTCTCATGAGATGTGAACCACTGTAGGCACTCTATGGGTGTTAATATGATGGCTCCTGCTGCTTCCTTTCTTAACCACAACTCCTTTAAAAAGTCATCTTTGAGCCTTTCTCCTCCCCTTCCTCCCTCACTACCCCTTGACTGACAGCCGGAAGTAGACTCAGTCTCAATCCTGAGGCCACATCCTGCCTTGCTTCCACCAGAAGTGTTCGGTATGGGCCCTCACGCTTTCTGATTGGGCCTTCGGGACTCTGGCCCTATCGCAGTCCTTGCACCCTGGCCTCCACACATAATCCTCCACTCACCCATCTCCACCTATCCCTTCAAATCTCACCTAGCCTACAACACCATATGCTGAGAAGTAACACTTAAATCTCATTCCAGAACACTCTTCCCAAATCCACACTGCCATAGAGAGACTGCCCTTCTCCACATCTCTTCTAAAAGTCTAACTAATATCTCAGACCCAACATACCCCAACTCAACTCTGGATCCTTCTCACGAGTCCTAATCCATCCTCGTGGAGACACCAAGCCCACTCTTCCTAACTAACTACTCAGAATAAAATCCTTAAAGGCATTCCTTTCCTGTTTTGTTTAAAAAAAAAAAAAAAACATCTTTCTCCACAGGGACGTCCTGTGGGCTCCATCTCCTTGCCAGTGGAAAACTTGTCAGAATGAGGGGAGGGGGGAAATAAGAGAGAATGATAGACTCAAAATACATCAGAGTGAACCTGTGAAAGTATTGTACAGAAGCCCATTTGTATCATTAGGATATGATGCTTCAAAAAAAAAAAAAGAAGCAATAAATTTCAAAGCAACTTTACACCACCTGTCCAGTTAGCGCTGAGGACAACTACTCAATCATCTATGATGTCTTTTGCCCAGATGTTTCCATTTGTGATGGACACCAGTCATGTCTGAATGTTAACCCACTCTGTGGCTGCATCTTCAGAGGAAAGGAGGGGCGCGCCTGTTCCTGCCCAGGCCTAGGGAGAGGACGACAGAGAAGTTAGCAGCTGGCTCTGATTGGCTGACTGGTCATTGGCCCCAGTGCTGGTATCCAATTACAAGGACAGTACACAGATACCAGTCAGGGAGCAGGGTCATCTCTCCTTTCCTCCTTTTCTTCTGAGATAAGACACTATTTGTTCATTGCTCTTGGCTAAGAACCAAACTCTTTGCACTAGTGATGATTGATTATTTAGTAGGGGAAACAGCTGGGTAGAGGGGTCTTTGGGGATCATGCAGAAGCTAAATATTCATGTGTAGACATGTGTGTGTTGGGTGAAGCTTATGTAAACAGCGGTCTCAATTATGATCTCTAGTTACTGTTACAGAATAGTCTGTGAAGCTCTCCCACTTGCATGATTCCATGAGATTCTCGGCGCAATCATAAAAGTACAGCATCTGTAGCCCTTGCTATATCATCCAAGATCCCCTTGCTGTGCCTTCTAGCTGCTTCTCTCTGGCCGAGGCCACACCTAATATAATATTGAATGTATGAGTTCATTATGGCAATGGTAAATTTTTCTCTTCTTCAGCTGAAAGGAGAGAAGTCTTTGTTTATGTCACTCATTCATCCTAAATATCTAGAATAATTCCTAGCCTATAAAGGTATTCTAAAATGTTTGGTGAAAACTTGCCATGCATCTATTCTCGACTTTCTCTCATCTACCAGGAAGTTCAGAGCTAGGTGCCATTGTGCCATCCTGTTTTTAGTTTATCCCTTCCTTTCCACTTAGCCTCTGTTATTTTATTCTAGGTGCCTAAATGCTTTCATAACAACCTCATTCCTTTTTCCTCTAAAAGGATCTTTTTAATGTAGGTATAGATGAGAACATTGCTTTCAATGAAATATAGAGTTAGCTCTTCCCAAAGGAGTTCTCTTTATACCAAATGATATCCAAATCACAATTCTAAAAATAATTTTTTAAAAAATTAACAACATCCTGAATGCTTAATACAGCTTAGGCAGACCATTCTAGTATCTCACTCACTTGTCCCAGCTCCCGCAGGTATTGAAAAAATGAGCATGGCTGTCGGTTACCAATTGAGGCTTGATTGCCTGGACTTGGAGGAACGTAATGGATGAATCTTCTGATAAAGAGACATGAGTGGGCAAAGAGCTGACCCTATGATAAAACTTAGAACTCCACAACCATAAAAATGGGTGATCCAACCCCCTCCCATCTGCCCCTCCCAGTAGCATGCCTCTTAGCAGCCATTACTGGCATGGGAAAGTAGCTGCTCACCTTATTCAAGTGTAACTGGCTGTATTTTGTGCCTCTCTAAAACTCCAGTGCTTGCTGAAAAGCAAGATAACTGGTTTAAAAAGGAGGAAAAAAAAAAAAAAAAGGTTGCTGGGATGGCTGCTTTCTCCTTTGCCTTTGTTATGCAGATGCGTTTTCATTTTATTTCTGCTGTTGGAGGTGATTCCTGAGTGTTTTTAATCGTTGTGAAGCTCCGCTGAACTCAAGAGCTTAAGATCTGAGATGTTAAATCGGACTCGGCAATCATATCTAGGCAGCAAATGAGGGTCTCCCTCCTGTGTTCTCCTTTCCCTCCTTTGTAATGAAGAACCATTTGTGTGACTCTTACATGAGAAGCGCTGCCGTGGTCCCAGGTAATCCATCATTAATTAGCAGTCCATCTTTGCAACCTGTCCCCCTTTCATCTGAAGAGCTGATGGATATTGGAGCCAAGATGCAGCTGGAGGTTGGAATCCTAGAAGGAGTATATTAACTCCTGACATTTCTCAGAGGGGGAAATTCTTGGTTTCCCTTGGAAAAACGTCACCAGGATGCCAAGGGTTGTTTGCAAATTCTGTGGGCCCCATGATGTACCTGCTACCTGGACTCTGTGTCTCTGTTCTCTGGTTTCTTAGAAACATTTTCTTCATTAACCTCAGCATTTATTTTGGCTTTTTTCTCATGGGACCATGTCTGAATGTGGAATGCTAGTCTCCCTCATTTTAGAGCTCAGTTTAATTGCAATCATATACATGCCATGCACTTTGCCATGTAGAATATTTTTAAGCATTCAATTCAAGGCAATAAGTACATTCACATTACTGTATGGCCATTGCCAACTAACACCCGGAACTTTCATTGTCCCATAAACCAACTCTGTGCCTGTTAACCAGTAACTCTCCATTCCCCACTCTGTGGTCACTGATTAGCATCATACTTTCTGTCTCAATGGATTTGACTATTCTGGGGGACTTATAAGAGTCTGATAATACCATATTTGTCCTTTTGCATCTATCTTGTTCTTAATTTGGGTTGTAGCATGAATTAGAGTTTTAGTGTTGTTGTTTTTTTCCTTGGGGGTGTGTGTGTCAATTCTGAGGCTTTGATCCAGGGCCTGGGCGCTGTCCCTGAGCTTCTGTGCTCAAAGCTAGCACTCGACCACTTTGAGGCACAGCTCCACTTCTGGCCTTTAAGTGGTTGATTGGAGATCAGAGTCTTGAGGACTTTCCTGCCCAGGCTGGCTTCAAATAACAATCCTTATATCTCAGCCTCCTGAGTAGCTAGAATTTCAGGCCACTGGTGTCTGGCTGAGAATTTTGTTGCTTTTTAAAGCTAAATAATATTTCTCTGTGTGTGTGTGAGTGTGTGAGAGAGAGAGAGAGAGAGAGAGAGAGACAGAGAGACAGAGAGACAGAGAGACCGAGAGAGAGAAACAGAGATGGAGACAGAAAGAGAAAATGAGACTAATGGAGAGATTTTGCTTATTCATTCATGCATCAGTGGGCATGTACATTGTTTCTATTATTTTCCATGTACACCCTGAAGCAGAAATCATGACTAATTGTTTTTAAGAAACCACTATATCGCTCTCCACAAAGAATGCATCCTTTTTCATTTTCTATCAGCAAGGCTGAAGGATTCCAATTTTTCCACCTCTTTACCAATCCTTGTTTCTTGGCTTTCAACAGCTGTCCTAGAGCATAGGCCTCATGGCTTTTCATGTACTTTTGATTTGCATTTACCTAGTGATAAATGATATTCACCACATTCCCATGTACCTACTGGCCAGTTGTAGACCTATCCATATTCACATACTTTGTCCATTTTTCAATTGGGTTGTTTATTCTTTTATGATGAGTTGTAAGGTTCTTTAGATATTCTAGGTATTAATCCTTATCAGACAGACAATTGTTATTGGTCCATTTTCTCTCATCCTGGGAGTCATTGCACTATGCATGATGTTCTTCAAAGGACCAAGGTTTAATGTTGATCAAGTATGATGTATCTACTTTTTTTCTGTTGTTGTCCAAACTGAAACCTCTCATGCCTACTTGGTAAAGAATAAAACTCAGAGATGCATTCTGTCTGGACACATGAGGACAAAATGGTTTTATTCTGTTTTTGTGGTGGCTCCCTGTGCAGTGTTTGCATTGACTGGCATAACCAACTTCTTATTAATTGAAAAACAAATGTAGCATCATATACCAATGATAATGTGGGTGAATCAGATTCTCATATCTTCCTCGTGGGAACCAAAATGATGCAACCACTTTGGAAATCAAATGGAGATTTTAAAAAAATGGATCCTAGAACTCAGCAGATCCACTCCCAGCTGTCTGCAACCTTCAACACAGAACACCTTCATCCAAATGCTAGTGACAGAATTACTCACAATTTCCAAAACCTGAAAGCAATTCACACATCTTTCAACTTGTGATGGAATAATCAAGCTAAAGTAAATCTATACAATGGAATACTACTCGTCAATAAAAAGGGAAAAAGAATATAACTGGAATTCAATATCCTGGATTGAATTCAAATAAATTGTGCTAAAAGAAAGAGGCCAGACCCCAAAGAAATACCATTGTGTAAGTTTATTTAGCATGATATTCTTGGGAAAGATGAAAAATCAGGTATTGGTGTCTAGAACTGGGAGTTGGGGAGCAGTTGGACTACTGCGATTGGGGGTGGGGGTGGGGAATCGGAAGTACTTGACTCTAGAGCTCATTACTTGAGCATTTTGCAGATCTCATTGAACTGCACACAAAGACAAATTTTACTGTGTCTACACAATGCCTCAATTTTACAAGGCTAGGGGGAAATATCATCTTGTCAGCTTTCAAAAGATAACGCCAATATCTGAAATTCATCTTTGATGTGCCCCACGTCTGCACTGCACTTGTTGTCTCTGTCTTGCCAGGGTCCTTTTGCTCCAAGTCCTGTAAAAATCTGGGGAAGAGACTTACACTTCCGTGCTGGCATCGACAGAGGAGAACCTAGAGAAACCTTCATCTTTGCAAGACAGGGGGACCCAATATTTCAACAGCACAGTTTATTAAACAGCTGCCAATCTTTTATGTCAAATATTACGGGGTGATTCCAGCAGTTACCAGTTGTCAACAAAGGTTTCTACTCTTTCTTTCCTTGGGAGTGTTGCACGTTCCATTACGAATAGCAAGCCAGACGTATCTGCGACTTTGATAACTCAACTCACTTGCTGAGTGATGGCTTTCCAGGCAGTTAGAACATAGCAATAACCATGCTGAGGATAAATATTTCATAAGGAATCCATTGTTACATATTCATCATTTATAACATGTGTTCCAAAAAGCAGTACAGACTATTTATTAAACATTCATAGATAATTTTATGCTACTCTTAGCATGGGATATAGATACATTATTAATTCTCAGGAATTGTCGATGAATTGAACTCCATAAAGCTGTTCCAACTGGGATTCTTGTCAATAAAGTGAGGGAAAGAAAATAAAAGGAAACATTTGTAACTTTCAGAGAGAAGTATTGTTCTCTCACAAAGTATATGTGTTCATGGAGTTGGAAGTTCCAGAAATGGCTTAGCCTTCTAGAACAGACATTAGCATTGAGGAGGAGAGGACTCCAGATATCTCTTCCATGTAACAATCAATTCTCAGTAGCTACTGCTGCTTGAGAAAGGACAAGTTCAGCCCAGCCTCCTCCAATTTGTATCTGGTATCCTAGCTACTCAAGAAACACGTCTTCTCCAAGTTGAAGTAGTGTCCAGGCTGAGGGAGACTCGGTTGCCCTTCCCAGGTTTTCCTCCCGAATAAAACCTGTTGGATTGTTGAGTTCTGGCCAACTCAAAGATATTATGCACAGAGAGGAAAAAAAGAATAAAATGGTGATTTCCAGGTGAGGAGAAAGAGAGTCGATGTAGACCAAAGGATTACAGGTAACAAATCAAATGATGGGCTTAGAGATGTAAAGGGCAACATATAGACTGCCCTTGGTAATATGGAATTGTCCTTGGGATTCTTTCCAAGGGAGTAGATTTCAGATATATCTTCTCTCTCTCTCTCTCTCTCTCTCTCTCTCTCTCTCACACACACACACACACACACACACACACGCACAGAAAATAAACAAGTATGTAAGGCGATGGCTCTTTATGCATTTGCTAGGCTGTAGTTACCAATCCACTACCTATATGTCTATCAAAGCATCATCTTGAGGTCAGGGGGCATGGCTTACGTGGTAGAGCACCTGTCTAGCAAGTTCCTAGACTCTGAATTCAATCCCCAGCACAGCCAAAATAAAAATCATGTTGTACACTTTAAACATACACAATGAAATGTTTGAAGAAAAACAAAGTCAGTCAACTGAGCTGGTTTTTAGCAGTGCTTCACAAACACCTCCACCCTCCTAAATTTTCAACACTATAAGCTAACAGACTAATAGATTTGTTTTGTGTTGGAGAGCGTATGGTAGGTTCTAAGAACTCACAACGAAGATTTCAAACTTGAACAATAATGTTATAAGCGGCCAAGTCCACACTGAAAAGGGGGACTTGTCACTAAGCCACACCCATTGATCTCTTCAGAGTTAATTCTCTCATCTCCACCTCCTCTGTGGCTTTGCAATCCCTTCTAGGTATTGCTGATGTGGTCGTTTCTTTCAGGGGGGCCTTAGTCACAGAGCCTCAAATTAATTAAGATTTGGTTGAGGAGCCATTTAATTGCTTGTACTTAGAATGTGGGAATTCAGGGCTGAGATGGAAATGAAAACTCATGCATAATACATCTTCGACATCCCAGCCTGAGTGACCATTACATTGATGGGTGTTATTTAGTCTTTTTTTTTTTTTAATTTTAAATGAGTGCACAGTGCCAAGAACCTGGCATTTTCAAATACTCATTAGTGCTATCCTCTGGGGCTTAAGATAGGAGTTATTAAAGAATGAAGTCTCCGGAGACAGAGTGATATGGCGGTGGCTAACAATGACGGAAGTTCAGGTGTATCAACCCTCGTCACTTACGGAGGAATCGCCTGGCTAAATTAGCTTTCAAAGTCTTAAACTGAACATGTAAGGCCCACAAATGTCATGTGGTATATTCTCGGGAGGTTAAATTTAGGTTTCTTCCCTGGCTCCCGCTGCCAATTTGAAAGGAAGGAAAATGTCAGCGAGCGTGGAGTTGAAATGGACGGGTGGGAGGCTGCCCGGGTGGACCCCACCAGTGCTGACATTAAATGCTTCTGGAAACCCATGCCGTGGAGCAAGCAGGGTCTCCTGTCCCCAAACTTCCCCCCAGCTCACTTGTTAGGTCTCCCCATTTGCCCCAGTACATCACCCATTTGTTCCAGTTGACTTGGTTGGCTGGGGGGAGTTTCTACACATTCATTTCAGGGAGCACTTTGAGTGAACTGGGACACACAATCTGCTGGGTTGACGTTAGAAAGAGCCAGGTAGGGAAGAAATGGCACCGAATCATTAGGCCAAGGGCATGAAAGAAAAGAAATGTGCACAGTGAGTAGGAAACATGAAGACACAGGAAGGAGAACACAGGCTAAGAAAATGCTACATTCCAACCATGCCATCCTATTATGTCGCTCCCAATAAGCCATTTGTGGCCTGAATTTAAGTGATCAGTGGAAGTACTACTCCATCCCTATCATACCGACACATTGGAGAGGTCTTGCCTATAGACCCTGCATAAAGAGATGCTCAGTAACAGTCTTTGGTTGCTTACAATTATGCTTGTCTCTATTTAAGAGCAAGAAGACAGAGGTTTAAATGAGGTAGAATTCAGTTTTCTTCCTCACGTGACAAATGAAGTTTAGAGCTAGGCAGTTCAGGAGTGACTTAGTGACTTAGGAAGGCAAGGCTTTCCTCTTGGTTGTTTCATGGTTCCAGATGGCTGCTGGAGCTCAAGCCATCATGGCTTTGTTCCGAACAGCAAGAGGAGGGAAGAGCAAAAAGACCTATTTGCCAATCAAGGCACTTCTTTTTTAAAACCTTTCTCATAAATCCCATGGGTCAGCATCCCAGCTACTACCACAGGCATTCATTCCAATCAGGAGGTGAGCAGTTCAGGCCAGCCTGAACCGAAAGCAAGACTTTATCTAAAAAATAACCAGAGCAAAATGGGGGGAGGTATGGGTCAAGTGGCTGAGCACCCGCCAAGTAAGATCAAAGCCCTGAGTTCAAACCCCAGTACTGCCGAAGGGGGCAGGGGGGAGAGAAAGTCTATTCAGAATAGATAGACATAGATAAAGATGACAGAGATACAGACATCATAGATATGCTATCATTTGAGGGTGTAGTACCATTTTTCACACCAAGATTATTTAGTCAATCCCAATAGATGGACAATTAAGTGGATTTGATATGAAGAATCAATGTATTTGACTGAGCAAATCTGGAGCAATCGAGCACCCAGAAGGTTTTCATGAATATTAATGGCCTCTTTTCACTCAGTCTCCTGAGTCTCTGTTGTCATATGGAAAAGGTACACACACTCACACATGCACATGCACAGACACACATACACGCATGCATGTGTGTACACATACACACACATGTGCACATATGCACATACAAGCGCTTTCTCCAGCACACAGTAGGTGTTCATCACACATTAGATGCCCTCTTTCCTTGCATTTTGCGGCCTTGCAGAACTCTTAGTGAAAGAACATCTTCTAAGAACTCCTATCCATCTCCTTATCCCCAGTTACATATTCTTTTTTATTTCAGCATGTTTCCAGGCATTGGTTTGTCTCCCCTTTTTCCTGCATAAATGATCCCCCCCCCCCAGATCCAAGGGGCATCATATCCCTGTGCTAGTCCCCCACATAGCTCATCTCTTAATATGTAGAGGGACGAGAAGAGGTGTCAGGGAGGGAGAGAAATCTCATCTAACATAGTTTGGGCCACTTCCATTCATCTGAGGAGAGAGGAGGGAGGCATTTGGACTGCAATTCTGCACCTTATAAATAGACATATATCGCTCTGCATACATTATTAATATGGGCTTTATTGCTAGCTTTATTGAATCCTCGATGCTGCTTCTCTCGGGAAGCCACCGAACACAGGGAGATTGCACACGCGCCGGCATTAACCAGGTCCGCAATAGACTGAGCAAATAAGGCTGTGCAAACAGCAGTATTCATGCGGGCTGCATCCTACAAATTCAAATAACATAATAACAAATAATGTGCTCCAGCAACCCCCATAGCTGCGATTTGAAGTGTTTTAGGCATTTCTTTTCCATGTTGCTCACACTAGCACATTGGAAGAGGAGTGCCTTAGCGTGACTATGGGGACATAGAGGTGGGGTCTTTGCCATCCATTCCCTCTGGGCTCACTTGACACCTGGACCCTCCCCCTGCCCCCCTCGTGGGTCATTCTGCATCAGGAATTTGACATGTCACGACAAGAAAATGTATTTCCCTTTACCTGTGCAGTTTCTTCTGTACACACACACACACGCACGCGCACACACACACACACACACATAACTCAGGGTTTTTCTTATTCTGCCAGCCAGTCTCAGGAAAAGCCTCACCTCCTCAGAGAGGCCTTCTGAACAACTGTCCCAAAGTATGCCCTGCACACATTCTACTGCATCCACTGCATCTAGTTCTAGGTACCATTTTCTGATTGCTCTTTTACTATCTTTTTCTTCTGCCTCCCCCGCCCCACACTGGAACACAAACCACCCAGAGGGGAGAATCATATCCATTCTGTTCATGGTTAGACCTCCAGTACAGACATGATGGGTGTAACATGGTGGGTTTTCTGTAAGAAATTGTCAAAGGAGGACATAGCCTGCATCCTGAAATACAAGGCTCAGTGTCCATTCAGCCTCTTGCCTTCTTGTGTATCGCTCCTGAGTGCTAGCTTCATGCAATGGAGTACTCTGTTCTGGGCATTTGGTTTTGGGAGTTTGGGGAGTGAGGGTCAGAAACGGAGAATGTCATCAATAAATGACTATTGGATTAGAGAGAGTTTGGATCTCCACAAATGTTTTGTAGCATCATAGTCTCTTACTTTCCATCTACCTAGTGGGAGAGCATGGAATTTTGAAGGATGTGCTTTTCCCCTCCTTCTTTGACAGGGTAACCTTGCTCTCTAGTGAGAGAAATTCTGGGTCCCTGCCATGTATTCCTGACCAACAACCACTAAGCTTATTTCTAGCATCACCTTCACTAGTGCATATTAATTATTTCAGAATCAAGGGCTTCCTAATGACATTTTTATACTGGTAAAAATACATTTTTTAAGAAATAAGGCAAATTGTCCCTGCACACAGAACTGGTGATGTGCTGGCATTTTGGCTGAAGGGTGTTAGCACTTTGGAAATACCCAATAAAAAGTATTCACTCTGCTTACTCCTGTTGATAAATGACCACTATTAGAAACCACTCGCCACTGAAAGCTTTCCCTCTGCTAGAGATTGGCTCCACAGAAGGCAGGTTATCCAATTCTAGCCAATAAGGAATGAAGAAAAATCAACCGAGAGAGGCATCCAGGAACAATTTCCCAGCAAAGCAAGGGCAAAAGAAAAAAGAATCACATATGTAGGAAATATTCTCTGGCTTCCTTATTGTCCTTCTCACCGTGTATGTTGGAAATCACCGTGCGCAGACATGGTGCTTAAAGTGGGTGACTCTGTCTCCTCAGTACAGAAGGTGGGGAAGTGGGCAGTGTGGAGAGGAGGTCTGCATCCTAGAGGGAAGGGCCACAGGTGCCATGCCTCCTGACCTCCCATTTAAGTAGCCGAGAGATGCTCTTTTGGCGCAAGTCACCGGTTCATCTCAAGTGCCGACCTTCGTGTCCAAGTGCACCCCAAAGTGTGGCAGGTGGTATCTGTTTGTACCAGACGTTGTCCTAAGTTGGTGGGGTGAGGGGGATGGACAAATGGAAAATAAGGCAGAATTTCCACCCTCACAGAGTTACTGGCCCAGGAGTAGCAAGAACTGAACTCACAGTAGCAAGCAGGGGCAGTGAAGGTGGAGCTGGGATAAATGGAAGGCTGGAAAGAAAGATGGAAGGGATGATTCCGATTACAACCCCTGTGTACAACGATTTAAAGATTACTGATATAATCAAAAGAAAGAAAACAAAACCAGGCACTGGTGGCTCACAGCCGTCATCCTCGCTACTCAGGAGGCTCAAAGCTGAGGATTGCAGTCCAAACTCATCCTAAGCAGGAAAGTCCATGAGACTCATCTCAATGAACCACCAAAAGATTTAAAAACAAAAAACCAGAAGTAGAGTTGTGCTTCACGTGGTAGAGCTCCAGCCTTGAGTAAGAAAGCTCATGAACAGCACACAGGCCCCTGCGTTCAAGCCTCAGGACAAGTACCAAAAACAAAAACCATAGACAAAAAAACCCAAACACCCTCCCATCAGGTGAGATTGAAAATGGAGCCCATACTAGAAACAAACAGCACTGGAGAAAAAAAGAAAATGCTCACCACAGCAGAGTCAAAAAATGCATCTCTTCCCAGCTGAATTTTGCTTTTGTGATAGCTGAGGCTGACTCTGATTCCTAAAGGACTTGAGCCATTTAAGTGGATTTGATTGCCATTAATTATTAAAAACAATTACTTATTAATAAACAAGAATGCTATGAATGCCTCACACTTGTTCAGTGCTTTATAGTTTTCTTTTATTTTTGTTACTTTCTTCTTTTCAAAGGGCTTTTAAACTAGGACACAGAATGTACCAGGAGGCATAGAAAGATACAAGGGGGAAAGCATCGTTCCATTTGGGGTGGGGGGGAGGAACAACATTACTTTATGTTACAGTAAACTTGAATACATTATGGTGCAGAAGCTAGAATGAATGCAAGTGACTTCAATTTTTTTTTAATAAAGTTTGAGACTTCAAAGATATTTCAAGTTTGAGATCCGCCACTTTGGGCCATGCCCCAGATGGCTGTGAGCTAGAAAAAGTATGTTTTCCTTCAGTTCCCAGCAATGTTCAAAGGGGAGGAGGTGGAGGGGGGGATGTTCCCAGTTCCTACAGTGGGAGAAATGGCAGAGAAGTTGGTGGGCTTTGTACAAAAGTCATCCCGGGACCCAGGTATAGAACCAGCCCTGAAAGTTGAAACCCTTAGTGCCTCCCTGAACATAAGGTGAAACCCTCCACAAAACAGGGCATCTGGGGCTGGGGATATGGCCTAGTGGCAAGAGTGCCTGCCTCATATACATGAGGCCCTGGGTTCGAGTCCCCAGCACCACATATACAGAAAATGGCCAGAAGTGGCACTGCGGCTCAAGTGGCAGAGTGCTGGCCTTGAGCAAAAAGAAGCCAGGGACAGTGCTCAGGCCCAGAGTCCAAGCCCCAGAACTGGCCAAAAAAAAAAACCAAAAAACCAAAAACATGGCATCCACAGAGCCCCAGTGAAAGGATGCATAGCATTCCCTGACACCCTGAAGAGAGCAGGGCGAGAAGCAAAGATCCAGAAAGGCCAGGGAAACTTAAAACTTGACTCCTGGGGGCCCTATGAAATACACCTGCTGCTCAGCTGCCTTTATTCCCAGGAAGCCTGGTTCTTTTGTTTAGCACTCCATTTTTGCCATCCCATAATGCTCCCTGTCACTCGCCTCAGCGCCTGCGTCAGTTTCCCATGAAAACAGACCCTCCCACTTGACTTGGCTGCTGGTTTAGGGGGAGACATTCAGTGCCCTGCCCTCACCATACATTCAGGGGGGCTCCTTGCTTCTCTCACCTGCTCTCTGGGTCTCCGGTTGTGATGCACAGTGTGTGGCTGCTGGTGCCTCGATTTCCTCACCACCCCAGCAAGAGGAATCTGGGCTCCATCCGGGTTGTAGCTTTGCCTTCTAACCCTCTTCTATCCACCAGTGTGGCTCTTTTCTCTCAGAAGGGCCAGCAGCATTCGTAGCCCACGAAAGACTCACCCTGAGCACCCTGTGTCCTAGCAGGTCGCAGGGAACAGAGAGACCAGGAAATCGTGAATTCAAATCCTGGTATCCTGGTGCCACTTGGGCACCTGCATGGGCTTTGGAATACTCTTTGGCTCCTGCAAAGCCTTCAGTGCACTTCCTGTAACACATGTGCACACACACACACACAAATAGGTGTCTTTAAAGGGAGAAAGGAAGTGGTTTGTGTTAGCGCCTCCCAAGAGTGTGGGGCACTTAGCTTGCCATGCTAAGCCTGCTCCTTGAAATAGCTGGTAACGGGGTGTCCCTGGGAGCAGGAAGCCCCCACAGCCTCGTGCTTATGTGACTGTAGGTATGGCTGTCTTGTCAGCTATTTCCCCCCAAAAAATATGGGGGGAGAGGAGGATCTCGTTGGCCTGATTTCTGACTCCAAGCCTTCTAGGCCCTGTTCTGCGCACACCACCTGCGTGCTTCCTCCCCGGCCCTCCGAAGCCATCTATTAATAGCTTCCATCATTAGCTGTCCATTCCCGCCTGCACGCCCTCACCTGTCACCCACCCCCCAACCTCCCGGCTCCCTCTACCTTCTCCCGCAGAAGTTGGCTTCAGAGGGCTTTCTGAGAGTTCTTTGTAACATCAGTTCCCATGTACAGGAAAGCCCCAAGGTCCTGTTCCCCTCTTGGCACCCTTCGCCTTCCATTTGAGAAATCCCCTAAATCTCTCATTAGCTGAGACTGCCTCACACCTATGAAAGTTTAAAAATACCTCGCTAATCACTTTGCACCCCTCCACGCAGGCAGGGAGCACATGCCTCTGCTCTCCCTCTCCCAATTCCGTCTTCTGGCACAGCTTTCGCATTTGCACAGACGAGAGCTGTCAAAGAAAAAAAAGAAAGAAAGAAAGAATCTGATGTCCTACAGTATTTAAAATACAACGAAGGGAACTTCTCATCTGAAACCGGCATTACCACTTAAAGAAGAGCCTAATCCAAGAGAGAGAAGCAGAAGGTGGAGGGAGGCAGACGGGAATTCTTTCTGATAGCTGGAGCTTAAAGGGATACTCACCAGAGTCAGAGGCATGTAAGTTGTCACTGACTTAGGCCTCTCTTCATTGTCACAGCTGGGTTTCCATACTGGGAGCCTCTGGGCCCCTGGCCCCAAAAGTAAATCTCTGTGGATACAGCAGGAAGTTGATGCTAAGACAAAAGGGAGGGAAGGTAGAAGATCCCATTATCGCCGCCATTTCGTAGTATTCCCAGCCATGCTTGTCCATCTCCGAAATCAATCGCCCTGTCCACTCACAGGCCACTCCTTCAGCAAAGGCCGGTGTCTTAAGATAGACTGGGCTCTCACTCACAGGGACTGAGCTCCTCTGGGGATTGGGGAGGGGGTTACTCATTCTTCACTGGTGCCATCAGAATTGTTTGGGGTTGTCTGTTAAATACACAGCTTTGGGGACAGCCCCCAGGTATGGTTTGGCTAGGAAGCATTCCCTGCGAAGTGCTGCTGTGCTGAAGGCTCTGTTCCCAGCTGCTGGCATAACGGGGGGTAGGGAGGAGGCTGTGGAACTGGATCACAAAGATACGAAGCCTCATCAATGGTCAATCCAACGTGAGTTCATACCCAGTGAGCTGTTAAGAGGTGGGGCCTGGTTGGTTGGAGGAATTAGGTCCCTGGAGCTGTGCCTTTGAAGGGCTTGTCTCATCTCCTAGGCCCTTCTCTCCCTCTCTCTGCTTCCTGGATGCCAGGAGATGAACCCTTAGGTTGTACCACGTGTTCTCTGAAACGATGCTCTCGCCTTGCCAAGGGTTCAGAAAGAGTGGAGCCAAGTGACCTTGTGGAAATGTGAGTCAAAAACAAAACTTTTCTCCCTTTATTAATTCGTTCTGCTTAGGTGTTTTGTCGCAGTGACAAGAAAACGAATGCAGACAACTGCTCTCCTTGAGGAATACTGAATTTGAATCTCTGAAGAAGGACCATCGATTGCTTCCAGGTGACTCTCGTTCAAGCGGAGCCCATGAGAGACCTTAGAAGGGTCACGTGATGATGCGTGACATTTAATCAAAAATAATCATTCTGTTCCAATGTGGCTGTTTAAACATGTCTAATTTATCTGCCTCCTCCATGAGATTCCTCGGGAGAGGATCCTTCTTTTGTTACCATTTGGTTTGAGTTACAAAAATAGGATGAACATGGCAAGATTCTGCTGTATTTTTTCAGCTGCTTTATTATTTTTTGTTTGTTTTGTTTATGTGGTACTGGGGAATCAAACTCAGGGCTTCAGGCATCGTAGGCAAGCCCTCTACCACTAGGCCACCTTCCCAGCCCCCTCTGTTGTATTTTGAGTATAACCATTCCTCCCCTTGCAATTGAATTCGTTGTCTTGTAGATATTTTCAGAGCTATAAGTCACTTGGACCTGTTCACATGCGTTCACATCTTTACCCACATATGCACATGCATGTGTCACACACAGAGAGAAAAGATTTTTTTAAACCCTATGGACTTACCAAGATGGGCCTGAGCAAAGCATTTGATGTTGACAGTCAGACAAAGGCCTCCATGTAGTTCCTATCCTATCTCCAAAGTCAGGCGTTGAAAGCATCTTAAAGCAGAAGGCATTTTTCTTTTCATTCATTTTTTTTTGTGTAAGCTGGATTTGATGATGAATTATGATAAAGGCCTATACGGGTCAACCTCGTGTTACATCCAAGTGTTATAGCAACAGATAAATTTGATAATTGCTCCATAGGGAAGGGGCCGAGAGACAGCCACATTTGGCAGGGTGACCTAATGGAGCTCCTTCTGTGTAGGAAATAGAATTAAGCAGATATGAATTGAAATGCAAATGTTTGATTTGCATTGGAAGGCTTAGAAAAGACCCTTTATGCACACTTAATACCCATGTCCACATTGGTGTCGATGGCAAACACATTTGGCATTTGCCCACTGGATGTTGACAAAAAAAAATGGAGGCATTCCCATTTTTTACAAACAGCCCACAGATACATTAAATAACCCATTTCATGATGGACATCTGGACTCCTCAGACCTGCCAAAAAGAAGATAGGCTCGCGGCCACCTTCCAACTTTATGGCCGCGAATGGCTCCCTTCAAATGTAAAAGCCTGCGTGCCTAAGAAGCATGGCAGATTGAGGGCTCATAGGCCCTCACACAGCACGCACATTCATTTTGATTTTAGCTGCATCTGAGCTCCTGGCTGCACATGGAATCGCACGCACACCTGAGCAGAAAAAGAAATACTACCTGTTAATTAGAGCACCAGGCTATACGGTGGCTTGATCCTGACTCGGCCGCCAGCGCCCACCTGAACAGTGGCTGAGCTCATTAGTAAGATACAATGTTAGGTAGCAGTAATTAGCAGGGAGTCTTTAATTTAGTATTGTATGTGTGTGTGCATGCACACACACAAAGTGCACGCGCAGAAAGGCAGGCTTAGCTGAGCATAACCACATCGTACCATGGAAAGCAAAAAGAATACATTATACATTTAACGTCCATCATCTCCAACCCTTTCCACTAAAGTCCTTGGCAAGAGGTGGTCAGAATAAAACCCTCCACTTGCTCCAGACCATAGTTCGTTTCTTGTTGGTCATCTATTGTGTGTGTTGTGCCGATTCTGGGCTATGTATTGGAACCCTGTCTTAACAGTACAAGCTATGAGAGCTTGACTTCGCCACCTAGTGGCCAATATGATAGCTAATCATACTCTTATTTCATTATTTATTTATGCTTTCCCAAACTGCAAGTCAATAAGCAAACTATGCCCAAGCCATTACAACACGAAGACCCAAGTATTGATGTTTGCTTCAGATGTTCATTTCAAATAGATGATTTTTAAAAGAAATCTGGATATTTGTAAGTGGCCATCCAGTTGATGCTCCTTGTACTATTGGAAAGCAAAATTTATTCCAGAAAAAAAAAGAATAACTGTAATTTCCAGAGTAGGCCTGAGAAGGTCTGCATATGACTGTGATTCTTCGCAGATGTGTAGCAAAGATTCCCAAATGCTAAGACTTAGACGTAGAAGGCCAGTTTCCAACTTTCCTACTGTGCAAAGACACTTTAACTTTGTGCATGAATGATTGAACACCCAGATAAGCACTGTAATAATCCTGAAATTATTATAATAAAGATTGCATTCTAATAGAGATGGTATTTATACAACAAATATTGTATTTGTATTGTAAAGATTGTGTTGTACTTTATGCTTGGAACAAATTTTCCTCTGTCACTCATTTGACTGTATGTAATCCAACTCAGTCCTATTACAGACTTTGGCTAAGGTACAACCTGAACTTCCTACTCTGTAGCCAAAAATTCTCTCTATAACTGCTTGTCAAACGATATATGGTGATTAGCTTGCTTTGTATATGTTTTATGCATCCATACTCCAATGTTTTTTTTTAAAGCAAGCTACTAGGAAAATGAAATTAAACATCCAGTGTGTGAGCCCAAGTTATTTCAATTATTTGCATTTGTATTTTTACTTATCTCTATTTTGATCTGGTTCAACAGATACAATATGACTTTTCAATTTGCGAGGAAACTTGGTGAAAAAATTACTTGCAATTCTTCATCAACAAGCCGGTTTGAACACGAGGTCCAACATTCGTGCACAGACCACACCTGCTATGAGGACAGTTAATCTTACAGAATCCTCACCAGCCATCTTCCAGCAGGTTTGGTCATCCTCGACCATAGAGACACTCCCGTTCTGACACAACCCAGGCCATGCTAACCTGGTCTGACGGCTAGAAACCCAGCCAGACCTGCTTTTCTAACTACTACTGACCCACCCCTCATCTCAGCAAGACTCATCTCTTGTCCTGGTCACAGCTTCTTAGATCCATGAAGACAAGTGACTTCACCAAGTTCTGACTGCTCTTCTGATTTCCACATACTTGGGTTTGCAGTTGCCCACTTAAGGGTGGCTACAGTGGGTAGTCATAATGGAGGCTTCTACCTCAGTGCTTGCTTCTCAGACTCCTCACTTCTGACTTCCTTGGAAGAAGAGAGAATGACATGAGAAAAAGACAGGGTAGTTTAAGACGTGTTTTGTCTGTTTGGCCACATTGACATTGGGCAAGATCACTTTGAAGTTCAAGGTCATGCACGCAGAATCCCGGAACTTCTGATGAAAATTATCTAATGACATTCCATTGGAATGACACTTACAATCCCCTGAAATATCAGAATGCAAAGAGCATTGTAAGAGGAAGAGAGAGAAAGAGACAGAGACAGAGAGACAGAGGGATAGAAGTAGAAAGAGGAAATTCACCCTTCTGGCTCTGGAGCTCTCTTGTTCCCTTAATGCCCATGGTACTGGCTGGCCTGGTGCTGGCTGGATGTGGCTTAGATCCCTGGTGATGACATTATGGTCACAATTCACTCTTAGCTTTTCCTTATCCCAAATACCTAAGTCGTTTTCATTCATTTCCTGAGCTCATTCCCCTCTCATTCTTGATAATGTTCTTTGGGATGAACTCAGAACCGAATCTTGTATGTATTCCTATTCAAATTTATTTCTAACTTGGCCTACTGCTTACTAACACCATAAATAGAATTGAATGAAAAAAAAGTCTTAGTTTGCACACGTTATTGTTGTTATATATTTACAGCCATAAAACTCTTTGTTCAACCCCTATCTTGCATCCAACTCATGAAATTACACAGATGGTGTTTGAATCTTCAGTAAGAAGTAAGGAGAGGGTGGGTCTTATCACCAGATTCCCTGGAAGGCACTGGAAACACTTTTGTAAAGGCCCTACATTCTGGGAAGCAGAATTTTAGAAGCTATTTCCTTGACCTAATTCTGTCATGTGGCCAGTGGGGAAACTAAGGCTAAAAACTGAGGCTGAAAGCGTTGCACCTAATCAATGACATGACTGAATGTATTCCATCTCTTCTGGCAAAATGGAAGCTGGAATCATACATTTCTTTGGGCCAAACTCTTTACATGTCAAGATCTGCCTGCTTTGAAGCTTTATCTGAGCACATGGGGTCAAAGCCAGTCTCTGAAAGGTCAAGTTTTTAATCAAATCATGGGATTGATCCTTGGCTGCTCAGGTGGCTCCCTATAAAAGGTGCGCACGCATCATTAGCCATCTATCCAATTCCGGATATATGTGACATCAGCCATTCCAATGGGATTTGGCCAAGAATATTGCATGGCAGAACAGCATGTGCTGAGACCTCAGGGCAGAACTGGTGTCTGCTCAGGTTTTCTTTCTTACTTGCGATGTTCTTTTGAATCCAGAATTCATTTCTTTTGAAAAGGAAAAGGAAGGAAAAAAGAATGAACTTTAGATTACAGAAAACATGGGAATTGCTAGCCAGCAAAGCAACATACAAAAATCATGAGCTTAGCCAGGCACCAGTAGCACATACCTGGAATCCTAGCTACTCAATATGCTGTGATCTGAGGATTTGCAGTTCAAAGCCAGCCCAGGCTGGAAAATACGTGAGACTTTTATCTCCAGTTGGTGGCAGAAAAAGACAGAATCGGCGCTGTCGCTCAATTGGTAGAATCTTAGCCTTCAGCAACAGAAGCTCAGGGACAGTGCCCAGCCCCAGAGTTCAAGATGCAAGTCATTAAAAAAATGCAAAAATAAAACATAGTAATAGCTAATATCGGTATCTGTATGACATGCTAGGGAGCTGGGATTTGTGGTATGAGGGGTGGGTGCTGGAGGGGAAGGGGACAGGAAGATGGAAAGAGGAAAGATGGGAAAAATGCAGTCATAATATTCAATGTCCATATATGAAAATGGGCATGGAACTAGGAACATTGAGCAGGGTTGGGGAGAGATGTATTGTACCCCTAAACTGATGTGTTGAATTGAAACCTTTCTATGTAACTACTTAAAGATAATAAAAATTAAAACATTTTTATCACACACATATGCATATTTATATGTAACATACATAGATATATGTATATATGTTATGTATGTATATATGTGTGTATATGTGTGTATATATATATAAAAGATACTGAGCAAAGTGAGATGATAAGGAGATGATATTTAACATACATCATGCATTCTAGACAAAAACCCTCAGAGTTTTATACTAATTAATTTATACAGCCCTCACCACCACCTTTGGAGGCAAGCTAAGCATATATAATCATTAGATTGAGGTAAGTATATATAATCATTAGAGAGAGAGAGATTTCTGGTATAGCACATACAAATGTACATACACACACAACCAATTATCCAGTGGTCTCCAGAAAGTCCAGGACTCAGCACTCATGTGAAATTTTAAGGTCTGTGAAAATGTCTTAATTCCTTTTTTAAAAAATTTCCTTTCATTAGTACCCATTAGTTGCATAACAGGGTTTCCTTTGGGCCTGTCCATCGGTGCATGCAATCAATGTACCTTGATCAGACTCACCTCCTCTATCTCTCTCCCTCGTTGCCATTTCCCTTCTTACAAATCAGCTTCAACCAGTCATTGCTCTATTTGTACACAAGTGCATAAAGAACTTGACCTTTCAGAAGAGAGGAAATAAATGAACTCAAAGTTAGAGAAAAGTTATATATATTATATGTCATATCTTTGTCTTACACTCAACAAAACTTGCTGTGTAGTAAATTTTTTGTATGAAAGCTAAAATCCGGCCTTCCATGCAGGACCAATACTCTAAGGTAGAAATGATGGCTGCCATGTTGCAAAATATAGAGCTGAGGTTTAAACAGATGAGTTCACGTATCATCATTTACTAAGGAAACTCCAAACAGTGCTGGCATGAGGTCTCTGAGCTACAATAACAGCAGGCTTTGCTGCAAATGCCACCCTTGAAGTGGCAGAAAGGTTGTCTTTGTGAATTCTCATTCAGAGGGCACCCATAAACATGTCCGCTCCCTTTCAACATCGCAGACCTGTGGGCACCATCTGCTCCCATGGCTTCTACTTCCTGCACAGCATGGAAACACAGGAAGAAAGGAATAAGCTAGGGAGACAGGAGTTAGCAAGAATCTTGGAGCTGAGCAAGCATAACCCATTTCAGGGTCTTTGTTTTTCTCAAGGAAGGAAAGAAAAAAAAAAAACCATTCTCTGCCCACACTCTGGTCCAGCTGTCTACAATGATAAATGATGGGTCTTTCTTTAAATTTCCTTTTTGCTCAGCGTGAAGACTGGCCAGGCTGGATTTGTACTCGACACGGATAAATGGCCACCAGATTGCTCACGTGGCAGATGGTCCAGTTCAAAGCTTTGTGTGGTGCTCATGCTGGAACTGGCTGCTACCTGAAGCAGTTATTGTTGCAGAAACAATGCTGCCATTTGCCGGGGGATCACTTGTCCCCTGTTCTTTGTGGAGTCCACCCTCAGGGCGGGCAGTCTCCTGAGGTCAGAAGGGGACCCTTGGTCATTCAGGTGTACTGGCAGCTGAGAAGAACAGACTTCATGGGATAGGGAAAGGGAGAAGAGAGGCCATCTTTCATTTCTGATTATGAGCTATCTGCATACTCCAAAATGTCTTTCCACTTTGCTTGGTTGTCATTGTTGGGTAATACTGAGGATTGAACTCAGAGACACTCTGTTGCTGAAGCTATGCCTTCAACTCCTTTTCCCTTGATTGTTTTTTTTTTTTTTTTTGGCCAGTCCTGGGCCTTGGACTCAGGGCCTGAGCACTGTCCCTGGCTCCTTCCCGCTCAAGGCTAGCACTCTGCCACTTGAGCCACAGCGCCACTTCTGGCCGTTTTCTGTATATGTGGTGCTGGGGAATCGAACCCAGGGCCTCGTGTATCCAAGGCAGGCACTCTTGCCACTAGGCCATATCCCCAGCCCCTTGATTGTTTTTTTGACATAAGGTTTTGCTTTATTTCTGGGATAGCTGGGGCTGTGATTCTCCCACCGATCCTTCCTCCTGTCTCCAGAGATGAAAGGCAAGCAGCACTGCACCTCACCATTGTGCTTTCCCCAGGAGCAGGGGTAACAGCCACACACCACCATGCCCAGCCACTGGTTGAGATGGAGTCTCGGGAACTGATTGCCTACAAGCTGGACTTGAACTTCCATTCTTGTATGTCACACCTGTCAAGTAACTAGAATTATAGGCTTAGGACCACCATACCTAGTACTTAACATTTTTCCTTCATAGGAACTTATAAAAATGTATCCATACAGAGGGAATGAAAAGTTGTCAAGAGCCTTGCCATGGTCAGGGTGCTATCATCATATTATTATATAATCATTGTTAGCAACCATAGCAACACTGCAGTCATGATACAGTACTCTTTTCATGAGCAGCTTCTTAAACTCGGGCACTGTTACAGAGCATGCTCTGAAGTGAGTGCTCAATGGGAGTCGGTGTGCTCCCAGTCAAGCTTGTTCCAGCACCTTCCTGAGCTCAAGGCAGGGAATGCCATCCCCACAATCATCAATGCATTCAGGAGCAGGGCTGGGATGTCTGTCCATAAACAGCAGTCCTCTCTCTCCCTAGGCCACTGTCCTATCCAGCATGCTGAAAATCCATTCGTTATCCCAACCCAGTGAACCATTCCACACCACAGGCTTTCACAAGGGATGGGTCTCCTGACTGACAGAGCCTGCCCTGTGTCGGCTGGGGAGATCACAACTCAGACCTGGCCTGACAGGGCCGCAGCCAAGGCCTGGCTCCATCTACTTCACTGCTCACCACAGGGCCAATAAGAACAACAAAAAAGCAAAAATCCTTTACTTTTTCTTCCATGGAGAATGTCTGAAGCTAAAGGCCATAAATATCTCGAAGACACCTACATCTAGGTGTGGTATTTCAGGCACTGATCACCCCTGGATGACGCATTTGGAGAACTACTGCTGGGATATTCCATCACAGCCCGGTAGTGGAGGCAGAGAGAACCCCATCTTCCCACAAGGGTACAAAGTCTCAAAGCTTCCAGGGAAGAGTGTCTGCATGCAAAGGACCTTCCCAACAGACATGGAGGTAAAGTATCTTCTCCCTAAAATCTACAGAAATCCTACCAGTGTACACACACACAATAATCATGGTTGACAGAAGAAGGCTTGGATGTGAGGCTGTACCTACAGCCAACCCCCGGCAGTGACATCAATGCACAGGGAACACAACCTGGCACAGGGAACAGAGCCATCCGGGTGGATGAGCCCAGCAGGTGCCGAAACATGCTGCCAAGCTACCTGTCCAAAGCAAAGCTCCTGCAGCCCAGCTGACATCTGGTAAGTACAGGAAGGAAGAAAGGAAAGGAAGAGGGAAGGGAGGGAAAAGGGAGAGAGGGAGGAAGAGAGAAAGAAAGAGAGAAGGGAGGAAGGAAGAGAGGGAGGGAGGAAGGGAGGGAGGGAGGAAGGGAGAGAGGAAGGGAGGAAGGAAGAGAGAGGGAGGGAGGGAGGGAGGGAGGGAGGGAGGGAGGGGATGGAAGGAGGGAGGGAAGGCTCATTAAGAGGGGTCATTAAGATGAGCCCACAAAACAGGTCAGAAATTGAATGTCCCATTTGTTGATACACACACACAAAAAAAAACAGAAGTATAGAAAAAATGTTATGATTTTCATTTTATACTCTCTTTGTAAGGTGGAGAGAAAGAGAGCAGAATCCATTTCATCATCCACGCCTTGAATTATTTTCAGTTGCATTTATAATGAAAACTTTTTGCTTATGCTAATACAATTAGTTTTATAATGAAACAATACAAATCTCTTCCTGCTGCTAGGAGAAAAAAAAACACCAATAATCATTTTGATTCTCTATGATCCATTCATAATCTGGGCCCTCTTAGATGAAAGGCATCTTAGGTGTTGCTGTTGTTTTTTGGTTGTTGTTTTTTAAGTGCCTCGGCAGTATTTCCAAATACCAACCCGGTGCTAATTCTTTCAAGGGTTACTGCACCCTTAAAACTCTCTGGGGCCCTGAACTATCTCTGATCACTTCATTTCCTGCAAACCCAAGATGCAGGGTTTGGGTTGGCTCTGTCAGCCTTGTTCCCAGTCTCTACTGTGCAAGCCGGCGAGGTGTTCTCCTCATAGTAACATCTACAATGGAAACACCACCCTCCTTGATTCCCTATGCTGAGCCTCTGTTACGGACAAACCATTAGAGCAGTCACAAGGGTTTGTTCCTCCCCTGCAGTCAGGGGCCCTGCGGAGCGGGCGCTATCAGCGACGCACAGGCTGCTTGGCTGGCTGGTGAATTATAGCCCTGCTCACCCACCCTCCTTCCTGTGGCATCCTGCATGTGTGGGTGATCAATCTTAGGGACCCTAGGGAACACAAACAGACTTCTTTCTTCCTGGCCTGTTATTTTTTTTCCCCCCTCCAACCTACTTTAGGCAAGTGTAAGTCTAGACCTTGTCATTTTTTTTTTTAACTTTGGAACATTGGGTTATTTCCTTTCAGCTCCATGCTGATCTTTCCTTCTGCCTGGCCAATTTTCACCGCTGAGTATGTTTTTAAAACCACCTCCGTGGGAAGTGAGACAAGAAAACTCATAAGCCTCGGGAACAAGAGAAAGGAGACCAGTGCGTGCATGGAGTCTCTGTACAGATGGAAACCTAGACAGGCAGTTGTTTCCATTTCTGCTTACGAATGGAGCCCAAAGGAAAATAAACCCAAAACTCTCAAGAGCATATTCGGTGCCAAGATATATACATCATGAGCGATCAAGGCTAATAACGTATGTCATGATTGCCAAATGCATGCTGTCCACTGAAGCACAGACCCCTGGTTCAAATCTCAGGTGGCGCCTCAGGGTCCCCTGAGCAAATGACTTGAGTTCTTCATCCATTAGAATGGATCTCCATCCAATTTGTCTTTGTCCTGGGATGAAGTGCATACAGCATGCAACTCAATGTTGTCTTGAGTGACAATTAAGGAGGCATTAGTCCATTTCGATGGCTGTGGTGCCCTTCTGGAGTTCTAAGGCACCCTCGTAGCCTGCAGAAAGAAAGGTATTCCTCTTTTACTACATCTTTGGTCCTTTGCTGGGGCTTGGGTGTGGTTGGTTGTCTCCAAAACTCACATTGAAGTTTAATTCCCATCATGGGGTACTGAGAAAACGGGGAAATGAAACCTACGGAAATGACCAGAAATGGAGTGTTTGCAGGTGATTGAATTGAGATAAAGTCGTGCATCGGGATGGAGACCTTGACGGTGGAATACTGACTAGTGATTTTACAAGAAGAAGGAGAGCACGGAGAACACACTGTGTGCGATGTGTGTTGAGGTGGGGGATGGGGGAGACTGGCCTCTGATAGCAAGCCTCCTATTTTAGCCTCTGGAGTACCTGGCATTACAAGTATACCCGACCATACCTGCCCAAATGATTGCCTTTTAATTATCTTTTCCATGACACTCCTTGCCTTCTCTGGCTTTTGCTGGCTTTTTGTTGTGGTTGTTGTGTTGCTTTGGGGTTTGTATTTTTGGACATTTATTTAGTGCAATCTAATCGAGGCCTGATTTGTTTGCCATCATCACATTTAAGCACACAGCCTTCTCCTCACAACTCCCACCTGTTTGGAACTCCCTGGTTAATGTGTTGCTTTCCACTCAAAATGATCATAATTCAACCCATTCCTTTTTAGGGAGCCCCACTACACAGCAGTGATCTACAGTAACCACTCATGATTACAGGCTCCACTGCATATTTCTCACCAACAATTTTTGAACCATTTTTCACCCCTTCTAGCAGTCTGTGACAATCCATCTGCCCCTCCGCCCACAGCACCTGCCTGTGGGCATGTCACAGTATGTGTATGGCTAAAAAGATCTCGTCATTTGGACCAAGGAAAGTTGGAACCTATCATTTGACTTTGCATGTCCTTCACCATTGGGATCCTTCACTTTTTTCCCCTCTTATTGTTAAATATTTGCACTAAATGAACTTTCTTCTTTGGTAAATACTCATTCCTGGTCTTTTCCTGATTTGTGTTGGTGATTTGCCCCCATTTATTTCACAGAAACTTGGTCCACAATGACCGGGTGTCTTCTCTGACACGTTTATCTGGCTCTAATACAATTGTTTCTTTAGCTACCCATGCATGGGATACACACATAATTTCTCATGCTGCTGGCATAAGGAGAGTCTATCAATCTTTTTTTCATTTCTCAAATGCCCATGTCATGGGGCTGAGCATCTCAAAAGATTCTGGTGGTGTTAAAAGGCCCTGTGAGCACCAAACCCCTCATAAACATGGAGAAAGGAAATGGGGAGAAGAAGGACAATGGCAGCCAGGCAAGGACTCGATTCTTATAGATGTGTCAGGGGTCCACAGCCCAGCCACTCTGCACAAGCTATGGAACTCAAGCATGCACTTTCTAGCTTTTATTGTCTTCATTTGAACAATGTAACATAGTTGTAGGAAACTCATAAGCTTTGGTGAGAATGAACAGGAGTAAGATTGAAAAAGGAAGGAAGCAGGGGAAAGAGGAAATGGGAAGGGAAGAAGAAAGGAAGGGTGAAAAGAGAGAAGGGAGGGAGGAAGGGAAGGGGAAAGGGAGGGGAAAAGGAAAGAGTGAGGGGGAGGAAGAAAAGAAGAGAGGAGAGCGAGAGGGATGGAGCAGAAAGAGAAAGGGAAAAAGAAAGAAAAGAAAGAAGATTGGAGGAAAGAAAGCAAAGTAGAGAAGGAGGAGAGAGGAAAGGAGGAAGAATACGTGAAGAAAAGAAGATGGTAGATGGCAAAGAACAAGAAAGGAAGAAGCAAGGAAAGAAGAATGGAAGGAAGGAGCAAGCATTTTCCCTCTTCCCCGGTTACTGTGGCTCACACTTGAGCTCGTTTTCTGCTCGCTGAGAGGGTCTCCTCCCCTCCAGAGAGGACTGTAATCCATCACTGTTGCCTTCCTCTGAAACCTGTTATGAAGAGTTTTAACAGCCTCCACTTTCTGTGTGCTGAGAAGCTGATGGAGGAACTCTTCTTATCTCCAATATTAGAACTTGTAGAAAATCGATACAAGGGTATAACATCCTTCACCATCATACTTGATAATAAATCCTAACTAGGAAATGTGCAGAAACTTTCCGCCACTGGTACGTTTTACGGGGGGCGAAAAGGCAACCCAGCAGATCCAAAAGTGACTCCCCTCATTGATCGAGGCTCAGAGAGAAGGCGGTGTGGATCAGCCCTCATTAAAAATGGAAGACGTGTCGGCAACTTCTAACTGGGAAAGCTGACCAGAGAGAGGGTGAAGGGAGAATGCCTGAGGTTTCTGTGTGCATGTATTTATGTTTGCTTTCCTTTCTTCCCCTGTCTGGAAGAAACATGCTATGAAGACAGTGTTCCTAATGCTGGCAGAAGGGTGTGCAGTACTGAGCCTTTTATAAATGACATTTGTCCAATAGTCTGATTTACTAAGCATGATTGAAAACAACAATCAGGCCACAAGTGACGCCAGGGAGAAAAAATAAAATAAAATAAAATACAACAACAACAAAAGCATTAAGAAACGAGACAGCTTTCCAAGACGATGAAAACTTATCTAAAAGGAAATATATCACTCAAATATTTACAAAATTGCTGGTGCAATTCAAGCTTCTCAGTAGCAACGATTTTTATGTCCTAAAGAGAGTTTGTATCTAGAGGTAATTGTGTTCTGCAGTAGTTCGTAAGCCTGGGCATTTACGCTGGCAATTCCAGATTTATAGGAATAGAAGAAATTTCGGTGCATGATATACTGTACAAATTGTATGTAATAACCACAATAAAAAATTTCATTAGGCCTGCTATCACCAGCCACCAATTCCCTGGGGAGAATTTATGTGCAAACTTCAGTTCCGTTTACCATCTGGGATATTCTTCGAAGGATGAGTAGCCCCGGGTTCTTTTGGGGGGAAAAAAGGGGGAATATATATGTGTGTGTGTGTGTGTGTGTGTGCATATATGTGTGTGTATATATATACATATATATATATATATATATATATGTCTTGTCTTTGGGCCTAGAATTTTAGAGAAAAAAAAAGGAAAGAGAGAGAGGCAAGAAGGAAGGAAAGAGGGAAGGAGAGAGAGGCAAGGGAAGGAAGGAAAGAGGGAAGGAAGGAAGGAAGGAAGGAAGGAAGGAAGGAAGGAAGGAAGGAAGGAAGGAAGGAAGGAAGGAAGGAAGGAAGGTGCCTTTGTGTCTTAGGGAGGAGACCTCCCCTAGTTATTCCTCCGAGATTTTCTCTCACTTGCTGCCTATCTCAGAATCACTTTAGCGGCTGGCCTTAAATTTCACAGCTCTCAAATCCCAGCCCTAAATCCTCACTGCATATTTTATGCAAGCCTTCACTTCGATGCGGATGCATGCAGATTTCCATCGTTATAGGAGAGGAAGCAGAAATGGAGAGACAAAATTGGGTCATCTTCCAGTTTGCAACTGCGAAAATGCATTTCCGAATCAGCAGCCTTGAAGGCCTAAGCTGACCCTGGACTTGGTGTGGGGTGGAGTCCCCATGAAAGAACCCCTTTGTGACCAGAGACTTCCTTCCTACAATGTCAAGTGTGGCGACCAGCATCTTGCCTTTCAGAGAGAAACCAGGAAATGAAGCACCGCATTGCCACAATGGGCGTGGCATTCGGGAGGAAGCAGCCTCCCTCCCAGCCCCTGCCCCTCTCTGAGTGCCCGTGGATTGACACATGTCCACCACACGTGCTGTCCAGCTGCCCCTTCCCCACAATGGAGCGGGCGATGCTCCCAAGTTCCTGCTTGATGAGTTCGAGGTTGGGAAGGACACAAGAAGCAGCATGGGGAAGGCCTGAGACTTTGGGAAGTACTTGTAATTCCCCTGAAATAATCCTATTATTATTTTGTTATTGTTAGGCTGTGCTTTGTGGAGACAATGTCTGTGTTATCTGACTAGCCCCAAACTTGCTCTGTGGCCCAGGCTAGCTGTGATCTCTTTCAATCCTCTTGTCTCTGCCTCCCACGTGCTCCCCTCCTGGCTCTCCACGAATCTGCTGACAGTCACCTGAGTCTCATTGTGAAGATTTCCTTGCCAGGTGCCAATACTTGTAATTATCCCCGGGCACATAAATCCTTATTTCATCCTAAGAACACTGATGGTAGATAAGACAGACCTACTTCAAAAACCAAGAAAATCAGACCAAGCACAATGGCACATGCCTGTAATCCCAACTTCTCAGAAGGCAGAAGCAAAGGACTGTGGGTCACAACTCACCAAGACATCGCAGACCCCATTTCCAACAAAGTAAGCTGGCCAGAGTAGTTTACACTTACTATCCCAGCTACTCAGAAAGTAGGAGACAGGAGGATCACTGCTCAAGGTCAGACCAAAATAGCAAGACTTTATCTGATAAAAGGTAAAAAAGAAATGGGGACATGATTCAAGACAGAACATTTGCCTAGCAAGCACCACCATTATATGAGTTCAATCCCCACTACCTCCAATCAAGAATCTATTAGGAAAATCGAGTGTAAGAGGTTAAAAGGCTTTTTTTCCCCCCCTAAAGATTGCTGAGTATCTACTTTCTGCAGGGCGCTGAAGTGAGAAAGAAGTCTATAGAAATAGACAAGGTCCCCCGTAGCCTAGCAGTTACCGTATTCTCAGACATGAACGGCCCTAAAATTGGAAATGTCAGCATTATTATTCATCGTGTCTATTTACCCAGCAGTACCTTGTGTCCGACACTATATTAAGAACTCTTCATCTATCTTCATTTTTAATCCTTGCCACCCCATGCTGGGGTTCTTATCTTCATTTTGCAAATGACTGAGGTGGGGCTGGAGATGTTTGGGTGGCGAGAATAAGGTCACAGAACTAGGAAGGCACAGTGGCACGGCTGGAGGCCCAGCTCCTAGCCAGCCGGCCTCCTCCTCACTCTGGGCTGCACTGACTTTTCTTTTTTTCCCCTCCCTTTCACATGTCAAGTTTCAAGTTTGATCAGGAGGGATCAAGAGGATTTCAAAACAGTGTAAAAGCAATCTGTCTCTTTGAGGAGGAGTCATCAATTCTTCAACGTTGAAGGCACACAGAGAAAAGACAGCCAAGGTTCTGAAATCACAGGGTCTGGGTTACAATCTGAATCCTGCTGTGAACCATTCTGCAAGGTGGTTTTTTTTTTTTTTTTTAAACCTCTCTGGATCTTATTTACTGTTTGTAAAATGAGGCACGCTGAAGTGTTTCTAACCCATGTGTTAAGTGTCCAATTTTTTTTGGTATAGCCTGATGAGAGAGAATGATTTCTCTGTTATTTGTTTTCTTTTCTTCAAAGAGGTTGTGATTGTCATTCCTCAAGAGCCTTGACTTCTTGAAAAAGAACCAGTGTTTGAAGGTTTAAGCTAAACATCAAGAACCAAAAAAAAAAAAAAAAATAGAAGATGGGTTTTCACTGGAACCTTGAAATAGGACAGCTGAACAAATAAAATAGAAACAGAGGTAAATGTGGCTTTCTCAGAAGCTCAATTGAATGGGAGGTCGGTTGACCAAGGGTCTGAGCACATGCTGTGTGCAATGAGAATACTACTTCGAATGCAGAACCGGATTCCATTCTGTCCATCTACCTTGCACTGGGCATGAGCCAATGAGGAACCGAGAAGTGAAATGGAAGGAGCCCTCCCCTCCCTTCCTCTCCCCCCCAGCCGATGAAGCTCACAGTGGGATGTGGAGAACAGACTCATGTATGAGTCACTATCGCCCAAGGCAGCATTGAGATGGCCAGGGGACAAAATCCAGGTTGTCCTTGAAGAAAGGTCAGCGTGAGGTCCCAAGAAAGGATAGAGGCCAAAGGAGGAGAAGGAGGTGGAGGATGTGAGTCAGATGTAAAGGTGCAAGCACATGTTGGGCCTCTCACCCAAAAGGCATTGAAGGTCACAAGGAGATATCCAGGCTTTATCCTGCACAGGAATAGGTGAAAGAGCTCAGGTTCTATGAGCATTGTACACAGGGGGGCGGAAATATATTCCATCAGATTTCTCTACTTGTAAAGCTTAGCTGCTCAGGAGACTGAGACGGAAGCCAGCCTAGGCAGAACTACCCATGAGATTCCATCTACCAAAACAGCCAGCAAAAAGTACGGCAGGAGGCAATGGTTCAAGTGGTAGAGCACCAGCTAAACAATCAAGCAAAGCAAGTGCAAGGCCCTGAGTTCAAACCCTGGTACAATTCCCCTCATGCTCCAAAATTGAAATTTCTGTATTGCAAATGGTTAAAAAAAAAACTTAGTGAAATAAACAAACTTACTAGCTAGTATTGCTGGAAACTAGGAAGCAAGACTATTCTGAATTTTTCAATATTCCCAAACATGAATCTGGCCTTCTTTACATTTCTGCTCTTCCTTCCTGGCTCAGACAGGTTTTGTTCCTAGAGGAAGGCCTCGCAAGTGGTGGTTACAAAGAAAAAAAAAATGGCCACCAGCACATTTAGCCTCACAACATACTTCCTTCATTCATCTTTCCATGAGAAAAAGAGTGCCTCTCACACCTGAGGACTGTTTCACACTCCCTGGCTTGGGTCATTTGACTAATTTTGAACGAGGATTTGAAGGCAGTAGGAAGTGGAAGGGTTCCTTTGGCTAATTTAGGGCTGGATAATTCATTACATCCAAGATGGAGAAGGCAAGATGGCAGCCAGCCTATTCACTGCTTACCACCCATATAGAAAGGGGAAGAGTGCATCTGTCCACATCAAAGGGAAATCACAGAAGGATGTGAGCAGTCAGCTAGGGCAGATCATGCTGCTCTAACAAACAAACAGTCCCCCAACAGAAGTGACCTGTTATGTAAATATGGATGTGTTAGGAAATATGTCTATTTCTCATCACACTACATATGTGCTGTGGTTGGGAATGGGCTGAGGATGCTTTATTGATATCCTTTGCACCCAATCTGCAGGAGAGTGCACCCTTAAAGTTCTAAGATGGCTGTGCCCACATAGGCAAGAGTAGGGAGTTGAACTGGTTGTTCTGTTCGGGAGGCGCATTACCATTCACATCCGACATTCTGGTCTTGGAAAACTCACCTCCTATGTGCCTGAAATGGAGGAAAACTGGGAATCATTTGATGAAGAACACCAAAATGAATACAGGGACAGATCAATGTGAGCCTCTGAAAATAACTAATGGTGTGTCAGCCCACATAGTGGTGTGGGGGAGAGAAGGACAGACATTTTGATGTATATGTATATATATACTCAAGATCATGCTGGTTGGAATCATTCCTCATTGAGATAGTTGTGTCTTCTCTCTCCTCGCTGTTCGCTCATGCCTTGTTGCCTTGAGTTTATTGACAACATAGAAATTCATCAGATGTTTAGGGTTTTTCATTGTTGTTGATAATTTTTACTTCAAAAACCCAAGACTGTGTTGGTAATGAGTCAGCATGGAAAAAAAAAAACAATTAACGAGAAATTCCCCTCTGTAAAAATAACAGCACGAAATATAGTAACAACGGCTGATTTCTCGGTCATGAAAACCAAAATCAACAACAATAACACATCAATTGACTTGTTTTGAAAGTTTTCCATTCAACTTCTACTTCAAAACTCAATTTTTTTTTTTTAGCAATGTCTGTTGCTCTTCTCCTATGGACCATGATAAAAAAAAATGGTGAGGATAGAGCATCTCCCCTGAAGATTATGAAATGGAACTACCTATTTTTTTAGTTAGTGGTAAATAAATCTACCTTTCCCATAACCGTGGATGACCAGATCATATAAACACTGACTTTAAATCCAGAAATCACACCTACCTCTACATAATCCATTTGTGATGTGTAGTTAAGATATCAAACATAAACAAATGCATCACAGGTTTTCCTTTTGTCTATTGACATGACCTGGAAAGATCTACCCTGGCTCTTGTCAGGATTAATGATACTTGTGGTTGAAATCATCACAAAAACCATAGAGGAAACACTGTCACAGGCCTGTGTTGACGGCCACTAAAGACAGCCTGTTTCCTGTGGGAGCCTAGCCACTTCCTGCAATATCCCACACTAATCTTGCCAGAGCCCTCAGGAACTTTTCTAGCCTGGCTGCAAATTCCAAAATGGTGTCCACCCATGCCAGTAGATGGCATCTTCCTGAAAAGTCCTTATAACTCTGCATATGTCTAACATCATTAGTTGAGAGAACCCCCCTAAAACAAAGCTATGTTTCATTTACCCAACCAGAAACATAACAGTCCTGAGACTACCCTAGGGTTACTTCTTGTGGGACAGGTAAGATGACCCTCATTGCTCCCTAAGAAAGAAGCCATATTCCTTCCCATTACTCTACAGCACTGACGGCTCCATCCAACCATCTCAACTGATGATAAAGATTTCCCCAGTCCTTGCCCTCTAACTCACCATCCACTACCAACTCTAACTTCAAATCCAGTTGACCTGTGGTGTTTCTCAAATTCAAAGCCCTTCATGACCAACTACTTCATTTTTGTCAGCAAATGAAGGGGTCACTGGGAGAATGAATGCCAGGGGAAGTGAGCCTATTGGTAAGACAGTATCAAAACTCTGCACACATCTCCACATCATTTCCTGGCCTGTGTGTCCTGGCTGACCTGCTCTTTTGACCTTAACTTCTGTTTTGCCCTGTCATTCCTGAACTCGTTTTCTTAAGGGTCCAGATGACTAGCTTCATTCCTGAGCTCTACTGCTTGGGTAAGCAAAATGGCTAGACCCATCAGGGATGGTGGTTATATGCTGCCCCTCTCTGGAAGAAGTTGGTACTGCAGGCTTTCTCCACCACCCACTTTGAACTCTTCTCCCAGCCTTACGGAGAAAAGAAATCCCAAGTGACTTTGGTGTTAATGACCAATAAACTCAAAGACAAAGACAGGATGAGTTTGCAAAGGCTTTGGCTGGAAAGACAGATCAGCCCTCTATGTCTTGGGTGCTGGATGCCACCAATGAATAAATCAACACGCTGTACTTCTTGTAAAATAGTAATTTCATGTGTCTGATCCCACAGACCTCCAACAAGCCAATGAGGAACAATTATGGTTCCATTGTACAGATGAGAACATGGTAGGTTTTTTTCCTACCTCTTTTAAAAAACTGACAGTGTTCAGGTTCAAACCAGTTCTATTTGGGGACTAATTTAAATAGGACCTGGAATCTTATCCTATGACCTAACTCAGAGACTTTTTCTTTTGTTGTTCCCCTTTAGTTGAAAATAGAATTGCCAACTGCAAAAGGTCTTTTGTTCACACAGAGAGATCTGAAACACTGTGTTCACTCTGCAAACACAAGGTGCGCCTTTGTTCATAAAGAAGGCACTGGGCAAAAATAAAGTTAAAGGAGATGCTGCAAACACTCTGATTCAAGGTCTTGAGTTTATACATCATGGATGCTTGCTCTTTTCTATTCAAATCCTTACCTCTTTGCTGGAGAGCAAGAGGGGACTCACTATCTGCTTCTCAAATGAGGTGAAGAAAAGTGTGATTGTCAACATGAACTCGCAGCATCTACCCAAAGCAAGGTAGCAGACAGGACAAAACATACCCATGCAATGACCGAACAGTTGCAAGGTTTGTCAAATTGGAGGTGAACTCTTGAATTGCCAAAGATGACTCCTGTTCCACAGAATGCTGAAAGTAGCCAACTGTGCTCACCCAGGCTCTAGCTAACAAAAAGGAAAGATTTTAGTCCCTTGATTTAGTGCCCTCTACATCTTCTAGAATGACTACCTCTTTATAATTGGGAAAAAATATATCATTACCTCAAAATGGTCAAGCATACTGCAGCCTCTGTCGACTTAGTCTATATATCAAAAATAGTATTTCCATGTGTGTGGGCTTGAACTCACAGCTTTGGTTGACTCTTACCTCACTTGCTCACAGGCTGGCACTCTACCACTTGAGCCACACCTCCAATCCTGCTTCTTGCTGGTTCATTAGAGATGGAGCCTTGCAGTCTTTCTTGCTCTTCTGGATGTTGGCCTCCTGAGTAGCTGGGATTAGAGGTGTAAGCCCTCAGCCGGTGACCCTAAAGTTCAAAGTTATTTAGCAAATCATTCCTTCTGCACACATTGGCTCCCTTGGCCAATTTCTTCCAGAAGAGATCTAGAAGCTTTCCTAAGAGCTGACCTTATCAAGGTGAAAAGAAATAAAATGGGGAAATAGATAAAACCCAGAGCCAGGAGGGGGAAATGAGTTTGAATATCTTTTTGTTGTTGTTCTTGTTGTTGTTGTCTTGGGGTGAGGAATGGGCCAATACTAGTTGGAAAAAGAGCGAGTGATGACATCTTTATGGAGCATCTCAGACCACTTCAAGGCCCAGCTAGTTTGGGTTCCAGCATGAATCTGTCCAGTCTCAGCCTTTAGTATTCAGAAACTTTGCTTCGACCTTTCCTGCCTCTCCATTTTAATAGGAGCCATGAGCCGTGGTGAGTAAATGTTTTACAGTCCTGGTTTATGCACCAGAGGTGTTTTGAACGCTCTTACCATATTTCCAAATACCATCGTTTGTTTATAGGTGGCCCTGCTGGACCGTCTGTCCACTCATGACCATGGCCCCATCTTGAATGTGGATCGTGTGGGACTTGTTTCTGATCGTGCACATTCAGACAGAGAGACCTCTGAGGAAATTAAAGAGAAAAAAATATATATCACCTGGCCTTCTTGTCTTGTTTTCGGTTACCCTCAAACAGGTCGCCAGGCATAAAAGAGACGGAAATGCAAACAAAGCTTTCATCTTCCAGGGAAGTTTTAAAGGAGAGTTCTCTGGTCTGATAAGGCTTGTTTTTCTATATTTGACATTTGGGGGGTTGGTTTTTTATTTCTGTATAGAAACAGACTTAAAACTGTTCTATCTCTGGGCTACTTAAATTGTCCTCCAGGATTCACCTAGCCCTGTCAGAAGTGCTTGCTTTGGTTTTTTCTCTACAAAATCTATACCAAGAGATTAGAAACTTCTCACCTATACCAACCACCATTTGGTGTTTTCCTAGAAAAGTGTATGATCTAATCCTTTTTAACCCCTTCCTTCTGCTCTTTTATTGGGTACAGAAAGGAGACAGAGAGACAGAGAAAGAGATAGAAATAGAAGAAGGGGAAGAAAAAGACATCTCCCAGGAGTGTTTAGTGTTTCTTTTGTGTTGGGAGCCAAATATATTGGTCATGCCTCATGCCTATCTCTCCCTTTCTCTCCCATTCCCTCCCTCTCTTTCTCTTTCTCTCCCTCTACCTCTCTCTCTTGAAAAAAAAGTCTAAAACCTATAGGATAAGACCCTACCCTTATAACCTCCCTGTCTCCTAAATGCACATGCCAGCATCCCTCCTTTGGTCTACTCTTCAAACTCCCCAGCCTTTTCTAGTCCATAATTCCTGAGATGTTTCTCCCTCTTTCTAAGCAAAATGTCTCCTTGTCAGAGACTTCTTACTCAACCAGTCAATCCAAGGAAAGCCAAGCCTGCCCCTGGAGAGCAAAGCAGACCTCTGATCTCTGATCCCCCTTCTCCCTACCTCCTTGTGTCTACTTTATACCTTGATGCTCCATTTCAGATTTTATTTGGGAAAATAAAATAATGCTGTTGGCTCAAGGGAGTGTATAGAGGGCAAAAAACATGGGCTTGGATCCGTGATTCTGGGTCATCATCAGAATCACCCTAGAGAGATGTTTGAGAGTACAAACACAAAGGCTCCAAACAAACCCCGAAATTAAGGCCTCCAGAGTCATATGTAATATGTAATATGTAATTTCCTGCAGATGCTACTCACGCAAGAACTTGAGTTTGGGGAGCAACCTATGAAGTGATCACTGAAGTTCCTTCTTCAGAGATCCCAGAACATCCAGATTTCCCTCGGAAGAAAGACCTTTGGAATCTGCGAGGATTCGGGGATTGTCTCTCAGCCAGTCATGAAAGGGCAAGGGTAGCCTGTGGGCCACTCAGGTCTGAGGCTAGGGTGAGTTCAGGAGATGAGTGATGCATGCTGGGAAAGGGGGCCAACATTGAGGCAGGACTTGACTCCTAATTCCAGAGGAAGAGAGATGGATACAGTCCACACCCAAACTGAGTTGAGAGGGTGAGGGGGGAAAGGGTTCTAGCTAAGATTGCCATCACCCAAGGAAAGATGGGTATGAGGAGATAGTTATACTTAAAACAAAATAAAAAGCTCGCAATGATTTCTCAGGCTCCAGATGCTCTTTATTACATAATGGTGATCGTAAAAGGCCTTAATGGGCACAATTCTCAGTTTCCACTCCCTCTCAGGAGGAGCGATGTAGAGGTCCTTCTTGCATGCCAATGAGCAGTTAAAGAGAGCCAAAAAAAGAAAAGAGAAAAGGAAGGAAGAGGGTTTAATGGTTCCCGGCTCGGCTCTCAGAGGGGAGAAAAAAAAAAAGTCCTAATAAATGTTTGAGAAACGTCCGCACCTCTGTTCGCTGAAAATTCAGGTTCCCCAAGGAGTGAGGAGTCAAACTTACATGACTTAAGGCCCCTATGAGTCGTATCTTTGTCTTCCACCAAAAATCTTCCCATTTTGTTCACTGAGTCATTAATTCAATCACCTTCTTGGAGTTCTACTTAGCTAGTGGTTGTTGTAGGCACTGGAAATATAAGGAGATTTTGTGAATCTGTCTCCTGCCATCTCTCCTCCTTCTTTCCCTACCTTCTTTCTCCTATGTTTTTCTTTTCACCCACTCCCCTTCCCAAAAACCAATGGGAGGATGTGGAGGCAATTTTACTGGGCTACATGAGACCATGCAAACCCGGCCTATAGTTGAGTCTTTCCTGGAAAACAATAGGTGCCCTCTTGATAGAATTATGACCATGACCTTTATCCCATCCTCCAGTCCCCTATCCCTCACTGAGTGTGTGCAAGCTAATGCACCAGCCACCAACAGGTGACCCACTAGGACTTCCTTTCAGAGAGTGGGGCTCTCTCTGCTTTTTAAATACAAGCCACCATTTATTGAGCATATCCTATCTGACAATGTCTATAAAAGAGGTTTGGGAGTGGGATTTTGTTTCATCCTCAAGGTAATCCAGAGGAATCCGATATTTCTTACCACTGCCTTTATTTTACCATGAGGACCTTAAGAAAGAAGGAAGTTGAGCCATTAGACCGAGACTGGAGTTTTCTTGGCACTAAGAGATTGACGGGGATAGTTTATCAGATCCTAAAGACGCTCTTTGTCTCTTCTCCTGCTTTGCATTTTTTTTCACCTTTGCTATGTGAGCCGTAAGCTTCTCTCTGTCTCTTCTCTTCCAAATATAGTTCAGCGATCCATGCATATGTATGGCTGTCCACTTTCTTTGGTGTTGTTTCTCTTCCCTCTGAATCAAAAAAGAAAAAAGAAAAATGCAAAATCACCATCAGGCCTAATGGTAAAAAGAAATTCTATAACTTCTGCACTAATTGTATGCTCACCTCGGGAAGGTCAGGACTTCAGAATTTCCTTGAAGGAGACATTTTGAGGAGTCTTCTGAATAATAACAATCACAAAACGCACAGCAGCTAGTTTCCAGAGGGGGTGGGGAAAATGCTTTTAAGACTGCAACCGCCTGGAGAAGCTGAACGGAACCACTGAAGGCTTCAACTTCTCTGCTTCCTGCAGGAGTTGCACAGCTGTAAACCTGCAAGAACACCTTCTGATGGAAAACCTACCAGGTGCCAGGAGGAACACGATGGCTTGTCAACGCCCCATCCTTTGCTGCTCCTCATGGGGCCTGGGGAAGAGTCAACGTGACATGGCCAGTCAAGATTGCCAATGGATCTTGATCATTTCGTCCTGGTTTGAAGCAGAGATGGCTGACCTGAGAGGACCACAAAGGAAACCCAAGTAGACAAAACTCTCCCTTGGGACTCTGAACTCACACTCTCCACAGCTCACTGGCTATCCCGCCTGGGTGTGCTACAGATCATTCAAGCCCACCATGTCTGGTTTGTGCCCATCTCCCCTGTCTGTCTATTCAATCTCCAGTCTTCAGTCTGGAGTGTTTACAATGACGGGGGTTGGGGAAATCAATACTATTCACCCAGTACCCCCAAAGCAGAGACCTGGACAGAAACTGAGGCAGGAGCAGGGTGAGGAGGGAAGATGCTATTTAACTCAAGCACGATGAGGAGCAGCTGTTACAACTTCTCTCTGACCCCCTTGCATAGACAGACCTCTCATTATACACCCTTGTCCAACCGTGATTCACTTCTGCAGTTAGCATTCATTCAGTGTATCCCTCCAAAACAAGCTTTCTGGAACAAGGGGCAATGGTGTCCTTCACTCCCCATTTTCATCCCAGCATTTACCACAGTGCACAGTGACCCTGGTAGAGAGAGACTCAACAAAGAACTCTTGAATGAATACCCAAATAATTAAATTAATACATGAATACATAAATGACGGAGAACTGGAACATAGCCCTCATTCCTCACCCTGAACTAGGTCCTGTCTGGGGTCACAGGAGCTCTGACTATAGAGCCAAGCACTGCAGTTCCCCTCACTCCCCTCTGTAGAGCTGAGTGAGTTCATTTCATCATATTATACAGTGTGCATGTTTTACATGATCAATATATGTCCCCCTAAGTGGACATGTCACCCAGCCTAATGGCTTCTCCGGAAGCCATTTATTGGGGTTGGCATTCTTCTTTTTAGATGCTGGCTCCAGTGAGGGCAGCAACATTGGGTCCCGGACCCTCTGTGCCACTTACCTCCCCTGTGTAGTTTTGTGCCAAATGAAATATGACATGAGAGTGGCTTCCAGTAATTGCGATAATTGAGTGGAGAAGGGCCGTGATTATGTCATTAGCTCCTCTCTGGGTAGCATGTTATTATTTTGGCTGCATTTCTGTGCCGCAGAGACCATCATGTTTGCATGAAAGAATAACGAGGTGTGTCTGGGTGGTTTCCCTAGCCCTTGCTCCCCACCCCCCAGTGGACCCCACCTTTTCTCATCCTAGAGATAGGTTTAGGAATTAAAAGCTGTAAGAAGAACTTGGTACTATTTCCAGCCTGCAGTCTGCCAATTTGTCACTAAATGGCCATTGGTGAAACTCTTTTTAAGTGAGCAATCTGTGGCCTTCAACTCTCTGTGGGTGGAGGAATGGAGGTACTTGAAAGAGTTCCTTTCCTAAGGCCCAGGGATGCGATGGTACCCATTAATGATATGACATGTTTGCATTCTATCTGCTTAAACAAGAATGGTAGCCCAGCATTTACAGGGAGCCTTGTTCTTAGATTTTAGGATGCTTAAAAGAAACAGAGACAAGAGATCTGGTCAGCTGGGTGATGAGCTAGCCGTGAGGAACAGCTTCTATTCCAGCGACAGAGCCTGCATAAGGAACTTTTTTTCATGCCCAGACAATTTCCCTGTTAAATAAATAAATAAATAAATAAATAAATAAATAAATAAATAAATAAATAAGATGCAGAAATTCCCAGAGTGTCACTGCAATGCAGATGACAGAAACTAACTACCCAGAACTTCACAGCTCATTCCTCTCTATTCCCTGCCTGGGACTTTAGCAGGCCTGGCACCCTTTCCCCTTCCCTGTGGAGCTTTGGAAGGAGAGGTGTGATTGAAATGACCCAACAACCCAGTCTCAGAGGGTGTGAGGAGAGCCCAGGAGGATGGCATCTACAGATATTCATGGAGACAATATTCCTGTGGTGGCTGGCATCAAGCTACTGTGTGGCTTCAACAAATGCAAAGTTGATAAGGGAGTCACATCGCCTCCCATGAGCCTGTGGGAACTGACTCTTTCCCCTAGATCATCAAAATCATCATTCTCTCTCATGTGGATACAAAGCTCCAGAGACCCACAGACAACCATTCCAAACTGGCACTAAAAAAGGGAAACCTGTTCTTATTTATTCACTCATTCATTTATTGCTATCTTTTTTAGCCCTCTGATTTTACAAATGGATATGCAAAATTCTAGAGGAGAAGAAACAAAATGTACAACCAAATCAACACAGACAATTCAGAAAGTGGAAACGGATGTTCCCAGCGTTTTTGTTCTTTTCCCATGTCTAGCGCCTCTCCCAAGGCTCTATGGGGAGGTGAGAGGAGGTGGAGCACTGGTTAGCAGTGTTTAAGGACGAATTCAGCACCCTTTGCAAGTGTTCGTGCATTTAATCCAAGCAACAAGTCGAGAGGGTAGGGAACCATGATTGTGCCTATAAGAAAGAAGAAACAGGACAGATAAGAAAGCCTAACCTTGCCGGGTGCTGGTGGCTATCATCCTAACTACTCTGGAGGCTGAGATATGAGGATTATGGTACAAAGCCAGCACAGGCAGGAAAATCTATGAGTCTCTTATCTCCAATTAACCACCAGAAAATCAGAAGTGGAGCTGTGGCTCAAAGTGGTAGAGTGCTAGTCTTGAAGGCAAAAGACCAGGGACAGTGCTCAGGCCCTAAATCCAAGCCCCATGATCAATATAAAGAAAGAAAGAAGGAATGGAGGGAGGGTGGGAGGGAGGAAGGGGTGGAGGGAGAGAGGGGTCATTAAGAGAAGTCAAGAAAACAGGTCAGAAATTGAATGCCCCATTTGTTGGTATACAAAAAACAGAAGTATAGCATTGGGTCCTTTGTTATAGGAGCAAAAGTAGATGCAAATACAGTCTTGTGTGAATTCTTCCCTTTAAATGTAGACTGAAGCTAACAACCTGCTTCTCCTGGACAGAATATCTAACAAATACAATGAGGCTTCCACAGTCTATGGCCTCCTCTTATCTTTATTCCCTCTTCTGTCTTCTCTCTTGCTGATTGTGAGGAAGCCAGCCGCCATGTTGCCGGATATGCTAAGAGGCGGTTCCAGGCCCAGGAACTAAGGGAGACTTCTCCTTGGAGAAGTTCTTAAGGACCTGAGAGTTTAAGCCAACAAACCTTTAAGGAACTCTCGGTAACTCTTATTTACAAAAACAAAACAACTGCTTTAGGGGGCTAACATTAGAGACCATTGCTATACGAATGCCATAGCCCATTCATTGTCTCCTAGAAACCTCTGTTCCATCTCTGTATAGTTCTTTCTTTCCTTTGCAGGCCTATGAAACCCATATACATTGTAGAACCACCATGTAGCCTACTCTTGTTACATCTCTCCCCAAGTCCTGCTGCAGGTAAGTCAACCTTTGTCTTCGATTGTTTTCCCCATTATGTTGCAACTGATCTCCAAGCCACTGTTGCTCTACCCCACACCAAGATCCAGGGTGCTAGATGAGAAGGTTAGTCCAGGTTTGGACTTGAGCACAAGGGTCACCCACCTTCTGATCTCTCTCTTCGTGTCACAAGACTCACTGACTTCCTCATCTCTGTCCTCATGTAAAACATTAAAAACAATGGAGACAGTTGAGTCGACAGTAATGCTGAAAGTCAACCTGGAATGGATGGTTTACTACTTCCGACAGCAGGCTAAGACACCGTCCAAGCTCTGGTCCCATCAGGGCCTGGCCTATCAACCAAAGATGAAATGAATTTCCACATGAAGATGGCTATGACTCACCCATCTCTCCTCCAGCATAAACCTGGAGAAACCCAGGCATCAACCAGTTGCTGTAACAAAAGCTGGAAAGAGGAAACCAGACTGCCTTCATGTAGAATGGGACTGTGACTAAACCCCAGAAATGTCCCCGTCACAGCTCCAGGGTTCCATTCCTTTCTTCTGAAGCTTTTGTGTCCCTATGATCTGATGTACCCCGAGATGTTTTCCCATGTCTTCTCTTGACTGTGAGCTTATTCCTGAAAGTGCTGAGCAGCTCACTTGAGTGTGCATTGATTTTTTTTTAATATGCTGGCTAAACAGATTACACATTATCAGGGAATTGTGCTTTTTCAATAAGGCACTCCAAGGCAGAGAATGCCTGCCCCTCCAGTAAAGCCATAATTGTGGAAGAGAAGAAAGAGAAGGAAGAGTGGAGAGTTGAAATCCAGTTCCACCAATGTATTCATTGCTTGGGACATGTACTCATAATACAGATGCTGAGAGCTTGGCTGTGCAACACTGCATTGGGTGCTGAGAATGCGGTGCTGATTGAAACCGGCAGTCACTAGTGGTGTGAGGTAGACTACCCAAGCTACAGAATTCTTGCCACCCCAGGTAGAAAAGTCCTTGAGACTCCAGCTCCAACAAATTAGCAAGAAGCCAGAACAGAGATGCGACACCGATGCGACACCGATAGGAGAACAGCAGCCAAGCAAGGAAGCCAGGCAAATGTAAGGCTCTGAGTTCAATCTCTGTTACAGTAAAGAAGAAAGAAGGAAAGAGAGAAAGGAGGAAGGAAGGAAGGAAAGAAGGAAGGAAGGAAGGAAGGAAGGAAGGAAGGAAGGAAGGAAGGAAGGGAGGGAGGGAGGGAGGGAGAGAGGGAGGGAGGGAGGGAGGGAGGGACGGAGGGAGGGAGGGAGGGAGGGAGGGAAGGAGGGAGAGAGGGAGGGAGGGAGGGAAGGAGGGAAGGAGAAAAGGAAGGAAGGAGGGAAGGAGGGAAGGAAAGAGAGAGAAATAGGGAGAGAGAGGGAGAGAAGGAGGAAGGAAGGGAGAAGGAGAGAGGGAGAGAAAGAAAAAGAGAAAAAGAAGGAGAGAAAGAAAAAAGAATGTAAGGGAGAGGGGGATTGAGAAAAGAAAGGAGGGAGGAAAGGAAACGAAAGAAAAGGAGCAAGGGAGGGAGGGAAAAGGAGGAGAAAGGGGGAGAAATAAAGGAAGGAAAAGAAAGAAGGAAGGGAGAGAGCAAGAGAGGGAGAGGGAGGGAGGAAGGAAAAGAGGAGGGAGGGAGCGAAAGAAAAAGAGAAAAAGAAGGAAAGAGAAAGAAAAAAGAATGAAAAGGAGAGGGAGGGAAGGAGGGAGGGAGGGAGGGAGGAAGGGAGGAAGGGAGGGAGGGAGGAAGGAAGGAAGGAAGGAAGGAAGGAAGGAAGGAAGGAAGGAAGGAAGGAAGGAAGGAAGGAAGAAGAAATGTGCAGAAACTATAAGGGTACCGTTCCAAGCAAATCAACACATTTGCAAGTGGACTCAGGAGAGAAAGAGCATGGCTTGTCCTAGAGACAAAGGAAAAACCATTTGAACAAAATAAGCCTAGAAAGGGGGAGGCCTCACAAGCTGAAGATGATGTATCTGCTCTCTCTGGCACAACCATACTGTGTAACCATCGAGTACAACCCAGCGGCATATGCTCTTATGTGTATTATTCGTGTGTCTGGGGTAAGCTGGGGACAGGCTCTGAGTGGATACCTCTCATCCCCCACCAGCCCTGCTCACTCATATGCTCACGACAACAGCAAAGGCACAAGCATGCACCAAAAGCACAAGCAAGCAATGGGCCTTGAGGCTTGGGTTGAGAGCCATCCATGCTGAGCTCAGCATCAGAGTGAAAATGCTGTCTGTCTTCATGCTAAAAAGCCTATATCCTGGATAACATAGAGAACTGAGACCATTTCTTTGCAATCTCACATAAATAGAGAAGCAGGTGGCTAGAAACCAGTTCAATGAAGTCACTGAAAGATGCTATTTCCAATGCAAATGCTCTTGTATTACAGAAAACTGCTAAGTTGGCCATCCATTGATCAGATACCCTTGGCCAAATTATTTTCCCTTACCTATACAAGATGTGTATGTGTGTGTGTGTGTGTGTGTGTGTGTGTGTGTGTGTGTGTGTGTTGAGGATGAGGCTCAATTGGTAGTTAAGATGCTAATTTATGTGTAATAAGTGAAATGACTGTACATGCGCGTATCTATGCATTTATCATTTGCTTATGGTGAAACTTCAATTGTGACAAACTTAGTGACTATTATTTCATAGACCAGGAAGCTGAAAGGGGGGGGGGGCGGTGGAGGGAGAGCACAGGGGAGTGGGTGCTCAAATCGTTCCTTTTTTTAACACAGGGAAGAAAGAAAGGAGGGGCCCCTAGTGAAGCTCTCTTCCACCTGCTTCCAAAAGCCCCAAGCCTTCAATTAACTTTAAATTAAATAAGATGCTTCCCCCGATGAGGAATTGGCTGTGGTATCGCCTTTAACAGAGATTACTGGCTTTGCGAGGAAGCGATGGGTGTGATTTAGACCTCGCTCAGCCGCTGCTGAGCTCAGCAATCGTCTCTTATCCCAGGCAGGCCAGTGGCCAACAGCTAATTCACCAGGGGCCACGCCAGCTGATTGGTTCATCAATAACCCATTATCTCTGCCATTGTAAATATCTCACGAAGAATGTGACTTTGTGGAAGAATACACAAGCACACCCAGCCTTGGCTGGCTGTCGGTCCATCGAACAAACACCTGAGAAACTAAAAAACCTATCTTTTCTGCCTTCCCAGAACAAGAGGTCCAAAAAGTTTCCTTGTCATCACCGACCAGAGGGACCCGGACTGTGTCACCGTTGTCACCCAGAGGGCTCGATGGGACAAAGAGGATAGTGCAAAATAATGGCTTCTGGATCCTAGAAGACGGGGAGAGTGGAGGGCTGGTGTGGAGAAGCCAGCCAGTGAGTGACCTTGTCTGTGAAGCTGTTTCTCCCGACTCGTCTCTAGAGGCTCCAATTTTAGGAGATCTGGAGGCAAGCCCAGAAATGTGGGGTTTTTATTTCCACCCAGTGCCTGCTGTGGTTTTTCTGCCAAGCCACTTTTGGACACCATCTTTGAAAGGCACTGTTTTCATTTAAAACAATCCCCGCAGCCTGAGAATCTGAGGTGAGCCCCGCGCTTCCTGTTGGGCGCTAAGATACAGAAGGATACAAAGGCCGCCTCTGACCTCAAGGCTCTCACAGATCAGCGAGAGAAACAGAGTGATGTGTACTAGTGTGTGAGAGGGAGTTAGCTGACTGAGCTACCCCAGCTTTTGTATAAGGCACAGGTCTGGCTGTACAGAAAGATGAGCCTCAGCAGTCTACACACCCTGCTCCCCAACCACCACCACATAATCCCCAGTCCACTCAAATTCTGCTGCCGTTATTTGCTTGCCTCTTTTTACAGCCTCCACTCACACCTCATCCCTGGCCTATAGCTCTGACAACAGGTTCTCACTTCAATCGCCAAGTGGAAATTTCCACTCTCATCTCAATGGTGGCTGGCTGGGATGGGTGTTCTTCTCAGCCCCAATCAATACAAAGGAATGCTTGAATATTTGAGTTCTGCGTTGGATTTAAAAATCTAGAGGAAAACCAGTTCCAGGTCTTGGAAACATGGAGGGGGTGGGGGGTGGTTGTTGCTATTGTTGTTGTTATGGTTGTTGTTATTTGTTTCTGCTTTTTCTTTTCTTTTCACAAAAGTGGAGGGAGGAAGGGTGAACAAATGCAGCCATGATATTCAGTATGCAATATGGAAAAAATAAAGTCTATCTTCTGGGCAAGGATGGGAGGGGGAAACTGGGAGAAGCAAAGAAAGGGGTAACATTGTCCCCCACCACCAAAAGTACTCATTTTCTGGCTTATGGAATGATAACCCCTCTATACAATATATTAATAACAATTAAATTATATTTTTAAATGAAAAGGAACTCTAATATTCAAATTATAGATGTTTCAAAAAGTAAGGAAAATGAGAAAAGGAAGAAATTGTCCCTGCAATTATTATAGCAAAACACCCTTTGCTAGAGGTTGAGCCTGCGTATTTTCCTATCAAGCACATTGATCCCAAGCTACACAAAGATGGAAACAAAAGGGGAAGAGGAGAAGGAAACCAAGGAAGGAGAACTCCACTTGAGGTTTAGGAGATTGCAGAATATGGATGGCTCGAGATGGTCACTCAATGGCTTAGGGGTGGGATGAATGTAGAGAAAGGAACGCCACTCATGCGCGAGAGAGGAAGAATCACAATAGCACCAAACAACTCAACCTCAAGGACTGTGGATCAATGTTATCAACTTTTTTTAAAAAAAGAAAAATGATATTCAACTTTTTCCTACCTAACCAAACTATCCATCAAGTGAAAAGATGATGGTTAAAGTGTTCAGGTTCATGAGTATCCAAAACAAACAAACAAACAAACAAAAAACCTAGGGCTGGGGATATGGCCTAGTGGCAAGAGTGCCTGCCTCGGATACACGAGGCCCTGGGTTCGATTCCCCAGCACCACATATACAGAAAACGGCCAGAAGCAGCGCTGTGGCTCAAGTGGCAGAGTGCTAGCCTTGAGCGGGAAGAAGCCAGGGACAGTGCTCAGGCCCTGAGTCCAAGGCCCAGGACTGGCCAAAAAAAAAAAAAAAAAAAAAAACCTAAGTGTTCTTTTATCCTTATTCAAGAAACTACACAAAATGGAGTCAAAATAGAAAAATACAGAATTCAGTAGACAAGAGACCCAACACAAGTCTGAGGAACAACACAGGCCATAGCCAAAATGTCTCAGGCCTAGAAACCAAACAGAGGGAGAAAGATGTCAATGGACTTATGTTCTTGGTTTTTCACTTGAGCATTTGGTAGAATTACCTGCCGTTGCTCTATTGATTAATACCTGTATCAAGAATTAGGCCAATAGAACACAGAGAACAAAGGCTGATGGTCTCCTTGATATATGATTGTTAGGGAGTTGGGGGAACAGTAGAGATCAGGTCTGTAAAATAACAAACATTCTTTCAAATGGTGTTTCCACATGTTTGGGTCAGCAACTTTATATTATGTATCTAAAACCAAACAATTACTAAGCAAACATAAAAAGATCTAGGATAGATCTATCAGAGGATCACAATAGCTCAACAGCTATGTGCATATGATTATATAAGATGAGGCTAAGCAAAATGAACTCTAAGAGAAGGAAACAGGAGGATTTTATTGTTGTCGTTATGTTGGGCATACTCCATGTGGTTACTATATATGATTTTGGTACAGTGGATATTATATATATATGCTTACTTGAACTAGGGAAGAGAAAGAAAAACGAGGGAGGGTGTAACAAATATGACAAGAAATGTACTCACTACCTTATTATGTAACTGTACCCCCTCTGTACATCACCTTGTCAATAAAATTTAATTTAAAAAAGAATTAGGCCAAGCACTGAAATAATTTTAATTATTATGGGTCGCAATGGCTATACAAGTCTACCCTGACCATGAAATAGTTGCCATTTATGTGACCATTGCTATTAAGCTGCCGTGGCCTCTCTAGAAGAGAACATTCCAGAGGATTTCCATCAGATTTTAAATGATGTTAAATAAACATACCAACCATGAGGTCAACGTGAATTTCACTTTGAAGGCCAGGAAGAAAACAGCAGCAGAAACCCATGTACCATGAGAAATGCAGCTGCTGGTGAAGACAGACAGGCCATAAAAGGAAATGACAGAGGAAATAAATCCACTTCCTCTGTGCATTCTCCCACCAAACCCACCGGGAGAGACAATGTGGATCGCGGGAATGGATTCCCTGGCTATGCTGCTTCTCAAAAGGGCAATTCCAGCTGTGCCTTAGCAAAAAGTACAGAAACTGACCAGATTTAGGCAGTGGAGCTGAATGGCTCTCCCCAGCCAGGCAAGAAACCCTGGCCACAGGAACTTACACCAAGGGAAAGATTCACACACACACACACACACACATACACACACACACACACACACACACACAGAACTAGAAGATTCTCATTCTTGCAAGAGCAGAAAGTAGAGGCATCTAAAATGAGAGTCCCAAAGAAGAGCCAACCCACTGGCCCCCTGAAGATCCTGACTCTTTCTCCCAAAGGGAAAGGGAAGAAGTTCATAGGTGGGGGGAGTTAAAGTGACATCTGAGACAGGCAGAAATACAGAATCAGAAAAGCATTTCAATAGGATAAGACAGGCAGGAGGCGGACACAAACATGGAGCTGTAGGTGGATCGGAAAGGATCTCAGGGACCGTATTTTGCTCTGGTTAACAGCAAATGTGGAACCCAGTTTTCTGATGTAGCAAGCCCTGTGCTAAACATCTGAATCATCTTATTTGAGACACGCCCCTAAATCAAGCACTTATGATCACTCTACAGGCTGGGAAAACTGGGAGGCAGAGGCAACAGGAACACACGTGTGGTGTGTGTGTGTGTGTGTGTGTGTGTGTGTGTGTGTGTGTGTGTGTGTTCCACAAGGGAACCATCCAGACAATTGCACCCCTGCTGTACTCTCAGAAGCTGAGCATAGGCATGGGTCATTCTGTGTGTGGCCTTTCTCCAGCCTGATCCTTCTTTATTAGTATGAACATTAGCACCATCTTATTCCCTGACATGGGGGGAAAGGTGCAAGGAAATGGACAGGATTCTATATCATAAGCATCGTCCGGATTCGAGCACTCCAGCAGTGCATGCAGTATGAGACGCTGAGGGGAGAGATTGACTTTCTGAGCTGTGAAGCTGGAGAAAGTTCAATAAGTCAGCTGTCAGCGCAGGGTCCCTTGCAGGCTCCGGAATTTCAATTTCAAAGTACAAGAGATTGAAGTCCCGAAACACAAGATCATCAAACGCTAATGATTCCTGAATTCTGCTAGGGGCGTGGAAGCAGGTAAGGAACAGTGGCTTTCAGAAGGATGCATACACGCTGGGAGAATTTATCACACCAGATTAATTCTGCAGGCGTTTCAAGGAGATGGGGGAGCTTGAATGGGAGGGAGTGGCCCCCTGAGAGATTTCAAAGGCCTGGGAAGAGCCTCATAATCATGCCCACCCTGCCCTCCATGGCTCCCCCACTCCAGAAAATAGGTGTATCTCCAAATAGAAAGTAGGATTTCTGAAAAGGTGACCATCCCTCAAGGAGAACAAGCTCTCTACTGAAGAACAAAGCTTGGGGTTGAAGGTATGGCTCCGTTGGTAGAGGACTAGCCGATAAGCAAAGGCAGCAGGTACCAAGTTCAAGGCCCAGTCTCTCACAGAAAAAGAAAAGAAATGAAAAACAAAGCTTTTGGCTACTCTGGAAGTCGAGACAAGAGGATCCTGATGCAAGACCAGCCCAGTGTTCACAAGACCTTGTCTCAAAAACTAAGCCAGACACAGCAACACATGCCTGTCACCCCAGCTATTCAGGAGGTAGAGGTGGAGAGCTTGCTGTGGGAGACAGGTCCCAGGCAAAATCAGTAGGAGACCCTCTCTGAAAGACATACTGAAAGCAGAAATATATCAAGATGCTACCAGAGATGCTGTTCGTTTGCCATACAGAACTTTTTGCCTTGCTTCAAAAGTGTCATGGTTTGGACAATCAACAATAGGGCCTCTTATTGAATAGAGACTCTTCATCCGGGAACCCAAACAGATGGGTGCTTCCTCAGCTGCTTCGAGAGTCCATTTCTCCGGTTCATGAATCCTGGGCAGCCTCTGGGGCCTCAATCACAGGAACCTCCATTCCAACTTGTCACGGGAGCAGTTCCTGAATTTGCCTCAAGGATACTTAATCAAGCGGGAATCAACTCTGTGATTGAGATCTATGCACTGTGGAAGCAAAAACTTGCATGAAGGATTTTTAGTTTTCTCCCCTGGGGCAAAGCATCTGGTACCATAAACCCATTGTTCCCGTTCCTCCTCATGCTTTATCCCCCTCCCTCTAGATATTGGAGCCAAGTCAGCCCAGAATCAGCATCTGCAAATGGGATGCCTTCACAGGCTATCCCACACTCCCTGTAGATGCATCTAAACTATCACATAATCACTCATGGGCTGCGACTGCTACCTTGCCCAGATCAGAATCAGAGGTGGCTGTTGAAATGGGCAGAATAATGGGTTTCGGTGGACTTTTAGCTTGCTTGAGGGTTTAAAAAAAAAAAGTCAGCTGTTTTATTTTTCCATTACCTGGGCAGAAGGTATACACTAGCCTGCCTGCAAGTTCAGAAGAACAAACGCTAGGGTTAGAATGATTCAGAGACCCACACCATCTGTGAGAGAAGTTCCCTCATCTTAAAAACTTTTGCACTTACGTGGTCAGAAGACGAAAAAGATTCGGGGCTTTTCAATCCAAGAAGGAAGGAGAAGCAAAGCAGACCCAGCTGATATTAACAGGGAGCCAGCGAAGAGAGGGTAGAAGAAGAAGGTAAAGCCTGTCAGAGGTTGAAAGCTGGAAGAGAATAGCAGATTCAAAGCACAGCAGAATGCCTGCATCCATTCAAGGCCCGGAGTCTGCTAAGTTCGTTAAAGAAAGTCATCCTGAGGCATCGGGAAAATTCAATTTTCATCACAGGCCCTGATGACATTTCCTTTAAACACCAGATTCCAGAACCAGATACATCCTCCAGAGGAAAAAAATTCTCCGCAGTAAGAAGGCCAGATAAGGAAACCGGTTAAAAGCTCTTTTTCCCCCTGCTATGCAAATCTCCTCCAGTAATACTAACGAGATAAACATATTTCTGTGAGATAGCAAGTTTTCACAGTCACAAGTTTATTTGTGAAGGCTTCTATCCATGCTTCTGCCTCTGAACAGAACACCTTGTGGCTAAAATTTTAAAGCCATTTCTCTCCGATGGAAAGGCCAATGTGTAACATGCAAAAACAAAATGAAGCAAGCGCCATACAGAGGTGGGGGGAGGAGGGTAAGGGAGTCTCCTGCTGCAACCCCAGATCTGAACGGACAGGAAGTAGCGCTCCATCTTCCTAGTGATGCATGGATACCGCTTAATCCCCATACCTACTCTCTTAGACAAAGAGATGGAGGCAGGGCTGGAAGGATAGCTTAGTGGCAACAATGCTTGCCTGGTATTCATGAAGCCCTGGGTTCGATTCCCCAGCACCCACATATATAGAAAAATGACCAGAAGTGGCGCTGTGGCTCAAGTGGCAGAGTGCTAGCCTTGAGCAAAAAGAACCCAGGGACAGTGCTCAGGCCCTGAGTCCAAGGCCCAGGTCTGGCAAAAGAGAGAGAGAGAGAGAGGCTAAGGACATAAGGAGCCATTGAAAGGTCACCGGATCAGGGTCTGCATCTGATTTTACCCATCATTCCACCATGCCACGAGTCAATGGCTAAGGAAAAAATATTGAGAGATCACCCTTGGCAAATGTCACATCTTCAAGCAAACGACTCAGAACTGAGATTTCCCCACCTCAGGGAGGCTTTAAAGAAATATAAACTCCAGAATCAGACAAACTCAGGCCGATTCACAGCTCTGACAGTTTCCTCTCTGCCTCCTGGTGCGTCCGATGGAGGTCCATCTCCTCCCTTACTGGGCAGCTGCACAAGGAAATTAGTCACTGTGAAAAGAGAACTTAACACACTGCTGGGACCATGGAAAATGCTTTACACCCAGTAGAGCGAGGGTCCTGTGGTCACTGGGACAAATCACCACACGCCTAGTTGTTTAAAACAGCACCGATCCGTTATCCGTCAGCTCTGGAGGTTGGAAGCGTGCGATGGATTTCATTTGGAGCAAATCAAAGCGCAAGGTTCTGAGGGAGAATCCATTTCTCTGCCTTTTCCAGCTCCTACGGTTTCAACTCTGGGCCCTGGCTCCTTGGCCGCACCTCCATCTGCAAAGCAACAGCATAGCATCTTTAACTCTCCCCCTGCTCTCTGTCTCTCTCTATGTCTCTTTCTCTGTCTCTCTGTTTCTCTCTCTCTCACTCACACACACACACACACACACACACACACACACACACGGCTTTTTTTTTTTTGCCAGTCCTGTGGCTTGAACTCAGGGCCTGAGCACTGTCCCTGACTTCTTTTTGCTCAAGGCTAGCGCTCTACCACTTGAGCCACAGTGCCACTTCTGGCTTTTACTGTTTCTGTGGTATTGAGGGCTTCAAGCATGCTAGGCAAGCACTCTACCACCAAGCCACATTCCCAGCCCTCACACGGAGCTTGATAATTCCATGATCAGTTCTCTGCCCTCTAACTCTGACCTCTCGCTTTCCTCTGTGATGATCTTAGGCCCACTCAGATAATCCTAAATCACCTCCCCATGACAGGATCTTTTTTTTTTTAACACGTATTTGTTATTATTAAGATGATGTACAGAGGGGTTACAGTTTCATACATAAGGCAGTGAGTACATTTCTTATCAAACTTGTTACCTCCTCCCTTGTTTTTCTCCCTCCTTCCTCCCTCCCCAACTCCCTCCCCTCCCCACATGAGTTGTACCGTTGGATTACGGCATATAGTTTTGTAAGTATTGCTGTTGTATTGGTTCACCTTTAACCCTTTGTCTCTCCATCTTAATGTTCTTCTTCAATCCCTAGTTCCAATAAACATATATACAATACCCAGGATACTGAAATCAGTAACAGTGACATCAGGGGCAAAACCCTGGGGAAGAAAGACAAAAAGAAAGTGGCATAATTTCAGACAGTACGTTGAAAATAACCCATGTCAGGATCTTAAATCTGGTCACATCACATGTATACCATCTCCTTTGCCAGGTACCATAATACATCCCCAGGTTTGAGACCAGGCTACAGATATGTAGAAGGGAAACACTCTTCAGTCTTCCTGTTGCTTTTGTCTTATCATTGCTTTGCCCAACACAGTACTGGCCAAGACATCTGGATTCAACATGCTAGGTTGTTCTGCAAATTTCTATTGTTTTTTGTTACCGTATTTCTAATTTTCTTCCTAACTTCCACAGTGTGTTACTGCTTCTACCAACGATCCCTGGGCAATGTGTCTGTGGCCATCTGAACTGGATGCTGTTCACAATGGAGAAGCAGTCTCCACAGTCAGCCATCCGCCTCAGATCTCTGGCTCTTCATGCGAGCACACAGGTCAGTGACATTTAACAAAACAGTTGTTATGAGATGGAAATATGGACGAAGGCAGGAATTGCAGCCGCTGAGAAAGGCGGCCAGAAAGCTCAGCTCCAAGAGAGAACTCTTGTCAAAAACCAATAATTTGGTCGCCAACAATTTGAAGTACCACATCCTCCCTGATTGCTTAGTTGGCCTACAGGACTCTCTAATAAAGGACTGCAATAACCTCTGGCGACTCTGCTCTCCACATCGAGCTTGGGGAAGAGAAAATGAGCTCGGCCAGGAAGTCCCCCAGAAACTCTCTCCCGATTCTATTTTGAGAGCTTGCATCTTCCATAGGTAATTTCCCAAGGACAGCCTTGGACTAGGAGAGAGTGATTGCATTTTGCCGGGCTGGGTTTTCCCCTGGTGGATTTGCCCTCGACCCCTATTTCTGTACATCTGTGCAGAATTGCATGTGGACCACCAGACTCTTTACCAAGAACAAATGAAACCCTATAATGTGAACAAAATAAACTGTAATGGCGACTCTTTAAGTGCTGGGATCCAGAAACCAAATGGGGTCTATGTCAATAGTCTTTTCTTTGAAGCCAGGGTTTGGTGTTTCTCTCTCTCTCTCTCTCTCTTTCTCTCTCTCTCTCTCTCTCTTTCTCTTTCTCTCTCTCTCCTTCCCTCCCTCCTCCCCTCCCTCCCTTCCTCCCTCCCTCCTCTCTCTCTCTCCTTCCCTCCCTCCTTCCCTCCCTCCCTCCCTCCCTCCTCCCCTCCCTGCCTTTCTCCCTCCCTCCTCTCTCTCTCTCTTTCTCTCTCTCTCTCTCTCTGTCTCTATAAGGGGTGGAGAGGAAGCTCTGTGGATCCTACAGTCTCTGATCTGCCTTTGCAGTCTGGAAGTACAGGTAAACATTTCTGTGTTCCAATAAAATCTTACTTGTGGCCAGTCCTAGTGGCTCATGCCTGTAATCCTAGCTACTCAGGAGACTGGGGTTTGAAGGCTAATTTGAATTCAGACAGGGAAGGGAAGTCTGGGGAGTGGTGAGCCTCTTCTCTCCAATTAACCACCAAAAAGCTGAAGTGAAGCTGTGGCTCAAGTGGTAGAGCCTTGGGCAAAAAAACAACAACTCAGGGACAGTGCCCAGGCCTTGAGTTCAAGTCCCAGCACTGGCACACCTACAGGAAACAAAAACAAGTAGCATGTGGATTTGGCTCTAACAGGTTTTCTTGATGTTTAGAGTGAGAAGAATGGAAGCCGAGAGGAATTGAGGAGACCCACGGTTGGGTTTTGCCCAGGATTCAGAGAAAGTGTGTGGAAAGTGGGCAGAATTCATTCTTTGTGTTTTGGTTCAGGAATGGCCCAGGGGAGTGGGTACAGCAAGAAGCTGTGATTTTTCCAGCAAGCTTGGAAGTGTGTCACACACTTCCCCATATGTGCCCTGCCATCTGTGAAGCTTGAAGCCCATTTCTGGGAAGGCTGAGTTTGTTTCCACTCTGGTGTGAAGGGCCCCGGTTCTGCCATTTTTAACCAGCACCACTTAGACCCAGCATGAGCAACTCACAAGTGGATTATGCCAGGGTGGTGGGGGGGGGGGGGAGATGGGATCTTTTTCTATAGAAAAATAAGAAGAAGAAGCCATGGTATATAACTGTTCACACTACCACTTGACTTATCCTTTTGAGAACATTCCCCCCAAACTTTTCACTACCTTTCCTCACCCCCATAAAAAAATACACTGAACCATGAATGTTCTCCCCAAATAATGAGTCCACATCATTAGTGCAATTCTAATTTACAAAAAAAAATAACAGAGAGGAAAATAAATGAGTCACCATCAGAACCCGGCAAAAAGTGATTCATTCTTTCATGTATGTTTTTTGTTAAGTTGCATGGTGATACTTATATACATGCGTATCAGGTACCATGATTATAATCACCCCTTTCTATATTACTACAAAGTTGTTTTTGCATACTTATGAAGTACTTTAAAAGAAAAAGTCATGATCACCAGGATAAGGAGAACAGTAGTTTCATCTATTAGGTACCAAAAATTAGAAGATACCTAGACTATTTCTGCCTTTGTTCAGATCTAAGATGCTACTGATTGTGACACGCACACAGCATTACATATCACAGCAAGAAGGAGAAAAACATTCACTGGTTATGGAGAGTAGAATGCACCCCATCTCAGAGATAGAGAAAAGGGGAGGGCATGAAAGTCCAGCTAGACTCAATGACTGAGTGAAATCCATGTAAAAGATAAACACAATGACATACCTCATCCCCCACTACATAAAAAGTTGCATTGTAGATAGATTAATGGCCTGTCCATGGAAAGAACATATTTAAAATAGTGTGTATGTCAAAAAAAAACAAGTCAAAAGATAAACCACACCTGGGGAAGATATTGACAACCTAAAAGGGAGAGCGGATTCATTGCCAGAATACCAAGAAGTTCTTCAAATCAATAGGAAAAGATGAGCGAGGTAACATGCGTGGGGAAAATGCACAAAGGAGGAATCCTGAGTAGCCAGGAACTTTGTAGAAAGAAGTATGCCTTGCTTTGTAAGCAGAAAATGCAGATTAAAACAATAAAACATCCACCCATCGCCATGAGTGGCCAACTAACTTCAAGCGTTGGCAAGAATGTCTAGAAACACAAACTCTGTGAGTTGTGAGGATATGAACCACAATCCCTTTGGAGACACATTTGGCAATGCCTGAACTATTTGAAAATGTTATTTCTTGCATCCCTGTTATCTGCTTCTTCTACAGATATGCTCTAGGGAAGCAATTGATAATCCACATTTGGGGGCAGAGGGAAGGGAATCAAAAAGATGTCTGATTCTTATACCATTTGAAACTGAAAATAGGGGAAACCAACCTGCCATTTAATGAATGAATAAACATGAGTTGGCATATCCTGATAATAGAATACTACACAGCTATCAAAAGGAAAGAACTAAAACTGCAGGGCAGTGAAACTTAAATGATGACATGAAGGGACTTTGTCAGTTTTGATTTCAAAGGATAGGTCAGAAATTGCTGCAATATTTTTTAAGTGACCGGGGGTGGGGGGGGAGGTTGGGGGGGCAGGAAGACTGGTTCTTGATCTGAAGCCAGAACAAAAAGACACAAATTAAAACAGCTCATCTTGGAATCCCAAGAAAGCAGTGAAATGTTGACAAAATTTTAAAGGGGGGGGGGTGAGGATGAGTAGGGGCAGAAATGTCAGAGATGGAGCAGTCAACGTTAAAGTGTTGTCAGTGGCAAAGTCTGGGACAACTGAGGCATCAGAATAAATAATAGTATTGGATATGCTCCAAAGAGTTAGGAGGTATGCTCCACCCACAGGATGGAGATGAGAGGAGACAAGGCCAGGATACATAGACACAAACTGCATCCCGTCTTAGAATGAAACTTATCACCTGTGCTTGACTTTCTTCAAATACTCTTCCCCTCTCTTCATTTTGATGTCAGTCCTGGGGCTGGAACTCGGGGCCTGGGTGTTGTGCCTTAGCTTTATTTGCTCAAGGCTACTGCTCTACCACTTTAGCCAAAGCTCTGCTTCTGGCTTTTCTTTGGTGGTTCGTTGGAGGTAAGAGTCTCACCGACTTTCCTAGGCAGGCTGGCTTCAAACCACAATCCTTAGACCTCACCCTCCCAAGGGAGAGCTAGGATAACAGATGGGAGCCACCACCCAGCTATTCTCCCATTTTCTAAAGATTTTTTTGTCAGTCATAGGGCTGGAACTCAGGGCCTGGGTGCTGTCCCTGAGCTTCTTCGTGCTCGAGGCTAGCTCTCTACCACTTGAGCCATTGTGCCACTTCCGGTTTTTGAGTGATTCATTGGAGATAAGGGTCTCCCAGACTTTCCTGTGCAAGTTGACTTTGAACTACAATCCTCAGACCTCACTTCCTGAGGAGCTAGGAAGACAGGCGTGATCCACCAGCCTCCAGCAATTCTCTCATTTTTTTTTAAAGGGCGTGAGCTTGAAAACAGAAGTGGTAGGCTGGAGAGAGGAAGACTTTTATTGACAAAGGAATCTTCCCCTGTGGAATAAAGTTGTCCAAAGGAATAAACCTTTGGAAAGGTTAGGATTGCTCCTTTTAGATGCCACACTCATCTTGCCTTCTGTCCAGTCCATTTCCCCCAAGATGTCCTGGAGCATTTTGTTTAGCCCTGGAGCATGAGAAATGAAGGAGATTGCAGTGTCATGAGCAATGCTGAAAATAATCTGCTTTTCAGCCAAAGCGGGATAAATCTCCAAGAACCAAGGCCTGGGGTGGGGAGGGACTTCCAAATTGAGCCTAGCCCAGCCTCCATCTTGCATTAAACATTCTTCTACCGTCAATACTAAACAAGCAATATTCACCTGCCTTCAAATCCTCATCACTAGCTTTTCTCTCCAATCAGTGCTAGGCTCCAACTCTCTCCAAAGCCCATTCCCCACCTTTGTTGTGTGTTTTTTATATCTTTACACACACACACACACACACACACACACACACACACACACACAAAACAACTCTGCTCTTTGATTATGGTTATTTTATCTGAGGTCAGTGCTCAGTCAACTGTTAAATAAATTGCAAATTCTACAAAACACAGCCAGCAGAGCCATTTCTAACTGTAATGCCACAACTTGGAGCAAAATTACATCTGGCTACAATACTATTCATATGCATAAATTATACCGCCTCTGATTATCTTAAAGAAAATTCAGCCATTAAACTTATTTTATAGGCACAGAACCAGGGGGAGTGCCAGGAAGAATCTGGATGCCCTAAAATTCACGGGGGGGAAAAAGCAGAAAGAAACAAAACATAATTGGCAAACCTTACCCGCCTGCAGTTTTGTCTCTCCTGATTTTCCATCACCACCCACCACTGACACAGCACACCACAGCAGGAGAAAGGGGGGCTGGAAGGGAGGATGGGGTGCTATCAGGATGCATGCAGTTAGGACAGATTGAGGATGGATCCTAGCTCCACACGTGCCCCCAGAGGGAAAAAGGCTCTCTGGGTGTACCTCAACAGGAAACTCAGATTTAGCACAGGCATAAATCTAACCTCTGCCCAGGAGAATGGACAACATGGCTTTGGCAGCTGAGACAGCATTTCTCTGCAATAAGAACTCAAAGTGTGTTGCTGCTTAGTCTACACTCCTCCTTTCCCAGCTAACTTTGCTCCAACAGGAATGAGAAAAGGTAAAGCAGTAGTTACACGCCTGCTACTGGTAGCTTATTATGAATCACTTTCATCCCATTTAGCCCAAAAAACCCAACAGGTTAGTAGTTCTTGTCCCATGCCTTACGTACTTGAAGCAAGTCAGGAACAGTGAAATCAGGCCAGTCTCTCTGGAGGACACACACATTTAGGAAATGAGACTGGACCCCAGACACTCTGACTCTAAATCCTGTGATTTTTGACCCTTGATCATCCATTGATCTATGTGCATCAGGGTCACTAAAAATGTCAGGGACTCTACACAAGCATCAGCGCTCTGGGAACCATCTCATCAGTTCACCATAAACCTCAGTCCTCCATGATATGGAGGGATCTGAGGTCAGCCCAGAGGTGGTCAGCTGACCTCAGCTATACCAATCAAATTCATTCTCTGAAGACTTTGGGATGGGATAGCTTACCCTCCTCACTTGGCAATGGGTATCACTGGGGAACAATTGTAGTGTTTCCTGTTAGTGGAGCAGAAATGGAAATGGATGGTCTGGGGTAGGAAACTATAGGACATGAAATTGAGATTTTTTTTAAAGGTGGAGTCTGAAAGGGGGATGGAGAAGGCAAAAGGGACCAGGAAGCAAGAGGGAGATAGAAACAGAGAGAGAGGAGAATGAAAGAAAAAAGAGGGGGGAAGAGAGAGCAAGGGAGGGAGGAAGAAGGACAGAGAAAGGGAGGGAGAGAGGGAGGAGGTATCAAGAAGAAAGGGGAAAAAAGTGAACAAGAGAGCAACTTGATTTCCATCTCCAGCCTCAGTAGTTCTTAGTAAAATATGGTGGCACTTCCTGCTCTAAAATCTATTCATGATTCTTATTCCATGACAATGCTCTTGCTACTAAGACCCACTCAGCAGATTCTGTGCAGTCCAACCAAGCCCGGATTGGTGCATTCTAGGTGGCAAGAACTGCACTAAATATATGACGGCCTTGGCTCGTGTAAATATCAAACTCTACAAAGGCTGTCCTCACATTGTCCCAATGTTCAAGATGAGGAGGCCTAGAGAGACAAGACAAAAGCAAACTCAACCAACTTCACCTGGTGATAAAGCCTGAATTTGAACTCAAAACAAGGCAGGCAACCCATTCCTGCCTCTGAGACTCCCTTGTCGCGGCCCTTTTTCTCCTTTTCCCTGGTCCCTGCTTTGCAGATGGAAAGATAATCCTTATATTTGACCTTTCCATTGTCCTTACCCACTGTTCCCTTCTGTCCCTGCCCTGCACCTTTCTCTCCCACTCTTCAGCAATATTAAAGATAATAAATCTAAGTTGAAAACATACTTTTTTTTTTCCGTGAGACTCGAGGCTTTATCCGTTTTTGTAGACAGACACGACAATTTATAAACTCTGACGGAGCTCTGATGGGATGGAATCAGCTCTTTTCAAACCACCTCATAGTGGACAGCTTATCACCCTCTTTTTTTTCCCCCTGACCTCTAGTATGTGATTTAGGAGGAAATTGGGTCAGGAAGGGGAACCCTCTACTGGGTGATTAGAAAAAACTCTCTCAAATTCTATAAGCACTGGCTTAGATTTTATCAGCTCCTCATCTGCACCCCCCTCCCCATGCTTCTCACCAGAGAGCGTGCCCAGAGTGAAGGAAAGCTAAGACGGGCAATTTGTTCATTGAAAACAGTTTGTAAATCCATTTCTCCCCATGCGATGTGTCAGCCACAAAGAAGTTTCTCTCTGCTTCAACTTGACTGTGTGTTTGTCGTTTAGGATAACAATGAACCATGCTCTGGGTGGGATATCGGGGTGCTCTTCCATGGGGGCCAAGGCAAAGAGGGGAAGGGTCTTATTTTTTCCCTGCATGATCACTCTTCCTGCCCACCCTTGAACACCAGCCCAATGTGATCAGAGAACTTACCTCCCAGAAGCTGTGATTCTGAAATCACATGCCCATGTCTTATCTATTTCCCTGAATGGTCTTCGGATAAGGGGTTGAGGCATCTCAAGCTATCCTGATGAATGGGACTTGCTCCATGCCAAAAGGTGTATTGAGGCTGGGTCCCCAGGGGTGCAATATTGGGAGGTTATGCTTTTAAGAAGTTTTGTGGCTGCTGGGGCATCTGGTGGTGCTGGTGGCTCATGCCTGTAATCCTAGCTATTCAGGAGGCTGAGATCTGAGGATCACGGTTCAAAGCCAAGCCAGGCAAGAAAGTCCATTAGACTCTTATCTCGAATTAACCACCAGAAACCGGAAGTGGCGCAGTGGCTCAAAGTGGTACAGCACTAGCCTTGAGCTGAAGAGCTCAGGGACAGCACCCAGGCCCACAAAAGACAAAAAAAGAAGAAGAAGGTGTTGTGGCCTTTAAGAGAAATTAATACTAATCTTGAGAAGATAAATTTTTGTTCTTCAAGGGTTGATTTGAGCACCTCAAGAGTGGGTTGCTCTTTAATGTCTATGGAATGGAGAACCAATGAATAAATGAGTCCTGTGACAGAAATGTGCTTGAGATCCAAAGAGTGTGCCTCCAAAGGAAGATATGTGGCTACAGCAGCCATTGGTGAGTGCTGGGCCCTGGCCCCTCACACAATGGACAAGGATGAGTCTTCAACTCTTTGCTCAACATCACAGTTGCCCTGATTACCCTCTCCAAATGCCCAGGGCTCATTCGGTTGTGTGTTACCTAGTATTGGAGAAAAGCTTTGGGGAGTTTACTTTGAAGGTGATAATGAAGAAGACTCAGAGCTAATCACCAGGAACAATCTCTATTGACAGAGCATTTGTCTCAGACCTGGAGGGGTCAGGGAAATAAATTAATGGGGAAGACACCACTTAAGAAAATGATGAGATCAGCCAGGCTGATCCGAGTGCCAGCGACAGGATGAGCCATGCCCATTCAGCACTGTGAGGGCGAGAAGGGAGTGTGGACTCTGCAAAGAACACAGAATGATGCTTTGAGGGCTGCAGGTGGATGCACCTGCCGTGGGTGGGGTGGGGGAGTGGAGGGGCTTTCATCTGTGCAGAATCCATAGGCCTCCCCAAGTCTTCTTCTACACTGGCCAAAATTTAGAGCACTGGCTCTTCTCCCTAGAGCAAATCAATCTTTTTGGCCCCTCTTCCCAGGTTTCTCTGAACATAGCACATGAGCCATAATGGGTAAAAGCTTTATTACTTTATTTCATTCCATCTTGATCTCTTTATGACAACTCCTGCTAGAAACCACAAACAAGGATCCTTTTTGGGACCACATTGCCTTTCTGGGCAAAATAACCGCATTGAAACAAACCTTTCTACTTTTCCATCTCCACTGTATGCATTTCACACACACACACACACACACACACACACACACACACACACACACAGTCCTTACTGTTCAACATGGCTTTATCCTTTGTGTGTTCTCTCCCTGCCTCTGCAGACTCATATACAACTTCTGCCCTCCCAAAGTTTAAACCCCAGGCCCAATGGAGCTGTGTTGTGTTTACTTCATTCAACTTTTCCATTCTGTCTAGTGCAATCAATCAAACGTTCTGACTCCTTCATCTTATAAGTTAGCCTACACTCTAACACATCTCTGCTAAATTTGATAGTATTGGCAAGTAGAGCTCTTTCTGGAACTCCCTTGATCCCCATTCAGCCTGAAGATGAGGGCCATCCTGTCTTCTCAGAGCTACCCGGGTCCTTGCTGTTTATCTCAATGAAGGCTTTCAGCAAGCTCCATGAATGTTGGCCTAACCTAGCTCCACCAACCAAAGAGCGGGGAGCATTGCTTCCCTAACACCTTCATTCACAATAATTCATCCATGCCATAAATATTTAGCAGGAAGGGTGGGATTGGAGAGAAAGAGAGGAATGATGGAAGAGGTGACACTGTTCAGGCTGCTTTGTAGTGAGAATGTTGATGTGGCTGACATTGATCAAGATGCACTGCATTCCTAAACCGCTTTGTTAAATGGCAACTCCTTTGTGCAACTAAAGATAATAAAGTAAATAAAGAAGAAAAAAGAAGAGAAAGAGATGCATTGTACTTACCACTCACAGAGGAAAGGTCAATGTTGTCTTCAGTAGTCAGAAATTTCATAACTGAAAAAAAGAATTTCAGTTGTGTTTTCCAGGATATTATAATCTGTTTGTTAGGAAATATCCCTTATGTTCTATATAAACCCTCAAATGTAAATGAGAATAATTTCACAAACACTGAAAGTAGATTCCGTAGATGAAAAAAATAAAACATGTGTTGTACTCACAAACTGACATATTGAATTGAAACCCCTGTGTACAATTACTTAAAGACAACCAATAAACAAATAGCCATTAGATAATACCATAGATAAGAAATATTTACCATGCCCTTTACCAGAACCTGTTCTAGGCATGTGGAACATGAAGGTAAGATAGACAAGAGTCTTAGCAGCCCCTCAATATATTTTGTGGAATTACTATGTCCCACTGAGCTTCTCAGAAAACATGCAGTCTAACATCTCCTTTTTCCCCCCTCCTATGGAAAAGCAGAAGTTCTGTGAATAGTTCAGGTCTATGCACCATGGCTATCTTTGAGCCCAAATGTCTTAATTCCAGGCTCAGAGCTTATTGTGTAGCCTTTGTGGGGACCGGGTGAACACTAGGCTCCATTCCACCATGGGGTTAAGGGGGGGGGGGAGGCCTCTCCACTGTCCTGACCTGATGTGATTACTCCACTGATTGTTCTAAGCACCCCAGGCTTGGTGTTTCCACCCTAGTGGCTCCAGGAGTGACCCAGAGCAAATTGCTTACCCCTGCTGTGTGTGGCGGGGATGGTGTGTGTGGGGGGGGGGGGAATGTGTTTCATCAATAGAGCAAGTCTCTTGTGAAGATCAAAGTATGTCAGGTCTAGAGAAGCAGTTGAAAAGAAAGTAAAAGGATTCAACTTTCCCTGAATCCATCCACTAGGCAGCTTACATTGATTTAAAGCAGAGTTACACAATGCCTACTCACACAAGGCCTGAATGAATGAATGATTGGCTTCTAACACCCTCCATCCTTGCAAAAGGTGTCAGGACAACGGTTAAAGAGGTTGAGCTCCAAGTCAGATCACAAAAGGTCATTAGAAATAGAGTTGATACTGCCTGTGTCTAGTGTCATTACACAAATAAAGAATTCAGCACAATGCCTGGTGCTATAGAGGACTTGATTCATCATATCTGTCCACTCAATCTCTCCTTCATTTAATATTTATTTACCACTGTGTGTATAAGAAGCTATTCTAGGTTGGAAAATGCAGAGGTAAGCAAGATAAACATGGAGTCCATTTTGAGGCCACTTATGTTCTGCCCAGGGGAAAAAATACTGCACCACTAAATTCTGACATATGATGAAGGAAAAATATAAAAAGCAAGAAAGATACAGACTCAGATCTACCATAGACTTGGAGGAACTGACCAGAAAAACAAAGTGACTCTTCCTTAAAACAATGCAGAAATACAAATGGATGACGGAACTTAATATGGGCAGACAAGTAGAGAAAAATATTGACTTTATTAAATGTTTGCAACATGACAGTTGCTGGGCTAACTGTATTTTCAAAATTGTCTTATTTAATGCTCAGATCTATCTCACAAGATAATATCATCATTTCCCAGACAAGAAAATTGAGTCTCACTAAACAAGTATTTTCCCCCACAGTCATTTAGCCTGTGCGTGGTAGATGAGGTTGAAGAACTCAAGTTCACTGAGGTTGATAGAACACAAATCTGTTTTGTGTATGTTAAAAATAATAATAATAATACCACCAAGCACTGGTGGCTCACACCTATAATCCTAGCTACTCAGGAAGCTGAGATCTGAGGATCACAGTTCAAAGCCTGTGAGGAATCACCAAAAATCCAGAGATTGAACTGTGGCTCAAAGTGATGGAGCACTAGTCTTGAGCAAGAAGAGCTCAGGGACAGTGCCCAGGCCTTGAGTTCCACCTCCATGACCAACAAAACCGAGAGACACAGGGTAAAAAAAGATAAACAGCTACAAAACAATACTTACAAACTGTTTGGTGAAAATGAACTGAACAACTGAACAACTCATGGGGGGAAGGGGGAAAGGAAAGGGGGAAAGGGGAGGGGGGAATGAGGGACAAGGTAACAAACAGTACAAGAAATGTATCCAATGCCTAATGTATGAAACTGTAACCTCTCTGTAATTCAGTTTGATAATATATATATATATATATGTATGTATAATAAAAAAGCAACAACAGGGGCTGGGGATATGGCCTAGTGGCAAGAGTGCTTGCCTCGTATACATGAAGTCCTGGGTTCAATTCCCCAGCACCACATATGTAGAAAATGGCCAGAAGTGGTGTTGTGGCTCAAGTGGTAGAGTGCTAGCCTTGAGCAAAAAGAAGCCAGGGACAGTGCTCAGGCCCCGAGTCCAAGGCCCAGGACTGGCAAAAAAAAAAAAAAAAATCTGTACAAAAAGCAATAACAACAACAAAAAAAAATTGCTATACTCAAGTTTCTGCCACTTAATTATTTATAAAATTCATTTGAAATAAACTTCAGAAATAGTTCTTAAAGGACTTATAGTTGATACTTGTAGGGGAATAATAATCAGAGAGAATGTGGAAAGCTATGTTTAAGACTACACTAAAAATCAGGGTGAAGGCTTTGAGTTTGTACTGTAATTGTGAAGATTACTAAACACCAGCATCTAACGAATGACCCCCATTCCATATTACAAAAGTTACCACCTTACAACTGGCCCCTAAAACTTAACACTATCTCCAAAACAAACTCAAAAAGAGTTAACTTTTTTAACTACAAGAGCAAATGGATGGATTATGCTGCTTCTTCAATAATAGTCTTTTTTTTTTTTTTTTAGTCAGTCATGGGCTTGAACTCAAGGCCTGGGTACTGTCCCTGAGGTCTTTCACTCAAGACTAGAGCTCTACCACTTTGAGACTCAGCTCTACTTCTGGTTTTCTATTGGTTAATCAGAGATAAGAGGCTCACAGACTTTCCTGCTCAGGCTGGCTTTGAACTGCAATCCTCAGATCTCAGCCTCCTGAGTAGCTAGGATTATAGGCCTGACCCACCAACCACCTGGCTATAAATCATTTTTCAAACCTGTAATGCAGGATGCTCAGCCATCCATCCCTCAGTAAGGCTGTCTGTCATCGAGCAGGTATTTAGACAAGGAAAGTAAGCTTTGCCCAAGATATCTGAAGGTGTGTTGATGAGTCATTGAACACTGAGCTTGGCTAACCTCCCTAGCCCAGTTATCCACCATGATAGTAGACACAGACCTTGCCTATAGCTTGGCATGCCAGAGTGTCAAATCAGAAATGCTTTGGCAAAGACAGACAGACAGATGACTTTTAATTTGCAGGAGGTAGAGTGTGTGCATGTGTGCCTGTGTAATACACTGGAGAAGGATTTATGATTTGGAATTCCAGGTTGGAAAGCAGAATGAATGCCTATGTGTAAATCTACCCAGCTGTTTCACTGGAACTGCTTCTTGTGGGAACAATAAAGGATTTTACTATGTTTTTGTCCCCACAGAAGCCCAAATCGTCAGCCCAAAGGAATGGTAGAGATGGAAAGGGAACTGTGAATGAGCACTCACTATTTAAGTAGTTCCACTTTTGCTGTTTTGCATGTGCTTTCCCATTAGGCAAGCTACATTGTGAGGTGGGTCTTTATTCATTCAGAAAGGCTCTCATTGGGATTGTGAGGGAGGAGAGCCAGCTATGTGGCCTTGAGATATGATCAGGGGCGTGTTTTCCCAGTCACTGCTGAGAGCAACAATGAGGTGGAGAACTAAGCCTAGAATGGGCTAAGCCTGAGCAAAGTATAAAGACAGTAAGGCCTGAAGTTACCTGCTTTGCTAAAGGTCACATAGGTTTGGAAAATACGTAAAACCAGAGCCTAGGTCCCTATCTCCATAACCAATAAAAGTTCTCTTAGATGCTATCTCTTTCTGGTTGGAAAGCATCCTTTGAAGGCAAGAGACGCAAAGACAGTATGACATCTATCAAGACCAGGGTTTGTCAACATTGGCATTCCCAGCATCGTTTGTTGTAAGGGCTGCCATGTGCATTGTGGAATGTTTAACTGAAGCCCTGGTTTGCTGAGTTCCACTGGCCTCCTCTCCCTCAGCTGTGACAATCACACACATCCATTTGCCTATAAGGGATAAAGTCTTTCTTGCTGTGGACAGCCTGATCAAATCCCAACTTCCAGTATTTTATCAGTCTTATCACTTTGGAACCTTAACATTCTCAAGCAAACAAGCAACAAACAGCAAGCATCTACTGAACACAATCTGTGCTCAGGAGAGGCAAGTCCACGATTATGGCTGTCATACCCAGCATGATCCTTACCATCTCCAAAGAAAGATCAATTATGTCTCTGGAGTCTGCTAAAACTAAATATGGTTTGGAATCATTTTATAAGTTAAGAGGCATTTGGTAGGCTACTAAGTGTTCTATAGTGTGAAGAAGGCTTTTAAAAAATGCCAAATGCTTCTCAGGTGATGAAGTAGCTTAGGCAAAGAAATGTGCAAAACAATAAGGGCTCCATAAACTATTAAGCACCCTGGAAAAGGCATCCGAATTTATAAACAAAGTCTATTGTAAATAGTACTTACAAACTGTGGGGTGTTTTGTGGAGTGTGAAACACTTCAGAAAAACTATAAACACACATACACACACACACACACACACACACACACACACACACACACACACACACACACACACACCCCAAGATTTGGGATGCAAATATATTCATTTGGCATTACCCAGAAAATTGACCTGAATATTTTAGAAAAGTTTCTCAAATCAAAACTAAAGGGCATTTCTTTTATGGCCAGTGATGTAGAGCATTTCTTCATATGTCTCTTGGCCATTCTCATTTTAGATCTTTAGCCCACTTGTTGAGGGGGCTGTTGGTTCTTTGAGGATTTGTTTTGGAGGAATTTAATTTTTTTAGTCCTGCATATATTTTAGATATGAGGCCTTTGTCCATTGTATGGCCGGTAAGGATTTTCTCCCAATCTGTGGGCTTTCTGTTTATCTTGCAAGCTATGTCCTTTGCCCTGCAGAAGCTCTGCAGTTTGATGCAGTCCCATTTGTCCAACCTTTCTTTGATTTGGAATGGGAATATTAAAATTGAGAGACAAAGAATATAGAGACAAACGACTCTAAAAGCAATACTTACAAAACCATTTTGTGTAACAACTCATGGGGAGGAGAGGGAAAGGGGGAGGGGAGGGGGAAATAAGGGAGGAGGTAACAAGTTGAATAAGATACTCACTGCCTTACGTATGAAACTTTAACCCCTCTGTACATCACTTTGACAATAAATAAATAATTATTCAGAAAAAAACCTAAAGGACAAACTGAGCAAGGATGACTCACATCTGTAATTCTAGCTACTCAGGAGACTGAGATCTGAGGATTGAGGTTTGAAGCCAGCCAGGGCAAACTAACCTGAGGGACTCTTATCTCTAATTAACCATCAAAAAGCCACAAGTGGAGCTGTGGCTCAACTAGCAGAACTCCAGCCATGAACAAAAAGAGCCAAGTGAGAATGGGCCACTCATAAGTTTAAGCCCCAATGCTACTACCAAAAACAAAAAAAACAAAAAAACAAAAAAACAAACAAACAAAAAAAACACTAACAAAAACCTTGAAGGCTCTCCTTTTCTTAGTACCAAGAAAGACTTTTATATCCCCACTTCATTACCTCTGCAAAGCTGAATCAGCCAGAACTTTATTTCCTCTAAGTTTTGGTTTTTTTTTTTAAATTATATTTGTATTATCTTTAAGTAATGGTACAAAGGACTTACCATTCAACAAATCACTTTGTGAATACAATTCATCTTGATCAATGTCCCTTCTTCCATCATTCTCTCCCATCCCTCTCAACACAACCCCTCCCCTCAATTTTCTTAGTTTCATAGAGTATTCATTGAATATTAGGATGGCCTTCTCCCCTCCTTTTTTTTTTGAATTTTTATTATCAAACTGATGTACAGAGAGGTTACAGTTTCATACATTAGGCATTGGATACATTTCTTGTACTGTTTGTTACCTTGTCCCTCATACCCCCCACCCTCCTCCCCCTTTCCCTTTCCCCCCATGAGGTGTTCAGTTCACTTACACCAAACAGTTTTGCAAGTATTGCTTTTGTAGTTGTTTGTCTTTTTTTACCCTGTGTCTCTCAATTTTGGTATTCCCTTTCAATTTCCTAATTCTAATACCAGTATACACGGTTTCCAATATACTCAGATAAGATTACAGAGATAGCGTAGGTACAACCACAGGAAGGTGATACAAGAACATCATCAATAGTAGAAGCTACAGATACAGATGGGAAGTTGAAAGTAGTTACAACTGTGATATAACAATTGTCTCCATAACATGGAGTTAATTTCATTTAGCATCATCTTATGTGTTCATAAGGGTATAGCTATTGGGCCTTGTGATGCTCTGCTATGACTTGCCTAAACCTGTACTAATTATTCCCAATAAGAGAGACCATAGGGTCCATGTTTCTTTGGGTCTGGCTCACTTCACTTAGTATAATTTTTTCCAAGTCCTTCCATTTCCTTACAAATGGGGCAATGTCATTCTTTCTGATAGAGGCATAAAATTCCATTGTGTATATGTACCACATTTTCCTGATCCATTCGTCTACTGAGGGGCATCTGGGTTGGTTCCAGATTCTAGCTATGACAAATTGTGCTGCGATGAACATTGTTGTGCTGGTGTCATTACTGTGATTTTGTTTGTGGGCTTTTGGATAGATACCCAAAAGTGGGGCTGCTGGGTCATAGGGGAGTTCTATATTTAGCCTTCTGAGGAATCTCCATACTGCTTGCCAGAGTGGCTGAACCAGTTTACATTCCCACCAACAATGAAGTAGGGTTCCCTTTTGGCCACATCCCCTCCAACAATTGTTATTGTTAGTTTTCTTGATATATGACATTCTTACTGGGGTGAGATGGAATCTCAATGTTGTTTTGATTTGCATTTCTTTTATGGCCAGTGATGTAGAGCACTTATTCATATGTCTCTTGGCCATTCTCAGTTCCTCATCAGAGAAGTCTCTTTGTAAGTCTTTAGCCCACTTGATGAGGGGGCTATTGGTTCTTTGCGGTTTTGTTTTGGAAGAAGGTAATTTTTTTAGTTCTGCATATATTTTAGAGATGAGACCTTTGTCCATTGAATGGCCGGTAAAGATCTTCTCCCAGTCTGTGGGCTTTCTGTTTATCTTGCGTGCTATGTCCTTTGCTGTGCAGAAGCTCTGCAGTTTGATGCAGTCCCATTTGTCCAACCTTTCTTTGATTTGTAGCCTTTCTGGGTCATTGTTAAGGAAGTTCCGTCCTGCGCCAAGGAGCCCAAGTGTTTCTCCTACTCCTTCCTTTAGTGTTTTCAGGGTGTCTGTTTTGATTTTGAGGTCTTTAATCCATTTGGAATGGATTTTGGTTCAGGGTGATATATATGGATCTAGTTTTAGTTTGTTGCATGTGTTGAGCCAGTTTTGCCAGCACCATTTGTTAAAGAGGCTATCTTTCTTCTAAACTATTGTTTTAGCTCCTTTATCAAAGATTAAGTAGGCGTAGTTCTGTGGGTTCATTTCCGGGTCTTCAATTCTGTTCCATTGGTCTTCAGACCTGTTCCGGTGCCAATACCAAGCTGTTTTTATTACTATAGCATTATAATACAGCTTGAAGTTGGGAATTGTAATTCCTCCAGCACTGTTCTTTCTGCTTAGGATTGTTTTTGCTATTCTAGGTCTTTTATTGTTCCATATGAATTTCTGGATTGCTTCCTGTATTTCATTAAAAAATGGTGTTGGGATATTAATGGGTATTGCATTGAATTTGTATCCCCTCCTTTTTCTTTTCTTCATTCTTCTATCTCCCTTCTTCCCCTTCCCACACCTTTCATGTACCAGTTTCCTGGTATTCGTTTTGCTGAATTGTGATTTCATTTCTGTAAGGAATTACACTGTTCAAATTCTTCCTTGCAAATACCAGATTTCAGTTAATACATTTGTGTATACTTGCATACAACTTGCTTTGTTTTGTAACAGATGAGGGGATTCAAATGTTGTGTGTGTGTGTGTGTGTGTGTGTGTGTGTGTGTGTGTGTTTTCTTGTGGAAAAATCACCTGCCTTGGAACTTCCTAGACTATGAGCTCAATAAACACTAATCAACAGGCTTTTCGCAGGTACTGCATGCCTCTCTTCATTCCAGATCTCAGAAGATAAATATTTGGATGCTGATATTCACTTGGATTTTTGAAGCAATTCCCAGAATTTCCCTTTGTTTCTGTTCATTTTGCCTAAGAGGGCAATGTATCCATGGTGAATCTTAGCAATTATACTGAGAAAACAAATTTTGTCAGAAAGACTTCACACCAGTGTCATGGGAGAAAAGAGAACCAAAGTGCTACCTGGCTTCACACAATCATTTCAGACAGCCACAGATCCTTGGGACATTCAAACTAGAAGAACCCTTAGACAATGCCTCATTCAGTGATTATCAAAATACCTTCCCTGAGATTCCAGTGCTCTGTCGAGCACCTCGGAAGAGGGGAAGGGTAGAAATGAGAAGCATTGCTTCCAACAAAGCTGTCCCTGGGGCTGGGAATATGGCCTAGTGGCAAGAGTGCTTGCCTCATATACATGAAAGCCTGGGTTCGATTCCTCAGCACCACATATATAGAAAATGGCCAGAAGGGGTGCTGTGGCTCACGTGGTAGAGTGCTAGCCTTGAGCAAACAGTGCTCAGGCCCTGAGTTCAAGCCCAGGACTGGCAAAAAAAAAAAAAAAAAAAACCTGTCTCTGTCGTTTGCATTGCAGAATACAGTGAAGTGTTTCGTAGAAATTAAGAAAACTGGGGCTGGGAATACGGCCTAGTGGCAAGAGTGCTTGCCTCATATACATGAGGCCCTGGGTTCAATTCCCCAGCACCACATATATAGAAAATGGCCAGAAGTGGCGCTGTGGCTCAAGTGGTAGAGCAAAAAGAAGCCAGGGACAGTGCTCAGGCCCTGAGTCCAAGGCCCAGGACTGGGGGAAAAAAAAAAAAAAAAAAAGAAATTAAGAAAACTGGAGAACACACGTGCCCAAATCAGACATTTCACAGATGAGAAAAATGAGGCCCAGAATCATCTACCTGCTTTACTGAAAGTTAAACTTCCTTCAGTTTTTTTTTTTAAAGAAGTGAGACTGGCAGGGTGCAAGTGGCTCCCAGCTGTCATACCAGCTACTTGAGGGGCTGAGACCTGAGGATCATGGTTTGAAGCCAGCCCAGGCAGGAAAGTCGGTGAGACTCTTTATCTCCAATGAACCACCAGAAAACCAGAAGTGGAAGTGGTAGAGCACTAGTCTTGAGCAAAAAAGCTCAGGGACAGCCCCTAGGCCGGAATTCAAGCCCCATGACGGGGTCGGGTCGGGGGGGGGGGAGGAGAGAGAGAGAGGAAACTGAACACTGGACCCATCTCCAGGACCAGTATTTTCTCTAACACATTAACCATGTTCTCTGTGGGGTAAGCCCTCCAGAGACGTGTCAGAAGAGTCATGCTATGAAGGTCATGGCCAGACTCATGACAACTGGTAACATCACTAGTGGCTCTGGAGCTAGCCCAAATTTGCCTTTTCCTGCTCCTGTTCCCTTTCTATTGTGGAAGGCAGATTCAACTGGAAGTGTTACAAGAACCCACAGAATTCTTCAGAAGCAATGAAAGGAAGTGCCCAGTCCAGATCTGTGGGTTTGTCCAGAATCCAGAAAAGAAAGGAAGTCTGTATTCCAGGGAAGAAAAAAATAAAAATCAGCACCTTACTAGATTTCCTCAGCCTCCTTGGGGAGGGAGGGGGAGTTTACGTGGGCCCCCATTCGCTGGGGATTTTCATCTTGCCTCCTTGGCATACTGTCAGCCAGCTAGGAGATGTTTTAAATGGTGCTGCTGTCTTCCCACCAATCCGGTGACAGATATGAACGAATAATATAAATTCTCTAGCCATTCCTTGGCATTTATTTCAATGTAAGTGTATTTTTTTCCCCAAGTATAAAGCCCAATAGTAATTTATCAAGAGACAAATCATTTTTTCATGGCAGTGAAGTCTGCAGAATTCCCATTTTTAAAGCCTTAAATCTCCCAATTTTGACAGGAGTAAGAAAGCATTAGAAGCTTTGATTTAGCTAGATCATACAAAATAGTTTCTCATAATTATCCTTTGGGATGATATATGCGTGTCTTTTCCCCCTTCTTATTAAACCCGAGGTCTCCATTTTTCACCCAAGCTGTATTACTAAATTAAATTGCCTTTTGTTGTATTCAAGTTAAGCACTTTGCCGAAAGCTTTTCTTGCTCAGGAAAATAACATTTACCCAATATGTGCCCATGTTTTACTGTTTGGATTTACTGTTCACGATTGTTTCATTTGCTGGGTAATTTGAGGATATTGTTTGTTTTAATAGGAATAATGAATCACTGTAATTTAGTATAGTATCTTCAAGTACAGTATGGAGGAGGTAGAAAGAGGGATATTGAAGACCCATCCCAGGGAGAAAATGGTTTCTCCCACCACACAAGCAGATGGGAAAAAGGTTAGGGGAAAGTTACTGGGAGACATAAACAGCTGTGAAGCTGTTCGACAGTCATGCTTATTTTATTTCCTTGAGTGGAAAACAAGCCCAAAACAGGGTGGCTCCGTCTTGAGCTCGCCTGGCCTTCCTGCATTCGAGATGGAGCTCAGGACCTGATTGAGGAGCTCTGCTCCATCACCTGCTGTTTCCAGCTCCAGCTGTGGAATCAGATGTCTTGAGATCACGTGGAGACACCACCCTGTCATTGAGTCAGTGTGGTTGTTGGGGCATTTCTCAGTGTCCTAGTGGCCTCACCAAAAAAAAAAAAAAAAAAAAAAAAAAAAGGAAGGGTACAAGCACCTTCTCTGCTCTCCCTGTGTGGTTCCTGAGAAGAACCAAAATGAAATGGTATCAATGCTTCTGAGAGAGTCCACCTCCATTTAGGAGCTCACCACGGTGAGTATGAACCTTTCCCTCCAGTACCTCTCCTCATACTGCTTCGTAAGGTAAGAAGCTGGTGGAGTGCTTTGATTCCATATAAAATATTTGAGATTATTTAATTCTATCTATCTATCATCATTCATGTTTCAGGATGAGCTTTCTTTATCTTGCAATATGGCAACAACAACAACGCTCGCTCCATGAATCTGCAGACTTGCCATCTATCAAAATAACTAAAAATGGCTATCGAAGTAACAGATTATCTGGAGATTTCAGCCTTCTAAGCCTTGCAAAGTAAGGCCTTTTGATCTCCAACTATAAAATATATTTCCTGGGCATGAATTTACCTGTAAAGAGCATGATTCATGATGGAATCATGTTTTCCCTGAAAGGTGGATGTTGACTCAAACTATACCAGCAAAGTCATATTTGAATAGAATCATCCCCCACGATTCCAGGGGAAGGAATAAATGTCTGTTGGCTCTCATCAATATTAGACTCTGGGTAGATTCTTCTGTCTTCTACATCTCTCCAACAGGCCGTGTTGAGACTCGGAAAGGTGTTGGCTGGATGTCTGATGTCACAGGTGGTATTGTTGGTGAACATGGTTGCGTCCATGAATGTGGTTGTGTATGCAAGTGCATGACTTTGTTTGATATGCGTGATGGAGGAATGTGCAGATACATTCCGGCATTGGTGTGCATTCATGTGTATTCAGATGTGTGGGCGATGTGTGCGCATGTGTATGTACATGCATGTATACATGGGCTCATGTGTGCATGTCATGTGTGTGCTTCTGTCTGTGACAGATGCACAGGTTTTGCAGAAGCAAGGATCTGGTTATTTGAGATCAGCTGAGTGACACCATTACTGACAGCCACCTGCCTTCCCTCCATCACTCCATCTCCCAGAGTTCACCGGGAAGAGTGTCTCTTCCTTTATAAAATACTGACAAACCTGTTCTCACACACACACCCTCCTCAGAATATTTTTATACCTTCTCAAGAAGCAATGGAAAAATGGGCACCGAACTTGAGGACAAACAGGCTCCTCTTTGCTTGTCAGTAATTTCTACAAGCCGATGAGCTGATGCTCAAGGGTGTTGATTTAAAACTCAGCACATTTTTATATTTCACAAGGTGCTTGGGTTTCATCAATGTCTTCTCTCCCTCCTTTGTTCTTGATGTTTCATTACGCCTGGCGATCAGTCCTGACAGCCTAAACAGAGCTTGATCCAGACAGTTTATTCTTTAAATGAATGAGCTTTACATCGTCTGACATTCTTTACGTCTGCCTTGAAATGTGCTCTTCAACATCTGGCAGAGACAGTTGTAGCTGCCAGAACTTTCTTAATCCAATAATCAGAACAGGTGCCAAAGAAGTAAATCTGTGACTGTTAATTTTTTCAGTCCTTTTCTTCCCTTTCACCTATCTGGATAGTTTGGAAATGAATGCCAGCTCCCTGCTTGGCCTATTAGAGGCTTCAAGAAAGAAACAAAGAAAGAAAGGAAGGAAGGAAGGAAGGAAGGAAGGAAGGAAGGAAGGAAGGAAGGAAGGAAGAAAGAAAGAAAGAAAGAAAGAAAGAAAGAAAGAAAGAAAGAAAGAAAGAAAGAAAGAAAGAAAGAAGGAAAGAAAGAAAAAAAGAAAGAAAGATGGTAGACAGGCCCCAAAACTTGACACTCGGCAAAAAAAAAAAAAAACAACATTTGAAAGCTACTTATAGAAATGACACTTGGCTTCATTTTATTCTTTATTTAGAAGAGTTCAAAGGTAAAATCCTTTTTCTTTTTCTATCAAGACTGTGATTCTCAAAGTAAATTGGAAATTTCCCCAGCAACTAAATTATCTGGGGAAAAAAATTTAATTATGTAATTCCAAGGCCCCATATGTGATGTACTAATTGAAAACGTAGGATTGAAGAGTAAAAACATGCATTTTTAACTAGTCCCTAGGGTGATTCCTGACCTGGTAAAGTTTGAAGTCAACTGATGTAAAGATTTTTATCCCAAAGAAACAAACAAACAAAAATCTAGCAGGGGTCACTTTCAGAAGGCAATTCAATTTAGTCTCCCTTCTCTCCCACTCTGAGGAATGTAAAACAGTCAAGTGACTTGCTTTAGAATTAGGATTGAGGGCCGTAAAACTTTATTTGGTAAAAATAATAAATTCCCCCAAAATAAATTCCAGTTTTATTTTATGTCCAGATAGGGAGTGAGTGAAATAGAATGGAAGGGAACTAGTAAGGAAGAGAGAAAGACAGCGAGAGAAAAACTAGCTTTGATGACTAACTTCTGTGTGACAGATTTAGCTCTGCTGTATTGTCTCTGTGGAAGCAAGAGAAAGACACAGACATACAAGTGGCCAGAAGATATATGAAAATATTCTCAATGTCAAAATCACAGTGAGCTAGTCTCTTGCCACTAACAGAAGGCAACTACCAAAACAAAAACAAAAACAAATGAGGTAAATGTTGAAGAGGATATGGAGAGCATTTAACCCTTGCACACTGTTGCAACTGCACAGTTGCCATGGGAAAAGAGTGGGGGGAGGAGGCTCCTCAACCAAATAAAAATAGAATTACCACATGGTTCAGCAGCAGTCCCACTTCTGGGTAGTTAAGTTGATAGAAGTGAAAGCGGGATCGTGAAGAGCTATGAGCCCTCTATATTCTCCATTCACTCTAGGACTATAGTCACTAAGGGGTGGAAACAATCTAAATGCCCATTGATGGGTGAATGCATAAGTAGAGTGTGGTAGATACGCAATGGTAGGAGAAGCTCATGCAACAATATGGAGAGACCTACAAGAAGTGAAGTAAGGCAGTCTCAAGACCAACACTGCAAGAAACCACCTATACCAACTGTCTGTAGCACTCTAGTCACAGAATGGGCTGGTAGCTCCCAGGAACTGGTGTCATGGAGGGGAAAGAAAGAGAGGGATGAGGCCTGAAATCAATAGGCCTGGTCAACTAGATGAATCAAACTCTATAAAGAGTTGCTGTCTAACATCACACTGGTCGTCACCATTAATATATTATACACTTAAAACTGTGTTTAAAGGATAGATTTCATGTTAATGCATTCTTGCCACAATAAAGCAAAATTTAAGGAGTGGGGAGGGGGGAGAAATAAAGAATTGTTGTAATATTGAGAGCTTGGTAATCAAGTAAGCTCTGACTATAGAACACCATGTGTGACCCCACGCCACCAGCCATAATTACCATACAGTTACAGTGCAGACACAAAAGGTGATTGTGAAAATTCTATACAGCTAGGAAAAACAAAGTGCCTAGCCCACAAATACACACTATCAGGTACACCAGAATTCCTATGAGAAACACTCCTGTTCTCTCCAGCCCCCATTCAGGCAGACACTTTGTTTATTGAGATTGTACAGCAAAATCACATTACCTTCATTCTATACAGGTTAGAAAAATAGCTCCAGAAGGGAATTTCTCAGGACCAGAATCCACTCCCCAAGTCATCAAAGGAATCACTCTGGGTGAATTCTCTTTCCGTGTGTGTGTGTGTGTGTGTGTGTGTGTGTGTGTGTGTGTGTGTGTGTGTTCTCTCTCTCTCTCTCTCTCTCTCTCACACACACACACACACACACACACACACACACACAGCTGCCTGGGCCACCCTGCTACTCATTTATCATCATCACCCATGATTTATTTCCTTTGCATCCTCAGGCTGTCAACAGAAAGTCATTCCTGGTTTCTACATTGGGTTATATATTAATATACTATTTGTAGTGCTGGGAACTGAACTTTGGTCCCTGAATATGCTAGGTAAGCACCCTACCACTAAGCCCCAACCTCATTTCTTTTTAATCCACAATGTGTGTAGCAAAGCAATACTATATGAATGGAATGAAGTATAACAATTCTCCAAGTCACAGGCTTCAGAATCATGCATAAAGAATCCTACAGAAGCCCCATACGCCAGTATGCTTGAGTTCAAATGTTTAGGAGAACATGGTCTTTAGGAAAGCTACCATTAGTTAGTGCCTTCTCTTTTGGTCACTGACTATAAGAAAATTTCTTACAATATTTCTACTCTCCTTGTTTGGAGCAACTCGGACTACTGCCAATTTTATTGTTACTACTATTCCTGCAACTATAGTGTTAACCATTAATACTCATCATCATCATCAGTTCAAAAATAATAGTGAGCATTAACATGTGCTTCCTATATGTCAGGCAGTGAGTTAATTGCTTTGCCTTCATACTGTCATTAATTTCCCAAAATGATACAAGGAGTTCTCATTATGACCTCTTTCACTGAAGAAATACAAAGCTGGGAAGGGAGGGAAGGGCCCATGAGCTAATACAGGGCAGTATTGGGTTTCTAAGCCAGGTGTGCCTGGTTCCAAGGGTAGCCTTTTCCTCAAAGGCCTGGTGGATGAAGGTGAAGTCCCACCCCCAGGTGATGGACGTGCCTGAATTCCTAGAGATAGGGATGGGGAATTGGACAAGAGGTGACTGGGCCTGCCAGACCTGTACTATGAACTCATGAGACTCTTGAACTCCCTGTGAGACTCTGCCCCCTGACCATAACACTAGGCCCTGACCAGCTCAGGCGCCATTTTGCACCACCTGTTTCCAGACTCCTCTCAGGTCACTGTGGCATCCCACTTCAGCTCTCCATTGGAGTTTATCTAATTTGTTGGTATTGTTTTTCTACTCTTTCTTAGCTTTACTACCCTCACGGATCAGTTTCCTAACAGTGTTACATGTATTTAAGATTACAAGTTTGGGGAGGGGCAGGGGAACAACATGTATCCACACACAGTCACTGGCTTTCTAATAAAGACTCCCAATTTGACCTCTCAAATTGTAACTTCTCTGTACCTCATGATTCTATTCCCGCATAACAATACCTCTTTCACAGTAAACATTGACCCAGCCCTTGTGTAGGAGTAGCTATGCCTCTACTGACTTTTGGCTGAGAAGATACACAGACCCAGTCTCTGCAAAAGTTTAAATCGCTTTGCATTCTGCCCATCACAGCAGCCTCTGCCTGCGCCTAGCCACGTGACAAACCTTCTGGGATTAAACCAGCACTGAAGGGATGAAGTGCTGCCATCTGAATTGTAGATGTGGTACCCAGACCCCTCCAGGATCTACTCCCTTAGGTCTGAAGTGAGCTTAAGGACAGCAGAAACAGATATTTACTTTCTTCATTCACTTGTTATCTCATGGAAATACATTTGACAATGGAAGACTTGCATTCAGTTCATGATGGCACAGGACTGACTGGCAGATTCAGTAACCTATTGTCCAAGTCCCCACCCCTACCTCTAGGAATTCAGGCATACCATATATATATATATATATATATATATATATATATATATATATATATATATATATCATATATATGCTAGGAATATATTATACATATATTATACATATATGGTATATGAATATATACCATATTCATATATGATTATATACCATATTCATATACCATATATGAATATATATATATACCATATATATGAATATATATACATATACGCTGGGAAATTAATCAGTAGAAGCCAGCAAATGACTATGTCCATTACCTCAAATAGTTATGGTTTTCATTTGTCTTTGCATCTGTCTGCATGGTGATAACACTTAATACTTAAGATCTCACATCTTAGAAAACACTAAACATATAATAAGACATTATTTGGGGGTAGTACTGGGGCTTAAACCTAGGGCCTCCTGCTCCTTTGGCTTCTTTGTCTACCTGGCACTCTATCATTTGAGCCACACGTCTAGTCCTGCTTTGTGTTGAGTATCTTGGAGATGGATTCTGACTCTCACAGACTTTTATGTACATGTTGACTACATCCTCCAGATCTCAAATTCTTGAGTAGCTAGAATTAGGCATGAGCTACCTGTGTCCAGCTTAATAAAGCATTTTTGTTATTTTATTCTATTTTATTTTTATTGTCAGTCGTAGAGCTTGAACTCAGGGCCCGGGCACTGTTCCTGAGCTTTGTTGCTCAAGGCTAACACCCTACCACTTTGAGCCACAGCTCTACTTCCAGTTTTCTGGTGGTTAATTGGAGATATGAATCTCATGAACTCTCCTTCCCAGGCTGGCTTCAAACCATGAACCTCCTAATCAGCCTCCTGAGTAGCTAGTGTTATACAGAAATTTGATCATGAGATACAGAGAAGCCACATTTTTGAGAGGTCAAATCAGGAGTTTTTATTAGAAAGCCAGTGAGTGTATAAAGACATGTGTCCCCCCAAACCTTGCAACCTCAAATACACTTAGCACTCTTAGAAAAATAAGCCAAGGAAGTTCTGTCCTGTGCCAAGGAGCCCAAGTGTTTCTCCTACTCCTTCCTTTAGTGTCTTCAGGGTGCCTGTTTTGATTTCAAGGTCTTTAATCCATTTGGAATTGATTTTGGTGCAGGGTGATATATAAGGATCTAGTTTTAGTTTGTTGCATGTGTTGAGCCAGTTTTGCCAGCACCACTTGTTAAAGAGGCTATCTTTCTTCCATACTATTGTTTTAGCTCCTTTATCAAAGATTAAGTAGGCATAGTTCTGTGGGTTTAATTCTGGGTCTTCAATTCTGTTCCATTGGTCTTCAGGCCTGTTCCGGTGCCAATACCAAGCTGTTTTTATTACTATAGCTTTATAATACAGCTTGAAGTTGGGTATTGTAATTCCTCCAGCACTGTTCTTTCTGCTTAGGAGTGTTTTTGCTATTCTAGTTCCATTTGTAAGGAAATGGAAGGACTTGGAAAAAGTTATACTAAGTGAAGTGAGCCAGACCCAAAGAAACATGGACTCTAGGGCCTCCCTTATTGGGAATAATTAGTACAGGTTTAGGCAAGCCATAGCAGAGCATCACAAGGCCCAATAGCTATACCCTTAGGAACACATAAGATGATGCTAAGTGAAATGAACTCCATGATATGGAAACAAGTGATATATCACAGTTATAACTACTTTCAACGTCCTATGTGAATGTGTAGTTTCTATTATTGATGATGTTTTGTATCACCTTCCTATGTTTGTACCTACACTATCTCTGTAATCTTATCTGAGTATATTGGAAACCGTGTTTACTGGTATTGGAAGTAGGAAATTCAAAGGGAATACCAAATTCGAGAGACACGGGGTAAAAAAAGAGAAATAACTACAAAAGCAATACTTGCAAAACTGTTTGGTGTAAGTGAACTGAACAACTGGGCGGGGGGGAGGGAAGGGGGGGAGGGAGGGGGGCATGAGGGACAAGGCAACAAACAGTACAAGAAATGTATCCAACGCCCAACGTATGATACTGTAACCTCTCTGTACGTCAGTTTGAAAATAAAAATTTGAGAAAAAAAAAAAAAAGAAAGAAAAATAAGCCAAGGGAGTAACAAAGCAAAGAAAGAGCACAAAAAAAACACCTCAACCAGATCAACTCTAATGGAGAGCTAAAGAAGGATGCCACGGTGACCTGAGGAGAGTCAGGAGATACATGGCATGGTGCAAAATGGCCGCTGAGCTGGTCAGAGGTCAAATAGGATCATGGTCAGGGGGTAAGGTCACAGGTAGCTCAAGCATTCAGTCTCACAAGTTTATAGTATAAGTCTGCCACGTCCAGTAACCTATTGTCCAAGTGCCCAACCCTGCCTCTAGGAATTCAGACACGCTCATAGCCTGGGGGTGGGACTTCACCAGGAAGACAAGATGGCACCAGATAGACCCAGTATCTTTATTTCACTAGGATTACAGGTGTGAGCCACCATTGTCCAACAATAAAGCATTTTTAATTGCAGTCACTACAGTTCAGCCAACTCCACCTTGGAAAAAACTTAACCAGAGAGGTGAAAAGACCTGCTCAAGGTCATGTAAGACATGAATGGCTGAGCAGCCTCTGGAACTCTATCTCCCCATGCCTAATTCAATGGGTTGTTTTTTTTTCTTCTAGTTTAAATGAAAACTTTATCTCAATCGAAACCTTATCTCATGTCTCCAGCTACTAAATACTTAGTGTTCTTTTCTGTACCTGTCCCATGGGTCAGCAAATATAGCCCAGAGTTCAAATCCAACCTGTCACCTGTTTTATAAATAAAGTTTTATTGGAATTCAGCCACACCATTCATTTACAAACTGTCTTTGGCTGCTTTCCCAGTACAATGGCAGAGTTGAATAGCTCCTACCGAGATCAGATGTCCTGCAAAGCTGAAAGTAATTTATATTTGACCTTTTGCAGACAAAGTTTGCTGACCAATGATTTAAGAGGCTGTAAAATAAAGAATTTGCCTTTGCACCATGCCGGTCTTCTGGAAAAATGCATTGGAATATGCTACTCTTTCCATTATTGCATTGAAAACTCACAATAGAAAGTGGCCGGGACTTCTACAAAAGTTAGGTGGAAGACAGCAGGGAAGAAGGAGAAAAGGAAACTGAAAATAGAACACAGGGTTTTCCTTACACTGCAGAATCCCATGCAGGGTTAACTTTGAGATCGGGGAGGTCTTACAAATTGAAACCCCCTTTGGGAGAAAGCTACAGTCACTTTCTCTACCTCTCCACCCCTCATTTCCATAACATCCCCATTTTTAAAAAGAACCTTTATGTGATTCTTTTGGTTGTACTACAGGAAGTGACCACACCTGATGTTTAAACAATAAAAGACAGAATCAGTGTTACAGACCCTGTAATTCTACCATGTGGAGATTAAGCCACAGAGTGTTGGGAAGGGGAGATACAAAGAGAGCCCTTGACACAGAGGCAAAGATTTCATGCAGCATCTTCAGAGAGCCATCACTTAGCCATGTGGCTTTAGGTGAGTTTGTTCAAACTTCTCTGGGATTTCTCATCAGTATTGACTCTGTCTGGAACATTCTCCAACTCCTTCAAGCTCTCCATGATTCCTCATCATCATTCAAGCACCAGCTCAAGTGTTACCTCATCCCTCATCACACATGCCATTATCATCAACCTCCTCTGATTACTAGTGTTCCACTACCTACACAGTCCATTTTGTCCCCTGTTCAGAATCCCTTTGTTTATTTATCAGTTTGTTTCCCTGGCTTTCCTCACACAAGAGTTCCACAAGAGTGAGGATGTTCCAAGATGACTCATTGGTGGCAGGCACTCAAGGAACAGTTGTTGAATGAATAAGTGAATGAGTGCATGCATAGACGGATTGCCGACCTCACAGGACTGTCAACAATATTTTCCCCAAGACAAAGCCTTGATCATCATTATAAGAGCATCCTCAGCAAATTTTGATTTGTCCTCCAGCTCTCCCTGGAGAATTGAATATTCCTACTCAAGCAAAAGAAACAAAATAGTCTCTAGTTTTTGGTGTTGTTTTTTTTTTTAAAGAGGACAGTACCCACAAATCTGCTGTAATCTGCGGTAATTGCTCCCTTACGATGCTACAAAGAAATCTCGGAGTGTAACTTATGAATATGCATGCATAGACTTCTTAAAACACATACAACACCACAGTCTCAAAGGTATCTTGGCTTTAGCCCACACAATTACACCAAATTATCTCATTTTCATCCCTAAACACGGAGGCACTAATTGGTGGCACAAATACTCCCACATCTTGAGCACAAATGTATCTAGCTTTGCGTTTAACCTGATCTGTAGAATGAAAGGTGATGGCTGCAGACTGAAGACAGGCTTTGTGTCTCTGTGTTTGTGTTTCAGAGTTTCTGGGATGGAAGGCTCCTGTTATTTGTGTCACTAGTCTTCATTCCTGGTCCCCTTCATCTAACACTCATTCCATTTCAGCAAGAGGTTCAATCATCAGAACCCCAGACGGAGTGGGGATTCCCTCCTCTCCTCATACAGAATCCAGCTGCTGTCCACGCGGGACTTTTCCAGTGACACAGTCCATAAGACCTGTGAAAGAGAAGACTCGCTATGAGAATTGCTCAGCCAATCAATGAAGTTCAACAGGTTTCATTTTCAAACTGGAGAGCCAATAGCAGGCAAGCCAATGATATTGTTCAGACCATTTCTGGAGACCCAAAGATCCAGGAGGTCTGGTGTTCATGGGCAGGAGAAGATGTATGTCCCAGCTCAAGAAAAGGGAGAGTTCATCCTTCTTCTACCTTTTTATTCTACTCAAGCTTTTGTCAGATGAGAGGATGCCCATTTCACTGATTTGCTGATACAATATTATCTCTTCTGGAAACTCTCACATAGATGAAACTAGAGACTTTATTTTACCTGCTCTCTTCATCTCCCTTGCCCAGTCAAGTTGACAGGAAATGAACTATCACATCGGCCTACCATTTTCCAAGGAATGGCAATGGGGTACAATCCTGACAGGCTGGTGTCCCTGTCCCCAAACTGACAAATGAAGAAACTGAGGCAAAGAGAGGCGACTTCACTTCTCCTTTGTGGGCTTGAAATGTTGACCAAGGCAGCATGATGAGATGCTACCCTGGCTCATGGACTTGGCAATGGGGTTCTCAACGAATTTGTCCCCTCAGGATTAATGCTGGGTAGGTACACAATTATCATCACCTGTGACATAGCCCAAAGGCCACTCCCACCTCACTCCTGAGGGTTTTGTTTTTTTTTTCTGCCAGGCCTGGGGCTTGAATTCTGGGCCTGGATGCTGTTCCTGAGCCTCTTTGTGCTCAAGTTTAGCACTCTACCATTTGAGCTACCACACCATGTCTGGTTCTTTCTGAGTAGTTTCTTGGAGATAAGAGTCTCACAGACTTTCTTGCCCAGTCTGGCTTCGAACTACAATCCTCAGATCTCAGCCTCCTGAGTAACTAGGATGACTGGTGTGAGCCACCGCTCCTAAGAGCTCTTGAGCTCATTTCTGCATGCTGCTGTTTCTCCCCATGTGACCTTGAAAGGTCATAGCAAGTCTATTCTGCATGCCTCCATGGACATCATGGATGAGTTGTGGGAGATTTGGGGGTTCACATGAGAGATCTGGTCATCTCCATGTCTGCCCAAGATAATATGTAGTCCCTCAAGACTACCTTGCACTCACTGCCCCCAGCTAGATCTAAACAGAAATTCTTCCCTTCACGGGAAGGGCAGTTCTTCCAGCTCACAGATCCTTTCTTCTGTCCACAAATCACAGTTGTCAAAGAATTTGCTGAGTACACAGATTGCTCATTGATTTTTTTTAAATCAAAAATCCCCTTTAGAGTTCGTCCGGCCCTCAAGTTTTGCTAAAAAGAGGTCAGAGAGTGGTAAGAGAAAAAATAATGCTTCTATATATTTTTGAAAGAGGTAGTTAGTCCCCTGCAGTTGATGGTGAGAGATGGTAAAGACCACTAGCCTTCCAGACCCTATTTCAGCACCAAGTACCTGAAACAATGGCCCCACTTCTCTCTGGGCAACATGCCAAACTCATAATCCTGAGGAATGACTCAAGTGGTAGAGGACCTGGCTAGCAAGCCCAAGGCCCTGAGTTCAAATCCCAATGATATGCTTATCAAGTCCTCATAAGGCAAATGATGTCACTTTCTCTGAGCCTGTTTTCTCATTTGTCGAGAAGGACATGGGGAGGATTATGTCCCTTTGCCATACTACTTCTTCTGCTCTTCACTAAGAGGTGCTAGAAGTTAGAATGGGGGAGATGGACAAGGTCCCTTAGGACCACACAAGGTCATGTGACTGCTTGCACCTGATTTTTCTTTTTTTACTTCAAAGCCCAGGATGCTGGAGGATGTGATGATTCTAGGGTCATTAGCGCTTACAAGATGCAGATCAATGCCACCGAAAAATGCCCTGCCCCTCCTCCCACCTTCATGAGTGATTCATTGGACATCAATGCGAGTTACCTCTTTGCTATCAGAACCCATCCCCCCCATCCCTAAGCCAGAGAAGGATGCCTTCCTCCTTCCATTTGAGAAAGTAGCTTGGTCTTTGCTTTCAGAATACAGCTCCATCTTTCAAAAAGGTCTGAACTGTTCCTGTGCTACCTGGAGTGATGACCCTTTGACCCCTCCATCCTTCCCGAGTCTCCCTCAAAAGACCACCTGTGTGTTATCCCACCCTGGGCGCCAGCCACCTTCTGAGCCACCAGTGTCTGCAGGATTTGAGGCCTGTTGCTGTCCCACAGGAAACAGTCTCTCCGCCTCCGGCATGATTTATTAATTTCAGTGTTTTGGCGGGGTCATTTATCAAAATCCCCTCAACAGTTCAATTAGGAACGGCCTGCCTCCCAAATTGGGGTTGGTTTTCTCATCTCCTGGAGCCAGCTTGTGGTCTGCAGAGCTGCCTTGACCACCCTTGGCTTGGGTAGTACCAGAGGAAATCAATCACGCCTCCCACTTATCGACTTGGCAATTTTCACTGCACGGAGGCACAGGCCAAGGAGATGGAGCAGATAAATGTTTGCCCTTTTCCATGGTACCTGATTGCTGGTCCCGCAGAAGTGAAGGCTAGGACATCATCCCTCTACTGACAATCATCCTGAGATCCTCCTCTCAAATCTGCATCCATCTCGGAGAAACAAGGATGCTGAGAGACTTCCTCTGGGCCCAAATCCTCAACATCTCTCTGTCCCTGTGGTAACTATGGGTACCACCACCATCTCTCCCCTCCCCCACCCTCCATGCATTCTCCATACAGAACCTTCAGAGAGAGCAAAAAAAACTGCAAATACCACTCCACTGGGTTTCTAGTTCAAACTATCAACAGCTCCCTATGACCCCATGAGAAAAACCTATGCTCTTATATATAGAGCTGACCTCCTTTGAAATCTCAGCTCCACGGTGAACCAGTTTCTAGAACAGTAAACTGTCAACATGGCTACTTACAGAGTAAACCTAGGCCCTGCTCTCTCCCCAGTCTTGCCTCCCTCCCTCTTTCAAGTTCCCAATTTCTGCTCAGTAGCATCTACTCTTAGCCTTCCTCCAACAAACTATACTGATTCTCACCCACTTGCTGTTTTCTTAATTTTTCCCCCAATTCTTTTATTGTACTAAAATGCATCTAACACAAAACTGACCATCAGAACTATTGTGAAACTTCCAGTGCTGCCTTGTTAAATATGTTCTCACCTGTGTGCCCTCATCCCCTCCATCCAATTCCAGAAGCCTTTCCATTCTGTAAAAGTGAATCGTTACATATCCATTAAACAGTCACTTCCTTTCCTCCCATCTCCAGGCCTTGAAAATTACCCTTTGTTTTCCAGTTCTCTGGTTTTTGCATGGCTTCTATGTAGGTAGAATCATGCAGTTCCTATCCTTTGGGGCCTGGTTCATTTCAGCAAGCAAAACATCTTTGAGACCATTGTTGTACTGAGAGCCACAGTTCCCTTCCTTCTTTTTTTTTTTTAAGCTAAATCATATTCTACAGTATAGATGGCCTATGTTCTGTTTACATACTCTCTGCCAATGGACACTTGGGTTACTCCATATTTCAATTATTTTGAATAGTGCTGCTGTATACATCCCTTGCCCTATTTTTCAATCTTTCTGCCTCTTCAGCTAGCATTTGATCATCTCTCAATGCTTAGCCATCACCTGCTCTAACAGAAACTTTCCCAGGCATCTGCCGAACTAGGATGCATCATCTGCAGCATTCTAAGCACAGCTCAGTGACACGGAACCCCAAGTGGCCCCAGAAAGGCCTTCCATGCATAGGTATTTCTGCCTCGCCAGTACCTCCAACATTATGTCAAGATGTGAGACCCTAAATCTCATAACCCTTCCTGCAGGAGGCCAAGGGAAAGTCTCTGGATGGCTTATCCACATCACTTCCACAAAGAAGATCCTTTGTGCCTTTATCCCATGGCAAGAATGCTACCCACTCCCAGGAGACTGCATTTTTTTTATTCATTCACTCTTTCACTGGCAACTATTTACTGACTGCTCCCCACCCCCCACACCACCACCAAGTACAACACTGCATTGTTAGCGGCAATCCAGTCTTAGCAACAATCACAGCAGCAACAAAAAATAAAAGCAGGTCTGTGCCTCAGAGCAACCCCTTCAAGGATGAGCTCATTCACGAGTCCTTGGCCCGAATGAATTTCTTAACTAGCTCCACTCAGATTCTTTGAGTCCTTTGACCAGTTCAACTTCCTTATATCCTGACTTGCCAACTTCTTCACCCTGACCCTACACACAGCTCTACAGACAGACAGCATCCCTGTATGTGAAGTATGGTTCCAGTGGCTCTGATTAAGTTCTCTTCCTTATCAAGCCGGCCTTTCACACCCAATTTTGCCCTCGGCCTAAGAAGACACTACAGGAGCTGGGAATATGGCCTAGGGGCAAGAGTGCTTGCCTCCTACACATGAAGCTCTCGGTTCGATTCCCCAGCACCACATATATGGAAAACGGCCAGAAGGGGCACTATGGCTCAGGTGGCAGAGTGCTAGCCTTGAGCGGGAAGAAGCCAGGGACAGTGCTCAGGCCCTGAGTCCAAGGCCCAGGACTGGCAAAAAAAAAAAAAAAATACATTTCCTAGGAATCACTATAAAACTTATTGTTGTTACACCAGTTGTGGGGCTTGAACTCAGGGCCTGGGCGCTGTTCCTGAGATTTTTCACTTAAGGCTCTACCACTTTGAGCCATAGCTCTACTTCCAGTTTTCTGGTGGTTCATTGGAAATAAGAGTCTCATAGACTTTCCTTCCTGGGATGGCTTCGAACTACGATCCTCAGATCTCAGCCTCCTGAGGAGCTAGAGTGACAGGCCTGAGCCACCGGTGCCCAGCTGTGCTTTTAATTTTTAAATCCCTATGTTCTGTGCTTGAAGACTGGCCAATCAATACTAGAGCCCAAGGTGGTATACAGTAGGCCTTAGTAAAGGTTTCCTGAGTGACTAAATGAGCAAAAGAAAGAATGGTAGTGTTCTGAATACCTCTGATGTATTATTGTCCACCACAGTTCTTTGGGGGAGGAGGGGGTGTGTTTTTTTGTTTTTGTTTTTCATTTTGACCCTGACAGGCACGGTCCCCACAATTTTATTCATTACAGAGCAAGCGACAGGCCTGTGCAAGCAACAGCGAACTGATCGTTGGCAAAGCCGGTGAAAGTTGATGGACTTCCACCGTAATTCAACATTATTACGTGTCAAATGTAATTTATGGCTTAATACAATGCCAGTTTTATAACTGCATTATCGCTATATATTTACATCTGGAAAAAAATAAATCACAGTGAAATTTTCCACTTTGAAAGACTTCGGCTGGGATGAAGTGCTGAGCCAACCAAGCTGGTTTCCTCAAACTACGGTCGAGGACAGGTGCAGGCCTGGCAAACAACCGAAATCAGCTCCCTGCTTCCCAAACCTATTGACTTTTGCAATCTACCTGCCATCTTTCTACCTTATGCTTCTCAAATATGAACTTGGCATTTACCTTCTGCTCTTAGGGATTCATGAATCCTTGAACCAACAGCCACCAAGGGTCAAGTCTATCTCTCCGGACTTTTCCTTGGATTAAAAAAAGAATTAAATTGAGTAAAACATGACATACCTGATCTCACCCAATGCATTCTCTTTAGTTAGCTGTGTTTTATTGTTCATTTGCTTGGTTTTTAATGTATCTCATTTTCATCACAATAAACATAGCTTTGTAATACAAATATTTGATTTCTATGTATACTATAACTTATTCTTGTCCCACTCACAGAGGTTTTCAATTATTTCTGTTTTGCTTTTCATTATAAACAACACTGCAAAGGATGTATTTAGGTTGCATACATTTGTACAATTTTTATTTCACAAAGGACTATCTCTAAGTGCCTTTCATATTATTTATTTACTTATTGCCAGTCCTGGGCCTTAAACTCAGGGCCTGAACACTGTCCCTGGCTTCTTTTTGCTCAAGGCTAAGCACTCTACCTCTTGAGCCATAACACCACTTCCAGCTTATTCTGTGGATGTGGTACTGAGGAATTGAACCCAGGGCTTCATGCATGCTAGGCAAGCACTCTACCACCAAGCCACATTCCTAGCCCCTTGTATATTTTTTTAAAACCATAGAGTGTGCCCTCCAATTTACCTTATTATTCAACCTCAGATGCTGCATCCTTTGTGAAGTTCTTAACGTCTACACTAGGTCATTGGCAGAACTGGTCATGGCTGCCACTCAGCTACCTTCTGCATCACTTTTTGTACAAGTTTTATTCTCCATCATAATCGTATGCATATCTGCCCCACTAATAGACTAACAAAAGTGGGATTTGTAGAAGAAATTATAAAAATTCTATCCTTTCTCTCCATTTATTCTATCTAGCACAATGTTCAATGCCCATGAGGAAATATATCATTTTATTGTCAACTTACTTATCTACTTGTCTTTGAACACATCCCTACTATAACCTGTTGTGGCCATGTTAAATGTTTTTACTTAATGAAACAAATTCATACTTTAGAACTGATCTTGGTTTTCAGAATGAAAAGGTGTCCAGAAAAAAATCATGTGCAGGAAAATCAATTTTTCCCTTCTATTTGTGGTATGAAGTTCAAGAGGAATTCCCAAATGGGAATGGAAGCATCTTCAAAAGGCAAGTTGAAGATATTTGTAAGGAAAGGTCTATGATGATGAGTAAGTGTGGCATGCACTTCCTGTCTCTACTGCAGAATAGTTCTGATCCATGTAGGAATGTTGTGTTTTCTTTAGGAATCCATTGCTGGCCTCGTCATTCCACTTGCCAAGCCAGGCATTAGAGACATGGGAAAAAGTGGGATTCATGAATAGAGGAAACAGAAGATCTAGATTCCAGAAAGAGCTGCTGTGGAGAAGGTGGAAACTAAGAATCCAGGTTGATGTGGTAGACGCAAGATCTGAAGAAAACAAACACAGGTGGGGATCTTAGCAAGGCCTGCATCTTGGATACAGCTGAGCCACTTTGGCAAGTCCTCAGATGGGTCTACACCACTGAAGAATGTCCACAAACTTGTCTCTGTGATCCCTCTCCCTCCTACAAATAAATACACTTAGCCAAATACAAAACAAGATGTTTCTGGCTTCTCAGTGGTAACCTTAACTAGTAAAACTGCACAGCACATCTTTCTGAAGGCATGCAATGCTTCACCCCCTCGTCCCCAGGAGTCTCACATGTTGGAGGCGTAGATCCCAGCCCAGCTATTGGTGATGTGGAAGAGTGAGCAGACCATGAGGGTGGCAACTTCATTGGTAGGTTAATACACTGGTGGGTTTATAACTGAACAGGATGGTTGGAGGAGAACACCGGAGCAGGGCTTTGAAGGATATGTTTTCTCCCTAGGTTCTCTCTCTCTCTCTCTCTCTCTCTCTCTCTCTCTTTCTCTCTGTCCACCACAAGGTGAGAAGCCTCCTTTGCCACATCTCAAGCCCACAACAACTGGAACCAGTCAACCATGGACTAAAACCTCTGAAATCAAGAACCCAAACAAACCTTTCCTCCTCTTGAGGTTGTTTCTTGCAGGTATTTTGTTACAGCGATGAAAAGTCGACTCACCTTCCACCCCTTAACCAGTTCACGTTGAGTATCCCTTATTCAAAATGCTTGAGACCAGGTATGCTTTGGATTTCAGATGGGGAGGGTGTGGATTTTGTAATTTTGTACTACTTTTGTACATAGATAGATAAGATAGATATGAGATAGATGATAGGTAGATGATATATATAATGAGGGAGATGCATAAATGATAGATATAATGAGATAGATAGATAGATAGATAGATAGATAGATAGAAAGATAGATCTGTATATACAAATAGAATGAGATTACTTGCGATGAGATACAAATGTAAACACAAAATTTGTTTTCATATATACATTGTACAAGTAGACTAAAGGGAACTTTATGGAGCATTTTTAGAGTCTTGGCTTTTCTACTGTGGTCCCTTCACATGAGCCTGGGTGCAGAATTTTCTGTATGGAACATCCATTTCATGCCCAAAAGTTCAGATACTGGAACATTTCAGATTACAGGTTCTCTGATTAGAGATGCTCAACCTATACCACTAAGAAAACCTGTCCAAAATTTAACTCTGTTTAAATCTCATTGTTATATATGTTTCTACAGATATATCAATATATAAACATCTTTAATATTTTATCATTGTTATTTAAATCACAATCATTATTTGTAATGGCCATAAATTAAATACAATTCAAATAAGTCATCTTGATTTAGGGATATATAAAAACACATAATCTGTCTTTGAGGAAAACTCAAATTTTGTTATTTTAATTGTGTCTTTTCTTCAATGTTACCACTACATTGAACTCAGAACTCTGGAATCTGAGAGCTGGGAAACACTTGAAAATTCATCCAGGGAACACCATATTCTTTTCAAAGGAAAAAAAAAAAAAAAAAAAAACAGGATGGGAAAGGGAAGCGGAAGGATTTAGGTACACACAGCATTAATGCAACACAGATTCTAATTCAACATCATGCTACCATTTTTCACTCCCTTTGTCTCATCCCTATCACTAATTGGAAGAAGTATCCGTCTCACTTTATGAGTTAAAAAAAAAAAGAACAAGAAGGATACTCATTGTCATTGCACAATTTATGAGGTCGTTGTCAGATTCATTACTTGAAGATCAGTGGGTATAATTAGTGACCCAAATTCAAGTTAGATAAAACGGTTTGGCCCTTGTTTAAAATCTTGTCTTAAAATTGAGTAATTTCCCCGACTCTAGACACTGAGCCTTGGAGGGTCACATTTAATGATCACACATCCCAGTGTGAAATGACCCCAGGAAGGCCAAGGGACTTTGTAAATTGCACTTGGACTGATTTGCCATCGGTTGGCATTTCCTTGCCCACCTTGCACAGTATCTCTCCAGCTGTTATCTCACAATTTCCATATTATAAAGTATTTCCCCCTTTTCGATGTACAGATCATCCCTGGCCCTCCACACATAATCACAGAATGCTCGTGGAAGCCATGTTAAGGCAACTATTTGGCGAACATCTAATTTACTCCTGCCTGCAACATTAAGTGGTGGTAGAAATGAAGCAAAGGCTAAGTTCTGTGTTTCACATGGCAGCATGGGACCAAAGGCCTTTGGATTCTGACACTTCCACTCTCAGCTCTTCAGATTTGTAGTCCTCGTTGGTCATCTCTTCCCCTCCTTGTCTCCTGGGTGGTGAGATTCAGCTCAGACTATTGAATTTTGGAAGGCAAAAGGGAGAAAAAATGTGAAATGATGCTTTCTCCAAAGAAACAGTGTCTAACCCTTTGCACTTGATGTGTCCTTCTGTGGGATAGAAAACTTTTCAAAATGACTCTGAGGGTCAAGATGGCTATAAGGGGAAGCATCTGCCATGGTCTCTCCCTGAAAAACAATCTATAAGCAAGATTGAAAACAAATTTCTTAGAGATGATGAGAAGACCTTGGGAGCAGTCCCAGACTCCTAACATTTTAGAAAAGAGAAAGAATGGGTGAGCTTCCTTGCTCTAGTCTCCTTAGGAGATGGGTGGGAGTTCCATGTTCCCCAAAGTCACAGTGAACGAATGTCACAGCTAGACTAGAACCCAGCTCAGTACATACACACATGCATACATGCACACATGCAAGTAAACATACAGAGGTGCATGCACCATCTGGCTTCCTTGGCTGGCTATGTAGATCAGGACTTCTCAAACTCAGTGCTGTTGACCTTTGGGACCAGAAATTGTACCTTGGGAATCTGTTGTGTACATCATTGTGGCCTGCATAGCAATATCTGTGGTCTCAACCCACAGATGCCAATGGATCTGGCTGCTGCCCTGGTTCTATTTTATTTTGCTTTATTTTATTTTATTTGCAAATCTTGGGTGGGGAATGAACTCAGGGATTTGTACCTCCCCTGTTCTAGAATAAGAGGTGTGTACTACCACACCAGGCCTCTACTCTAGATTTGACGACTCAACCCTGGGTACCTTCACTGGCAAAAAAAAAAAAAAAAAAAGATTGGTCTAGGCCCTATCCTGTCCAATTGACACCACTTTGGGTTATTTCTATGGTACATACATGGAACCACAATGACAAATTCACTTGGCAACTCTGAAACCAAGATTCCATCTAGCCAACCCCCCAGCATCGCCAGACTCTGGAGTTCTGTGAGGAAGCCTGGTGCCAGCAGGTTCTTATATTAAGAGAGATGAAACTCCCCACTCTGCAGCAACACACTCTAAATTATTTAATAAATGTATCACCCTAAAAGGAATGGATTTTCTGAAGCGGCCATAGTTCCTTTGTTGTTTACCTTATGACTTCCTGGTGACTTGGAGCTCATGGGTCCCACAAAGAGACCCATGGCAGACAAACTTAATGTCTGCCCACCTCTATGCCAGGGAATATGAAAGGGTTTCTATTACTCTATCAATATCATTGGACATCCTTCTACCATCAACAGGAAGCAGAGCACTTGTGTATATACCCTCCCATTTTTAATTGTACGTTGGGTTTATTTTCCACCAGGCTCATTTCTTACAGGGGATGAGTGGGTGAAGCCGGGTTGGGAAACTGCATGGCAAGAGGAGAGAAGGCAATGAATGCTGGGTGATCCACAAAGCACAGACAAAACCCTTGGTGGTGTGTGTGTGTGTGTGTGTGTGCGTGTGTGTATGCGTGTGTCTACAGGTGTGTATTTTAACAATCCCCTCTGCATTTCACACTGCTGCAAGATGGAATCACCACCTTGGAAAATTAAATTTCATTGTGAGTTGGGCAGGTGTTCACTTACCTTTCCCCAAGGAAACAAAAGATAAAAAGATCTCTTTCTTTGGGGTCCCAACTGTTGAATCCTTTTTAGACAGGGATTTGGAGGAACCCAAGTCCCTTGCTTAGAGATGTTCCAAAATGTGAGGTCTCGAACACAGCTAAATTTAGGTCAAAAGCTTTCAGGAGTCGAGTGATAAAATATCCAGCAGATGTGTGGAAAATAGAAATGAGGACACACAGAGAAACCACACGCAAGGCGACAGGAAGGAAATGCTCTCCAGAAATTAAGGGCAGGTACTGCCCAGAGGGAAGTGTCTCCCCAGGTGAGGAAAGGATTTAGTACCCCAATCCTGCTGCCACTGGTTCTCTCCGATGCATCCCCTCCATTCTTTTATTGAAAAGCTCATAAAGTAAAGGTTAGTCTCCTCCCAAGGATATCTTCCACCTTTTTTCCAAACCATACTATTAAGTTGTATTAGCTCCTTGGGGTGAGGCCTCCACCATCAAGTGGGGAGATGTGTGCTAATGGGGCTCGTCTGCCTGGAGGTAAACTCATTTCAAGTCTGGATTACTGTAGAGAAAGTTCCCCAGGCTAAGATAAGGTTAACGAATCTCAATCTCATCAATGAACTCACCTCTCAAGTTTCAAAAATAATTAGTCCTGGGCAGGAGGACATCATTGGTTTGTTCAGTGCCTCTCACTCCATCCCCTTCCTCATCTCAGTCATTCAGACCCTGGAGACGGAAAGACAGGGTGGGAAATGTGCATGAGGAAAGGCTTCAGATGGGCTCGAAGGTTTATACAAGCATGTTGCCTGTGCAGAAGGTTAAAGAGCTTGATCTTCAGTCTTCGCGTAGTACACTGACATACATACTCAATGTCTATGTTTTGGCCACAGTGCCCAACTCCTCTTAAAGAAACAACACATTATAGCTTTGACATTGCCCCAGAATCTTCCTTATGTTTTCATGGAGGAAAAGAGGAAGAGACAGAGGAGTTCCTTTCCTTTTAGATTCTGAGCCACGGGGATAAAAAGTTATAGTTTCCCATGGCCACAGTACCAGTCTGTGGGAAAAGGTCTTGTGAACAAAGCCACAGTCTTCCAGAGCTTGGAAAGAATTAACAAATAAATAAATAAATAAACGCAGAACCCCACTCCTATCCCTTAACCCCTAGATCCATCCCTGGACTTCTGAGTTACGAGGAAAATTGTCTTGTTCTCTCTTACGCTATCTGAGTTAGATTTCTATCCCCCTGGTCATAAAAACCACCATTACTAGTAACTATGGTAAATATTAGGTCATGATTCAGCATTGAACAGGAGAGAGACAGACAGACAGACAGACAGACAGAGAACCTCTGATGATTTAAAGCAAGAACACTGGAATCTCACAAATCCAAACTGGAATGCCAATCGCTGTTTCCTATTGCATGTTGTGGTGGGCAGAATTAAGATGACCCCTAATTATCTCCACCATAGCACGCGCGCACACACACACACACAGCCCTGATTGTTTGCTTGTTGTGTATTTTCCCCTCTCCTTCAATGTGGGCAGCTCCTGTGAATGTGATGGGATGTTACTTCCATGATTTGCACACTTTAGGGGAAGGGGTGAGGGCCTAAGTTGGTTGATTTTGAGTAATCAAAAAGGAGGTTATCGGGGCTGGGGATATGGCCTAGTGGCAAAAGAGCTTGCCTCGTATACATGAGGCCCTAGGTTCAATTCCCCAGCACCACATATACAGAAAACGGCCAGAAGTGGTGCTGTGGCTCAAGTGGCAGAGTGCTAGCCTTGAGCAAAAGGAAGCCAGGGACAGTGCTCAGGCCCTGAGTCCAAGGCCCAGGACTGGCAAAAAAAAAAAAAAAAGGAGGTTATCTTGTAGAGCTAAGTTGTTCAGAGAAAGAGAAAGAAAGAGAGAGAAGGGTGTTCTTATTGGTCTTTAATAAAAAGCCATGTCATGAACTGTTAATAAAAATTACACTGTCTCTTGGAACTGAAGAGCCTCATTCTTACAGAAAGAATGAGATGCTGCCAATGACTGAAGAAGCTGGGAAGAGAATCCGGAGTCACAACAGAAAAAAGAGTCTCCTCCTCCTCCTCCTCCTCCTCCTCCTCCTCCTCCTCCTCCTCCTCCTCCTCCTCCTCCTCTTCCTCCTCCTCCCCCCTCCTCCTCCTCCCCTTTCTCCTCCTCCTCCTTCATTTTCACCATGTTCTGCTCTACCACTGCCTGGTAGAGCTGCTACACTACCATAACAGTGCTGTGTCATGAACAACTGGACATTATGAAACCATGAATCAAAATGAATCCTTCCTCCCATGAAGTTGACTTTATCACAAGGGTGGGAAAGTCTGGCTGATACCATCCCTGATGGATTGCTCCATACCCATCCATTCATGGACGGACTCTTCATATTTTAGGTGTGCACAACTATGTGTGCACATACATGCATCTGTGCCACCGTGGGATAAAAGATGCTTGTTAGAACCATCACCAAACACCCAGGCAGCAAAGAAGGGTCTGTGCGACCCTCTGCTCATCTAGCCCCACCTCTTGGTTCCATGACAAAGCAAACAGAGGTCCAGAAAGCACAAGTCACTTTCTCTCTGCTACAAATCTTGTGACTGGTCACAAGAATGACTTGCACCTCACAGCCAAGCCCTGCCTCTGCCCCATCCAGAGAATGCCGCCCTGCTTTGCAAACTCACCATGAAGTTTGAAACTGTGGAAGGCTCAAGTATTACAGGAACCCAACACTTCCATCCTTTGTGTTGATCATCTATTGCTGTGTAACAACTTGGGAAGGAAGCCAATACTGATTATGCCACGTTTTTTTTTTTATTATTATAAAACTGATGTACAGAGAGGTTACAGTTTCATACGTTAGGCATTGGATACATTTCTTGTACTGTTTGTTACCTTGTCCCTCATACCCCCCTCCCCCCTCCCCCTTTCCCCCCCTGAGGTGTTCAGTTCACTTACACCAAACAGTTTTGCAAGTATTGCTTTTGTTGTTGTTTCTCTTATTTTACCCTTTGTCTCTCAATTTTGGTATTCCCTTTCAATTTCCTAATTCTAATACCAGTATACACGGTTTCCAATATACTCAGATAAGTTTACAGAGATAGTGTAGATACAATCACAAGAAGGTAATACAAGAACATCATCAATAGTAGAAACTACAGATACACATGGGATGTTGAAAGTAGTTACAACTGTGATATAACAATCATTTCCATAAAATGGAGTTCATTTCACTTAGCATCATCTTATGTGATCATAAGGGTATTGCTATTGGGCCTTGTGATGCTCTGCTGTGACTTGCCTAAACCTGTGCTAATTATTATGCCATGTTTCTTCAGGGTCCCGAATCCAAGTTGTCCCTTGTGTGGGATTTTTCATGAGTTGACTGTCAGCTGACACATGGGACTATAATCATCTGAAGTCATGGCTGAGGCTGAAGCCCATGTCCAATTTCATTCCTGTGGTGGTGGGACATGAGACTCCACTCACTTGCCATAGCAGTCTCTCCATGGAGCTGCTGACAACACAGAAAACAGCTTCCCCCTGGGTGAATGGTCCAGCAGAGAGAAGATGTTCAAGATAGAAACTGCAGAATATTTTATGGCCTAATATTAGAGCTGACCACCTGTCACTTCCACTGTAGTCTATCGGTCTCCTGGAATGATGGCAAGGAACTCTTCAGGGGCAGCAAGAGTGGGAAGTATGATCATTAGGGACCATCTCAGAGACTCCCTCCCTATCTTTATCACCCAAATAGCCACACTGCAGAGCCTCTGCAATGAAGGCTTCCCATGGAAAAGCAGCGGTGACTTTGTCCCAGCCCTTGTGGTGAATAGGTATAGTCTATTGCTGTGGGTTTTCCTGCCAAAAAGCCAAGGGAAATGGCATTTGAGAACTGCAGTTACGACCCCTTCCACTGAGAAGGTCTATTCTGCTTAATGAGCTACATACCAATGCATTTTGAAGTGGAGATATTAAATGCCTGAGACTATGCAGCCACTCCTCCATCAGCAAAATGATCCTTACTGGAATTGACTACTAGCAAAGCTCTAGAAGGTCCAAGTGGCCTTGAAATATTGAGCCTCCCCTTGGTAAGAGAGAACTGATTGATTTTCAAAAGCCCATGTCCCTTCTTATCAACAGCTTCAGTACAGTGGTACAATCTGACCCCTGCTTCACTCTTTCCTGGACCCTGGGGCTCCAGCCTAGGTGAGACTCGGTTTCCCTATGGCATCATCAAGCACTGTCTATTGAAGTGGTTTCACAGTATGCAGGGTAGCTTTGGCCTCAGTCCCATGACCTTGGGCATGAACACTTAATCAAAGTCCTGACTTAGGGGAGGGTGGTGGGCCAGAATAATGCAGAAGAAAGAAAGAATAAGATTCTATATTGTGCCAAGATTGATAAAGAGCCACTAGAACCCTCTATCCAGTCTGCTTGGATTTATTAGTACTCCCCTTCCCCTCCCTTTCTATTTCCCAAACTGTAACCACATAAATTGTTCTGAAACTTAACACTCCTTGTGCTCATCTCCTGCTTTGAAAAAAAAAATGCTTTGGAGACACCCTATTGCTCCTGAGGGTAGGGAGGGGTTAATTTTAAAATACTGACCAAGAGGCATCATGCTGGAATTGATGCCCGCCCCCCGACCTCCTTTCTCTGGTTGACCATAACCCCGAGTCTCTCAATTGACCAAGTGCCTCTCTACTCCGAATGGTCCCTGGGCTGTTCCTGCTCAGTGTCCCACCCCCACTTCCTTCTCCGTGCTCCCCTTCCTTCTTCTAATGCTCATCTCTCTCCCCTTTTCATCTCCATCACACTTTACCTTCATCTTTCACTGCACATGCCACGGGAACCATTCAAAATATTTAGCTACATGCTGAGTCATTTTTCTGGTTCCAACTACAAAAAAAAAAAAAAATGCAGGCTCTGTATGAGTAAGGACTCTCTCTCTCCCACCTCATGGCACTATTTCTTATATCCCATAGAGCACCTTGCACATGCAAATGTTCCATAAATATTTGTAGAATAAGGCATTGATTTTAAAAAAAATGGACTAGACCAGGAGTTACACATAATAGCCACCGAGGAAGTCCATTCTACTGCCTGTCTTTGTCAATAAAGTTTTATTCCATCATGGTCCCACCCACTGGGTCTATTTGTTTCACGCTGCAACAGAAGAGCTAAGTTGTGCCATAAGGCTAGCTGTACTGCAAAGTTTAACATCTTTACTATATGGCTCTTTAGAAAATGTGTGCTGTCCCTTGGACTCAGTTTCAGAGTGTCCTAGGAAAACAGGACAGTCTTGTAAACCATACTTGCATTTCTTCCTGGGTCTAGCAGAACAGTGCAGATGGAGAAAGATAGTTTTGGAAACACTGAGGGTGTGAGGCATATGAAGGTAGAGGCAGAGCAAGCTTCTGGGATTGCACTGTAGAGTGAGCTGTGCTTAACATTGAAATCACAAAACGATACCATGACCGGGCACGGGAACATAGTGGCAGGGTCAAATTCAGATCAGGAGCTGCAGTTGAGGCAAGGCCTTGCTTCCTTGTCACTCAAGGTCTTGGTCAGTCGCAATGGCTCCGCTGCCTTTCTGGCTAGGTGGACCCATGGAGTACGTGATTGATTGTTGATGTCATCCCAGGATTTCTCAGCAACATCAGCCCATTTTTTTTGTGCTAAATGGACAAAGTTCTCATTGACATCCATGGATGAATTCATTGACGTGTGGAACAAAATATTAACCCATTGGGGTGAAATGGGCCAAGAGGCCCTTAGTTTTGAGAGCTCAGCTCAGCATCAGGGTCCTGGGGAACAGCACTAAATATCTAGTTGGGGCTGGAAAGGGCTGGCACACATACAGACACAGGGCAGAGCAGCTAAGTCAGCCAGGACAGCACTGGTGGATGGTAACAGAATTTGAACCCATAGCCCAGGGATTGTGGATTCCCAGCCTTTAGGCTCACAGAACTTTTGACTTCTTAAAACTTTGGTTTATAAAGCCATCCCATGTCTGCTGAACAAAACCTCTTAGTTGAATCTGGAAACCTACATTTTAAATAAAGGCCTTAAGATTAGAGAAGTCCTGAGAATTTGAAAGCTACTGAATTAAGATAACACTATTTTCTTCTTCTTCTTTAGTATATGTTACCCGGAGCCACAGCCAATCCTTGAAGAAGGAGGAGGATGGAGGTAAATAGAATGAGGGGGCAGGGAGAGCGTGCTAGATCAACACAGGACAGAACATTTTCTTCTGGACCTTACTAATTAAACTAACTAATTGTGGGCTGCATATTGTCTTTGACAATGCTGTATTGAATTCTTTCTGGTTGGTGGGTTGGTGTAAAGGTGCATAGTGTACTAGGTCCTCTGAAAAGCATTCACTTATTTATTGAAACAACCTTGCATCAGGAATAGTCTTTACTGAGAAGAGAGTTGACATTCAGATGATATAAGAAACATATCCAAGACTAAACAGCTGGAAAATTACAGAGCTGGAGCTGAATCGACACACTGGCAGTAGTAAATCCAAGATGCTTTCTGCTGTGTATAGTTAGCTGTCTACAAAGAAAGTTCCTCCCTCCCTTCCTCCTTTGTTCCCTCCCTCTCTCCCTTCCTTCCCTCCTTCCTTTCCTTTCCTTCCCTCCCTTCCCTTCCTTCTTTCCTTCCTTCTTCCCTTCCTTTCCTTTTTCCCACTTTCCTCTATTCCTTTCCTTTCTTCCTCTCTCCCTTACTCCCTCCTCTTCTTATTTTCTTTTTTCTCTCTCCTGACCTCCTTTCCTTCCTTCTTTCCTCTATCAGAGCAAGTCAATAGTGACCTCTTAGATGCCAGCCCTAAACAAAATACTCAGATATAAGTGATACACTAGGAAAGAGATCCAGGAGAAATAAATAAGAAAAGAAGGAACAGAATATAAAAAAGAAAGCATGTCTGGCTTTGAGGCAAAGTCACTGGACTTTTGTACCTTCCACCAGGTGTTGGCAACAGCTGGGCTGAGGCTGAAGGGTGAGACTCCTAGACACTACTGGTAGAATGAGATCTTGGGAAACTCCAGTGTTCTGGAACATTCCTCCAACAATAAAAAAGAGAGAGAGAGAGAGAGGAGGAGGAGGAAAGAGAAAAGGAGGGAGGGAGGAAGGGAAGGAAGGAGGGAAGAAAAAGGGGAAAGAAGGAAGGAAGGAAGGAAGGAAGGAAGGAAGGAAGGAAGGAAGGAAGGAAGGAAGGAAGGAAGGAAGGAAGTCATTTAGACATATACTCCATTTAATGCTCTTGTCCTAAGTTTTGCAGGTATTGGAGTCTAGAGCTTTCAGAATGCTGGCTTGTATTATAGGGTTTAAAGTTGTAATAAAACAAAGAAAACTACCAACAAGGACATCTCCTTTCACCCCATATCCTTCCTCTTCTCTTTACTGAAGACACGAGGCTTGCCTTAAAGCACAGTGCTTTGAATACCTATTCATTTGCATATAAATTTTCCTTTTGTTCTTTCCTTACTCTGGCTCTGGCTAATTTTTTAGGACATTCCTGCTGACTCTTCCATCACCTTCTTAGGTTTTGTCCTCTGTGGCCTTGTTGGAGACCTGAATTTCCCTGTGGTCTGGGGCGGGCGGGAAGGGGGGCGGGAAGAATTCAATATAGTATTGTCAAAGACAATATGCAGCCCACAATTAAGGAGATGATTTTATTCTGGCTGTTTCCATACTGAGAATCTTCATTAATGAGAGCATCTCAATGCAAAGTAAGGGGCCCTAGGGTTTCATAGAGGCAGGTAGGCAAGGAAGTAATTCACAGGTCTAACAGCAGCTATGGAAAAAAAAAAAAAGGTGGGGACATTCTTATCTAGGTCATTGAGGAAAAGTATCAAAGATTACACAAAAGCGGGGTAATCTTCCACTTCTCTGGGAAACAAAGAGGTGCAGGGGTGTTTTCTAATCGTCACTGTTTCCTGAGAAGTATGGCCTCAGAAAAAATTCAGTGGTATTGGGATCTTTATAAGCATGTTTTGGTCATTAGTCCTGCCCCTTCCTTCCAGGTAGGAAATGGCTACAAAGAACATTGGGAGAGGAAATTTTTCATGGATATTCAGTTCCAAAATGATTGCCATCCAATCATCTAAAGTATTCCAAAAATTAGCACGTCTGTGGTCTGTGTAGACCTGAGGGGAGATGTCCCCCCTGGAGGAGAATGGAGTTGTGACTTGACTGTTTCCTCTGGAAAATCTTGTTGTAGTGTGCTTCAAGTAGCAAATAGCTGGGTAGCATCCAAGAGCCTCCCTGGTATTTCATAGTCCTAATTCTCAGAACAAAGGAGGGACTGTCTACTTCACAGAGGCTAGAGGGTCTGGGTGGTGGTTGTTTTGTTTTTGTTTTTGTTGGTGGTGGTCATGGGGCTTGAACTCAGGGCCTGAGTGCTGTCCCTTAGCTCTTTAGCTCAGGGCTAGCATTCTACCACTTTGAGCCACAGCTCCACTTCCAGTTTTCTGGTGGTTCATTGGAGACAAGAGTTTCAGGGGCTTTCCTGCCCTGGCTAGCTTTGAACTGTGGTCCTCAGATGTCAGTCTCCTGAGTAGCTAGGATTACAGAGATGAGCCACCACTAGTTTGGTGGGTTTCTTTGTGTTTTGTTTGTTTGTTTGTTTTTTACTAAAGGTACCAGAGACAGATAATAATTTACTCTAAGACACACAGCTGTTAAGCAATAGAGTCAGAAGGAAAGCACAACCTGGCCATTACAAGTGGCAGTCCTCCTTTGCCACGTTCCTCCCTCGAATTGCCTGAATTAATACGTGAGACAAAAGCAGAAACTCTCTTCTTCTGCAGAGGGGGACCTTCATCGTCTCCTCTGGTGATGTTCGTGGTCCCCTAATTTACTTCACCTTCTGAGAACAAAGAAGGTTCCACTTGGATTTTTCCAGCCAAGAACTTTGTCCTTGCCTAGAGAAGATGCTACTGGTTGAGAAAATTTCTATTTTCCTCAAAGGTGAACATTGAAAATAAATAATAAGAATACTTCTAATTCTGTTTCCATTGAAATTGGCATGGGAATTGGGGAACTCAAGATAACCAATCTGGTTATTTGCTAGTGGAATTTTCCTGAGAAGGAGAAAGAGCGCTTTAGACCCAAAAATGTATACATTTCCTCAGAGATGTCATTCAACATCTATCTTTTTCCCAGATAGTGACAAACGTCCCATGTTCCTGTCAAAACGCCAGCTTTTAGCACCAGCCTTAATAATACAAGCCAGATTCGAAACCCAGCAGAGAAATCGCAACTTTGCCAACAAAGAGTTTATCACCCTGCTTTATTTTCAGGTGCCAGGCTCACTTTAAAAAAATCTTTACCCTTCTCTCTTAATTAAAATAAAAGTCATCATTTCATTCTATCTAGTTGAAATCCCTCCCCCCTGGGAACTTTCACTCCTAGGTACTTTCTTCTCTTAAATATCATTTTATTTGAGATGGTTAAAAATAATTGAATAAGAATACCTAGCACACACAACTTGCAATTCTGATGTGATTACTGCTATTAAGGTAAATAAATACCAAATAATAATGACACATAAATAACAAATAACAAATAAACACATTATAGCAAATAGAGAGTTGAAATCACTTATTTCTTACTTTGAGGTACAGGATCTGTTGGGTTTTTTTTTTAATTTTTGATACAGAGAAACTACTTTCGCCCAGTATTTTTTCCATGCTTTTTCTTTCATCTCCTGTAACCCCTTTATCTCCCCCACAGTCTGCAAAGGAGAGCTTGTAGTCCAACAATGTGACTACAGATGACACTAGAAGTTTTCACTGTTGGTGGGATGGTCGTTTATTTGTCTGGTATTTGTACCCCTCTCAAGAAACTCTAAAGATCTACAGCAATACAACCATTCATCATGGAGACAGTGGGCTCCCTGGAGATGCAGGAAGACAAAAGAGAGGAGGTGAGAGATTAGGAGAAAAGGACAATGGGTTTAGAGGATTTGCTGGGGTGAGGGATGTTCTGTCCTAAGAGAGCTTGGCACAAATCACCATTTTAACACCTTCGCTCATGAGTTGAGCACTAACATTATCTGCATTTTACAGATGGGAAGTCTGAGGCTCACTGAGGTTGGGATATGCCCAAGGCATCCAGCATGACAGAGAACCAGGAACTGACCTTGGGTCTTCTGACTCCAGTGTATACAGTCTCTACAGGAGCCAGAGCACTCTGGAATGTTCCGGGCCACAGTGCATTCATTTGTTGTTGTTTCCATAGTCATCAGTCATGGGGCTTGAACGCAGGCCCTAGGCACTGTCCCTGAGCTTTTTCCCCTCAAGGCTAGCGCTCTACTACTTTCAGCCACAGTGCCATTTCCAGTTTTCTGGTGGCTAACTGGAGATAAGAATCTCATGGATTGTCCTGCCTGGTGCTAGCTTTGAATCGTGATCCTCATATTTCAGCCTACTGAGTAGCTAGGATGACAGGTATAAGCCACCAGCGCCTGGCTCCACATTGCATGCATATTCAGAAACATGTGGGTTCCCTGCCATCCCATGAAGTCCCCCTCATTCCAGAAATTCAGGAGGAAGATGGCAACATCAGGATGAGAGATGTCCCACCCTGCCGCTGCCCCCACTGGAAGCCAACGGTGGAGATGGCAACTCTGCCGGTAGCTTTCCATACACAGGCGCTTGCTGCCTGCTTCTTGGCACTTCTGCCTCTCCGTAGCATCCAAGTTTTAATTGCTTAACTCCAGAAATCCTGCAGCTGTGTCCTGGCATATCACAGGCTTGCCTTGACTCACAGCCGTCCAAGAACCACACAGCCCCTCATCCCCCCAGGGGCAGCCGGTGGCTCCCAACTCACTCTTCCACCTTCTACTTTGCCTCAGCCTCATCAGGGTGTGGGTCTTTGCCTATTTGGCCCCTTGACTTGACTTGGGTACCTTGAGGTTAAATATGCGTATTAAAGAACTTTGAATGAAGGATTTGCGGTCTCATTTGCTAAAATAATAAGAATAAGTACTTCCATCCCCCGTGGAATTCTATATGGGAGATAGGAAAGAGATGAACGCATTACAAGTTCCTAGGCTACACAGAACCCCAAAGGGGCATACATGTTATATAATTACCAACACACAAGCACCTGGCTCCCTCAAGACATAGGTCAATGGTTCTTGAGTTCAAGCTCTGTCCTTTCCCCAGAGGAAGTTCATCCATTCTTTCATCTGGACTAAGGGACAAAGAGAAATGCCAGGAATCTCAGACCTGGGAGCTCCTGTAGGATCCCCAAAAGGCTGGATGAAGTTTATTGGCATGGCCAATGACTGTATGGCATCAGACTTAATGAATCTGGTAGATTGCTGTTTACAGGAGAGCGAGAATGATTCACTAGCTGCATCGGGCAATGCCTGATAAACGGCTCTGGCTGCCCAGACTGCAATAGTATGTCAGGCTTTGCCACCTTACAAATTACATAAGAATGGGCAAATTAGCATAGATGAGGAATCATTTCACATGGACCTTGGATCTTTTTCTTTCTTCTTCTTTATTAAGTACCTACACTGGGAGGCCTTAGAATAAAAGACACACCACCCACTCCTAAAAGAAGGCTACTTATTGGGGCTTGGGGGAGGGGCTAAGAATCCCCAACTCACAAATGGGGGGAGCAGAGTTACGCAGTGAGGTGGTGGACAAGAGACTTCCTTTCTGATTCATTTATTCAGATGACCACTTGTTCACCTGTTCAATGCCTAGCTATTTTCTGAGTTCCTCCTGAGTCCTGAGAACTATTCCTTCTGCCAAGGATACAGCAGTGGAAACTTTGGGAGCCTCCATTCTTGGGGAGGCGGGGAGTGAGGGAAAAGGACAGACAAAGTAAAAAATCGGCAAAGAACAATGACCAGAGGAGCAGGCCATGGCATATGCTGCTCACATGACAACATGATATCGAAGGGCAGAGAGAGGCACCTGTGACAATGCAGGGCAGCAGGGTGTGGCTCTGGTTAGAGAGGCAGAAAAAAGTCTTCTTGAAGCAGTGACTTCTGTGCTAATAAGAGGTCACCCTCCAACTTTGCAAACCCAGCACACACTGATTACTACTATCAAATAGGGCCACAGGGTACTAGAAATAGGACACGTGTGAATCAGGCCTGCCAACCCTACCAGGTTTCTAAGACTTGACATGAAGAAAAGTACCTCATTAACCATGTTTAATATTAATCCAATGCTGGCATCATCATATTGGGAGCAATTGTGTTAAGTAAAGTTTAACTTCATAAATACAGGTTGTCAATGTGTCATGTGGTAGGAGACCTACATCCTGTTTCCCACACACAAATGGCAAAGCTCCACACAGAAGGAGAGCAAGAACACAGGGTTAAGGTCTGATAGGTAAAGGAAGTGTTGGTGTCCTGGGCCCAGGTGAAGGTGAGGACTTTGGTGCCTCCTTTGCTGGTAAAAACAGAGTCAGTCATAGTCCCCTTGTATGGACACTAAAAGGAAAGTGTGAGGCACCTATGAGAGTGACCCAAAACTAAAATTAACAAGTGCTAGCAAGGTTGTGCCTGTGGTACAATACTCAATGCATCACTGGTTTTCCTGTATTTTAGCATTACTTCTCCATTTATTTATTTATTTATTTATTTATTTATTTATTTATTTATTGCCAGTTCTGGGCCTTGGACTCAGGGCCTGAGCACTGTCCCTGGCTTCCTTTTGCTCAAGGGTAGCACTCTGCCACTTGAGCCACAGAGCCACTTCTGGCCGTTTTCCATATATGTGGTGCTGGGGAATTGAACCCAGGGCTTTATGTATACGAGGCAAGCTCTCTTGCCACTAGGCCATATTCCTAGCCCATTACTTCTCCATTTGATCTCATTTAGGAAGGTAGATCTTGACGTGTCTAGAAAGCTAATACCAAGAAGTAGGCAAAGCCATAAAAAAAAAAAAGAAAGCTAATACCAATCCCAAGAGAATTAGCACTGTTCTTCTTCTGAGCACCACACACATTCAGCACTGAAGACAACTTGGAGAGCTCTCTCTCCCAACTTCCACCCCCACAAGTCCACTCCTCATTCAGAAAACATCACACAACCCAAAACACTCTCCCATGGCTTTCTTGTTTTGTGTTGTATAGACATTAGCTATTGGTATCTGCCATTTGGCAGAAAGGCAAACCAAGTCTCAGGGATTATGTGATGATTCTTTTCCCCCCAAGATCTCATGAATAACTAGCTGGCAGAACTAAATATTGAAGGTAAAGCTTCTAAACTCCATTCCTGCTTCTGAGAACAGTCCCAGGTTATCACTTGGCCCTCTGCTTCATCATCTCCAGTGAAGGCAACCACAATACTTACAAGATATTTATTTATTCACATTGATTGGGTATCTGCTAGATGCCATGCTTTTTTATTTTATTTTATTTTGGCCAGAACTCTGAACTTGGGCACTGTCCCTGAGCTTCTTTTGCTCAAGTCTAACACTCTACCACTTGAGCCACAGCGCCACTTCCAGCTTTTTCTGAGTAGTTTCTTGGAGAGAAGAGTCTCATAAACTTTCCTGCCTAGGCTAGCTTCCAACCATGAACCTCAGATCACAGCCTCCTGAGTAGCCAGGATGTGAAACGTAAGCCACCAGTGTCCAGCTTTCCAATACTTTTCCCCTGCACATAAATTCAATCAGCCCTCATCTCATTCAGATGCTATTGGGGTCCTCATTCTAAGATAAAACACTGGAGTCTTGGGTCACTACTTAATCTACTCATAAATGAGAGTCCGAAATCTGATGTTACTGATCTCTAAGTCACACACCTTCTTTCCTCAGATAGTTGAGGCAATGGGAATCCCTACAGAGATCTATGAGAGTTCTCATGGGTGGCCTGGTGCTCCCTGGCCCTGTGTTCATTGTCCATGGTAATTTGGGCCAGTCTATCATTCTCCATTCAGCAGAGCCCACCTCCAATACCAGGCAGGGAGACTCTGTGCTTTCTATATCTGTCACCCTGAAGATGCCTCTGGCTTTTGTAGACAAGACAAACCCCAGTCTGGAACAAAAGCTGTCTGTGAATGATCCATCAGAGTTCCTTAAGTAGGCCACGCTGGGCCATTCACAATCCCCTCCTACCTTGTGTGATAAGCTGTGACGTATGGTATTCATTTACTCTTCCATTCCTGCAGAAATATGGCGGGCTCCATCAATCTCCCTGTTTGTTCTCTGACCCACCGTTCCTGGGTTAAGCAGGCTGCTCTGTCTACATTTGTCAGTTGATACAAGCTTCTCTCTGCCATACACACCACTATTGATGAACGTCGTCAGAATACAGGAGCCTTGAATAATGTATAAAGGATTCCGAATGCAAAGTCTTCCCTGGCAAGGGGAGGGGGCGGTGGGGGTGGGAAGCCAGTGTTATATGTTTTCTCTGTTGGAGCGCCTTCATTTACAAAGCATATTTGTCAAGTCTTTTGCTAAGAGTAATGCCACGGAGCAGCCTCCCATCATTCTTGTTAATGGGACTGTCTGTGTGTTACAGTAAACAGCTATAACTCTTCTGCTGGAGCCATTGTGCAGCAGGCAGGGTTTTTTCAACATCCAATTAAGGGTGTCTCCAATTTGCCAGCCAGGATCATGAGAGCCGTGACTCAGCCATGAGGCAACCTGGGCATTGTGGAGGCCTCTCAAAGTGAAGAGATAGCTGGTAGGGCCCAGCCACTCTTCCTCTAGCCCAGTGGAAGGGATCCAGAGCCTGGCACTGGTCTCAAACAATGATGGCTATCCTTTAAAATCCATCAAGTCACGCCAGCTGCTCGTTCGAGGTTATTAACTGGGTGAGCAATGTCCTTCCTGGCTCTTGGCCAGGTAGAACCTAGGCATTAAGAACGTGGCTCTGGAGAAGGACTACATGAATTCAAACCATGTATTAGCTGTGTGACCTTGGGCAAGTCCACAGGCTTTGGCAAGGTCATTCACCCAGTGAAAGTCTCTGAGTACACTTGAACTAGGAAGGACCTTCACTGCCATTATGGTAATCCAAGCCATGCTCCAACCATGGGTAGAATACTGGATGGCACTTTAACTGGTGTCTGTGCCCATATCAAATAAAGGGTCACACTGTCAACCCACTGCCCAGGACTCAGCATGCCCCCTTGCATTCACAGAAAATCCAAAATCCTTCATTGACTCAGAAATTCTTCACCCATCTTACCCCGTCTCTGAGTCTTGTCTTCTCCGGTGAAGAAAGCCATGCTTCATTCATCACACTTATTTCCCAGAATTGCTCTAAATATCAACAGAGATGCAGCCACCATCATTGTTTCATCATTGTTGTCAATTCCTAGCCTAACCTATGTCATTCCTCACTTCATCTTCGATTAATCCATTGGTGAGTTCAAGGCTGGATGGACTATTAGGCATGAGGGCCTAGTGAGAGGAAGCAGGGCACAGAGGGCAGAAACTGGAAGGTACGTCTTGTTCCCTGCCTCTTCCTGGGCCCTCTCTGCTTCCTGGCTGCCGTAAGGGGAACAGCGTTGCTTGTCATCCCCTTCCGCCATGTTCTGCCTCATCGCAGACCCATAAACAATGGTTCTAGGTGACCAAGGACTGAAACCTCTGGCAGAATGAGCCAAAAGAAATCATCCTTCCTCTTTAATTGTTTCTCTGGGGTACTTTTTGTCACATCCATGACAAGGAACTATACAATCAAGGAACTATAGGTAGCCAAGTATGGCCAAGGCATAAGGCCATAGCCATTAGTTAGCGGGGCTGGGGAGGAGGCCGGGTATGCCAAGTGCACAGTGTTAAAGAAAAGTTTTATCACAAGGTCAGCAGAGAGAATGAGAGAGCAGGGAGAGGAATGTTGGGGGCTGCAGGATATGGAGGTTTAATGTTTGTGTAAATTGAAAGACGAAATCTACTTGGAAATGAGAAAAAGCAAGATTAAAATGGAAAACACAACCCCAGAGCTATTAATACCCAACAGATCCAAATTGAAAAATAAAAGCGATGGGTGAAGCATATAGTTCTCAAAATGAATTCGTGTCATAAACCATTAACATCAGCTCTACCTTATTACCTGTAATTCCGGAGAGAGGAGATGCAAGCAACACGGGGTGGATGCCTGATTGGAGCTCAGCAAGAGCTCTGAAACCAAGCCAGCCCAGGTCTCTCCTCCTGTGACCCTCAGCTCTGGTGTGTATCCCTCATCCGCTTTGGAGACCAAGTGAAGCCCCTGTTCTTCCCTCGGCCCAGAGAAGATCTCAAGCCTCAGCCAATGCTACTGTGAAGAATTCTGCAACCAATACAATTCTTGTTAAAAATCACTCTTTATTCTCACTCTTTAGCAGTCACCATGATAGGCCTTCAAAATTTCCCTGTTCTTGTTTAATGCATTGGTGAGAGACATGTCATTCCTGCCTTACCCTTGGCTCTTAGTCAGAAAACGTGACCAAAACCTAAGGAAATGGGGACCAGTCGGGAAATGATGTCTCCAGTGATACCCAAGACTTCCCTCCCCCATTGCCTACCCACAGGATGGCAGCTGAGCTCTCGCCTCTGGCTATCACAATACAGACTAGCCATAATATCTTATGCATGGACACAGACACATTCCCATCTGAGCCAACCACTCACCTGCCATGCGGCTTAGGCAAGGTCACAGAGCCACCATCCCTCACCTTCCTTCTCCACAGAGGCTCGGGGGATGAGGATTAAGGAAGAAGTTGTATGTGAGCATCCAGACCAGTTAAGTAGAGAAATGTCAAAAGCAAGTTTTCATTATTGGTCTCCCAAACCATCATGACCTCTTCTGGACTTCCTTTTTTTTTTCTCTCTCTCTCTCTAGAAAGAGCTTGGGGACCACAGGTCACCATAAAAGAGATCTACTCTTGAGAGCATAGGTGCTTTTTTAGTTGGAAGGATTCAGTGAAGAGAAGGCTCTCCTGAGGTGTTGGAGATTCTGTGTTTTTGTACACAGAAGACTGCACATGGACGACTCTTGCCCAGTCTTCAAGGGCTAGAACATCTCAGCACCCATATCCACCATTTGACCCACTCAGTGAATGTCTCTGAGTACACTTGACCTGCCACTATGCTAATCCAAGCCATGCGCAGGCCACGCGTGGAATGGTGGGTAGCTCTCTCACTGGTCTCTGTGCCTGTACCAAAGCAAGGGCCACACTGCCAACTCATTGTCTGAGACTCAACACACCCTGCCCCCCTTGCATTCACAGAAAACCCAGAATCCTTCACGGACTCAAAAATTCTCAGCCCATCTTACCCAGTCTTCTCTTGCATCACCTGAGTGCATTTCCTGGCCTCTGTGGGCAACCGTTTCTTCATCTATAAAATAAAGATGATACTGGTGAAGACAAATAGAAAATCTGACAAGGTAAAACACAGAAAATTTATTTCACCCAGCTTGACATCCCCTTCCGCTGTGGGATTTTTCGAAAAGCAATTCTTCATACTACTAGAGGTGAGTACTACTTTCTGTAGGCACATCCTCTCTCTTCTCTTCAGGTGGGGCTATTTGTCATCATGCTTCTCCCCATCTACGTTCCCTGGCATGTGTGCCCACTTGTGCGTGCATGCACACACACACACACACACACACACACACACACACAGAGTCATACAGTCTAGATTAGTTGTAGGAGTACTAAGTATAAGCCCGCCACCATTAGTGGGGGGAGGGAGGAGCTCCTTGAACAGAATTGCAAAGTATTAGTAGGTTGTCACAACCTGCAAGAGGCCTAGCAGGATAGGACTCTTGGAGGACTCCATCTATAAAGGATAAAAGAGTCCTCCTTCTATCCTTTGGAGGTCTCTACCATGCAGATCACTGTAGTCTTCTTTCATAGCCCACCCCAGAAACCAGCTCCAGCTAAGCTCCACTCACCAGCCCATCTCATGTCCCAGGACACAAAGCCAGGGTTGTCTGGGATTCCTGTGGCAACCACAAGTAAGGCCCATGTGCTCCCGCAATGGCTATATCTGGGACATGAATACCTGATTTTTTTCTAACCCAAGATTCAGGACGTTTCTCATACAAGCTACAGTTCATTGAAGGTCAATCTTACAGGTTGGAAGGGCTCTGAAATTCTTTCTATAATCGTGCCACCAAATGTGAAGTTCGTTCTTAGAGGAGGGTCTTTTTGTATTCAGACTGTACTCCAGATTTAGAGATTTCTATTAGACAATTCTGGATAATCCCCTAAAATATATTTTTCACTGTGGCAAGAGGGCTGATGTAAGCTGAGATAGAAGGCCTCTCCACTCAGCCACTCCATCTTCCTGGGAAGAGGAGGGGTTATACCACCTTGGTGTCTATCCCTTGCATGCCATGTCATATTTGTGGGTCATATTTTCCCACATGCTTCTTTTAGAAAACTGAATTCCTTGAGAACAAGAACCATATCTTCATCATCTATTGCTCAAAAAAAAGATGTTTATAAAAAGGAACTGTGGGAACTCCACACAAAGGGGGGTCACAGATCGAGTTCACACATACTAACTATGCAATCCAGATAGGAGATTTAATTTCCTTCTCTCATCTTTTTGTCTATAAAGTGGCAACAATAATCCCTACTACATAATTCCATCATGTTTAATCAATGAGACACAGGATGAGAGAGGGAAGGAAGCTAGCAATTTCTCAATGTCTACTATTATTCCAGACACGTAGCAGATATTTGATCAGTGTTCATTCCCCAACTCTTCCCTGTCTATTCTCATCTACTCACTTACCCTGTGTATGAGAGGTTCTCAGAGGGCCACTCATCCAGCTCCATTCATTGACCTCCTATCCAACATCAGGAATTACACTGAGAACTGAAGATGAAACAGAGAAACAGGCACTCTCCCCATCTTCAAGGACTTTGCAATCCCTGGGGCTAGATAATGACAGCATGTCATGGAAGGAGAGAGGTGCGACCCCTTATAGATTTGAAGTTCAAAGAATCTCAGAGAAGACAACAGCAAAGTGAAAACTGAAGATTGAGCTGGACTTTGCCAAATCAAAGTCAGGGTCAAGGCATGTTTGAGAAAGGATATGAGGATAAGACTAGCAGAAATCTCATCATATCTGACCTTGTAAACAAAGATTATTGGTTTGAGGGTGTTTTAGTTGTGAATGACAAAAAAAAGATGCACTCTGACTAGATAAATATTTTTTAAAAATAAGCAACTTGTTTTCTGAGCATGGAACAATACTAGGAGAAAAAGCATTACAACTAGGAGCCTTAAAGACTGTAATCGTTATGACCCATCATTATAGGAATATTTTCTCTCCAGCCATTATTCACCTTTGCTAATTTCCAAAATCCATAGATCTCTCAAAGGACAGAATTCCGTTTGGCACTACTTAGGAGGCATTCCCTCCCATTCAATATGCTCACTAGTGTGCAGATCTAATTGGTCAGTCCTAAATCATACACTCACTGGTATGCAGATCTGATTGGTCAGTCCTGAATCATGGGCTCACTGGTATGCAGATCTGATTGGTCGATCCTAAATCATACACTCACTGGTATGCAGACCTGATTGGTCAATCCTGAATCATATACTCGCTGGTGTGCATGCAGACCTGATTGGTCAATCCTGAGTCATATACTCGCTGGTGTGCAGATAAAATTGGAGTAGGTCACAGAGCTGCCCAGGCATGATAAGTAGTTTAGTAAGTATTCAGTGACTGAATAAAATCTTTGGAGTCTCTGACAGCTCAACATACCATGGCTGAGTCACGATGCCTTGGAGAGGGAAAAAGAATCTTGCAGCTCAGGCTCTTCTTGTGGTCTAAAAACAAAACATGCTTGCTGTGATTTTTCATTTACTCTTCTGAAGGACTCTACCCTGGGGAATTCTCTGACTTTAAAAAAAATCCAACTTTCCAGACATGCTCTGCTACTATTATTTGGGGAAAAAAATAAAATGGGAAGCTATCAGGCTGTTCTACAGATCCCAGACATCAAGAGTCTTAAATCCAATGACTGTCAAGGTTAAAAGGGGGTGATTTTGTCACCTGTGCCCATGTTAGACACTGGGAAGGCCACAAGATCTCTCCCTCTCCCTGTCCTTCTCTTCCTCTCCCTCTCCCTCTGCCCCTCTCTCTGCCAAGAGAAAAAGGGTATCTGTCCTCTACCCTGACACATGGCCACATTCCAAGGGCTTCTTGTTACTTTTATAAATTTCCTTTCCTTTCTTTCTTCAAGACATCTAGAGCACAGAAAAGCAGCCTCGTTGAGTTTCAGGTGTTTTTTTCCCCCTTAAGGTAAAGGATGAGGAAGCCTTGGGCAAGGACATTGCCTGTCTCCCCAAGGTCCTGGGAAGCTGGGATTCCAGCTCCCATGGCTTCATTAGTGCATGAGCTTTACTGGTCCTGCATTTGTGGTTTATGTGTGAAGATGGACCTATGTTCCTCCCTCTCCCGCCAGTCCTAAACAGCTTCCCCAACAGCTTTCTCTTTCTATCTACTAAGCCAGATCAACTTGGGTTAAAAGTTCATATGCAAAGATTCTAATTGTTGGCTGAACCATTACTTAACTATCCTGAGTCTTGAGGCCCATTTTCCTGTCTTCAAAATGAATGGGAATAAAGGGATCTCTTGGGAGTTTGTCTATGTCCAAGCTCTACACATGATTGTTAGTCACTAAACACTTGCTGGACACCTATTTTGTACCAGCCATGGTGGGCTCAGCAAGAAGTACCGTGTTTCACTGTGATTTGTGCCTATGATTCTAAGTGATTTGCCAGTAGAACTCAGTCACTAAATGATCATCTGCCCCTAGAGATGAACATACTCACATTACCCCACTTTAGGGGCAAGAAACCCAGCAAGCACAGAGAAACTAAGTCAGGTATCCATTACAACAGAGCTATTAAGACAGAGTGCTCACAGTCTAGAGACAATTCAGAGGATGGGAGAAAAGAAATCTTCACCAGCTATTCCATGGATAAAGGATTAATATCAAGAATATACAAAAAGCTCAAAAAATTAACCAACAAAAGAGCAACTTATCCAATTAATAAATGAGCAAGTGGATTAGACAGTTCTTAGAAGAAGCAATACAAATGGCTAATAGATACATGATTTGCATTTTCCTTTTAATCAAAACTATGTTAGATTCCATCTCACCTCAGTCAGAATGGCAATTATCAAGAAAACAAACAACAACGCATGCTGGTAAGGATGAGGGGGGGGAAGAAACTCTCACACACTGGTGATAGAAATGCAAACTAATATACCCATGATAAAAATCAGTATGAAAGCTCCTCAAAAAACTAAAACTTCAGCTGGGTGGTGGTGGCTCACACCTGTAATCCTGGCTAGTCAGGAGGCTGAGATCTGAGGATCACAGTTCAAAGCCAACCCAGGCAGAAACTCTGTAAGGCTCTCATCTCCAACTAACCACCAGAAAATCAGAAGTGGAGCTCTGGCTCCAAGTGGTTGAGCACTAGCCTTGAGCAAAAGAACTCAGAGACAGCTCCCAGGCCCTGAGTTCAAGCCCCAAGACCAATCAAAGCAACAACAACACAAAAACTGAAACTCAGTCTACCTTGTGACCCCTCCATGGCACTCTTGGGCATATATCTGAAGGAAAGTAATCCACACTCAAGAAAGACACCTGAATCCCCAGTTGATTGCTATTCTGTTCATAATTACACAACCATGGATTGGCTTTACATGTAACTATAAACCTCACCCCAAAATTCAGCAAGCCTACTTTCCATGTTGGTTTCCTTCTGTCCTATGATTGACTCCCAATGAGTAAAACACAAGGCTCAATTCCCCTATAATCATAATAAAAAAATTGCAACCCATCTTATGCCTGACATTGTGCTTTAGTATGAATTGCCTACTTTAGTCCCCACAACCACACTCCAATGTAGCCATTGCTTTCCCATTTCACAGATGGAGAAATTGTGGTCCAGCTACGTGGAGTCCCAACAATGTGGGTAAATGCTCATATCCTTGATCTGTGAGACTCTGGGTCTGGTCTATTACCTAAGTGGCCACATCTCACATCCATCTGCCTTTTCCTGTCCCCCATGACTGCTCACCTCTCGACTTAGCACAGCTGGATCTACGCCCATTACTTAGAGACCCAAGTGCTTTATCATCCTGGCTCAGACTTTACAGATGGCCGGATGACAAGGGAGATAACTTACCAGAGCCTCTGTTTGCAGCAACAGTGCCATGGAAACGAACAAAACCTGCACGATATGTTCTGTTCTATTTTCATTTGGATGGTGAGATATAAATCAATACTTCCACAACCATTTGGGACACCTGCTGGAAAATCAGAGGAGGTACAAGGACTTGACCAAGGCCTCCAGTGTAAATAGAAGCTGACCAGGGTATTCAATTAAGGTATTCCTTAGCTGCAAAGATGACACGCTTTATGCATTTTATATAGTGGGCTACAACTGGTGTTTGCATTTTCCCCTTCTATCCATGGCTCAGATTTGTGGCCCACCAAAAAAACAGCCGCATGAAAATCACACTGGAGGTCGATAAATGCATGGGTTCCTTTGGTTCGTCCCTGAGACTTTGCTCAGTTCCTAGGAAGTTGTTGTTGTTGTTGTTGTTGTTGCTGAGCTTTCAGGTAAGTAGGAAGACAAACCAGTAATAAGCAGTAACCACTATACCCTTTTTTAAGTGGAATCTGTGGGTGCCTTCTTGTCACTTCCATCTCAAATAAGATGAGAGCAAGTCTCTTCTCTTTTTTTTTTTGTTCCCACACCGGGAGTCAAACCCGGGCCACCTGGGTAAAAACCAGTAATCCTAACCACTAGACAACGTGGGAGGCAAGTCTCTTCTTGAAGCATCAGATGATTGGGAAGAGAAGACACACTGGAGAAGGGAAGAGAAGACACAGTGGAGAAGCAAGTGCACTTGTAACACTGTTGAAATGTAAAGTTGGTTGGATCAGGCTCAGCCATGGGGAAGATGTGATGTTCTGGGTGCACCTGGCATCAGGAAGCTCTCTAGAAAGGAGTGGAAAGCCCTTCTCAGGGTGGCCTTTGATAACTTACAATCGTCCCCTCAAGACTTCAAAGTTCATGTTATCAACAGTCTGGGGGGGGGGGGGGGAACGTGTGGAATTTAGCACCACATGCAATAGATCCTGGTTGGGAATATGGCCTAGTGGTAGAGTACTTGCCTAACACACATGAAGCTCTGGATTCAATTCCTCAGCACCACATATATAGAAAAAAGGTGGAAGTGGTGCTGTAACTCAAGTAGTAGAGTGCTAGCCATGAGCAAAAAGAAGCCAGGGACAGTGCTCAGACCCTGAGTTTAAGCCCCAGGACTGGCAAAAGGAACTATAATGGTTCTATCTGAAAGGGAGATTTGTCTTGGGGGATCAGCAAAGGGGAGGCAGAAAAAGAAGGGCCTAGGGGTGAAGAGCACTGAAATATGTTATTTATCCTTACCAGTCTCATTAGGGACTAAGTGAATAGAGGGAATGGATGGAAAGAAAGAGATACGCACAAATCCGGTAGCCAAAGGGAAAGTTGCATTTTGCCTGTTTTTTTGTTTGTATTTTCGTAAAGAATAAACATACTGAATGATTCACCTGCTGTCATCCCTTTAAGAATTGGATGAGATACTAGGTGTGCCAAAAAAAAAAAAAGTATTTCACCTCCATTTTTCAAAAAAAAGGAAAAGATTTCTCAGATTTCATCATCCCTTCCGATTATTGTCACAATCATTCAAATATTTCTGGAGACAGGACATAGTTTTCCAACCATCATCTGACTTTGAAACCACCACACCAGCCCAGGGACTCCCTGAGCTCAGAGCACCTTACCTACATCCTTATTCTGGAAATTCAAACTTGTTGCATTTTCCAATCAGGCCTCTGTAAGCCAACATGGCATGCAGACCCATTATTTCCGTGGGCTGTATGCCAGCCTGGCTCCCAGCAATCTCCCTCAGCTGTCAGAACAACGCTCACTGTCAAAACTTTTCTGAGAAGAGTCATTAGTTTCAGAGAGATGGGAAGGAAGGATGTTTTCGCCTGGAGCATCTCTTTGAAAAGGTCTCACTTTCTAAAATGGTAAATAAGCCAGATTTCTTTTTTTTGGGGGGGGGGATGTGGAAGGGGTACACAAAGGGCAGAAGGAGCTCAGTCAAGGGGAGTGGGGGGGATGACCCCTGGGAATCAGCTGGTGTGCAAAACATTATTACTTTCCAAAGTTTTTAGCCCTTCCTCTGCTGTGTGCAGTGCTGAACAGCCTGAGAACTGGCTCTGAAAGCAGTCTCTGCACAGACAGCTCTGATTATACAAGCGAGCAGAGCACTGAGGATTTTATTAGGTGGGAAAGGAAAAAGGGGGGGGGGGGGGAAGAAAAAGCCAAAACCACAACTAGCTGAGGGGAGAGAAAAGCTCTTCTGCCTTTAGATAAAGGTGAAAATTATTTTATAAGCGTCGGGAGCAGCTAAGCTTGTGAAAGGTGAATGTGCCATTCAGAGCCACTCCTAATCTCTAGCTTGCAGTGCCTGCATTTTTTTTTAAGTCCGCCCGTGTCGACACCAGTGTGATGAGGGAAAAGTCAGATTAGGCCTAACAAGATATGACTGGAAGTCTTAGGTTTGCTACTGACAGCCTCAGAGTTCAGATCCCCTTTGCCTTTCCACTCTGAGGTCTAAATTTTAGGGTCTAGCTATTTCTTACTGAAATCCCACGAACTCCTGTTCCCTGGCATTCATTCGTCTTTTATCCTCCTGTTCTCAACTAAAACACCGCGGATCCCAGCTGCTTCTCCCTCCATGGCTGAAGATGAACTACCAGCAGGTAATAGTCTCTCCTCTTTAAGAAAGAGCAGCTGGAAGAAGAAGGAGGGAAATAAATAAATGAGCACAGGAGTCCTGCCTTGCCCAGGCTGTAAGGATGAGAAGCCAGCCAAGCGCTACTTGTGAATTCAGACCTAGTAGGCAGATAATGCACCTTGAGTCCTAGCTCAGGTGGGCGAATGGACAGCGGGCGTCCACTAGAAGGTTCCCCACGGTGATAATTAAAGTGATCAATTCTGCACCCCATTCCTCTCACCCACGGCATCCAATCTCTAAGTCCAATTCGCTCTGCCTTAGTATTCTTTCTAGAACCTACATCCTTCCCACCCACCCCCCTTCCCCAGTTTCTTCATTGTCTCCTCTCATCCAAAAGAATTCTAATTACTATGCACTGTCATCCTGTTCCTAGTCGCTTCCTGCCCCCTCCGCCCACCACGACATGCCTTTCAGGGCCACTGCCCCTGCCGCTGTGAGTAGCATCTTCTGTCTTGCTCAGATATTTATTGAGTGCCTACTGTATGCCGGGCACCACACTTCACAATGGGAGAGCCGCACACTGTAGGAAAAGACAGATGCCATCTGTGTGAGGCTGAATTGTGATACCTTAAAATTCTTCAGTTGAAGTCTGAACCTCCCCCCACCCAGTAGCCCACAACATGACCTTAGTTGGACAATGATTCAGATAAAAAGCAGGCGGTGTGAGTGGGCTCTCCTCCCCAGTGCTTCATGTCCTTGAACTCAGACTTACTGGTACAGACAGCTCTGTGAAACCACAACGATGTGGCATCTAGACGCCATTCACCGAGGCCTCTAAAGGTCCTGATTCACACGTGAACAGCTCGACCTCAGATTTCCTGGGAGAAGTCAAGGTCTGTTGTTTATGCTGCCCTATCTGTAGCCCTTTGCTCCAGCAGCTTTAGTAAATAAGTAAATTAGGCATGGAGTTGATGATACAGTGAGGGATATTGTGATGAGCCAAATGATTAGAAACTTAAATGCAAATACAGGAGTGGTGAACGTTATAAAAGTTAATATAGAGAGAGAAAGACAGAGGAAAAGGTGGGTAGGTTGACAGGCAGATAGATAGATAGATAGATAGATAGATAGATAGATAGATAGATAGATAGATAGATAGATAGATATAAAGAGAGAGAGAAGTAAGCGAGATAGAGGAAGGGTGAGGTACAAATACAGAGAGAGAGAAAGAGAGAGAGAGATTTGTGAAGACCCAGATGTGGGATCAGATACTGGTAGTGGCATTGGTCTACAGATATAAAGCACAGATTGTGATATGGCCAAAGACAGATCTCTTGGAAAGACCTGCTCTGGTCTGAGAATGAGGGCAGGAATGACTTTGTGAAAAAAGCAAACTTAGAGTCAAGATCTAAAGGAAATTATGAGTCAACTAAAAAAAAAATTACGAAGAAAAAAAGTTTAGACAGAGAAAAACATAAGGGGGGAAACTATATGAGGAATAAAAGGAATAAGATCATCCCCCCACCAAAAAAAAAAAAATCTCATCTGTAGCTAACGCAGAAACAGTAAGGGATGGGGTGGGCCTGGAGCCAGGGGAACAGGAAGAGGGTACAAATCCCAAGAGACTCCTCACCTACTCTGTGTTTCAGGGATCCCCCCACACACACACACACTGTTTCCTGCCATCCCTCAGTTAAAGCAAGAAGACAGGGGGCTCCTCTTTATGTCTGCCTCAGCCAGAAGCATCCCTTACACTAAAAAACAATTCCAACTTGTCAAAGAGAAAGACAAAAGACAAGCTGCGCCCGGCACCTCTGCGTGGTTTGCTTTGCTCTAAAGTGAAACAGCTCCTCAGAAGAGACAAGGCTTATTGAAATAAATTCCAACATTTATAATCAATTACACGGCCCTGTCTGAAAAGCCCCGCTTGATTGAAGCACGATTGCAACAGGCGCGGGAGAAGGCAGGGTTTCATCTGCCTTTAATCCCTCCCCCATCAGGAGTCTCTCTCGCTCACACATCTCTTTCCCCTTTCTCTCTGTTAAAAAACAACAACTAAACTAAACAAAAGATCTCTGAGAAAGGGTTTGTTTTTGTCTCCCTCTTCTAATTTTTTTTTAAATGCTTTCCCAAATCCAGCAGATCATGTTGCTTCTGTTTGACCTTCAGGAACTCGGTCTGAGTGGTTGAATTGCCTCAAACACCTTTCCTGACAGAAAGTCTTAAAATAAAGCCCTAAGGTTTCCCTGGGTACCAACTTCCTGTCATCTCGGCCCAGAGGCTTAGCGGGCAGAGTAAGGACACACGACTGCATGAGATACAGCCTTTTGGCCTGGCTCTGAGGCTTGCTCTCTCTCTCTCTCTCTCTCTCTCTCTCTCTCTCTCTCGCTCGCTCGCTCTCTCTCTCTCTCTCTCCTTTGACTATATGCTTGGAATGACAGTTTAAAAAAAAACAACTAATTATCTCCAATTAGTGGCACAAAGGGGTCTCAATGTATCAATTTATGAGCAGGATGCCTCTTGATCAATATCACCCCCTCCCTTCCCTCCTTCTTGCTGTATCTCTCCCAACCCCTCCCTCTCCACCACCTCCTCAAGCTACTGCTTCCATCTCCACCTATGGACATGGGATGCTACCACAGTATCCACTCACCAGGTCTCTCCTTTTGATGTGCTTTCAGATTGATTTATCGTGGGGAGCTCACTTAACCTGAGAGATATCCTCTTAACAAATGTTTAAGTGCACAACCCAGGGTCACCGGCTGTAAGTAAGGATGTCCAGGACTCCAGCCCATCTCCTGACCGGACTTAACACGCTCTGCTATGTCCACTGATTAGCAACTCCCTGTGATCTGTGTGCCCACTTGACTGAACTAAGGGTGCCCAGATGGAAAAACCATTCAATCTGAGTGGCTGGGTCAGGATGGAAGAGACTATGAGTATTCCTCTTTGATCACTGAGCAAATATCTGTCCTCAGTGAGGCGGGGGAGGGGGGGGGAATGATTCAAATTTTCAAGGGCCTGAGGAAAGCCACGGGACTTGGGGTGGGTGAATCTGTTCTATGTGCTTTCGTAGGGACATCCATCTTCCCCCGCAACTGCCCCTGAGCAGGTGCTCTGGCCTTCCAGCTTGAACTAGAAATATACTACTGGCTCTCCTGGGGGGGTCTCAAGCTTGCAAACAGCAGATCCTGGATTTATTTATTTTGTTTTAGCCTTTAAAGTTGCATAGGCTGATCTCTCATTGTCTCTTCTCCCAATACTATTTCTCTAGAGAACTCTAACTAATACGCCACGTCCCTCTCCTCCCAGCCCCCACAACCACCAGCCACTCTTTTAATTCTATGAATGTTGACTATGTTGGGTGCTTCCTGTAAGGGGAATCTTGCAGTATTTGTCCTTCTGAGAGTGACTTTTTTCATTTAACACAATGTCCTCCAGGCTGGTTGATGTTATCCAAAAAAAAAAAAAAAAAAAAGCCACATTTCCTGAATATCATTCCATTGTATGTACAAAAGATTTTTTTCTAATTTATGTATCCATCAATGGATTTTTAGGTTCCTTACAGAGAGAGAGAGCAATATTTCCTTCCTGATGTAGCATTTAATGGTCCCAGGAAAGGATCAAGTCCTCTCCCAGTTGGAATTCTGACAGGATTGTAGAAACAAAGTCTGTGAATAGAGAGGGAAATTTCAAAGAAAATTTTTCATGTTTTTTTTTCTTTAAATGGCCTAAGGGCAATCAACATCAATGGAAACTATATGGACTAACAATAATGATTAGCAAATGAGCACTAACTGAGTATTTCCTAAATTCCAGGTACTTCAATAAGCAAATCACATTGACGATCTCACTCTCTCCTCCCTCTGATGTTGGAATGAAGACTCTCGTTCCACTGCTGTCTCTGTGGCAGATGATAAAATCCTCACTAGCTCCCTAGATCCCCCATGCTTGCTCCAGCCACACTCCTATGACTCAGCTACCTCTGGCTGGAATTCATACACACACACTTCACAATGTCTCTACCCAAAAATCCCATCTTACTTTTTCTCTTCCCTCTTATTTTAGTATTGCTTCACAGGATTTTTCATAGGAAACGTCTTTACCTACCATCCCTGCTTTCCATGTGGTTGATGTCTTCTTGTCTTTCTGGAATGCACTTAGGCTTTCTTCAGTGATGTGTGTGTGTGTGTGTGTGTGTGTGTGTGTGTGTGTGTGTGTGTGCGTGTGTGTTCTTTGTGTCCCCAACTATTATTAGTGTCTTGAGTATTTTCCTATCACTTTGTTTCCTTTAAGCAATTGTACAAATGGGTTTTGATTCATCATGTCAGTTTACAAATACAATGCATCATGATCCATGTCACCTCTTCCATCATCCACAGCCTCCCACCCCCATCACAACTCAAACATTTCACTTTTTCGTGACACTCCCTGGATTGAAATCCTGCTTCTCTCCTATTCTTCAGTGCATGGTGCTTGGCCTCAGTTCCCTTGTCTATAAAAGGCAACAATAATAACATCAGGCTGTGAATGTGGCTTAGTGGTAGAGTGCTTGCCTAGCATGCATGAAGCCCTGGGTTCGATTCCTCAGTACCACATACATAGAAAAATCCAAAAGTGGTGCTGTGGCTCAAGTGGTAGAGTGCTAGCCTTGAGCAAAAAGAAGCTCAGGAACAGTGCTGAGGCCCTGAGTTCAAGCCCAACAACTGGCAAGGAAAAGAGAAGAAGAAGAACATCAACCTCTGAAGCCTGCCTTCGTGAAGAGTAAATGAACACTAAGAAGCAGACATGGGCAAATGCTCTACAAGTATTTGTCATATTTGTTTGCCAAAGGTTGTATTTGTTACCAGCTCTCTGGTCTAATGTCTGTGAGTATACAGTAGTCACTCAACAAATAGTTGTCACATGAATCCTCTTCTCTTGTGCATGTTATCTATGCTGGGTTTTGTAGCAAAGCGAAACATTCTTAATTGTCATTAGAGGAAGATGGTGGAGAATGGCCAACACAACTGAACACAAACACTAAATAATTGTCTCTTAGGGAGTCAACTTCAGAGAATAGAGAAAAATGACCTGTAATTCCCTGGCCTTTCTTCTTTTGTATGGGAAAGAATGAATCCCAGGTGCTTCAAAATAATTTGTTCTCTTAAATAGTGTAAACATCACTAGCCCATCTGTGTGCCTTATTGATTTTCCCATTTAGCTCATTCTTTCCTTTTCTTTTTTTTTTCTTTTTTTTTTCTTTTGCACTGTGCAATGAAGCTCTGAGCTGGAGAGAGAGGGGAAAAAAAAACCTAACTCCTAAAGTAAAAGAATCTAAGTGAATACTGGGTTGTTCTGCCCTTTCTGGGTCCCCCTTAACCAATGACATTAATAGACAATGGCTTTGTGGCATAATGGATAAAGCTGTGCCCTTTTTATTCACCACATTTTTATGAGCATTGATTAGTTGCACAAGGTGTCTCATTCTTGGCACATCCATATGGGTACATAGTGTGCCTCCCTCATCCCCCTCCGCATTCCCACACCAATGCTGACGAGCTCCATGGCTCCACTTCACACACACACACACACACACACACACACACACACACACAGGATTCCGAGCCCGTTCACCCTCCTTCCATTCTCACTATTGCCCACTCCTTGGGCACAATCACTTTTACATTCTTGTCCTTCCTTTGCATAACTGGGTATTCATTGCTCAGAGGGTCTTCACTTTGGTGTTTCACACATGCATATACAATGTTGTCATCAGAGTGCCCCCTCCTCCTCTTCCTCCTCCTCCTGCTCCTCCTCAACTCTCATTTTGCCCCACCTCCCCCATTATTCATCCAGTTTCATTCACAAAGGCTCATGCCTGCCATCCCAGCTAGTCAAGAGGCTGAGACCTGAGGATCACCATTTGAAGCCAGCCCCAGGCAGGAAAGTCCATGAGACTCTTATCTCCAATAAACCACCCAGAAGTGGAGCTGCATTAACTAACTAAAGAAATGCACATATGAATTGATAGTTTCTATCCACTAACATTCCCTTCTTAAAGGTGTGTTTTTCACTGAGCACCAACTGTGGCAAGGTGGCGGCGGTGTCAACCCAGAGCCTGGTGCGTGCACGCACACCTATAGTCTCTGCCATTTTGCTAGCTGTGTGATCCTGAGCAAATGACTAACTCTCCTGTGCTTCCATTTTCTCATCCCAAAAAAGGAATCATGGTTTCTACCTCAGAGTGTACCTTTCTACCTTTTGGATGGAAATCACTACCCAGAACATGTATTTGGTGCAATGTTGATACATAATTGACACTCAATGTGTATTAACTGTTATTACTGCTAAAGACAGAGAGAAAGAGAGAGTGTGGAGTGAGGGGGATAGAACATCTTGGTTTAAAAAAAGACCATACCTAGCTGAGCACATACTTAGCAGATCTATGAGGGTTGGGCATCATTTCCAAGCACCAGAATCCTCCCCTTGCATCATGACATTGGCCATACCTACCAGGAAGCACTGGCAGAATCACCATTCTGATGAAACACAGCAGGGGGACTAAAGGTATGTTGTGAATTCATGCTCCCTGGGAGGTATCTGCAGATGTAAGATATGAGTCCAAGTGTGTGGATTGCATCTGGACACATTACCATTGTTTCACCACGAAACACCCAAAAAATAAGCAACAGGCACTTTGGAGAACACATGCCAGCACATGGCCCAGCCTCCTAAAATGACCACGCAAAGCCCTCACTATGTGCCTCTCCTCCAGTATTGCCAGTAGGTGAGAGGCAGCCAGCCTTCCTGGGCTTCTAGAGCACATAGGCCCTGGCTGAGGAGACCAGGCTGAGGCCACAGAGGGCTTCCAAGGAAGGCCCTAGGTAGCAATGAGGGGAACGTGAATGATCTCGCGGTGATGGCTAGATGGTGGATGTTGGAAGCCACCAGGGATGGCTCAGTGGCCTGGTCATCACGGCCCCCCCTACCTTGGACTTCAAGGCTACTGTGGCCTCACCCTTTCTGCATCTCCTCTGTCGCCATTTCTTCCTCACCCACGCCACCCACACCAGGCTGCCTAGGAGAGGCGCAGAACCGTAACTAAGCCCAGGGGGAAAGGGAGTGGGTGCCACAGAGACCCCACTAGTGTTCACAAGGAACTTGAGGATTATCCTTCCCGATTTCTCAGATGAGGAAACGGAGACACAAACATCACAGGACTTCTCGCGACGGTGCACATGGCAAGAGCCTGAGCTCAAGCCAGGCTGCTTCCTTTTACAAAGACCCAACCACAATGCCTTTGTCTTCTTCCTTCAAACTCCTTCTTCCACTGTGACTCCTGCCTTTGTACAGGGCCTTTGCTCGTGCCGTCTCCGCCACCTTGAGCATTCCTCCTCATCCTCCACCCCTCTCACATCATTAAACTTTAGCTCTGACCCCTCTCCCAGGGTAAGAGACAACCCTCCCCCAACCAAGCCAACACCTCCCAGACACACCCTCAAAACAGGCCACAGTATTCTTTCCATGATACCACTCATAGCCGCAGCTTTACCTTCACGTGTGCGGTTAATCTGATGGATGGCTGTCTCCCTCGCCCGGAAATAAAGCTCCAAAAGCTAGGAGACCCTGCACAGTGCTCAGCTCAGAACACACATTGAAGGGATGACTGTGAGATAAAGAGACAGGCATGAAATGAATGCATGCATGCATGCATGCATGCATGAAGAAATGAGTGAACAAATGAATCAATGACTACAGCGCTTTTGCCTGTCATTGGGATAAAATAATAGGAGCCAGGATGCCCGACCACCATGAGTCTCTCTCATCTGCCAGAGTGCCCTACCTAGGGTTTGCAGAACTCTAGAGGTTTGTGCCCAGGCAGGCAGGCAGGCTGGGTGCAGAAATGTGTGACAATTTTCTCCCGGGGCGGGGGGGGGGGGGGGGGGGGGGAGGGGGTTGGGAGGAGAAGAGGGCTGGTGGGGTGGAGGGAAGAAAGAGAGGGAGTCACAAACAATTTCTGCTTTAATTAGAGCTCTGTCGGCTTCTGTTAGCCTGGGTGTTTGTTCCCTTATGTGTGTCAAGGAATTTGGAACTGACCCCGAGCTTGTGAAATAATTAGTACAATAGTGCCGATCTAGCCATTTCTGAAAAGAGTAATTTACTCCCAGCGTAGCCTCCCTCCCCCCCCCCCCCCCACCAGGAAGAGCCGCTCATTAATCAAACCAGGCCTCGCACATCAAAGCCAGTTCCCCCTTTCCACCACGGTATCCATCATCCCTTGGTTAGGTGCAGCAGAAACCTGAACCAATATGCTGCCCTTGTTGGACCAAGTCATTACCTGTTGTCGCTGGTGGCCTAGGGCTGGGGAGGGTGGGGACAGAGAGCCCAGCAGACCCTACTCAGGTGAGAGGGCAAGACCCAGTGCCTCTCTGGGTCTATTCAGGATGCAGACCAAAGGTGACCACCTGCTTAGTGATGTGCTCTCTTTAATCACCACAGACGAACCCACCTGTCCTCACTGCTCGATTGTGGTGTCTCTCTCTCACTTTTTCCTATATTGTGTGTCTACTAGAAATTATCTTGTTTGTTTGTCTCATTACTCTTTATTTTCTCTCGGTAAAGTGCAAGGTAAAGTGCAAGAAAGAAATAAGGTTGCTGTCTCCAGCATTTCTGGGTCCCTGAAGTATGTATGCACCTTGCCTGGCACGTAGAACTATCTCAATGCATCCATTTTTTTTAAATAAAAGGAGCAGGGCCTTCTGGGATCTTCCCACCATTCTGTACCCCCAGTGCCTCTTCTTCTCCCCCTTGCATCACCCCTTGCCTAAAACTATCATCGAGATCATACCCTCCCTTGGGAGAGGTTCCACCTGCTTGATTTCCTCAGTTTCTCCTCTGGGTGGTTAGTGACCTGTATTGATTATCCAGTGCTTTTAACAAGTTATACCAACATGTAAGAGCTCCAAATAGGCATGTCGTGGCATCTGAGGGGCCTTTGCCCTGAGGTCTGATCTGCTAAGGCCACGCACCGTGGCTCTGGGATATGGGCTCATGGGAACACTCAGCTGGGGCTGCTGCTCGAAGCTCGCCATGGATATTCAGTTCTGTAAGGAGCATTGGAGTGAGGGCCTTGATTCCTTGCCACACAGGCCACTCTACCTGGCACCTTGCTTCCATAAAGCCACACACTGAGAAGGCAGCGGCAGTGAGATTTTTCTTTTTCTAACCCAGTCATTGAAGTGGCATCTTTACAAAGTTGCCGCCTGCCATTGCTCCTCAAGGGAAGGGAGAAACTGCCACAAGGGAGGGACTTTATGGTGGAGGCCATTGTAGAGGCCCCTAGGGCAAGGCAGGGGGAATACAGTCAGAGCACACGTTTGTGGGCAGATATAAAAAGACCACAATGAGGGCTGGGAATATGGCCTAGTGGTAAAGTGCTCGCCTTGTATACATGAAGCCCTGGGTTTGATTCCTCAGCACCACATATATAGAAAAAAGCCAAAAGTGGTGCTGTGGCTCAAGAGGTAGAGTGCTAGCCTTGAGCAAAAAGAAGCCAGGGACGGTGCCCTGAGTCCACGCCCAGGACGGGCAACAAAAACAAAATAAATAAGCAAACCAATTAACCACCAAAAAAAAAAAAGACCACAATGAGACCTGTTTGTGAAAGATACATGAGCACAGTATCATATGTATGTATGGAGGTGTCACAATGCAGTCCTCTCCTGATGTGCTGTTAATACATGCCCGGGAAAAGGGGGTGGGGGAAGCAATGATAAACACTATTCACCGCTTGCGGATTATACATTAACAATGACATAGGCACAAGGATGTTCTTCGCTTGGTCAGACGGGGTATGGTCCACAAGCCTCCCAACAAGGGGAGTTGAAAGGAACTTATGGGCTTTCTAGGATGATAAAATGCTGTGCATTGAAGCGAAAAGGAGAAAATGAATGGACAGTGTGCCATGACCCAAACTATATAAACATTGAAAGATCGACTTATGTGTGTGAACCAAAAAAATATTTTTTTTAAAAAAGGGTTTCAACGTGGAGATTTCAGGGAGATTTCGGCAAGGAGTCTGAGTGAGTCCACTGGCTGCACACCAATGCCTGTCATTGCCTGCGTGTGATTTCTCTACTGCTAGTGTTAGTGTTAGATTTATCCAACATTAGCAGTGTACCTGGGGCTCCAAAGGCACTCATGGTTGCCTGCTTTTGCTGCTTAACTAGGAACAAGGGAAAGGAAGATTCACAAGTTGCATAGACTGACTTGCACAGCGAACAAGTTCTACCTGGTGTCTGGATAGATAGGTTGTGTTCTCTGGCTAGATTCTGGCTTGTTGTAAGAATCCACATCATTTCACCCTGGCCCTGCACTCACACCCCTGCTCACACCTTGGTACCCAATGGCCATGGTCCTCATGACATATTTTTCCCCTTGTCGCCCTCATCTACCACAGGGTTTGATGTAACACCACGCAATAACTAAGAACCCGACTCATTTTCTGTTGTGTTATAATTCACCCTGTGAGTTTTTAACTTTCTACCACCAAGTCAGAACTGGGGTTAACCGTTTCGTTTGATTCAAACACTTAGGAGGGACTTTCTATGCCATTGTACCTTGGGTTGTTTTTGTTGTTGTTGGAGTTTCAACAAGTTGTACAAGGGAGTTACAACCCAACACGTCAACAGCAAAGGAAGGGATGACATTACCCAAAAAAAGAAATGTATTCATTCCCTGACTTAAGAAATGGGAGCCTCACTGTCTAACACCTTCATACTAACAACAAAATCCTGCCTTGGGGGTCGGGGGGAACTTAGCATGCCCATCTAAAGTGTCTAATGCTTCTTGGTCAGAATCACCTCTTCCATCGTTCCCCCCAGATTCATTTCACAGGGCCCACTTCCTTCATCACACAGGTTAACAGGGGGCAAATACCACACTATACCTTTCTTTGTAAAGACGACATCAGGGTGAAAGAAGATGTGGATGCGACCCATGGCCTTCTGTAGAGTGAGACGTGTGGGGAGGGCCTGCTCCATGCGCCTCGTCGAATCCACACCCCATCTCAATGCTGTACCCTTCACGGCTAAGAGAAGCTAAAGCCCACACTCATGGTGCCATGCGCCCAAGCTGCCGAAGACTGAGGAAGAAAGTTTTTCTTCCAAAGCTGTTATCATTGTGTGACATTTTGTCTTTTAAGAGTGAGAGGGAGGGCTGGGGATATAGCCTAGTGGCAAGAGTGCCTGCCTCGGATACACGAGGCCCTAGGTTCGATTCCCCAGCACCACATATACAGAAAACGGCCAGAAGTGGCGCTGTGGCTCAAGTGGCAGAGTGCTAGCCTTGAGCGGGAAGAAGCCAGGGACAGTGCTCAGGCCCTGTGTCCAAGGCCCAGGACTGGCCAAAAAAGAGTGAGAGGGAAAGATTGCTTTTCCTGCAAAGATTAACCTCCAAGCTCAGACTCAGATGCTAAATTAGGATTGTGCATCCCTGGGCACAAAGACCTCACGGACAGCGCCCAGGCCCAGCGTTCAAGCCCTGAATTCTTTTGCTCAAGGCTAGCACTCTACCACTTTCAGCCATAGCTTCACTTCCAGTTTTCTGGTGGTTCCTTGGAGATAAGAGTCTCACAGACTTTCCTTCCTGGGCTGGCTTTGAACTGTGATCCTCAGGTCTCAGGCTCCTGAGTAGCTAGGGTGACAGTCATGAGCCACCAGCGCTGGGCAATCCTTCTGTTTTTTGTTTGGTTTTTTTTTAAGACAAGGTCAGTAGAGCCCAAAGTGCCAGGATCACAGGCATGTACCACCACACCCAACTCATTTTCTCAAATTTCAAACGTGATATAACAAGACAGTAAACAGATTATACTGTATTTGACAGATGATAAGCCATGGGCAGAGCATTTAACAAGCTGCCCGGTGTTTCCATGTGTTTGCAGGAAGATCTGTATTCAGTGATTTTTTTTTTTTTAACTATCGTATGACTGGTGATCTCACCTGCACAAAAAGCGTCGCCCTGATTTCCTTGGTGAGATCTCTTTCCCATGAAAAGCAGTGGGCTGCAAGAGTTTAAAAATCAAGAGGCATGATTTGATTGGCCAGCCTGCTCACTGACATTGGAAGTTCCTGGTAGGCTGTCAGGTTTCTCTGAGTATTCAGTGAACTACATTTGAAACCTAACTGTATCATGCTACAAGTTGGTCATGAAGCCCAAACATTGGAAAACCACATGTGGGTCTCCATTCAACATGAACCTTCACTTGTGCTACAATGGTGATCCTTCTTCCCGGTGGGTGGCTGCTTTCGATGACGTGTATATCACATAGAGAGGAGTGACATCCCAGGAAGAAATGGTTCCTTTCTATGTCAAGATCTACAGTGGAGACAAGATTTCAGAAGTGAAATCTGAATGTAAATCACAGTTACAGTGGGGGAAGTGACTCCACATTGTCCTCCAGGCTGGATGTCCAGCTCAGCAGAGATCTCAGGCTCTTGATGATGGTGGAGAGCTATGCAACCTTGAGCCTGTTGCCTTCCCTGTGAAATGGGAAGACATACTATTCCTGAATTACAGTGTTATGAAGACAGAATGAGACAGAAGGCAACGTTATCAGCACAGTCTCTAGTAAACACTCAATCCATGGCGGTTATGGGGTTGTTGTATGCTACTAGCAGTGTCCCCACCACCACCATCACTATAATTATTGTCACATCCTCACCACCTCTGTCATCATCTTCAACATCACCACCACCATCACCATACAACATCATTATCATTGCAGCCACATGAGAAGTCATCTAGACTGGAGGATTCCTTTCTGAAAAGGGCCTTCAGGAAATAGCACTGAAAACGAATCTCAAGGGGCATATTTATTGGAGTCATTGCCACCATTGTTACCATGGTTATTGCAATTGTCGCATATTTATTGCAATATTGGTATTCCCGAGTCCTAAGCGGGACTTTTCGGGATGTTCTGAACTGACTCCAGCCATATTAGGAAGCATAAAGTCCTTTCTTCATTACTAAGCCAGTGTTCTTGGTTAAAAGGCAATCATTATGCCAAAAGAGAATGATTGGGCCACTGCGTCTTCCCAAAGCCCAACACAGTGCTAACCGCAATATTGAGTGCAATAATGAGCATTCATTGTTTGTACTGCAATTGATGCTTTATCTACATTAATTCACTTAAGTCTCACAATAACCCAGCAAGGAAGGTATGACTGCAGTTCTCCATTTATAAACTGGGAAAGTGGGGCTCCAGGGAGGGGGTTAAAATATCATATTTAAGGTCATCAAGCTAGAAAGCATGGTGCACAGTCAGCATTCAGAAATGCTGACTGCATATACCAAGCCAGGCAGAGAACTGAACCCAGGCGTTTCAAGCCCAGGGTTCAGGTTCATGACTACATGCACACTTACACTACTTAGTAAGAACTCTTTGGAGGAGACTTACATTGTCATCCTCTGAGTATCTGGGTGTTTTTTGTTTTTGTTTTTGTTTTTTTAATAGAAGAAGCTCTTTCTTTGCAGCCACCGAAGTCTTTCTTTACAATGTCTCTGTCTCCGCCTTCATCAGTGTTGAGTGGCTGGGCCGTCTCCATCTCTGTGACAAGCCTTCTTCAGTCACCCAAGGCATGGTCCCAATAGTCCAGGTGTTTGCAGAGTCCTGGAGTCACATCTCCTGCCTTTTTACCCTCCTCCTCCCAGCTGCACCATCTAACTGTCTGTTCCCCAAAACAAACCCATCTTTCTCAGAAGCACTAGCAGAGGCACTGTCCACCAGAAGAAGAAACACAATCGATTTTAGAAGAAAGTGTGCAAGACTTTGGGACACTAGGTGAGGTATAAAATCAACTGCTGTCTCTCTCTGGGCTCGGGAGAAGACATGCCTGGGTGGTCTCTCTCTTCTTCACAAATCTCTCCCTCTCTCTCTCTCTCACACACACACACACACACATACACACACCCGCAGACACACACACACACACACACACACACACACACATCTGGCCAAGGAACATCTGCATATTACCAGGTAAATAAAACTTTGAAGGGAGCAGAGCTGCCCAATTAAAGGCTCCGGGTGCATCACGGGTGATAAAAACACTTCATGTCTGCGGGAGTATCTTTATGGAAATGCCAGCACTGGCTCACCAGTTGCATGCAAATAAGTCACGCAGGTACCATAATGGCATCATCTGGCCACCTTGTGCATACACGAAAGGGCTGATGGATCTTGGGTGTGTGGGCACCTTGAAGAAGCAGCTCCCTTTTAGTAACCCCGCCGTCAAGAGTCTGTGATTCCCCAATAGGATAAACTTAGCTCCACCTCTGAGCCCGCACATCATTCATTATAAACCCCAACCTGTCACACAGCTCCCCTAATGAGGGTGTACATCTTTTGGCAGCCTCAGGACAGTAGTAACTTACTTCATGACATATTCTGGGAGTTTTATGTGCCTATTCCATAAAAAGAAAAAAAAGAGAGGAGAAGAAAGAAGAAAACGAAATGCACTGTTTCCATAGCAATGTGGAGTCTTCTGGGGGAGCCCCATGGTGACAGAACCCCCCCCCCCACCATGTTCTTCTGGGAACTGCTCTTTTCATTTGGTTTATTTTTTTCTAGAAGTTTCTCTGAAACTTGCTCCCCCCTCCTCTACCCACACTGCAAGCTCCTTGCTCTGCACTCACTCCGTAGAAGACCGAATGGCACATCCCTTCAGATCAGCCAGCCTGTCCGGTGGGCTCTGTGAGTCTCAGAAGCACTGGCAGCACCCATGAAACCTGAAGAAGATGAGACTCATCACTTTTACCAGTGTAGGATTGAGACAACGCTTTACGAGGAGGAGTGCATTAAAAGAGCGGCTGATATGAAATCGTGTCTGTGCGTGGCTTGCTGTGGCTTACCAGGTGAAAATACACTAAAAGAGCTCAAAAGAGCCAAGTTCTACTTCTGGATCTCCCATGGACTTGGAACACAGGTGACACATTCCCCAGCTTTGCTTCAGGGGTCATCCTGACTTTGGGTTTGAAGAGCCCTGCCTTGCATCCCTGGGCTATTAAAATGACGAATACATGGGGTGATCCATGGAGAGCATCATACCATAGCACTGTAAAGCACCTCGTAAATGTTAGCCCTTCATCTGGAACAGGCCCCACCAGGCAGTCTTCCTCCAATCAGAACTCAGTAATTAACTCGTCAATCTACACGTCCAAACTCCATCAATAGATTTGCATGTCTGTTTGCTCAAATACAGGCTCCATTAGAGAGTGCAGGGATTCCTTCCAGCTCTTTAGCCATCTGTTTATCTTCTTTAGAGAAAATTGTTTTTTTGTTTGTTGGTTTTTTTGTGCTAGTCCTCAGGGCTGAACTCAGGGCTGGGCGATATCCCTGAGCTCTATCACTAGAGCCACAGCTCTATACCCATCTTGTTTGGGTGGTGGTTCATTGGAGATAAGAGTCTCAACAGACTTTCATGCCTGGGCTGGCTTCAAACAGTGATCCTCAGACCTCAGCCTCCTGAGTAGCTAGGATCACCGGCATGGGCTACCAGCTTGAGGGAAAAAAAATTAAGGAATTTAGGCCAGACTCGATAGCCAGATGGTAGAGCCAGAGACTAGAAACTACTCAAATTTTGCATGAATTTTGGAAGGAGTGTGGAGAGGGATTACTGAGCAGCTCTTCCCCAAGGTTCATGGTCTTCAGGCTTAGAATCCCTCAGTGGTCTGTGTGTCTAGCCTGAGATCAAGTGTGTGTTTCTCATATAGATAACGAATGAATAGAGTATAATCCCTCCAGAACCCCTACCATCTCAAAATGTGCCACCTTCTCATGCAATGATGATCCCAGAGCACATAATTCAGCCCCAATACTATGAGCACCCCAACACACATGCAGAGAGTCCCCCCACCATCACCCCTTCCACAATCTAACAGCTGTCTGCATAGAGCTCCACAGACCAGGTGAGCCGGAAGCTTGGGTGTCTTGTCTTGTTCTGGTGTGTTATTACATCTGGATCAATTCTTAATCCTTCAGTTTAGCTTTGAGCTGCCTGGTGACCTCCGACAGATCTGAAATAATCCTTCCTCAGCACCCAGGTAAGTGACTTCTCATCGCCTGTAGCTCAGTGACATTTGAGGCTTTGCCAGAGGCCATCCATCCCCTCCTCTGAAGGCAGGCAGTGTGGCTCTCGCCACCAACAGCTCAAAGCAGGCAGACCGAGAAGGCTGTTAGCCAAAGGTGAAATCAACAAGCTCGGGTCCGTTGTGCCTTCGCTGTAGGAAGAAAGAGGCCGGGCCTGTCACCTACCCACTGTACCTCTGTGCTAACAAAAACCTCCTGTGATGCCCTGAGAGTGTTTCCCCTTAGTGAATAAGTCCAGAATTTGTTCCTTTAGGACCAGGGCCAGCTCATTGGGCTAGCCTTGGAAAACAGGCCAATTGCTGAATCAACCATTTAACTTCTCCAGCAATCCCATGTACTCATTACTACTGTCTCCATGGCACAAGGCAAGAATCATAGTCTCAGGAGGGCATTTCCCTACCCAAGTAGTGTAGACCATAAAGGCTGAATCTTGAATCCAAGGTCAAACTCATCTGGTTTTATTTCCTAGACTCTTGATCACCTCAAATACTGGCCTGACCCTTTCCAGAAGTTTCCGTGTCCAAACTCACCTGGAAGGAGTGGAAAGTTCTGTCCCTGAAGAAACCCAATGGGAGAAAAGGAGGGAGAGGGGGATGACACTTTCCAAAGAGAAATATACTCATTACCTGACTTATGTCACTGAACCCCTCTGTACATCGACTTTACAATAATACATCACTGGTCATAAAAGAAATGCAAGTCAAAACAACACTGAGATTCTACCACACCCCAGTAAGAATGTCCATTATCAGGAAAACTAGTAATAACAAATGCTGCCTGGGATGTGGCCAAAATGGAACCCTACTACATTGTTGGTGGGAATGTAAACTTGTTCAACCACTCTGGAGAGTGGTATGGAGGTTCCTCAGAAGGCTAAACATAGAGCTCCCCTATGACCCAACAGCCCCACTTTTGGGCATCTACCCAAAAGATTACAAGCAAGAACACACTAAAGCCACCAGTACAACTATGTTCATCGCAGCACAATTTGTCATTGCTAAAATATGGAACCAACCCAGATGCCCCTCAGTAGATGAGTGGATCAGGAAAATGTGGTACATATACACAATGGAATTTTATGCCTGTATCAGAAAGAATGACATTGCCCCATTCATAAGGTAATGGAAGGACTGGGAAAAAATTATACTAAGTGAAGTGAGCCAGACCCAAAGAAACATGGACTCCATGGTTTCCCTCATAGGGAATAATTAGTACAGGTTTAGGCTAGTCATAGCAGAAGATCACAAGAGCCCAGTAGCTATGCCCTTATGAACACATAAGATGATGTTAAGTGAAATGAACTCCATGTTATGGAAACGAGTGTTACATCACTGTTGTAATCATTTTCAACATGCCATGTGAAACCGTAGCTTTTTTTGTTGCTGTTGTTGTTCCTCTTGTGACCCCTTACTGTGGTTGTGCCAATGCTATCACTGTATCTCATTTGAGTGCCCTGGATACTGTATATACTTGTATTAGAACTATGGAAGGGAAAATGAATATCAAAATCGAGAGACAAAGGATAAAAAGACAAATGACCCCAAAAGCAATACTTACAATACCATTTGGTGTAAACCAACTGAACAACTCATGGGGAAGAAAAGGAAAGGGGGAGGGGGGAGGCAGGGTAAATAAGGAGGAGGTAACAAGTTGTACAAGAAATGTACCCACTGCCTTACGTATGAAACTGTAACCACTCTGTACATCACTTTGACAATAAATAAATATTTTTAAAAGGGGAAATGTAGATCAAAGCCACCATAAAAGAATTTTTTAATGAATCTCAAGTTGAAGTCATGCCTGGCCCAAGGTCAAGGCACAGATCACCTCACTCCCTGCCTCAGTTTCCTCCCCTGAAAGGTAAAGATCAAGGAAGTTAAGGCATATTATTGCAATTTGAAAATTAAGTGTCTTATTATCGAAAAAACATCCTTTAAGTGAAGTGTTCATACTTTACCATTTTTGTATGCTGCTACCAGAGGTAGAAGTCAAAACTCAAGGCCTGGACGCTGTCCCTTAGCTTTTTATTATTATTATTATTATTATTATTATTATTATTACTACTACTACTACTACTATTGCTCAAGTCCACTTGAGCCACACAGCTCCACTTCTGGCTTTTTGTTGGTTAATTGGAGATAAGAATCTCATAGACTTTCCAGTCTGACTGGCTTTGAACTATGATCTTGAGTAGCTAGGATCATAGATATGATCCACCAGCACCCAGCTGGTATTCATACATTCAATGAACTCTGACATGATAGATCATATGACATTCACACCTAACGATAGGCATAGAGAGTGGTGAAATCTCACACATCAGGACGAGTCTTCCTTTTGAAAAATTAGGGATAGCTCCTTCTCCCCTCACACCTCCCATCTCTCCAGGTGATGCCTCCCTATGACACTTACGTGGCAGCTCAGTCCCCCTAATGCCCCTCATTTCCCAGAGAGTCTTTGTGAAGGATCCCATGAAGAAGATGCTACTGTGATGGATGTTCCCGTTACGACAGCAGGGCACTGACAAACTCCAGCCTCATACATCACCAGGGCTATCAGGACTGGCACTTGGGTAATGTATTCTGTGAGTACATCATCAGAACGCTGTCACTCTGGGATGGATTCATCAACCAAAGGGGCCATCGTAAAAGGAAAGGAGAAGGGGTCATCAGAGGAAGGGGCATCTTGATGAGGAGGAGGTCCTAATGCTGACACACAGGGCATCCAAGACCCCTAGCGGAGAGATGTTCCAGATGGGCATGGGGCACCGAAATGAGGTGGCATTTATCCTCCAATCCAGGAACCCTGGGATCTGGCCATGAGTCATCTCATCACTCTCACAGAGCCCTCCTGACATCTTTCCTTCATCTCTGCCCTGGCTTCGCCAGCTCTGATCATTATGTCAGAAAGAGAAGCCCAAGGAATGCCGCTCCAGGGAGATTCTCTACATAAAGGCTGAGTGGCACATACGTATGCTTGTCTAGTCACTGCCTTGTAGACCTGATATTCAACAGTCATAGACCGGGCCCTCTTTCTCAACGTGACCTGGCTCATAGGATGCTAATTTTATTCATGGGATGCACGTCAATCTGCTGTTTGTTTTGGTACCACTCAATTCACTGATCTCCCCTCCCTCATTCCTTTTGTGGTTTCAGGAAAGGTAGTGACATGAGCTTGATGAGCAGAGGGTTAGGCTCCATCTCAAAACTTGACACCACTGGGTATGAATTCAGTATGAATTGGATGAGCTTGAGCCTTTCTATACCATTGCATACCTCCGTAAAATGCCAAGGAGATGACTCCCAACTTGAGCTGGTTGACAGGGCTACACAGAAGGGTGTTAAATAGAATCGCTCACACATGATGCCTACGTGCATCTGATCATACAAAGTAGTATTTATTGAAATAAATTCTAGGAAATGGAAACAAGAGGGTTTTTTTCCCTCCTCTTCGCTGTTATATTTTTGTTGTTTCATTTTCCTTTTATCTTGTTTATTTGTTGATCTGTCTTTGGGAATGTAAGGGGAGGCACTGAAATTGCGGGACAAGGGGTGAACAGCAGTGGTACTCGCTATGTGGAAAATGAACTGTGGGAGGGAAAAACTGGGAGAGAGCAAGGGAAGGGTAACATTGTCCAAAAGGAAATATACTCTTTACCTGACTTAGGTAACCTTAACCCCTCTGTACATCACCTTTATAATAACAATGCAAAAATTTTAAGGTAACTGGAAAAAATTGCATATAGCCATGCACCAGTGGGTCATGCCTATAATCCTAACTACTCAGGAGGCTGAGATCTAAGGGTCACATTTCAATGCCAGCCCAGGCAGGAAAGTCTGTGAGGTTCTTATCTCCACCAAACTACTCAGAAAAAAACAAAATCAGTGCTGTGGCTCAAGTGGTAGAATGCTAGGCTTGAGCAAAAGAAGACCAGGGACAGTACCCAGGCCCTGGATTCAATCCCCAGGACTGGCATTATGATGATGATGATGATGATGATGATGATGATGATGATGATGATAAGAAAAATGCCTACGGCCTGGCCTGTCTGTAAGTTGCCTTTACTAACTGATAGCTCTGTTATTGACAAGAGTCAACAGTGATTAAATACTGTGAGTTTGAGGAACTGTATTTTTTAGCATTGATAGTCTTACTTAATCCATAAAATCATCACATGATAGAAACATTACTAAACTTATGCCAATATGCCTATTTTAAAATCTGGGCCTCAGAGAGATTAAATGTATGTGGATTGCCAGGATTCAAAAACTAGGCCCAGAATTCAAAGGCAACTGACAGTTAAACTCCAGTCATTATGCAACCCTGATATAAATAAGACACACAACTACCCATTTACAAGCCCACCCTGAGTTCTTCCCAATAAACTACAAAGTCCAGTATACTAGTGTCTCAGCTTTGAAAAGATAGACCGACTTTTGGAAACAGCAATTTCCTTGCAAGCGTTGCTCTGCCAATACAAGAGATCCATGTGTGTCCAGGCTACAATGGTGTTACAACAATGACTTCAAATGTCATCTTCGGGAACCTCTTGGTAAGCTTTTCACTCCTGGCATTGAATGCTGATGGCTCAGAAGGCCAGAGCATATTATAGGAGTTCGAGGAAATCCCTCCCAAATGTTCAAACCCCCTGTTTCCCTTGGTACTTACATAGAAACCCAGTTTGCTCAGACACAGTTCAGAGTACAATAGGCCTGCCTTCAGGAGTAGCCAGACGTCATTGGTGAATTACAGTAACCCCAGGTTGTGGCTTCTTAGCCACAAAGAATAGGAGAAATGGACAGAGAGCTCTGTGACCTGAGGAAAGATGGTGAAACTTGGATCCAGAATGCCTGAGCTATTAACTCCCCAACCAGTTCTCAAGCTGTAGGTAAACCATTTTTTTTCTTTGCTCCTTAGAACATTGTTCTTGTAGTAGTTAAGGCATAAATGTGTAAGATGTCTATCTCTACGGTTTTTCTACAATCTACCATTCATGGAACACCCAGCTGTGTGCTCACCTTACTTGCAAAGATCCAGACTAGAACAAAGGAGACCCAACAAAGGGTGCAGGATATGATGCGTTTACATCAAGTCTCTGCCACATACAAAGTAAAAAATGCTAACACCACAGATTTGTGTATCCGCCCTGGTAATGGTGAAATTTAATTTCAGCAGAGAGCTTCGCTATCACATAATGGTGCATCATTTCACTAGGTTTTTACTTCCCCCTAGCAAATGAAGTACACGGGGAAAGGAGGAGAGAAAAAAAAAACAATTGAAGAGAACATACATTGTTTTATTGTCTTGTGAAATTGCTGGGTTTCAAGCCAATCAAATGCCTAAATGTTCAAGTTCTCTGGGGTGATACAAAGTGCAGAACATCTCTGTTTGCGAAGCTAAATTTAATAAACAGAGTAATCCCCTGGCAGACCCTGGGATTTTTCTAATATCTTGATGGTGTCAGGGGACAGGGCCTTGATATGTGAAAAATGGCACAAGACCCTACCACCAAGACTAACTAGAAGCAATTGCCCAGTCTTGGAGGCAGACGCTTTCTATGGTGGTGCTGAATCTGACATAACTTGAATCACCTGTGCACTGAACACAAGCCATGGGTTGCTTTCCACACCTGGGTGCTGAACCACGGATCTTTATATCCAACATTTCCCAGCCCCATCTTAAGTCATGTTCACAGCTTGAAGTCAGGTGTCAGTGGCTCATGTGATCCTTAGCTACTGGAGAGGCTGAGATCAGAGGATCTCATTGCAAAGCCAGCTCCAGCAGAACAGTCCTTCCTTCTTGCCCCTCCTATCTCTTTCACGGTTTTAATAATTGTCATTATGCTCTTTTCATACACACATGGAATATACTTCAATCACACTCACTCCCCATCCTCTACCCTCTCTGCCTCCCTGCTTTGAGTTCCTTTAATGTATTTATAACCTAGCCCTGTAAGTTAAATAACATTCCTTCCGGTGTTGTCCATTTAATCACAGAAGTTACAAATGACGCCAGTGGACAGACAGTACCACCCCAATGGAGGAGCCTCAGGGTCCTTAAAAGACTTGTGAGATGAGAACTGGCCAGGCAGCCATTTTTGTAGCACGCCATTTTGCAGCATCCATCCATTCCACAGCAACTGGCACCCGTGAATCCTATTGGAGAATTGCATAAGTGTCCAACAGTGGCCTTAGCTTATATCTCACTGGGGCAAGAGAAATAAATCTCTTTGCTACATGTAGAGGCACAACTCAAAGATACTTAAATTCCAGAGCATCCATCCAGGATTAGGCAAAGGCTGGCAATCCCCCAAGGTGACCCTCCTCTTATTGAATTTCATCTCAGCCCTGTCCTGCTTTCTCTACTCCTTTGCCTGCCAGCTTCTGCCAGGAGTCTGCCCTTCACTGTTCACACAGGAATCCTCATCTCCCAGAACCTGCTTTTGGAATGTGTCAGCTAAGACAACCTCTCTCCAGAAGCCATGGTGCTTATCTACCCTGCTTCTTAGGGAATATGTAGACAACTAGCATCACCATATAATCCCCAGTTTTATAGTATCTCATGCTTAGATATCATTGTCTATCTTTTGCTTGGTTTCCTGAGCACTGGTTTGTACCACATATTTCTCTATGTCCAAATATTTCCTAAAAACAAATAAATAATGTAAAGGAGAACAAAAGGATAAAGGCCATTGAGCACTTGCCGTATGTCTCTTGGGACCTGTTATCTAATTAGGAAAGCAGTTTTTATAAAGGACATGATGAGAGCTGGGACTGTGGCTTAGTGGCAGAGTGCATGGCTAGCATACATGAAGCCCTGGGTTCAATTCCTCAGCACCACATACACAGAAAAAGCTAGAAGTGGTGCTGTGGCTCAAGTGGTAGAGTGCTAGCTTTGTGCAAAAAAAAAAAAAAGCTCAGGGACAGTGCTCAGGCTCTGAGATCAAGGCCCAGGGCTGGCATAAATAAAAATAAATAAAAGACATTATGATCCACACCACCCCCATATAATTGAGGGCTGGGTCCCTCAGAGGAGGAACCATTGTGACACACAACTCCAATAGCAGCCATGAACAGAAGATTCTGGGTAAAAACACCCCCTCAGGAATTCAGAGTGAATGGTCCCCACTAGAATTCTCCTCAAAAAAAAATTTTTTTAAAAAGACAAAGAAACTTCCCTACGGCCACTGCTAGGGAGGGACAGAACCTGTCTTTGACCAAGTGGCCCCAAAGTTCTTGGCCAGGATTCCTCCTGGTTTTTTAAGATCTGTGGCCTCTTTCATTTATCCCCCAGTGAGCTTTCAGATGGCTGTGCTCCTTGTGCGTAGAAGAGAACATTTTTAATAATATTAAGACAAACATGTGTGCATCTTTAAAATAGTTCATTTTTATTCTTTGGCCAAAGTCTATAGAAGTCTCTTCACAAGGTCCAAAGACCAAGGCCGGGGGCAGATTTCCAACGGAATCTGAATGAGAAGTTACCAAGAAAGATATCAAGGCCCTGCCAAGCTGAAGAAAATCAGGACTGTTCTTCCCAGGGCAGCCAGGTTTTTTGCTTTTCTGATTTTCTGGCTGGCTGCCTTGCTGGCTACTTGCTTGGCAGTGAGCCCCCCACCCCCGATCATGATGGAGAATGGCAGGCCTAAACGTGATGCCACCACTCCCTGTCAGCTTCCCGGTCTAGAAAAAAAAAATTGAAGTTTCAGTCCCAGAAATTGCTGTTTTCAAAAGTGACATGGCCAGTGCATTGTGCCTTTGACAGAGAAGAGAACTTCAAATGAATCTCTCAAGATAACTGACAGGCCTTTCAAATTATTAAAGCCTGGCTATTGGGGCTGGGCCAACGTGAGCATCCATCCCTGTACCCATAACCTACCTATTCACAGCATTTACACTCCGTTGTTTGGCCCATGAGATAAGGACTTCGTGCCTGTCATCCTAGCTACTCAGGAAGCTGAGGTCTGAGGATCATGGTTTGAAGCCATTCTGGGCAGAAAAGTCTATGAGACTCATTTCCAAAAAGCTACTCAGAAAAAGCCAGAAGTAGCATTATGACTCAAATAATAGAGCCCTAGCCTTGAGCACAGAGAGGCTCAGGGATAGCACCCAAGCTCTGAGTTCAAGCCCCAGAACCAGCTAAATAAATAAATAACCAACCTGTGGAAAACAGAGCTGGAATGTGGCTCAGTGTTACTGTGCTAGTGCAGCAAACATCAGGCCCTTAGTTCAAAGCCCCATACTGCTTGCTCAAAGAGGATGAATCAAAACATAAACACCAATCTTCTAAGTGTTTGGAACACATTTAAACAGTTATTTTTTATTAATAAACACTATGAATATGCAGAAAGCCAGTCTGGATTCAGGATCTTAAAGCTGTACTTTTATTTGAATGAAGAAAACAGATTATCCTCTTGAGTTTGACTGTATTTTTTTTCATTTGTGTGTGTGTGTGTGTGTGTGTGTGTGTGTGTGTGTGTGTGTGTACTGGAGCTTAAACTTGGAGCTTAAACTTAGCATTTTTGTTAAAGGCTAGTACTACTCCTCCACTTGAACCACAAATCCTCCTCCAGCCCTTTGGGTGGTTAATTGGAAATAAGAATCTCACAGAGTTTCCTACCCAGGCTGGCTTTGATCTGCACATTCTCAAATCTCAACCTCCTGAGTAGCTAGGATTACAGTTGTAAACCACCAGTGCCTAGCTTGCCTGTAATTTCATTTTATTTTTACCCTTTCATCTGACAAGACTTTTCTGTTCCAACACTCCAACACACACACACACACACACACACACACACACACACACACGTACAAATATACATTTGACAGCTGTGGTCATGATATTCCCATCATTTTGTTCAAGGTCATTTTCTGAGTGCATAATAAATCCCAGGCAGGTGTTGCAAGGAGCCAGCAAATGGCAAGGCTGAAGTTCCAATTACAGAGAAAACTGTTGCCTAGAAGACAGGACATGATTATTTTTTTAAATGATGGCCAATGCCCCCTTTCTCTGTGGTACATATCATTTATCGTCTTCCTTTGGCATTCAGCATGTCACATGACCCCTCTGCCATCCTGCACAGCAGACATCATTATTGGATGAAATGACTTGCCCAAGGCCACAGAGATGGTAAGCGGAAACGCCTTGACTCGGGCTCAATTGCATTTACCATACGCCCTGTGCCTCCTTTGTGCTCTTTTGCCTCCTAGAATTGTTTGAGCATCGAATGCCTTACCTTCCTCCCATTGCCAGCTGATTCTAGGGCAGGTAAGTAATAACCCAGCAGGTCCCACCACACCGTGCTGGGTTTAAGGTGTTGAAGCAGAAAGAGTCTGAAGGAGAGAGGCAAAATGTTCTCCCCGCTGCCACTCCAGGAGCCCGACACATCCCTGTGCTCACAGATGCCACCGTTAATGTCCTTTCCCCCAGAAGATTCCAGCAGGGGATATGGGGGGGAAAATCCATCATGGCCCTGAACATAATATTGATGAATGATCTCATTAACCTGGCAGCCTGCACCATGTCAACAGCAGCTCCAGCCCCTTGAGTGAAGACTGGCTCAGCATTCTCATTCTTCTTCCATCCCCAGTGACACACACACACACACACACACACACACACACACACACACACACACACACACACCCCGCCCACTAGCTTCACGGCTCCATAATGACCCCGGATAATTGGTGTCCCACATAGCAACTCTCCATACCCACACAACCTGAAAGCTAGTGAAGAACTTTTCTCACACAAAGGCATGGACTCTCAGAAGAACTGGATAAGATTCTACCAAAGTCCGAAGGACTTCAAACCAGTAATGGCTGGTCCCGATGCCCTGATCTTGACTCAATCCTGTACCAACTTTTCCCAGATTTTTTGTACAGTCTACAACACCATCATTTCCCCATCAGTCTGCCAACTGATCCTATGGGGTAGACTTCCCAACCACAAAATTTTATAAGAAACTTGACTGTGTGATTGAAAATGTGTGTATAAGACTAAATCTCCAAAAGTAGAAATCTTGCCTTAGAAGAAAAAAATAAATAGGAAATAAGAGGGGGAAGAGCAGAGAAAGAGAATATAGCACTCAAACAGGGATTATGGTATCTTGCAAAACTTTTGTCACAAAGGGATCATCAAGGGTGAGAGGGAAGGGAGAAGGAACTTGGAGGTGAATAGGATTGAAATCCATGATGTGTGTGTGTGTGTGTGTGTGTGTGTGTGTACATGTGTGCATTTGAAGATAGCATAATTAAACCCACAAAATACTGTTTAGAAAGGGAAAAGAAAGGAGAGAGGGTAAGGAAATGTAATAGTGGGGATGAACTTTCTCAAAATAGATTATTTATGCATATCTATGGAACTGCCACAATGAAATGCCCTTGTATTACTCATATGTACAAATTTTTAAAAAACAACAATTTTAAAAAACAACACTTGGCCAATGAAGCAGAGCAAATAGTATAAAACGAGAGAGAGAGAGAGATGATCATGACAATCATGTATGATAGAAGTAGAATTACAAGTCTGTCGGGGAAGAACATGGATTCTTTCAGAAATGTCTTAGGATATTTGATGCAGATCACTAACATACTAAATTTATTTAAGAGATAAGATTGAATGTCTACCTTGTACCATGTACAAAACAAAGACCTGGAGATGTAAAAGGTGAGACTGAGACCCAAATGAAAATCATTTCAAGTAGCATTGTGACTTCGGCGTATCAAGTGATCTCTTAGACAGACTTATATAGATTAATGGGAATTGGTTACTTCTTGAAAAAAAATGTCAGAAGTCATTTCAGAGGAGGATGCAATGAACAGGTCTTGATGGGTACTTATTCAAAATCCTTGCTGGTTACACGAAGTCTGACTTCCAGACTTGTGATACTCCACACTCGCCTCCCAGCCTATGATCCCTTGCACCCAACAGTAAGAAAGCAGGATGCTGAGTCCGAGGCTATACGAGAGCAGTGGCAGGTGTTTTGCTGGTCTGGGATGGAAGACAGTGCCATGGGTCTTCTATGTGTCCAACTCCAGGTCTACTAGTGGATGCCTTTGAGAGGTGCTGCCTTCAGTGTCTCCTCCTTGGATCCTGAGAACTTCACCTGACAGAGCTGGTGATGTTGGCAGCTGATCTGCATCTTTCTTAAGCAGACAGAATGACATGATGGCAACAAGATTCCTACTAGATGAGGGGACAAGAAACCCATTTGTGAATGGCTCCAGAATGACAGGAGTCAGGGTAAGGAGAAGTGACCTCGGGAGTCCCGAAATCAAGGGTTACCTTGTGACCTTGTGATACCCTGTGACCTCCATCTGGCCCTTCAACTCAGAGGCCACCAAGACTTATGTTCCCATTAACATGCAATCAAGGAGAGGATCTCTTACTATCCAATTGTAATAGTAACCATTAGCAGAGAGGTTGTGGCAACTCATGGGACATTATTGGCTTAGTACAAACCCTGGAACATAATGAATACTCACAATAATACGGAGGAGGAGGAGGAGGAGGAGGAGGAGGAGCTCTTAACATCACAAATAAAAGAAAAGCAAGTTAGGCTCAGGCTGACTTGTAATGACATGACCAGCATTTTGCCCCTCCCTCAGGGAAGAAGATCAACTCCCCCAAGAATTGGTAGAACCCCTTTCTCACACTGGTCCTCAAATCCTAGACTGTCTAAACTCTCTGACCCTTCTCTATAAGAATGAGAATCCCACACATTCTTCCACATCACTGCGATTCAGGTCAGCCTCTGCCTCACTGCACAAAAGTGACCTGAACAGGGAGGGAATATATGATCTCCACCTGACTGGAGACACACACCTAGGCCTCATACAAGGCCTGGAGCTTTCCTGGAAACCTGGCTTAAAGTGCTGGGCGTTACTTCATGTCAGGTGCTAACTTTTATCTACTTTGTACCGTGCACCAGCAGCTTAGCTGAGGATGTCTACTTATTTGCTCATCCATCCTAAAAGGCCCACGTTCTTGCTAACTCTAGAGTGAGGCAGTCTTTAAGCTGCAACTTTTAAAGGACCATATGGTCCAGGTATCCTAACAAGGCAAGTAGAAGTATGTAAAATGGTTGTCAGGAACCCCTCTAACTCATAGATATAAGGGAGAAGAAAAGGTATTGGGAACTTGGAAGACAATGAGTCTGTTTGTGCCGGTCCTGGAGCTTGAACTCAGAGCCCGGGTACTGTCCATGAGCTTTTTTGCTCAAGGCTAGCACTCTATCACTTTGAGCCACAGCTCCACTTCCAGTTTTTGAGTAGTTCATTGGAGATCAGACTCTCACGGACTTTTCTGCCCAAGTTGGCTTCCAACCGTGATCCTCAGAGCTCAACCTCCTGAGTACTGAGGATGACAGGTGGAGAGCCACCGGTGCCCAGCTTCATGGTGAGTTTTTTATTTGGCTGGATTGCATGCTCTGTTTCTTATGGGGATAAGATGTGTTTGTTGTGAGTGGTTAGGGAATGAGAAGAGAACAAGAAGTGGGGGGTGGATGGGAGTGAGAGATGAGGAGGGGGTGGATGCATGAATCTGCAGACACAGTGGGTGAACTGTTTGATGAGCTTGCTGTTTGATGAAGCTGTGTGAGGAAGCGGGTTGAGGGGGACGGGTATACAGGGATGGGGGACAGTGCGATGCAATGTCCGTCTGTCTGCCTTCCTGCCTGTGGAGATTGGAGCAGAGAAACCAGTAACCCAGGCTCTGTGACCAATTGGGTGTCACCACCAACACCAAAAGCCACCAATGTTCCCAGTGGTAAATTTCACAGCCTGGATAGGCTCCACTGCAGAATTGAGCTTAGTGGCTTTAAGTAGCAACCTAGAGGAGAACGGACCTGCAGAAACCCTGTTATCAGCCCCTGAGTATGGGAAAACATTTGTGGCTTACAAAGAAAGCTTTGTTCAGCCTCCAATCACTCCTGCTTCTGAAAAATGCTTTTGCTTGCATTTGATTAGGACTTAAAAGTGCAGCTTAATACATTCCGCCTTGCCTGGAATGGGGATTCGTCTGTGGAAATTCAGGCGTTGTAATTTTCTTGTATGCACTTCCCTTTGGGGCTGGAGTTGCAAGCGAATGAGCCTGCCCTCTATGGGGCGATTCATATCCCTGAAAACCCTCTTCATTCATTCAATCCTCTGGAAAGGTGGCTCCATGAGGTGTCAATCACGAGTGAAGCAAAGTGCCAGTGGTTTCACTAAAACACAGATCTAAGTCCAATTCTTCCTTAGTTCCTTGTGCCCAATGGATACAAGCATTGGCATAACATCAATGCCAGTCGAAATCCAATCTTACTAAGGCATCCAGGCATAGCTCCTATTTCTAGCTCCCTTCTACACACACTCTGGAGCAGACCCAACATCGCTGTACACTGAAACATATCTTTTGTGCCAAGTCTCTGCCCCTACCTTTGTCTCTAATACCCTCAGGAATCCCTACCTCACAACTCAAAGTCACCTGAACTATAAAATCCACCTGACCATATGTGCAGGATATAAATGCATGTCTATCTGTCTGTGTACACACACACACACACACACACACACACACACACACACACACACACACACCTTATCTGCATATGCTCTGCATGTTGTGGGTGGCTTATCTGTAGCTTCTTAAATAAGTTGATTGATAGAATTCTGTGTTCTCCATTATTCCATAATCTCCTTCAGTGTGTAAACTGTGTTACTCTCATTTGTGAATCTACAACAGCCTACCACAGGACCTGGCACACAGGAGATACTCAAAGGGTGTGGTTTTAGGTGTACAGCTGCATTTCTCCCTCTGTTACTTTGAAATCTACATTCATAATTTTAAGAAACCAAACAAACAAGGAGTCAGGCATCCTCCTAAGATATTTGATTTTATTGAACCCTGGAAAGAGGAGGGGTGATGGAACAGAGAACATGAAGGTAGGGGGGCGGGGGGACTGGAACCAGCAATGCAACAGACCCAGGGCAGCAAAATAACTCTCACTTTGGATTTGGGGGGAGGGTGTTGTTTTTATCTAATTTTAGGATCTTTAAGTAGATGTACCAAGGAGCTTTAATTCAACATGTCAGCCCAGGAGTTAGATTCCTCTTGATGAGTGTCACCTCTTGCATCCTTCTCCTCCATCTCTCCCAACCCCTTCCATACCCTCAAGGTCTCTCATTTCCAAGAGAGAGAATGGCATTTATTTCCTTCTTGAAGATCTACTTGTAAAGCAGACACGGTTTACAGCAAACCTCCGTGCTTGCCCCAGGAGGTTGTAAAGATGTATTAAATAATGGCGGAGGTGAGTTTTAATGACTCGGGCCAGCTGTCACCCTGCCTGTGTCCTTCCTTCTTTTAGGTAGAAAGCATTATGGATAGAAAGTGTTACTTAATATATACTCTTTACAGGATTGTAGGTCAGTCATGGCCCAAATCTTAAGTAATGTGCTTTGAGATCATTTCAATTACGTTCTAGGATAAATGCTTTGATATGTACCGGATTTCCTTAGCTGAGCAATTTTTACTGGTACAATCTGATGTCTCTTGCCCTTGGGGGATGGGGAGAGTTTAAGTCCTGGAGTTCCTGATGGAACAGAAAAATGGGGCAGTGAGCCAGGGCCCTTGTCCTCGCCTCTGTCCCATTGAACAAGCTCTATTCCTTAACCAAAATTCACCATTCTATTCAAACAGCCTTCTTTCCCCAACATTCTCCATACTGCTCCCCACCCTCTGACCTCAACCTCAATCCTGCTTTCAACATGGCAACTTCTCCGTTTCCGACTAGCCCCCGGTTTTGTCTTTAGTATCCTCTTGGAAACAGACTTCATGACTGCAAATGCCAGGTGAAGCTTTGAGTCCTGCATCTAGAAAAGGTCATATAATTTGGGATAAGCTCACTTCTGTCTATGTTGGTTTTCTTAAGTGCAGGATGAAGACTTAAACACCCCCAGGAAAAAAAATAGCTGAAGATCTAAAATACACTGGGGCATAATAAATGATACACACAGTGATGATACACATAATAATGATAACAATGATACACATAATAAATGATACACAGATAGTCACACACAGTGAGACAAAATAAAAGGGCACTTTTAGGAGAGGCACAGAAAAGCACAATTACTATATGCATCTAATCATACAAAATTATTATACAAAATTATCTAAATGAACTCCAGCAAATGGAAACAAGAGATTTTTATCTCTTTTTTGCTGTTTCCATTTTCTTTTTGTCTTTGGGGGGCTTAAGGGGAGGCTCAGAAATGGAGGAAGAAAGGGCAAACCAATGCAGCAATGGTACTCGCTGGACATATTGAAAGTGAAGTATACAACTTGTGGGTGGGATGGGAGGGAAAACTAGGAGAGAGCAAGGGAAGGGGTGACATTGTCCAAACAGAAATGTACTCTTTTCCTGATTTATGTAACTGTAACTCCTCTGTTTGTAGCATTTTAGATAAAGGGGAAAAAAGGCAAAAAGAAAAAAAAAACAGCATCAAACATACCCAGAAAAGTACCCAGACTGACATAGCCACAGAGTAGGAGCCCAGTAAATATACATCGTCTCCTACTCATCTCCTTTTTTTCTCCTGGCTCTAGCACTTCCTCCTGTCTTGGAACAATGGAAACTTCTGGATGATTTAAATGCTCTTGTGCATCGCATGACTCCGAGACAAGTAACAAAACCAAGTGATAAATTTACCTGGGCCACAGACAGCAGCTTTTTTGTGCTTGTCAATAAAATGTTTAAAATAGGACTTGATTTGCTTTTCCCTTTAAAGAAGGTTATTAACTCGCTTAGATCTTCGGGAGGAACAGAGGCTTGTGTTGTTCCCCCATTATCCTCTGGGTTTTTAATCAGCATTCCAGGCCCAGCAAGCTGCTGCTGCGGAGACTGAAGTGGCTCCGGGAGCTGTTTGGGTGACTGGTGGATGACACAAGTATCTGGGTGAAGACTTTGATAAATGGGATCCTTCAGCCCCAGCCCCAGCGCTCCCTCCGCGTGCCTGCTTGTTTTAATTTTTACCAAGCCTGAGTCTCCTGCAAATCTTACTGTTTCACATCTTAGTCTGCAAACAGGCCGGCCTGAAGGCCCCAGAAAGACAGGCTACAGAATAGAGCAAAGGGGCTTGACAGCCCCCCCCCTCTGCCCCTAAAACCAGGCAGCTCAAATTCCACCACTCCACATTCATTCATTCCCCTTATTTTGTGTGTGTGTGTGTGTGCACATAAAGAAGGAAAAATAAACCAAGAGCTTCTTTCCTTGGACATTCAAATAAACAATAATAGGGAAAAGAAGACTCAGACCAGGTCCTGTAGGCCTTACAGAATAAGTAAAAGGTCAAGTTTATCAGGTTTTGGCAAAGATTGGTCCAAAACATTCAGAGTTGGCCCTTAGTCCTCTCAAACATATCCCTCAAGCCAGCCTCGGTCCCTTCCTTCAGCACGGACCTGCTGTGCACCTAGCCCAATAGATACATTCTCTTGGGGGTTGTTCTCTGCACCCAGCAAGCTTGAGATGATACATTAGTTAAATAAGAAGGGAATGACTGCTTTGTGTATCCAGTCCTTCTGTTAAGTGACTCTCCCTCTGTGCTCTGGCTGACCACAGGGTGTGTCTGTGGCATGGGTGATGGGGAGGCTGACAACACGCTGATCACTTCATCATTGTACTGTGTGATGAATTCCTTCAGGCCCCAACACCATGGTCACTGTTTACATTCTTCACCCAACCCATCTGGCCTGCCATCTTTCTTGGGCCTTTCCCTTCTCGTACCTAAGTATGCCACAGACATAAACATCTAATAAAAACACACTGGTCACGTTTTCCATAGCCCTATTTCAAGGCTCTTATTGGGTACAGTGACAGCCTTGATGGGAAAAAATAAAAAAGCTAAAGAGTAGCATCCATGCCTTGAGTTCGAGTCCCAGTCTAGCAATGCAAGCATGCAACAAATTCAAGTCCTTTTGACATATCTAAATCATCACTATCACCACCATCGTCATCATTGTCAATCTTTTTTGTGTGGCTTCTTTACAATTTGTGAAATCCTCAACCTATCAAAATGGGAGAGAGAGAGAACAACAACAACAAAAAAAAAAAAACACGAAAGCTTCAGACACCTCATCAATACACTACAGAGGCTATAATTTAAGAGTGATAATAACATAACTCTCTCCCAATTGTGCCCAATAAAAAGACCAAGAAATGCTATGCAAGAAGGTGGACTGACTTAGTCTTCCATTGGGCAACTGATCAATAACTACCAAGACAGGAGAGAGGAACAAGAGGAAGGAAACAAATGAAGGCAGATCTGAGCATCAGCTCAGGTCCTTGGCTCCTCCTGTAGGGAATACCAGCATCCATCACACACACACACACACACACACACACACACACACACACACACACACACACACACACACACTCCTTTGATGATCCTCTTTCCTTGACTCCTACAACTAGGAGATGCTAATCTGTCCCAGCCCCAGGTACCTTCTCCACTGGGCCATATTCACTGTTGGAGGTGGTTACTGTGCCTTAATGATCTGCATCCTCAGCTCGAGCCCCCTGTGGCTTTCCACCCCCATACTGTCAGCACATCTAGACAGGAAACAGCCACAGGGGACCTCATGAACCCTTCCAGGCTGAATCCTTAACACCCACCTAGTATTTTACTGCTGCTCAGGGGAGTATTGGCTGCTCACCCAGCTATTAAAAAAAAAAAGCAAGCCCAGTGCTTTGCTTCCTGTTTAGCTCTTGTGCTTTTTTTTTTTTTTTTTTCCATATCCTGTGCTTTCTTCTGGTTTAGGAATCTGTTGAAGGGAAAGACTGGGTGTGAGGACAGAATTGGAGCATGTCTTTGTTTTGGTTCTCCCAGAAGCAGACCCCACCGAGACCCGAGATGGTAATCTGAGCACAAAGTTGTTTTTCTGCAAGTTCATGGAACATTGAAAGAAGATGGTGAGACCATACAGGGGAAAGTAGGCAGCCAGTAAATGGTACATTAACAGGCCAACGTCTATGGTGGGTGGCCGAAGAAAACACTGGGGAAGAATTGGACACATACCTTGGTATTAGGGAGGGAACTCACGGAGTGGCCCACCTCCTCTACAGATTCTTTCATTTTTTAATTTAATTTTATTGTCAAGGTGATATAAAGGGTTACAGTTACATATGTAAGGTAGTGAGCACATTTCTCATCAAACTTGTTACCTCCTTCCATTTTCCCACCCCCCCCCCCATGGAAAGAACTCCAGTAAGTTTGAGCCCTCACGAGCCACTAATTGGGCCATTCACTCAAGGAATGCTTACCATAATCCAAGGTGAATGCCACCATTTTAAATACATGGAGATGGTTTCCCAAGCCATAGTCTCTACCTGATCGGATAGGCTGTGCACCCAGCATACTGCACCTTAGGCAAACATTTTTGACTCTAGAAGAGACAACTCAAATTGTGCTTCCCCCATGCCCCATGTAGCTTGCACAATAATCACCCTACCAACGAGAGCAACAGAGTAAAGATGCTTTCCTGAATGATGAATTGGTTTGATAGTAACTTCTAAAATGCTATTCTGGGGCCCATTGAGGAAGCCGATTTTTCTCAAGGAACTGGCCTAGGGAGAATCCACTCTTGTGCTTTCTTATGATAATATTTTAAAAAATAAAAACAGGAAAGGCTCTGAGAGAGAAAAAAAAGAAAGAATGTCATGCCATGGAGACATGGCAAAGCCACCCCCTTGACATACCTTCAAAGACACAAGCCCTTATTTTGAATTCTCATCGCAGCATCTACTAAGATTCAGCCTTCCTGGGACCACAGGCCTTGAATATGAACACACTTGTCTTCCTACCAGCATGGGAGTATGAGTCCCTGGAGTGTGAGCATCCTTTCTTTCCATCCTTCCTTCTTTCCTGTGATATTGTACTGATCTTGTGCAGAGCAGCTCTCTCTCTTTCTCTCCCCTCTGGGTGTGTTGCCTTCTTCAGAATTAAGCTTTGCCTTCTGAGAGTTCCTGCTGACAGAGGAGCTGGCCCTGACATCCACTCTGTTTACCCGGTGTTCTTGTGTATGCACGCCTCTTCACTCCCAAAGCCAAAGCGCCAAAGTGTCACAGATTACAGCTGAGCTTAATGAAGACATGATCTCTATTCACATTCTCTCCAAGCTCCATGCTCGGTGCTCAGATACCTGGGGGTCCTTTCCCTCCTCTGACAATTCTAGAAGAGGATAAATCACGTTCTGTTGGTTTGGAGTTTGCTTTTTTTTTTCTCACTTGCATTTTGGATCAGACAGACTTTGTAGAGAAATAAAAAAGAACCAGGATACAGCGTCAGATAAACTTAGATTTAAACCCCTTAACTTACCAACTCGGATTGTGGTGGAGTTCTTTAACTTCTCTGAGCTCCCAAAGTCCCTTTACCACAAAGTGGGAAGAAAATGAGTCTCTTTTATAGGGCTAAATTATAAATATACCTATTAGCAGATAGATATTGCAATAGAATTAATCCCTATTTATCTCAAGTATATTGATGCTTTTACTCCAGGTATGGGGTGGAGTAGGAAAGGCTGAGATTACAATAGTAGGCACAGCTCCTGGCACTGTAGATACCTTCTTCCAGATGGTTCCCTAAGAGTAACTACTGGAAACTTCTCACACATCATCATGCATTTCTAGAGGGAGGAACCAATTTTAAATATGATCCTCAAAGCTCCCAGTTTGATCTCAGCTCATCGCAGCTGGTTCAGAAGAGTCTTGTACCTTCCTTACTCATGATGTTTCTCAAGGTAAATTGGCAAATTTCTATTTCAGAGAGAAGCTGACGGGAGACAGTCGTTTTCTTACTCCCTGACTCTGATCTACCCTTAGATCAGATCTACCTTGAAATTGGGATAGCAGGACTGATGACATAGCTCAGTGGCAGAGCACTGATCTGGCATGCAGAAGCCTCTGTGTTTGATTCTCAGCACTAAAGAGAGAGAAAGGAGGGAGGGAGGGAGGGAGGGAGGAAGGGAGGGAGGGAGGGAGGAAAGGAGGGAGGAAGGGAGGAAAGGAGGGAGGGAGGGAGGAAAGGAGGGAGGGAGGGAGGAAAAGAGAAGGGGAGGGAAAAGAAGGGAAGAAGAGGATGGGAAGGGGAAGGGAGGGGAAAGAAGAGGAAAGAAAGAAGAAAAGGGAAGGTGAGAGAAGGAGAAGGAAGGAAAAGGGAAGGAGAAAAGAGAAGGGAAGGAAATGGAAGAGACGGGAAGGAGCAAAAGCCAGAAAGGAATTGCAATTCAAAGCCAGCCAGGGCAGAAAAGTATATAAAAGACTCATCTCCAATTAACCATCAAAAAGCCAAAAGGGGAGGTATGGCTCAAGTGGTAAAGAGCCAGCCTTGAGCAAAAAAGGCTAAGGGAGAGCACAAAGTCCTGAGTTCAAATCCTTGTACCAGCTTTTTTAAAAAAAAAATACCTTTAAACATTGTGATCCTATCTTCTGAAAGCAAGGTACCATGGTGCCTTTGTAACAGATAAATAGAATCACCGGCTTGCTTCTGACCAGCGTTTATCACATCTTAGATGCTGTCACCACAAGGAGAAAATTGAGAATAATGAACTCGCCCCGAGTCCTCGAAGCACAAGTGTGCATGGGAAAAAACTGTACCAGGGGTCGCAGGATTGAAAACCGGGAACAAGAGAAGCCCTCCAGAGCTCGGCTTGAAGAGATTTCATGCCCAGTCTCATTTTCAAGGTTACATTCAGCTTGGGGAGAAATGCTGGGCCAGCCACGGCTAAGCAATCATCAAGGTATCTATGTACTGAGGCAAAAACAGGCAATATAATTTAACCAGGGACTCTGGCGCTCTAGGGATGGCCCGAATCCTCACACCGAAGAAACACAGCTTGAGAGAAGCTTGGGAGGGGCTGGAGATGGAAAGCAGACACTTTCCAAGAGACCATGCAGCCCTGCTGGGCAATGGGCCAGCCTGGATAGTCACAGAGTATCAGCAGGCCCACTGTTGGGGCTAAGATGGGTCAAGAAAATCCATCAGCAGGCAAAAAAAAGGAGAGGAGAGAGAGTGTCAGTGTGGTTCAGGGACCGCCCCTCCACTGCCAGGAGTAAGAAACCCAACCTGCCAGACTTTATTTAAAACAGGGTAGTTGGGGGGACTTTGAAAGGCATAAACTTCCCTCCTCTAATCCCATCTTATTGATCATTCAGGGCTGTGTGGTCAATAAACAAGTTGAGTACCTCAACAAACTTTTCTTTTAGGTGTTCACATAGTTTACACATTGCTAATTCTTTGTCCTGTTTTGCCTTACATAGTTGTAACAAAAGGGTTTCTGATTCCACATGGCCATCTGTGTGAGTACAGGGCATGCATTTTGATTCACATCACCCCTTCCATTATTCCCTCCCCCCACCCATCCCAACTCCACTGGTCTTCTGGCTCCATTTTCACAGAAGCATGAGTACTGAGTGTGATGATTGTATTTGCCCACCATTCCTCTCTTCCGTCATCTGCCCAGCCCCACCCCCAAAGTTCCAGCCCCCACCCACTCGGACAAAACCATGTTTGTTTGTTTGTTTGTTTGTTTGTTTGTTTGTTTTTGTAAAGGTGATGTACAGAGAGATTGCAGTTACAGAAGGTAATGAGTACATTTCTTTTTGAACAATGTTACCACCTCCTTCATTTTCATTTCCAACATAATGTCTAGTGAGTATTGCTGCTACATTGGTTCACCCCAATTTGTCTCGCTAGTTCTGTGATTCCTCTTCCCTTCCACAAATCAGATGAACTTTTTTTTTTTGGCCAGTGCTGGGCCTTGGACTCAGGGCCTGAGCACTGTTCCTGGCTTCTTCCCGCTCAAGGCTAGCACTCTGCCACTTGAGCCACAGCGCCGCTTCTGGCCGTTTTCTGTATATGTGGTGCTGGGGAATCGAACCTAGGGCCTCATGTATCCGAGGCAGGCACTCTTGCCACTAGGCTATATCCCCAGCCCCAGATGAACTTTTATACAAGACAAAAGATACAGACATCAAAAAGAGTGATAACAGGGCATAAAGCAAAGAGAAAAGAAAGAAAGAAAAAGGAAATAACTGAAAACAGTACCTTATAAAAACCTTTTGTTTCCATTTCTTGGAGTTAGTTCATTTTGATGAATTCATTTTATATGGTCATATGCACCTGCCTACTGGGCTATTGCAATCCTCTGCTAACAAACCCAAATGCCTCTTGGTGGATGAATGATCAAGAAAATGTGGTAATATACACAATGGAATTCTATGCTTCCATCAGAAAGAATGGCATTGCCCCATTTGTAAGGAATGGAAAGACTTGGGAAAAAATTATATTAATCAAAGCAAGCCAGACCCAAACTAATACAGGCTGCATGGTTTCCCTGATTTTTAATAACTAGATGTCTATGCACACCATGTTTCTTGCTAGTTATTTTGGAGATGGAGTCTCAAGGACTTTTTGCTAGGACTGGCCTTGAGCACATAGGTCCTCAAGATCTCAGCTTCCACCATAGCTAGGATAATAGACAGGAGCCACCGGTCCCCCAGTGGACTCTTTTGTGGTTGTTGTTTTTACATATAAAGAGGCCAAAGGACCTTGCATATGAATTTTTTTCTTCCTGTGGGCATTCTCTTTGTCTAAGGTGCTTCTGTAGTTTAACAAGGAGAGATTTTATTTTCTTCAAAGCTGCTCCCTGAACAAGAAGGAGTCAATGACCTACAACTATCTTGGATGAGGCAGGTGTGAACAATTTACATTGGGGGGGGGGGTGGTTGAACAACCATCTGACACACCGCATATCTAATTAGAACACACGCTGATCTTCACACGCAGCCTTTTAGGTGAGGCCCTGAGAACATGACCAAGCATCCTCACTAATCAAATTGACCGGGTCAGCAACACCAATTCGCTTCCTTCTTTTCACCCTTATTAGGATGATTTTACACTTCCCACGTCTAGCTATTGAATAGTAATTACTTTACTAAATACTACATGAGTTTTGACAAACAAACAAACACCCTACCCCGTGCCCCCAAGGAATCAAAATAAGTAATTTCTATTCAACAGAAATCATTCTCAGATTAGTCAGCGTGCAATATTATACAACCCAATTATCTCCACATGCAGACATGGATAATAAATAAAGAGCATATGCCATCCTACATGAGCTGGGGTTAGGAGAGAGGTGAAGATGGCCCTATTTCTAATCTGGAAGTGGTTGAATTTCAGGCAGATGCCTTCAACAAAGGAGAGTAGAAAGAAGACTCATCCTTTAGAAATCCTTTAGGAAGTGAATTTCCAGATCCATGTATTGAATGGAAATGTGTTTGCTCATTTATTTAAAATTTTAATGCCAGCAGCATTCTCTGAGCTTTCCGTTTTTTGTTGAACACGGCCCTGGGGATCCGAAATGAACACGGTACAAGCCCGGCTTTGTACCATTATGCTGAAATTTGAATGTGCCTTCCTCAATAAGGCATGAAGCACCATATCTGGTCTCTAGCCAATGGAAATGCTTCGGCGAGCACCTCCCTCTCTTCCTGCAGATTTTCCTTTGACGCCATCCATGCATTCACAGCCTCTCTTTATTGAGCTGTTCCGCTGTAGGCACCATGCTTATGGGTGTGAGCTCAGCTCCTGCCCTCATGGAGCTTCTACTTAGGTGAGACAGACACACATCAAATAGTTATATATGCAGATGTAAAAATATGATTTTGAAAAGTGCTGAGAGGAGGAATATGCCAGCCCAAAAGCTTAGCAAGAGAGCTCAAGAGGGAGCAGGGAGAAGCTAACTCGGTGAATTAAGCAGCCTGTCTCACTCTTGGGGCTATTTTAACAACACACCATACCCTCACTGGCCATAAGCCACAAAGACATATTGCTCAGAGGAAGGCTGCAAGTTCAAGGCAGTGGCAGATTCTGTGGTTGGTGAGGATCCACGTTCCCGTCCACAGAATGTCTTCTCACTGTGCTCTCACCCATGGAAGGAGGAAGAGAGCTCTCCAGGGTCCTTCTTGGCAGGGGGGGGGGGGGGAGCGGTGGAAGGACTAATCTATCCTTGAGAGCTCCACACTTGCAGTCTCTTTTTATTTATTTTATTTTATTGTAATGGTGACATACAGAGGGGTTAGGGGTTAGAGTTACTTAAGTAAGGAAATGAGTACTATTCTTTTGGTGTTTTTTTTTTTTTCCAGTCCTGGAGCTTGGACTTAGGGCCTGGGCACTGTTCCTGGCTTCTTTTTGCTCAAGGCTAGCACTCTACCTCTTGAGCCACAGTGCCACTTCCAGCTTTTACTGTTTATGTGGTGCTGAGGAATCAAACGCAGGGCTTCATGCATGCTAGGCAAGCACTCTACTGCTAAGCCACACTCCCAGCCCATGAGTACTATTCTTGTCGAACATTGTTACCCGTCTTCTTTTCTCCCTCTATCCCTCCCCCTACCCCGACTCCCTTCCCCGCCCCTCAACCTGTAAAGTTCCTGTAATTGCCAACATAATCTCTTGTGAGTCTCACTGTTGCATTGGTTCACCCTTTGTCCTTTGTCTCACCATTTCTATGATCTTTTAAATCCCCTACCTCCGAATCCCATCCCACTAGGAAACCTAGTTTCTACTTGGGAACTCGTATCATGAGAAGTCTGTAAGGTATGGTGTAATCTCAGTTCATGGTACAACAGCACGAAAGCAAGCACTGGGAGTGTCCCTACTTTATAGATGAGGAAATGGGAACTTGCAGTGAGCCCATAATTCACTCTTCCAAGGTCACACAGCTCATTGCCTCAGACAGAGGCTTCCCTGTGAAGGATGTCGTTCACTTTTCCTTTGGCATCTGTCATGAGATTGCTCAAAGTAGGAAACACAGGGGCAGGGAGGAGGATGGGGAGAAATTAACGTAACCAAGACTTCACAGATGGTTATTAGATGCATCCCACCCTGTTACACTGTGAGCATGAATTCTGTAGTCCAGATTCAGACAGCATGAGTCGCCTGGCACCCCCTTCATTGGGGAGGGGGAGGGGAGAGAGGAGGGATTTGCCCACTACCATGGGGTCCAAGATAGAAGCCAGCACACAGAGGATTTTATAGGGGGGGGAACAAAACAGCTAATAAATGTGAGGGGAAACAGAGCAGTATGCAACCTTCCCAAACTGCCTGGGAGAGGCTCGACTTTCCAACGGCCTTGGATCTGAGAGCTCTTCCCAGATTCACCAGCTCCATTTTCTAAAGAAAGGCTAAGGCCAAGTTTGAGCCCCTGGGTTATTTATTAGGCGAAGCAAAGCTTTCAAGGTTCCAGTCAGTGAACAAAGAGACTGCAGCGAAGAGCTGCTCCTGATTAGATGTGCTCAAAGGAAGCTTTGTAAAACAAGAGTTTGGCGCCCGTAATTGAACAAGTGGTTCCAAACACAGCCAAGACATTAGCAGTGAAGGAGAAAGGACATTAGCATAGCCAACATTATCTTTACAGGAGAAAGCTCCTGAAATCCCACCTGCATTTACTTATTTTTCCTTTATTCAAGACACACACATACCCCTCCACCTTAACCCCCATAAAAACAGAAATAAAACAAAAGATATGTAACACATGTTTAAAACTAGAGTGAAAGTCACATGCAAAGATTCGGTCAGTGACAATCTTATCCATGTAGAATGCATAACTCAGGTGCTAGGCATTTGTTAAAGGTAAAGGTAACCAGCTTTGAGCTTCCTGGCAGCCAAAGCAAAAACAGACACTACTTTCAGAAAATTAAAAATTCAACAGCTGCTTGAATCAGATATACATGTCTCTAGTACTCAAATTTAACAGCAGTTTAGGAACGTGATGTTATAATTTCAACCATATCCCATTATAAACCTACTAATTGTCTTGAATTCTTGAATTTACTGGTTGAGTGGTATGGCTTACAATAAAACTCATCAAAGAAAAAGTCAGTACAAAACTCAACTAGCAGAAGTCCAAACAAAGCAAGCCAGGTGCAAAGATTCCTGGTCTGCCTTCAGTCAGAAGTTTTATCCACTACAGAGAGTATACTTACACAACTGGATCATGTCAATGAGGTCTTATTCTAAGAGGATCTGTGACCAAAAAAGAACCAGGATAAAATTGATTAAGCAATGGGTTTGGAGTTGTTCATACACATAGAAGAACACTTGATTTTTAAATTTACATTTCACACTACATGCTCTAAGGGTGGAATGCATGAATTCAAAAAGAAGAGGAGGAGGGGGAGGGAGGAGGGGAGGTAGGAGAGGAGGGGGAGGGGGAAGGAGGAGGAAGGAAGGAAGGAAGGAAGGAAGGAAGGAAGGAAGGAAGGAAGGAAGGAGAGGCGGAGGCTCCTAAATTAGGAGACTGAGATCTGTGTTCTAAAGCCAGCATGGACACAGTCTGGGAGGTTCTTATCTCCAATTAACTACTAACAAGCTAGAAGTGGAGCTGTGGTTCAAATGGTAGAGCATTTTGAGCAGAAAAGGCCAAGCAAGATCTTGAGGATCTGAGTTCAAGCTACAGTACCAGCACTAAAAAAGATGGCCATTAGCCGTCCAGTTGAAGCAGTCATTAAGTACCCCTGTGAGAGAAGTAATATGACTCCTTTCCACATTGAAGAAACCAGAAAGCAAAGACCCTAAAGTCATTGCTCTGTCACAAAGTCAAGAAACAACAGTCTTGACTCTCTACTTTTGGTTGGCTGGAAAGGCTGTCAGTCATACTGAGTGTGTGACATTGGCCAGGCCAACCCCTAATTCCACCCCAAGTTGCTGTAATTGGCTGAGAGTTGGACATGTGATCTCAGGGAAAACCAATCATTTTCTCTAGACATTATTGTTGAGAGAAGGACAATTTCTACTCCAAGCTATTGGCAGCCATCTTGCCTATCATGGAGTGGTGCCCTGTGGAAAATGAATAAGTAAAACAAGAATATATAAGAGATGGAGAGCCAGAGAGGTGACATCCTAACAACACATTTGAGTCTCGGGATCAGGGTGAAGTTTCTCAAACTACATTTCTCATGTGCACAAATCTCAAAATTTCCTTTTGACCAGTTTGATTTGAATTTCTATAATTTACAACTGAAACCACCTTGAACAAATACAGCATGTGGGTGCACGTGTGTGTGTGACACATTTTATCCCTGAGCACACAGGTATGAGTAAGAATAAAACCTGTTTGTCTAAATATCAGAACCCGTAATGGAACTGGATTCAGAACTAGAGAGAATAATGAGGGGGGCGGGGGAGGGACATTTAAAGCAGGTTTTGTCGGGAAATGCTGAGATAAGCCAAACCACAAAAGCACAAATGGCCCTGCTGTAATTAGTTTACCTTTCAATTTCATCTGAATTCAACTCCTGAGGACTTTGGCTGAGCATGCGGAGAGGGACAGGGTGTCAGCCACTGGTGTCACTGCCTGCGTCCCTATAGAGATCCTATTGACTTAGCTAAGTTCATTCTGCATCACCTCCGAACAGCCCAGAAGATTCCTAACAGCCCAGTGGAATTCTCTGACGGGCTCCACACTCTAGATTGCATCCTGAGTAGCCCATGTCAGCAGGCTCTGAAACACTAAGTGCTGGGAAGTTTAATGAATGTGGCCGCCACAGCCAGTGGGGCATCAGTTAATGGAGTGAGAGAGAAGGCTCGGGTACAGAGCAAGCCTGTGCCCAGGACATCGCTGCCAGTGAATTACATCTGAGCCCTTTGCTGGTTGAAAAGCACTCAAGTCCTACATGCATGCTCACACCCGCACACCCACACACCCATAACCTACACAAAGAAGGAAAAGAAAGCCAAGAAAAGCCAGGTGAGGCATACTCAGTGCAACTCTTCATTGATTTCCTGTGTCCTCCAAACTCTTTCACAGCTCACAACCTGCTCTGTGCACATTCCATTATTCTTTTATTTAAAAAAAACTTCCCTAGGTAATGAAAATACCTGAAATATCATCATTGGTTGTGTCTTCACTTAGTAGTGAAGACGCTCATAAACATGAAAAGCCAAACATTTGGACTGAAGGTGTGGCTCAAGGGGTAGAGTACCTGTCTAGCAAGCAGAAGGCCCCAAGCTCAAACCATAGTATGTAAAAACATTTTTTGGTCAGTCCTGGAGCTTGGACTTGGGGCCTTGTCACTGTCCCTGGCTTCTTTTTGCTCAAGGCTAGCACTCTACCTCTTGAGCCACAGCGCCACTTCGGGCTTTTTCTGTTTATTTGGTGCTTAGGAATTGAACCCAGGGCTTCATGCATGCTAGGCAAGCACTCTACTGCTAAGCCACATTCCCATCCCCATAAAGACAATTTTTAATTAAAAAGACAAAAATTAATGAGAGAAGAACCAATTTTCTAGGAATCAAAACTAAAATGACTGGTAAAGATCTTCTCTCAATCTGTGGGCTTTCTGATTATCTTGCGAGCTATGTCCTTTGCAGTGCAGAAGCTCTGCAGTTTGATGCAGTTCCATTTGTCCAACCTTTCTTTGATTTGTTGCGTTTCTGGGCCTTTGTTAAGGAAGTGTCATCCAGCGCAACTCATGGGAGGGAGGGAACTGGGGAGGGGAGAGATGGGGAAAAAATGAGGGAGGAGGTAATCAGTAATATACTTGCCTTACATGTGAAACTGTAACCCCTCTGTAGTTCACTTTGACAATAAAGAAGAAAAAATAAATACATACATACATAAAAAATGAGAGGCTGGAAGCCAGTGGCTCATGCCACTTAACTACTCATGAGGCTGAGATCTGAGGACGATGGTTCGAAGCCAGCCCAAGCAGAAAGTCCCCATGAGACTCCAATGAACCACTCCAAAACCACAAGTGGCACTGTGGCTCAAAGTGGTAGAGTACTAGCTTTAAGCCAGAAACCTCAGGGACAGTGCTCAGACCCTGAGTTCAAGCCCCACAACTGACAAATAAATATATATATAATAAAAATGAATGAGTTGAGAGCAGATTTTTGATTGAAGGAAGGAAACTGGGATGCCAGACAGCTTAAATAAGTAGACATAAGGAATGGAAATTCAGCCTCACTCCATTTCCCCTTTGTCAAGAGACAGTATGCAACTGTAAAGGATATATAATGCTGTTGGCACTTGGGCTTAAACTCCACAAACTTGTAGGGCATTTTGGAGCAATTAAACCCTCTCCCTTCCAGTAAGCCAAGTCCAGCAGAGAGGGAAAGGATCATCTGAAGCTGCACAGCAAGTTGTATAGCAAAGCTGACACCTCTGTGTACCCAGTGCTGGGTTCTTTTGCACTAAACCAGGACACTTCCTTTGCTATTAAAAGAAGGAAGGAAGGGAGGGAGGGAGGAAGAGAGGGAGGGAGGGAGGGAGGAAAGAAGGAAGGAGCGGAGCGAGCAAGATCATTTCAAGTCTTGTGTCTCTGACAGAGTTGTAACTCCAAAGCTCTTAACTCAGCTCCTGCACCCACAAAAGTAGCTCCAGTGATAGTCAGTGCTTCCAATGTGGTGGTAGAAGTTTGAGATATAAGTCTGTGTGATTTTGTCCAAGTTATTAAAAAAGAAAAGAAAAATACTTTGGCCAGGCACTAAGGCTCATACCTGTAATCCTAGCTACTCAGGATGCCGAGATCTGAGGATCAAAGTTTAGGGCAGAAAAGTCAATGAGACTCTTACCTCCAATAAACCACTCAGAAAAACCCAGAAGTGGCACTGTGGCTCAAATGGTAGAGCACCAGCCAGCCATGAGCACAAAGAGTCTCAGGGACAGCGCCCAAGCCCTGCATTCAAGCCCCAGGACTGGCAAAAAAAAAATCAGTTCTCTCACCTGACGAACAGAAATACTAATGGTCTCCCCTGTCTCCGAGAGTTGCTAAAAGATGAACGAGATGAGACATTCATAATTATCTAATGTGTTGAGTCAATGTTTCTGTTTTCCAAAATTCCTTTTATGTGTCTCTGATTCCTGACTTTCTAGTTAGAGTAAACCCACTTTGAACCCCAACGCCCCTTTTCTTACCCTTTTTCAATTTCCTCAGACATCCTGTGTGCCACCGTCCTGATGAAATGAGAAGACCCACACCTAAATGTATTTGACAAATGAATCTATTTATTTTCATTTCTATTCCACACGATGCACAGCCGTCTGCAACTATCTTCAAAATCGTATCTTGTGAAGAATACCTGAAGGTACCTTTCTGATTGACTTCCCCAATCTATATGCAGATTTGTGCTAAGCCAGTAAATAATTTGTAACAATTTGCATTGAGTTTATGACTTCTCTAATCCAGCCCTGATCATTTGTAAATTGTTTCTATTCATGTGCAGATCAACTGTAATAAGATTGCTAATAAAAGAGTAGTTAATAAAATTTATAATGGGAAGACAAAGCATAATTTAGAGGTGGGGATTTTTTTTTTGACATTGGGGCTTTTCCAGGGCTGTAGGCAAAAATAGATTAATAAAATTCTATTTGTTTTTACTTGGTATTCTGAAGAAGACCTTGTGGTAATATGTGGTCTTGAATACTATTTCTTCACCTAGTCTTGACTGATGATCCTCGGTGTTTTCCTATACCTTGAGAGAATTTTCCAGTAATAACCTTGCCTTTTAGGGTTAGTGGTTAAGAAAGACATGAGGGCTGGGAATGTGGCTTAGTGGTAGAGTGCTTGCCTAGACAAAGCCCTGGATTCGATTCCTCAGCACCACGTAAATAGAAAAAGCTGGAAGTGGCACTGTGGCTCAAGTGGTAGAGTGCTAACCTTGAGCAAAAGAAACTCAAGGATTGTGCCCAGGCCCTGAGTTCAAGCCCCATGACTGCCAAAAAGAAAGGAAGGAAGGGAGGGGAGGAAGGGAGGAGGTGAGGGAGGGACAGACAGACAGACATGACTAGTTTATATGCACTGACTTATCTGTTCATTCCTTCACTACTGGAGTTCTGAATACCATGGCAGAACCTGGAAATCCCAACATAAACAAAACAATTTTCATTTCATCAATGAAATGACAAATCTGTGCCAACCAAAGCTTTACTGGTATGACTTACCATTATATCCTCATGTATCCCATACTTAGTACGTGGTTAATAAATGTTGATGGGATTCATAAATCTACTGGAAGAGTTACTTAAGTAAACCAAACTAAAGTTGTCCAATCCCATCCCACTGTATCCATTGCTCTAGCCCTTCAGGGACTATAAATGAAGGCAAAAATCCATTTGGTTGAAAAGACTGTGAAAGATTTTCTTGATCATGTGATATGTCTCAGACAACAATAAGTAATGTCCCAGAACAAATTTGACTCTACAAGAGAGTTGGTATGAATTTGGCATGAAATGCCCTTTATTAACAAAGTGTAAGATGCCAGGGTCTACCTCTTTGTGAATTATAACACCTTTGTAAGATTATGGTGTTATTCTCATTTGGCAAATGATAAAACCATGATTTACTGCAGTAAAGCAAAGATCTGAGGTCACTACTAGAAACTAATGTTTCTGCCTGGATCAGAAACCCACCTTTGTCAATTGACATGTGTCTTTGCCCCCTAGGGAGATAGAATGAGGAGGTGAGGATAAAGCCTAAAGGTGTTAACAAAAAGAGGGACTCCTCTATCATCTCCTCCCAGGAAGAAAAATATTAGAGAGGAAGATTTGTGCCCCTTTCCCCTCAAAGTCCCTTTCACTAGACTTTGAACCTATTTCCAATGACCAGATTTCTTGTTGGCTGGCCCAAATCTTAGTACTCACTACTCCATAAAAGTGAGCCCTGGGTGCCTATCATCCTATCCCACTCCTTTTACAAAGCTAATTCAATCCCTCCTTTTAAATTACCCTTCACCAATTCCCCACCTGGAAGGAGAATTCCCATGGTGGAGAATTCACAGGGAGCACGCATGTGTGGAACAGAAAGCCCACTGTCAGTGTAGGTCTGATATGTCAAATATTTCCTGGGACTGCAGCGACGTGGTCTCTAGCGGCAGCTGCCATAGGCCTGTTGTAGGAAGACGACCTCAATTTCCCCTTCTGTCAGTCAGGCCATCTTCCTAGGCCCCACATCTAATTCAGAAGCCTCCTATGCACTTCAAATCCACCACCTCTTTGCCCCCCTGGGGCTCTGGGACAGCATCCAGTGGCATCCACAGCTGCCTTTCTCTCTCAATCCTGTGTGTGTGTGTGTGTGTGTGTGTGTGTGTGTGTGTGTGTGTGTGTAGAATAAGGAGTGATTGAGAGTGGGAATTGCAGATCAAAAGGAGACAGCAAAATGTCATCAGCATTACATAATTTGTACTATCACTTGTCAACAGTGATCCCCTTAATACCAGCCCTCTGACAGATGAGTGAGGCGGGATTGTCGAATGCTAAGAAGAAAAAGAGAGGGATAAAAAGGCAACCATGTTTGATCACCCTCTGAAGTCCGAAGGATTTGAAAGTCATGACACTGGTTATTACTACGGTCTTTGGAGAGATGAACAGAAACTTAATCTATCTAATAAAATTGCCTCGAGAGATAAACTTAATCTAAACTTTCTCTCGGCTATCTCCTGGTATAATCTAATGGATTTTTCTGGGTCTCCATTGCAACCCAAGACAGCTGGGTGGAAGATAGACCCACCGCATTCATTAATCCACTTCAGTCTTGTCAAACGGACGTGGCATCTGGGATAGAAGTCGGTGCTTCTGAATGTATCCAGGGCCCAAAGTTAATGGAACTCCTCCGATGTGAAGAATCGCCATCATCTCTCAGGTGAGAGAAGTCCAAATGCCAGTGGATGTGGCTGGGAGCACTTTTGGAGGGCAAAAGAGAGCCATGGAAAGAGGGGGACAGACACCCACAGGCATCTGTTTAAGATGCCCAGTGCTGGCGCTGTGAGGAAGTGCTTGCTAGTGGACAGAACGAAGCAGTCATTGTGTGCCAGGAATGGGGCTACACCCGGGACAACCCCAGCACATGTGACAACCCGCCCCCCGCCCCACACACACACAAAGCTTACAGTCCAAGACAGATTGATGATCAACTGAGAAAAGGAAAAAAGAAAGTTTCCCGGTGGATGGTATCAGGTAATTAACCTCTTCCTGAAAAGGATAGGCTGGGAAAGGATGCTGTATTGAGTCAGTCACCTGTATCCATTCCCCCTCCCACCCACCCACCCACCAAAAAAAAAAAAAAAAAAAGCAAACAAACTTTTTTTTTTTCTGGAAAAAAAGCCTCCAGGCCTCGCAAGTGCTGTCTTCCCTTTTACAGTAATCAGGCTCGAAATAAAAACCAAGCGGCATGGAGCCCACAGGATTAACCGGTCTCATAATTTATGTGCCCTGAAGTCTGAGTGATTTCCTTTGGCCTTTCTCCCCTCCAAATTCATTTCCTCCCCCAAACGCTGAAGGGAGAGGTCCTTAAGGCAGAACCAAATCTTCTTTTAAAGCCCATGGCCTGCGCCCCCACGGATGCATGGGGGTACCAGAATGCATGAAAACTTCTCATGTGCAGAAAAAGCAATTTACCTTGCCCTCCCTACAGAATGAGAGTCCCCATTGTCTTTTGACCCTTTCTCTAATATGTGTGTTTGTCTTTGTTTTTGTTTTTTTGCAGGGTGTTTGTTTTTGGGGTTTTTTTGCTAGCTTATAGATGATATGGTGAACTTAGTATTTATGCAGTGTTCATGTGCATCAGACCATGTTCAGGGTGATTTGGGGAATTATATAAAGTCTTTTTCTTAGAGAAAGAAGAACTCATCTCAGAGAGAAAATGACTTCCATTGCATTATTTACTATGTCAGAAGCGAATGTCTGTGTCTCAGTGCCAGGTCAAATAGAGCGAGAGGATGCTGTGTTTGATGGCCGGGGTAGGATTTAGCGCAGGAGCCGGAGGGGAGCAGAGCACAGAACTGGCCATGCCAGTTTCCTATGGGAAAGGGAAAAAACGAAAAGATAAGCTCTTCCCCTCGTGACCTCACTGGGGTGGAAATTGAAGATGAAAAAGAACTATCAAACTGAGAATAAATCGTGTAATATGTGCAATACCCACACTCCCACTGACTCCTATATAAACTATATATCCAGCAAAGGTGACATTGCTCTACAAAACACTAGAAAGTGGTGAGTCCACATGGACCCACCCTGAGGATGGCAGGAGTCCTGTCCTTCCTGTCAGGATGCTGGGGCCAAGGCAGACAAAGCAGCCCTTAGAAACTCTTGTGAACATTCTCTGAAATTCTCAAGGGGGTCATTCTAACAGGAGAGAAGGGAATTCCACGGGGACATGACCCTCTGAGGGCTATCTGGGGAAACGGTGGAGCTCAGGCAGAAAGTGACACCTTCATTCATTCTTGATGAGATGTGGACACTCTTGAATCTGAGTTATTCCTCCATACCCTAGGGGTGGAGTAGAGCAAAACCAACCTAACCAGTAAGAACTCAAGAAGAGCTCACATGTGACTCACGTGGTAGAGCACTGACCTGAAGTGAAAAAAGCCAAGGAACAGTATAAGGCCCTGAATTCAAGTCCCAGTAGTAGCCCAATTAGAAAGCAAAGGCATCTTCCTATTTGGATGATTGAGTGATTGTGTGTGTGTGTGTGTGTGTGTGTGTGTGTGTGTGTGTGTGTGTGTGTGTGTTGGTACTGGGACTTGAACTCAGGGCCTGAGTGCTGTCCCTCAGCAATTGTGCTCAAGACTAGTGCTCTACCACTTTGAGCCACAGCTCCACTTCTGGTTTTCTGGAGGTTAATTGGAGATAAGAGTCTCACCAATTTTCATGCCCAGGCTGGCTTCAAACCACAGTCCTCAGATCTCAGCATCCAGAGTAGCTACAATGACAGGCAGGAGCCACCAGCCCCTGGCTGACTGATTTCTTCCCAGTTCTAACCATTGGTTATCAGACTGGGAATGTGGCTTAGTGGCAGATTGCTTGCCTAGCATGCATGAGGCCCTGAGTTTGATTCCTTGATACCCCATAAACAAAAAATTAATGGAACTAATAAATAAATTTTTTAATATTTTTAATTTAGAAAAATGGTGAATGAATGATTTCCTGGTCCATTAGGTAATTTTTTTCTTTCTCATCTTTTCCCCAAAATGTTATGCTTCTCCTTGTGAAATAACAAAAGAAGATTCATTTGCAATGAAAGCATCCCCATGTAGATAAAGAGAGATTCGTGAGATCGATACTCTTTGGCATGTGATCATGGAACTCTAGCATCGACTTAGCACCCTAAACCACCATGAAACCCAATCATGCTTTCTGACCTCTGCATGGGAAATAGCCCATCCTCTTGCATGGAATCCCCTCAGCTCACTCACCACCAAACCCGTTCACTGTCTTTCCAATGTCCACTTCTAGATGTGTTTCTGTATCAACATCCATAGGTGAACACACCTCTGGGTCTCCCAAAGATGGGGTTTAAAAAAAAAAAAAAAAAAAAAAAAAAACCTCATTAAGATAGATCTTACCAGGTATAGTGGCTCAAGCCTGTAATCCTAGAGACTCAGGAGGCAGAGATCAAGGGGTTACAGTTCAAGGCCAGCGGGACATAAAACTTTGAGAGACTCCATCTCAGCCAGTGGCTTGGACACTGATGCACACCTGTGCCTCCAAGCAATTCAGGGAAACATGGGTAGGAAGCTCATCCAGGTCAGACCAGACATAAAAAAAATGAGGCCCTACCTGGAAAAGGGATAAGAGAAATGGCTCACATGATAGAGCCCTTGCTTAGCAAGCATAAGGCACTGAGTTCAATCCCCAATACTCCTTCCCTACCCCCTACCCCCCAAAAAAGCAAATCTCACGGCTCACGTTTTCCTTGGAAAGCAGAGACTGCTAAGAGTACAACCCAACTCACAATCCCCAAACCTGTGATTTTTCTCTGAGGCTTAGAAGTTGGTATGGCAGCAGAGAAATCATTTTCAGCCACAACAACAAGCTATACTGTACCAACCACTGCCAAGGAACCTAGGCAAGGACCAAAGGGCAGGAAAAACTCAGGAAGGAGGGGTGCACCAAGGAAATAAACAATGCTAGGCAACAGATTCACCAGTGCAGGGTTTGCTGATTCATTTGTCTATTTCATTGTTCATTTCCCTCTTCCTCCCTCCACCACCACCCTCACTTAACTTTCTTATTATTGCTTCTAAACAAACCTTTATCACAGACATCCTTGGCCTTGCTGAATTAAGACACTGTGTTAAGCAGTATATTGCTTCTGTCTGGCAGATCAGCTGTTTGCAGGAAGATAATAATACCGGAAGCAACCAAAACAATCAGCTACTGTAAATTAACTTAACGGTGTGAAATAATACCTCCCCTATCAGATTAGCTTTCTGAATGACTTTATCCTTAAATTAAAGCTTGCCGGGGTTGAAGAGTAAATCATTTAAATGGTGCCGGGTTTTTTTTTTTTCAGGTAATGTCTTCATATATTACTGTAATTTCAACCCGCAACGGCATGCAGATGGCTTTGGTCTCTAGCTGCTTGCCTCTAAACCCTTCTCTTGCTCTGCCATTTTGTAATTACAGTGCGGCTGGCTCCTGCTGCCGCAAGATTTCCCAGGGTGCACTAGCAGCCAAGGCAATGTATCTTAAAATTATTATTCTTGTGTGGCCCTCGTAACATAAATGTAAATCTTTTATGCTAATGCTGTCAGAGGGTTCGCTCTGGGGCTCTAAGGTGTACTGATGTAGAAATCACCCACAATCCATCAACCTCGGACCATTTGGGATCTAGCAAATAGCTGGCTTTTTTTTTTTTGGAGGTGCAGTGGGGGGAGGGGCAAGGAAGGGATTGCAAGCTGAATATTACTTTGGAGTCTATCAAACACATCATTGCTGGGGTTTGTTTTTAAGGGGGAGGGTGTCATACAAAGCAATCCATCTTGGGGTGGGGGGAGGTGTGTTACTGCCCAGGAGTCCTCTCTCGAGAAGAAAAGAAAGTCTAAGCACAGATGTAGGTCAGTCATTTGGGCAGGACTGGTGGGTTTTTCTTGTTTTTGTTTTTTTAATGTTGTGTTTTAGCACAAAGATAGTAAGTCATGTCTTTGAAAACCTTCCTGAAAATTAACCTCTTTGTGCACCTGTCTTTGGGAGGCCTGCTCTGAAGAGCATCTCTGTTTTCCCATGGAAGCAGACTGAACAAATCACTGGCTTCCTCCTTGGCTTCCGCCCAAGTCTCCATGCCCTGCCCCCCCTCCACCCCCTCTCAAGGAAAATTTTAAGAGCTTGGCTCAGGGATCAAGAGGGAGTGATGGCTTGGCTGACTTGAGAACAAGAGGTGGGAGAAAAGACAAGAAGGCCACAGGGTCAGCTGTGAATCAGAACAGATGCTGACATGCTAGTGAGAACATGAACATTGAATCCAGGGCATGGAAACACAGCCACAAGGGAGGGCCACGGTGGAGCAGGCCTGTAATCCCAGATACTGGTCCAAGCAAGGCGAACCTCAGGCACAAGCACCATACCTTTATCTGAAAAATAAACTCAAGTAAAAGGGACTGTGGGTGTGACTCCAGGGGTAGAGCACTTTGTCTAGCAACCTTGAGGGCTCTGGGTTCAAACTGTGGTACCTGGGAGATGAAATGTCTTCTAAAAAGCAGGGGAAACAGGTATGGAGTTGTTTGGTTTGTTGTTGTTTTTCTTAAGCAACTCATAAGACTTTTGGAGAAGCTAATATTAATAACAGTAATAAAATAGCAGGAATAAAATAGCAGTAATTGCAACAGTAGCAATGACAATACTTACATAGCAATTATCAAGTGCCAGGTACTGTTCTAATAGAGTTGCATACTGAATATTTCTTTAAATACATTTCTTCCTTACCTAGATATATTTCTACATTTGCTAGTCAGTCTCGGAGGCTGTGTGTGTGTGTGTGTATGTGTGTGTGTTGGAGCTTGAACTCAAGGACTGGGCACTGTCCCTGAGCTTTTTTTTTTTGGCTCAAGACTAATGTCCTACCTCTTGAGCCACAGCTCCATTACCAGCACTTTGATAGTTAACTGGAGATAAGAATCTCATGAATCTCGTGGGCTTTCCTGCTCAGGCTACCTTTGAACCCCAATCTTCAGATCTCAGCCTCTTAAATAGCTAGGATTACAAGCATGAGCCACTGGTGCATGGCAGCATTTCTTTTGCTTTTTATAGACTCAACTGGGAATGTCAGGACAGTAATGCAGGCTGGTTTAGAGACAGAGCCAAGAAGAATATTTGGACTTACTGCCCATTTGTTGAAAAGCATTTAAATTGGACAAAGGAAACTGGCTCTTTCCCTGTCTCTGGCCTGTGCAGACAGTAGTTAAATGAGTGTTGGGTGGAGTTTGAGGTTCTGTAGCCTGCCCCAGACATGTGTAGAAGCAATGCTCCTTGCTGGTCAGGTAGGCTATGATTTCAAGGGCCAAAACACATCAACATATGAACTCTCTAGCAAAAACTTATTTTTCTGATTCCAAAGGTTATTGATCATAGTAGAAATAATGGTTCAAATGTAGAGTGCTGGGCACTGAGAAAGGATCTTATATAAATCATCTCCCTTGCTCCTCTGGAAAGCTATATTGGAGAGAGACTGTTCTCACAGTTGCTTTACAAATCAGCAAACCACAGGCTGGGGCCTGTCCTCCTAGCTGCTTAGAAGGCTGAGATCTGAGGATCACGGTTCAAGGCCAACTCTAGGCAGAAAAACTCCGTGAGACTCCGGTTAAGCACCAACAAAACCAGAAGTGGAGCTGTGGCTCAAGTCATAGGATGCTAGACTTGAACATGAAAGCTCAAAGACAGTGCCCAAGCCCAGAGTTCAAGCCCCAATACCAGCAAACACACACACACACACGCACGCACACACACACACACACACACACACACGATGAGGAGCAAGAGAAGAAATGGAATTGCAACAAAGACTTCAGTTGACCCCAAGAGATCTGGTGCTAGGATGGCCTTCAGAGATGGTAGCGATGAAGACAGACCTCTATTCTGCACCCTGTCCACTTAAAGATTTATTAGCCTATGGTAGATAAATTGGTCTGTTCCCAGGAAGAGAGTATAACCTTCAGCCATGAAGCTTTTTATTTATGTATCTATTTATTTTTGGCTGTCAGTTGTGTGGCTTGAACTCAGGGCCTGGGCTTTGGTTTTCTGGTGGTTCACTGGAGATCATAGTCTCATGGACTTTCCTGCCAGTGCTGGGTTTGAACCACCATCCTCAGATCTCAGCCTCCTGAGTAGCTAGGAGGACAAGCGTGAGCCACCAGTGCCTGACACCATGAAGCTTTCTTAGTTAGGCCAAGCACATCTCTAGGAGAGTAACTTGGCCAGGTTATGTCCACTAGCAATACTGTGGGCAACAGAAGGAATCTTTTCAAAGGTGTCTGGGCAGTACTGCCCACCAGCCACCACTGGTCCTAATTAGTTCAAGGCCAAAGACAGAGCCTTTTGAGTCATGTGGCATCATGCTTGCTCTAGAAGAATCCACAGACCACCACTGGTTAATCCCTCTCGTCCCAATTATAATGTGCTAGGCAGAGTAGAAATGCCTTGTTTAAGATTTTTAGGGCAAAACGCTATTATTTCTAAAGAGAAGAATGCTTCCTGGGTAGGGGAGGAGGGGTAGCCACTGACCTTCCGAGAAATATGCCATTTTTCTCCTTCTTTCTCAAGCTTTTGTGACCTGCAGTATCAGAGCTACGGCATTATATAAGAAGCTCCAAGCCCAGAGATTCTAAACTTGACTTGAAGACTTTCTTTAATATTCAATAATAAAAAAAAAGTTGGAGATTTATTGGCCTATGGCAGAGACCAATTTCCTGTTACATGGACCAGAGAGGAGATTAAAAAAAGATTTTTAGAGCAGGGTCCATATTTCTTAAAGAGAGGCACAAAGAATGGAGCTCACCTAATTTTGTGGATCAGGCCGCTAGCATGGTTCCTTTCTCTAGGCTGCTCTGAAATTAGAAGGTTGGAACTAAAATCTTACAGTTCCCCCCTCCACACTCCCCACAGGGACCATTTCAATTTTCCTCTGAGTAACAGCCCTATAAGGATCCTCTTCACGACTCTTAAGGTCAAGGTTGGAAGTCACCAAGCGTGGAAAAAGATTGAAGACCATGCCACAGGCTTTCGGCAATGTACATGGGGTGCTTTCCACAGCAAGGGGAGGGAGGAGCAATTCCAGCCGACTTCTTCTGTATTGAAAAGCTCTGCGGCAGCGACATGGGGCAAGGCCACCACAGAAAATACAGCAGAAAGCAGGGACCACAGGTTAGTCCAAGCTATTCATTCCCAATACTTCTCTGGCTCAGGGTCAGATAGCAGAGTTTGAATTCTGGTCTGGGTCCTTGTGGGCTCTGAGACCTCAGCCAAATCATTAACCTTTCTGAGCATCACTTGTAAAGAAAGAATCCTTACATTCCTACCTCCAAGAGTAGCTGTATAGGGAAAATGAGATACTAGAGGCCAGCCTTTAAATGCTATTAAATACTCTAAAATGCTAGGCTGGTTTTTCTGTTGTTGTTGTTGTTGTTGTTATCATCATATTTTCCCACTGGAGAGCTTACTAAATCTAGTTTAGATCTGGAATATCTAGGGAGAGTCTCCAGGTGAATATATCTGGTACCCTCTGTGGAATCCAGAAGCAAGAGATTTAGTTCGACAGTCAGCACTGAACCCAGGGCATGCTTGATCCTGGGCTGGCTACACACTTGTGGAGAAGATCTGTCCTCCATGCTCCAGAAATCTATAGTTCTGAATGGGAGACCAGTGTGCAGGATGCAGTTTGTGGACACAACCTGCCACACTTGAAAGTATGTTCGAAGCACAGAAGGAAAGCAGCACAGGGTGACATTCTACTTGTCAAAAAGAGGTCTGAGTGGCTGGACATCTGTGGCTCATGCCTGTCATCCTAGCTACTCAGGAGGCTGAGACCTGAGGATCACAGTTTGAAGCCAGCCTGGGCAGCAAAGTCTGTGAGATTCTTATCTCCATTTAACTACTTCAAAAAACAAAAACAGAAGTAGAGTGTAACTCAAGTGGTAGAGCACTAGCCTTGAGCAAAATTGCTCAGGAACAGAGCCCAGGCTCTGAGTTCAAGCAAAAGAATACTATGTAGATGATTCTGGAATACAGGTTTCAAAAATAAATAGGCAAACCAAATAGGAGACATTCAAGGCAAGATGACACAAGGTAAGACGGCAGAACTATCTGAAAGAATATAACATGAGGAATACAATGTGGGTCTGAAGCCTGAAGGGCCAGTACCTTAGTCTTGAGACAGAAAATTGTAGGTAGACAGGTAATTAGAAACAAGAACAGGCAGGTCCCTGAATGCTCCAATAAGGAGCTTGGATGTTCTGAAAACAACACTCGGCTCCAGCTGGATTTGTCTGGGGAGATTTCAATCCCGAGGGTCTCAGCAGTGAATAGTTACAGGAAAAACTGCTTCTTTGGGAGATAGAAAGTTCTTATTCAATCTCTACTGGCAGTGAGGCGATAGCATTTCAATGGATTTCCCCTCTCCCTGACCAGAATTAAGCGAGAGACTGCCAGCCAACTCACCAAACACTCAATCTTCCATCTTTATGAGTCTGGCCGTGACATGATTGCAATCTTTCCACCAGGGACTGGGGGAGGGGGGGCTAACCTAGAAGAATATATGCATGATCTTCTGAGTTCTTCTCCTTCTAAGGGCTCAGAACCTCTAAAATAGACAGAGTAGAGAGAGAAATAGACAGTTGTCACCACCATTAATCCCAGATATGACTAAAACCAGCCACAGCCTCACAAAACCCATTCCCAAGACCCAGTCTGCTTTCTTCTGTTGCTTATGTTAGTTGAATTTGGATTCCAGCTCATGTTTCAAAATAGTCCTGTCTATTACGCCGTCTCTGACTTCCTCTTTTTTCCCCTTTCCGAGCCTTGGTTATTTTCATTCTCAAAATGGAAACAAATAGCATCCATCTCGTCTCACTCGGTAAGGCTGACATGAAATTGTTTGTGCAAAATGTCAAGTGTTACAAGAATATAAGTCATTCCGGGACACACAGCTCTGAGTCTGCATAGGAGAGATTCAGAGCTCTTGGCCCAATGCAGCCTCCTCACCACCACCACCCCCCACCCCCCGCCACTGCCTCTATGGTTCCTTGTTTCCAAAGGTTGAAGCCCCCAGTTGCTACATCTGTAAATCATGGCTTTGTTTCCAGTACCTCTCGCTCATCCATTCGTGCTCCATACCCAATCCTTCAGCCAATTCTATTTACTCTAACTCCCAGATAGGTTCCCAAAGAGTAAACTCACCTCCTCACAATAGCCCTTGTCACTGGACAATTCCACCACCTGCTCCCTGCCTTTTCCATCCTACAATGTCATCCTGGCACAGAGAAGTTACACGAACAGTCTTCCAGATCATGTTGGGCCAATGCTCCAAACACTATCCTGCAGTTTCAGTAACTGAGCCTCTTCCCTTCACTTGCTCCCCAGCATCCTTCAAGGACTTACCTCCCTGTTTCTCCAACCTACCACATGCAAGGCCACACTAAAGCTACTGGCACAAGCACCATGTTCATTGCAGCACTATTAACCACAGCCAAGATATTGGAATCAGCCCAGATTTCCCTCAGTGGACGAATGAGTCAAGAAAACGCGGTATATGAACACAATAGAATTCTACTCCTCCATCGGGAAGAATGATATTGTACCATTCATGAGGAAATAAAAAGGCTTGGGAAAAATGACATTAAGTGAAGTAAGCCAGACACCCACCTCCCAAATAACATAGGTTGCATGGTTTCCCTCACTTGTGATCACACAGAATGTGCCCATAAATTGACAAGTAAACACACTGGATGGCAAAAGACAAAAAATAAACCAACATGATAAATATGCAAACTTCTAGGCAATCACACAGAGACCAAGGGAGCACAGAGGCTCAATAGCTAAGTGCATATGATCATATGAAATAGTATTTATCAAAATGAACTCTGAGAAATGGAAACAAGTGCCCTTTTTTATTCATTGATATTGTTTTTGTTTACTGTACCTTTTGTTTTGTTTGTAAATCTGTTGGGAGCAGTTAAGGGGGACAAAGAAATGGAGGGACAATGGGCTGGGAATTTGACCTAGTGGTAGAGTGCTTACCTCCCATACATGAAGCCCTGGATTCTGTTCCTCAGCACCACATATATAGAAAAAGCCAGAAGTGGCGCTGTGGCTCAAGTGGTAGTTAGCCTTGAGCAAAAAGAAGCCAGGGATAGTGCTCAGGCCCTGAGTTCAAGTCCCAGGACTGGCAAAAATAATAATAATAATAAAATGGAAGGACAAAGGGTCAACAAGTAAGGCAGTGATACTCACTAGACACTATGTGGAAAATGGACTATACAACTTGTGGGTGAGGGTGGGAGGGAAAAACTGGGAGAGAGTTGAGGAAACAGGTGACACTGTTCAAAAAGAAATGTACTCAGCCAGTGCCAGTGGCTCACGCCTGCAATCCTAGCTTCTCAGGAGGCTGAGATCTGAGGATCGCGGTTCGAAGCCAGTCCAGGCAGGAAGGTCTGTGAGACTCTTATCTCCAATTAACTACTCAAAAACCAGAAGTGACTTGGTGGCTCCAAGTTGTAGAGTGTAAGCCTTAAACAAAAAAGCTGAGAGACAGTGCTCAGGCCCTGAGTTCAAGCTCCACAACTGACAAAAAAAAAAAAAGGAAAGCAATATATTTGTTACCTCACTTATCTTATGTAACTGTAACCCCTCTATACATCACCTTTACAATAACAATAAATATATATGTATGTGTGTATGTACATATACATATACGTGTGTGTGTGTATGTGTGTATAAACTTGCCTCCCAGCTTTGATCTTCAGCTCTGTTCAGCTCACTCCCTAGGACTCTCAGGCAGCTCTCCTGAAATCTTTTCATAAGTTCTTCCTGGGATTGGATCAGCTCCCCCCAGATCTCAGCATGGTTCAGTCCTCTCCCAGTCAGACTACTGAGCAAGTCCTATCTCATCGGAAACAGCTCTTTTGAATCAACCTGTTTAACACAGAGACACTTGAATACCACACAGACACACAATGACTTTCCACACCCTACCTACGCTCCACCCTGCTTTTGCTCTCTCCTCCCATTGGAATTATTATAAGCTAATATATTTATAGTACTTGTTTATCTGTTGATGCCCATCCCTCCTCTAGCAAGGGCCAAAAATGTATCAACATGAACTCCAAGAAACAGAAACAAGAGGTTGTTGTTGTTGGTTTGTTTGTTGTTGGTTTTTGTTCTTTGTGGCTGTTTTGTTTTTCTGTACCTTTTGTCTTCTCTGTAAGTTTATCTGTTTGGGGGAGGATAAAAAGGGGGCACAGAGGGCTGGGAATATGGCCTAGTGGCAAGAGTGCTTGACTCGTATACATGAAGCCCTAGGTTTGATTCCCCAGCACCACATATACAGAAAATGGCCAGAAGTGGCGCTGTGGCTCAAGTAGTAGAGTGCTAGCCTTGAGCAAAAAGAAGGCAGGGACAGTGCTCAGGCCCTGAGTCCAAGGCCCAGGACTGGCAAAAAAAAAAAAAAAAAAAAGAAGGGGGCAGAGAAATGGTGGGGCAAAAGATGAACAAATGCAGCAGTGGTATTCACTTGACAATATGTTGAAAATGAACTATATGACTTGTGGAAGGGGAGACAGGAGGGAAAAACTGGGAGAGCTAGAGGGAAGGGGTGATGATGTTCAAAAGGAACTGTACTCTTCACCTGACTTACGTAACTGTAACTGCTCTGTACATCAGCTTTACAATAACAACCTAAATAAATAAATAAACAAATAAGTAATACCTTGCTTGGATTAACAATCACTTTTTTTCACCTAGATTTTCCAACTTCCAGACCTTCTTCCTAACTCTTTATGATAGAGATTTTTGTAATATAATCACATACTCACCACCCTGTAACTCAGGCATTAACAGCCTTTTCCTGCAAAGGGCCAGATAAAACATATTTGGGGGGCTGCCACAGCCATTCAACTCTGCCGTCGTCATGTGAGATCAATCACCCACAATAAAAAAAGCAAATGAGCGTAGCTGGGTTCCAGGGAACTTCATTTATGGACGCTGAAATTTGAATTGCATCACATTTTCTCATGTCACAAAATATTATCCTCCTTTGAATATTTTTTTTACAACCATTCACACACACAAAAGCCATTCTTGGGTAAAGGGTCTATTTGAAAAGAAGCAGCAGTAAATGGAATATGGGCCCTTGTTTGCTGGCTCAGGCTCAAGTTAGTCTCCAGAACGCTGACTATCACACTGAAAGGTCTTGACAAGGTCACTCCACCAGTGCGGCCTTTCTCCAGGCCTCTCCTCCTAGACACAGCTAAGTGCTAAGTCCTGAACCCACCTTTGATCTCCTGTGCCACTGGCCTTTTGCACACTCGACTCCCTTGACTACGAATACCTTCCCACTTCTTCCACACAAGCCAGCTTTATTGATCCATGAATCAAGCTTCATTGATCTTGCAAGGCCTGCTATAGCTGCTCTTTCTGAGTTCCTACAGAACTTGCATACGTTCTTATAGCAAAGATCGTTGCTTCACATTCCAATACACGGTTCTTCCGCCTGGTGATACTAATATTTGGGGCTAAATAATTCTTTGCTGTGGGGTTGGCGGGGAGGCTGTCCTGGGCACTGTCAAATGTTTAGCTACATCCCTGGCCTTCGCGCACTATGCCAATAGCACAACCTTGACATGTACACAAACAAAACTGCCCATTTTTTACCTTCCTACCACCACCCCCCAAATATTTAGGTATTTAAATTCAGAGCCTTTTGAAGGCAAGAATCAGGTATCTTTTTCTTTTTCAATCTTTTGGCAGCAATTAGAGGTTGAGTCAGGGCCTCATGCTTGCTAGGCAGGGACTCTACCACTTGACCCATGCCTCCAGCCCCCTTTTATTTTGGTTATTTTCAAAGTAGGTTCTTTTTTATGCCCAGGCCAGTCTGAGCTGTGACCTTCCTCTTAGGGCTTTCCCATACCTCTAGGGATGACAGGCACGCACTGTTGCACCCTGTCATTATGTGTTTGTCCTTTAGTTTGGGGTGGCAAATACACACCCCCACACCCTGTCTCTGGTTGAAATGGAGTCTCACCAACTCCTTTTTCTCTAGGCTGATATCAAACCTCCATCTCCCAATTCCTGCCTCCCAAGCAGCTAAGATTACAAGCTTGAGCCACTGTGCCCAGATAGAATCAAATATTCCTCTATGTTAATAAGCACCACACACATAGTCTAGAATATAGCAAACCTCCAGCAAATATTTATCGAATGAAAAAGAATGAGGCATGGGAAAAATCACTGGCTCCATTAGCATCGATCCAAACAATTTTTTTAAAGATCTAATTCTGGTCATTTGTGCTTTATGTATATATATTTTTTTCTGTACCTTTGCCGAGAAACCGGTTTCGTAAAATCTAAGCCTCATAAAAGGGTGTTCCAGTGTGTGCGTTGTTTTATTTATGCTGCTCTTACAAGTGCAATTAACACTGCATCTGCTTTCACTAACAACCTCTTTTTGTTTTATATAGTGCTTTACATTTCCCAAAATGTGCACAGACCCGAGCCTTTCGCAAGCAGCAAGTAGATGAATCGCTCTGTGTGTGTCTGTGTGTGTATGTCTGTATGTCTGTGTGTGTGTTGCGTGTAGTAGGAGAAAAATACCCCAAAATTCTTCTGGAGTCATCTCTGTAGTCTCTGGTCTATCCCAGTGATGTAGGCTAATGAGCCCTTCCTGCCTCCAGTTAAGCAGAGTAGAGCAGAGCTGAGATGAGAGCCTGCCTCCCCAGCAAGCGCTTTGTGTCAGTGGGCCGGTGGGAAACCCTTTCTCATCGGTGTTGGTGTAGATCCCACTGGGGAATTCTTCTTCCTCCCAAAGAGGATTCTGTGGCATCCACCATGAAAGCTGCAGAGAGCACCTGCAGCTCCTGGGACCCCTTGGGCAAGAGGAAGGCCCAGCCTTCATGTGCAGACAATGTCCCCATCTACCCACCTCAGAGCAGCCTAGTTTATGTCAGGATATCTTCCACCCCTTTGGGGGATTGCAAGGGGGATGGGGAAGTGTGTTAGTGAGGCTTCGTGAGAATGGGAGAATTCAAATGATAACATTTTAGAGGGACAAAAAGTGACCTGGTGAGAAGCTCGAACCATAGAACCAGGGCTTCCTGACTCCCCTCTGCCCTTCCCAGTGGACTGCTTTGGGCATGCTCCTTCCCCTCTGCTGGCTGTGATTCCCGCCATGGTGGCCTAAGGGCAGTGTTACTGAGAAAACCAGCCAATGGCATAAAGATGCCAAGGCCTTCTGCACAGAGATGCCAACCAAATGACTTGAATTTTGCACAGGCAGTAGACAAGAGAGAAAACCTTTGCGTGCACACAGCACTCTGTTTTACTTCTTGTTTTCTTTCCTTTTTTTTTAAGTTCAAATCACCAAGCTCTGCTCTTAACTCACACTCTCCCCCCACCCCCAGGGGCATCTGAGAGGACACACATATTAACATCGAAGGCCATTTTTATTAGGATTTCTTTATCTCTTGCAGCAAGTGGGGGATATATTTATTCCAGATCTTCACAAATGCCTTATGCCTGGCCTCTGATGAAACACTCTTCATTCCTCCTGAGTAACTTGTTTCAATAATCCTCCTCAGGAGATCAAACCAGCCTGGAGCACAATGATTACCCTGTGCTAAATTTAACTGACCGCGTAGATGCATTACCTATAAGCAGGAAAGAGCCTTCACTTTCTCGGCTTGGAGAAGCTGGATGTTTATGACGTGTTTATAAAAGTCTGCATAAAATATAGCTTCAGAGTCTTGTCTGCGAGTCAGGGCTACCTGGAGTCAAGTGTGTCTTTTAAAATACGATGCATCACTTTGGGAAAATGGTTTCTTCGTCTCTCTGCCCCCCTCCACGCTCCCCCCACACCTTGACCCCCTCAAATCTATTGCTCTCCCATAAATAACGATCTGAGGCCGTGGTTTAGGTCACGGGTCTCATCATGCCCCTCCTGTACAAGGGTGTCTTCCCCAGTGAATTTTTGTTAAGAAACAAAATACAACTTTTATTGAGATCAATAAAAGATTAAGGTGACAAAAATGATTTATTGAGTGTAGGGAAGGCTCATTTTTTCCCCCTCTCACAATTGCTGGAGGTACCAGAAAGGATGGTTTGGGAGCTTTTTTAGTCTTGTTGTTGTTATCATCGTCATCATTTGTGTTTTGCGTTATCCTCATTCTTCAGGGGGGCTGTGAGAAGGCAAGATTCACTTATCAAATCAAAATGGGAATGATTAAAAACCATAAGAGAGACAACAACAATTTTTAAAAAGCCATACATGAACAAGTGTTGGTCTATCGTGAGCCATTTGGCTAAAATATCCATGCCATCAAGTGAGAAGGGATGGGGGGACACAGTAGGTCTTGAGTGAGATGAAGCTTAGGAGGACCTGGGTAGATGGGCCAAAGGTATGCAGGCTGAGATGGGGAAAGAATCAAGCATGGGAAGCCAGGGGTGAGCCTGAAAGCCCGAGAGTCTACCATTATCTTGGTGAGAGGAAGAACAAGACTGTGAGCCAAAATATGAAATCTGCATAGGAAGATTCCTCCCCTACCCCGTGCTTCTCTGCCTTCCTCTCACCTGGAGCACCCCAACACAGTCAACCCCTTCTCATTTGGAAAAAACCATCACTCCCATTCTTCAAAGTAAATACAAATGTCCCAGCCCACTGCAGCTTTCCCAGACAGAACCAAGTCCCTGCCCCCACTCTGATGATGAGAAATGCCCACTAGATGACAGGTACCAGGCAAAGCTCTCCCTAAGCGATTATCACCATCATGTGGTCAGGAAACTCTGTGAATCTTATTCCCAGACCTCAGAACCACCTGGTGCACAGATGGGATTTCATCAACTCTTTTTAAGTCAGTGAATACAGGAGCCAGTTACCCCAGAATGGCGCCATGAGGGGTAAGGAGTTTTGATCCATAAGATGGAAAGCTGTGTCCCAGTGCTGAAGCACAGTCAACACCGTTTCTCCTTTCTCTCCCCCATCTTTGGCTGCTCAGAGCTGCCCTCCTGACCCACCCCACCCCATGCTGCAGATCCACTGGCATTAGAAGACAGAAATGACCTCTGTTGGGACAGAGTGGCGAAGTCAAGGTCTGCCTTCCAGGCTGCTTTTCAAGAAAATTAGGTCTTGTGCTGCTGTTCATCAGAAAGTCACCCCACAAAGCCCTCCACTATGCACAGCCTCTGAGCCTCCTGCACCTCCTCCACATGAAAAGGAGGGGTGCTGGGCAGGACTTCCGGGTCTGCACTCCTTGCAAGTCCCCATTAGCTGTATAATGAGGCCATTTTTAATTCTGACATAATGATACGCAGTAGTACAGCTACTCTCCGGATCAGCATTGTTTCAAACGCCCCCCTCCCCTCCTGTGAAGGCTGACCTAGCCAAGCATTGGTGATTTTTTTTTTAAGTACGAACACAATTCCACTCCCTGGTATCCATCCCACAGATAGACGTGCATTTGTGAGAAGTGATGCGGATACTGCATGATTAATTACAGTCATGTCGAAGAGAGCAATGTATTGGGAACTGCCACACAAGTCCTTCAATAGGGGATTGCTATGATAATACTGAGAGAGATATATATATATGCATATTTGTGAAATTACATAATAGGCAGAGATTTAAAATTAAAATCTTCTTCATGGCCTGATGTGGAAGGATTTCCAAGATACTAAGTAAGGAGAACATACAGATAGGAAAGGACAGAGAAAACAACCCATGTATGGGAATGTCACATATATGAATAGATGTGGATACAGGTGTGTACGCGCGTGTGTGTGCACGCACATACACACACATACACATTCATCTGTATAGAATATTTCTGGAAAGATACAGGACAAACAGCAAAAGTCGTTTTCTCAGGGCAGCAAAAATATGCATGCCTAAGGCTAGGAATGTGGCTTAGTGATTAGAGTGCTTGTCTAGCATGCATGAAGACCTGGGTTCAATTCCTCAGTACCACATAAACAGGAAAAAACAAAGTGGTGCTGTGGCTCAAGTGGTAGAGCACTAGCCTTGAGTAAAAAGAAGCAGTGCCCAGGCCCTGAATTCAATCCCCAGGACTGGCAAAAAAAAAAAAATATATATATATATATATATATATGTATGTATATATATACATGCATGCATACACTTATGTATACCATTGGGCAGATAAAAACTAAATGTCTACTTTATGCCAAGTACATAGCAACCATCAGCACACAATAACCTTTATGCCCCTGTTAGTGAGGAGGAAGAAAATAAACAAGAGAATCATAAACATAGTATCAGGTGGTCATAAGCATTAAGTAGAGGGGGGAAATGGCAGTGGTTGACTAAGGGAGCCTTAGGAATGCAGGGGTGCATAACTGTGAGGCTCACTGTCGGGCGAGCCAAAGTGGATGGATATGGGGAAGGGATCCCCAAATCTGAGGCAAAGCTAGCTCCTCATCAAAGCCCTAAGACCACCCTGTGTATTGTTGGACTGACATGCATCAAGAAGGCAGACAGGCCGGATGCTATGACTCATGCCTACATAATCCTAGCTAGTATATATTTTTAAGATATTTGTGTGTGTGTGTGTGTGTGTGTGTGTGAAACCCCACATCCAACCAGAAGTGAGATGGTGTGGTGCTTGCCTGTGGTTCCAGCTGTGCAGGGGGCTATGGGTATGAACATCATAGTCCAAGTTGGCTATGGGCAAAATCATGGACACTGTCTTTAAGAGTAACCTAAAAAGTAAAAGAAAAAATAGACACCTAATTCATGTGGCAGAGCCCTTGCCCAGCAAGTGCAATGCCCTGAATTCAAACCCCACTACCACCAAAAGAAATAAAAAATGATTAAAGACAGAAATTCTAATAGCTCTGGAGCTTGGCTAGATGACATTACCATGGAGCCAGGACATGAGTTCTTTATCCAAGGTGTTGTCTTTTCCTCAACCACTGAGTAGCTGCGTGACATCAGACTAATTAATGACTTAATGTCTCTTGATATCCATTTCCCTGTTGGATAAATGGAAGCAATATACTCACATCTCCATCCAGGGATGGTACTGAATAAGAAGTAGGTGAATTGGTGTAAAGGGCTTTGCTTCATGTCTGATGCACTGTGGCCGTTCAGGCAATGCAGTCTTTCACTTGTGTGGTTAGTTCAACTGGAAGAGTTCATGTGTGCAGATCTCCATAGAAATCCAAGTTTGGATTGATGATGATGCTGGTGATAAGAATGACTAATACCATCACCGTCCTCTTATCTCTTGATAACACCATGAGGCAGAAAGACTGAGCCATCCAGGGAATGCTCAGAGGGTGAAACCAGGGCACAGCAAATGACCAAGCCAGTTGAAAAAGACAGGAATTTGCTCCACAGAGCCAACAAGAGCTGTGCATTGCTGGAGATGAGGAAATGCTGGAGTAGATCCAGCTGGAGCTGGAGGCAAAATGGACTGTTGGAATCCCATCCCCTTCTTTGTGCCTTCTTTGATGGGGACCATGAACTTGGCCATGGGGAGGGCGCATGTGTACAGGGTGGGTTAGCAGCTGAAAGCCAGGAGACATTAGATCCCACCCAGGTAATTCTGCCCCATTCAAGGGGCACATGGCTACTCAGAGCTCAGGGCAAGATAGTTCCCTGGGGATGTGAAAACACACCTCCAACTCATGACAAGGATAGAGCCCAGGCCCATAATCCTTCTCCACCATGAAAATGTTTGGCCCACATCCGTGCACAGGAGAAAGGCAGAGGTTTCAAAGGGAAAGCATTCATGAATTATGCGGGCCACAGAGACACACAATCAACCCACACACCAAGACAGACCCACAGGTAGCCTATCAGAGGCACACTATCAACAAGTGTGCAAAGAACCAGAGCCACAGGGGACACTCAGAGAGCTGTCACAAGTAAACACAGAGGGGCACATGGGTGCCAAGAGACTGCTCAGAAACCACACCTGCAGAGAGAGGCAGAAGGACACACACAAAACTGTCAATGGGCGACACAAATGGAAATACACAGGTGAGAAGCACTGGATGCCCATAGACCACACATACCACACCTATGCACGGAGGCAGAAACACAAAGACACACCTACGGCACCAGTGCCATGAGTAAAAGCTAAACTTCCCCCAGAATTCAGCCTAAGAAGGGACTTAACTTTTGTGTTGAAGGAATTCTAAAAAGAGGGTGAGACAGACTGACCCCCTCCCCAATGCCCATCTTATGGGGATCTCTCTCAGGCGCAGTTTGCCGGAACACATAAGCAGCTCTGATTTAGATGATAGATAGAGACCATTTATACAGTTAAACACGGTAGGGGTCTAAACGCTGCTCCCCGCAGGACACCAGATGCGAATAGATGAACATTTGATTGTCCTCACGCCTGTTTCTGACAAGCTAACAGATCAGAAACCATCCCACTGAATTCCCAGAAACCTGGAGACTGGGAGCACAGATAACCCAGTACAGGAACGACCAGGATTTATTAAGGCAGATTTCTAAATATTAAAGAGATGGCAGCTGGCCCTGCTTTTCCTCAGCAGACTTTGTAGGCGGGATATTACTTGATAAGCAAGATAAATGAGCAGAGTTTATACCAGGGAGCCTTCAGACACTAGACCATCTGGGGGTTGCCTCGTGTAGGCATTCAACAGCTTCCCCTACACTTCTGGACTTGGTGGGTACTTGGAATGGGGTGGGGGGCTCTCATTGCCTAAAATCATCTCTTCTAGGGAGCTGCCTGTTATGCCACTGTTAAAGGCATGAGGATGGCTCTCAAGAATACCTAAATTCCTTATAGAAATGTAAAGGCACGCATGAAAATACACTCTGCATAACTGATCATGAGGGACATGCAAATCAAACCCACGGTCAGATAAGACTTCACATGCCATAGGATTGCTATTTCAAAAATAAAAGCATCGGCGAGGATATGGAGAAATTAAACCCACTGTACAATATAGGTAGGCATATAAAACATTGTTGGAAATTATATGGAGGCTCCTCAAAATATTCAACATCAAATTGCCGTATTTTGCACACATTTCTTTGTAGTAGTCGTAGTAGTCTATTTTATTGTACCATATTATGCAAGTTATCATTTAGATGTATACTTATCTTGAACTGAACATTCATATATACTTGTGTTTATATCTGAGCCAACAAAATACATTCATTAATTCATGTCCATATCAGTATTGCTTGTGACAAAGGGGGAAGCAATCCAGTTGTCATCTGTTGACAAATGAATAAATAGAGTGGATTTACAATGGATTTACAATTTACAATGGAAAGTTGCTCAGCCTTAAAAAATGAAGGACATCTTGACACATGCTACAATATAAAGGAATCTGGAAGGCCCCACGCTAGTGTGGAGCCAGTCACAAAAGGACTACAACTACTGTGTGATTCCATTCACATGAGGTTGCTGGGGAAGTTAAAGTCACAGAGTCCATGGAAGTTAAGAAGAATGCTAGCTGCGGTAAGCTTGAGAGCAAGAGGCACAGGCTGCCTAACACTTGCACAATTTCAGTTGAGAAAGAAACAGAGACCTTCCAGGGAAAGGTAGAGATTGTGGTTCCATGACAACATGAATGTGCTTCGTGCCACAGAACCATTCCCTGGAGATAGTACAGATGGCACCATTTTACCATGTTGATTGAAGTGGGTGTGCGCAACATATGGGGTCCTGCATTCAACAGAGTACTCCCTACCTGTGGAAAGGTGTATTCTACCAGTGGAAAGCAGAGAGGAAGGAGAGAACGTGGACCTGTCATCATGGAGAAACATCATCAATGATGGAGGATAGCTGTTTCTTGAGTTCCCTTTCCAGCCACACCTACTGCCCTCATCCACACTGGCCAGCCTGTACCCCAACCTTTCCCAGCCATTTTCCTCTGAACAAAGCTGTTGAGCCCACAGGATGTCTCCTCTGCTTTCATTCTTCCAACTCCTCAAGATCAAAAATCAAGGTGTGCAGAATGACGATGGCCAGCCCCAGAAGCTTGGATGAAACCTTAGCCCTCATTGGCACTGAGACGTCCAGGTTTTGGAGATCCTAGACCAAAAAGCAAATCATTAGTTATAACAATGAAACTGTCCCTGGAAATCGTCCCTGGATCCTCTCTGATCCTCGCAAACCGTGAGATAATAAATAGACGTCTCTAGAGCTGGAGGCCATTTATTATGGGGCAATAGAAAAACCAACATCGACAGGAAGAATGTGGTTACAAAGCTCGTCTTTAGGCCCTTAAATTCTCACTAACACAGAGACTTCCAGAAACAAGGACATATTCCTTAGCTCCGACCTCAGGAGATGAGAAATTGTGAGCCACCCTTGGGTTGGAGCAGCCCGAAATTTATGAATGGTTCTAGTTTCATTAAGTGGTGGAAAGGGGTCAGGGTAGCCCCAGTCATGTTTAGAAGTCCATCTGTTTCTATTCCTTGTCAGCAGTTTGCATAAGTGAGTGGTTTTATTTCTTGCGAGAAATGAGAGGAAAAGAGAAGGAAAGAAAAGTTAAAAAAAAAAAAACGCATGAGCTACCCCAGCAGTAGAAGATTTGTCAAATAAAGCTTTTAATAATGGGGCCGTTTGACAGTTTTATAGTTCTTCAACTTCCCGACCATTTGAAGGTGGTAGGTTTTCAATAAAAATTAAGTCCTTTTCCAACAGAAACTTGGTCCCCTGTTATTTTAAAACAACTAGTCCAGGGTGCACTGGAGCACCTTAATTCCACTACCGAAAGTAAATCTCCCTCCTTTTCCGTATTAATAACTCAGGCAATCCATCAGCCCGAAACGGACTGAGAGCTTTTTGCAGTAGTATATCCAGGTGGCCTGATGAACCACATCCGTAACCAGACTTGCTGGGTGATCATTAGGCTGTTCCTGAAAATAAATGGCCTGGCCTTCTCTGCAGCTTACTTAAGTACACCCGGAAAGAGGTGGCCGGCTGGACTTGATTCTTTTAATTTCTTTAACGTCTCCAAAAGTTTTTCGAGGTCAAGGAATTCAGAGACCAGGGCACCAGGAATGAGGCGCCATCTTGGAAATGCTCAGGATTTGGAATCTGCAGGCCTGGAGTCCAGAGCAAGCTTCATCAGTCCTCTAATTCTATAACTTCAACACGTAAAAGTCTCCAATGGAGACGTGTTTCTCTCTCTCTCTCTCTCTCTCTCTCTCTCTCTCTCTCTCTCTCTCTCTCTCTCTCTCTCTCTCTCTCTGCAGGAGAAAATGGTTTTTAAAAAAGGAAGGAAAGAAGCACAGAAACAATGGGACAAAGGGTAAACCACTTTATCAGTGGTATTCACTAGACACTATGTTGGAAATGAACTCTACAACTAACTTGGAGGGGAAGGGAAGCCAGGAGGGGAAAAACATGGGAGGGAAATGTACTCATTACTTGACTTATGTAACTGTAATCCATCTCTACGTCACCTTTACATAATAAAAAAATTTTAAGTGAAAACATTGGTTTTGAGATTAAAATTCTGGGGCTGAGATGTCTATCACCACAATCTATCAGAATTGATTAAGTCTTTTATTTAGTTCTTCTGTGCCAGAGAGAGAGAGAGAGAGCAGGAGAGAGAGAGAGGGAGAGGGAGGAAGGTATACACAGAGAGAGAGAGAGAGAGGATGAAACTTACTATGGTCCTTAGAGATTCATCTGTTTATTTAGCCAGGTTCTCTTGATTCTTGCTCAATGTCCATCCAATGCCAGCCATTCTGTTGTAACAATCACTCTTCTTATGCTTGCATATGGCCTTACCTCATTAAAGAAATGTTTATCAAACATAAAAATCTAACTTTCATCCTCAGCGTAGAGCCCTTGCTTTGTAAGACATACACACACCCCCATCGGAGGAACCATCCAGCATACAGTGGGTCCCCTACAATGCCCGGTGTTCCCATACAATAAACACTATTGGAACCGGCACCTTGAAGCATCAAATGGGCACCTGGAAGAGACAGACAAGAGTGCAACAGTTCTGACGGTGGTAAATATGTGAAGGGACCACTCATTTTTCTCATATTTTTTGGAAATACTCAACTAATACCATGATTCACAAATGCACTTTTTTATTATAAATGTGAAAATCTAGAACAAAAAGGATATCAATTTTAAAGCACCAAAGGGATATTTAGCTGCTCTGGGGGTTGACTTCTGTCCTCAACATTCAACTGCCTTTGCCACTAAGTCAGCTTATTTCTCACCCTCTGGAGAGCTATATAACCATCAACCACCAACACATCAGTTCCCCAGATTGGACTTCTAGGAAGCAACTGTGCCCAGGTCTTCTCACTTCCAAGTTTTCAAAGTCAGCAATCCCACCCCTATACCCACAGGTCCCTCCATGCTGATATCGCGCTAGAGTGGGTTGAAATAATTTTGCATACTCCATTCTTAGCCATTATCTTTCCAGACTGAAAAGGCAGGGTATTTACAATCTGCATTTCATTTTCAAGGAGATTTCTGAATCTTAGGTATTCTGGGAAATGCATGCTCTTCCTCCAGTTCTTCCCTACTTTGTGCCATGAGACATTCTTCCCCTGCACCCCACTGCCTTCCAAGGAGTTAATTCTGCCCAGCATCCTTGTTCGAAAAGAGGAATCTGCTTGAAACAATATGGCTGCATTATGATCACCCTCTGACATTCCTCCCTGGAATTTAATTGGATTTCCCTCTTTCCTTTGTTAGTCGAAATCACATCATAAAAATCTCCCTGAGAGCAATCACTTTTCTTAGGCCTCATTCCAACAGGGACCATGAGGAGGTTTGATTTAACAACAACAACAAAAAAGGGGGGTGGGGGAAGAGAAGCACTCGACTATCTTGCAGAGGAAATAAATATCTGACTTGCAACTGAGATTTTTTTTTTATTATTTATGAAATGGAGGGACTCACACAGTTCCCTGGAAGGGAGGAAAATGAATGAGGTGATCTCCAATTCCCTCTTTATGAGCGAGGTCAATTCATCAGTTGTTTTCACAAAGGAGTCTTGGGGTGGAAATTGCTTTGCCATTCCAGCAGGGCAATGTTGCAAAGAGTGTAGTTCATAAACCACCAAATCTGCATCTCCTGGCAGGCCTGACCAAAATTAAGATTTCCCCACCCTCAACCTTAGGCCCATCGAGTCAATATCTCTGGTGGGTCGAACCTGAGAGTCTCTCATTTTAACAGTTGAGGTGATGGTTCTCAAGAGGTTAGTGTAATCAACTAAGATGTTGGAGAGAACGAATAAGCGGCCATCTTGAGGTATGAAGGGGAAAAAAAGAAAAAGAAAATGCTTGCTACCTATCAGATACCTGAATTGTAATGTTGCACAGATGTTAGGACATTAATATATTTTAATATATTACATAACATAATATGTATTAATATTTTTTAATTGTCTGATTCATTTCATATATTCTGATTTCTTCCCTGTCTTTATTATGCCCCCAAATCCTGTGGTTTAAGGGTAAATTGTTGTGCGAATCTATTTTGATTCTTTTGTACTTGAAAGTTTGCATTTTCTCATTTGTATGTTCTTACTGCTTCTGGTTTTCTTTTCTGTTTCATTAGAATATATTAATGACACAAAACATTTCACTGTGGTACTTCCATTCATGAGTATAACGTATTTTGACCAAAGTCACTCCTCCTTTTACTCTTCTTTATCCCTCCCCTTTCAAACAATTTTGGGGAACAGGAATGAAATTTGAACTCTAGGGTTCACACTTACTTGGCTTGCTCACTCAGCTGGTATTCTGCTACTTGGGCCATACTTCCAGCCCGACCGTTTTGCTCATTATTATAGCAAGTATGCATACCACATATTAAGGAAAGATTTACTTTGACCTCAAATTTCGGAGTTTTGATCTCCAGGGTCAACTGGATCTGTTGCCTTGGGCCTAGGCACCAGAGGGTGTGGTGTTTACAATACCCAGGTCGCAGGGGTGTGGGAAAAAGGGGTTAGGATGCTTTGTCTGACACTTTATATCAACTCCTGACATGAATACCACTTATACTAATTTCCTGTTACTGAAGTAACAGCTAAGAATGGGACAAAATCATTTTCACTTTTCTACCACTTGGAAGTCCAGTGTAGATCTCGCTGGACTAGAGTTGCGGTACGCGCAGCACTACCTTCGAGCCTTCTGTCGATGCTCAGGGATAATCTGATTCCTTCCTTTGCTCAGCTCCCAGAAGTCACCACAATCCTGGCTAGTGGCTCCTCCTGCCTCGCACTAAGCCTACAGCCTCTCTTTAACCCTGCTTCTGTAATGCCTTCTCTCCCTCCAGTGCTCCTCATGTGCCTCAACTCATGTGACTCCGTTGGGCCCACTTGAAGAATCCAAGACAACTGCTTGATTTTACTCCTACCTTCATTTCATCTCCAATCTTAATTCCCTTTGGCTATATAAAGTCATTGGACCACAGTTGCCAAGGATTTGGACATGAATAAAAGTGAAGGACCGTTGTTCTGCCTACCCCCACTGTCTATATATGTGAGCAAACAAGTAGGATGTGTGTACTACATGCCTGACATCTTTGTTATTGGTGTTTCTTAAAACACTTGGGGAAGAGGCACTAAATAGGGCCAGATATTGGAGTCTAAGATGCAGGTCAGAGGTCAAGACATTTATCAGGTGACCCTCGGAAGTGGAATGTGGGGGAACTAAACTGGAAGCTCTGATACAGGCATAACAACAAGCTCAGGCAACTGCACCCCAGATATGAGATTGCCCTGTTAGTATACCCCCGCACTGGACAAGGATGCCCCCAGAAAGGGGTGGCACTCTGAGCAAGGCAGGTTTTTCCAGCTGGGATGATTCCCAAAGAAGGCCAACAACCAGAGTCACCTTAGATAGCCATTGCATCCACCAGGAATGAGGTTGAGGTCCCTGGACAGCACAAAGAGCCTGCACATAGCACAGGAAGACCAAATGTGTTTGAATCGATACTCAAGTGTGTCCAGACTGACCCTTCCCCCATGAGTACCTGGCCTCTCTCACGGGCCTCTGTCTCTAGCCACGCCACATCATTTCCACTCAGACCACTTGTCCTAATGGCACCAAGAGCCACAAACTCCTTTCTTTACCAGATAAGTGACTCTCTCCCCTCCTTTTCTAGAAACTTCACCCACCATCTTAGGTTTTCTTTTTTTTTTCTGGATGTTTCTCTTCCTTCTCTGTCTGCCCCTTTAGTGTCTTTTGCAATGGATCCTATTATCCCCACTGGCTTCTTTATTTTCCCAAGTGTATTTCACTTTCAAGCTGACAGTGAAAGCCCAACCTGCCTTTTTCCAGAGCAAAACAGACAGTTTTGAACCACAGCCGACATAGGTTAAGCTCTGCTAAACTCTTTGACATGAGGATTATAAATTAAAGGTCAATCCGTTCCTTCACAGGGTTGCTACTGGGGGATAAAAAAAAAGAAGAAGAAAAGAAAACTTGCAATGTACTAAATTCACATGAATTGGAATCTTATGTCAAGAAACGCCAGTGTTGGATCTGTTTCCAGGAATGTCTTTGGACTGGGCCTGACCCTGGCTCATCTGAGTGTCCTTATTCAGACACTTGTTCTTGTTCCTGCCTGTAGCTCAGACAGTCACCAGGGAGCCCTACACCCACTCCTGCCCCCAGCTCACTGATCAGCCCCCTGGCAGAACGCGTCTGTTTGATTCAAGGAGATTTGTGAAGCTCCAACAAGAAGCAAGCTTCCATCTCCCCAAGGCTACGCTACAGTAGTCAGAGTGACAAAGGACTGACACCCCCCAACACACACACACACACACACACACACACACACACACCCCTCCCAGGTCAATGGCTGAGAGGGAGGAGAGCCCTTTTAGCACCAGAAAATACTAACAAGAGACCTGGCTCAGCCAAGAGCAGAAGAATGCTGCCACTTGGGGGGAGTAGGGGGCTGAAAAGGGGTTAAGTTCCCTGATTGAAATATGGCACCAACCCAGACAGGAATGCACCACAGATAGTTAGCTCCCATTTGCATTTTGCAAAATGCCAGCATGCATATTATCTCATTTTGGTTCATCAACAACCCCATCAGGTAAGGGGAGAAGGATAATGATTTGTACAACCGGTGTCCTTGTTTCTTTGTGCAAGACAACATGCAGATACATCTGCCATTCTGCACCCATGCTATGGGTAAGGGTTGTAGATTCGTCCAAGCAGCCCAGGAGAACCGGGTCTGAACCCGAGGCTATCCCAAACACATTCAGAACCGAGAGCTGGCTCACAGGATGCGGACCTTCCGCTCCAAGTCTCCTTCAGTCTCAGGGATTCATTTCCTGGTTCGCCGTTTCCCACCTCTTTCTTCTCCTAGTCCTCTGCCATGTTTTGAGGTTAGGGTCTCATCCTACCTGTGTTAGCCTGGAAACTAAAGCAAGTGAAACTCAAGATCATCTTTCAAAGCCCTTTTCCCCTCTTTCCTTCTCCATCCTGGGAGACGTGTCTGTTCCTTGGTCAGAGGCCAGCAAGTTCCATAGGCCCCGTGTCCAAAATGAAGACATACCAACCTCTGACCGCCCCCCTTCCCTGTATAACTTTGGTCCCCCCTGATAGAATAAGGCAAGCAGGTGATGGTGCTCAAGACCCCTCATCCTAAAGGCAAACATGGCAGGGAACAAAGGGCTCTCCTTGTGCAACCGTTTCCTGAGGCAAATGTAGAAAAGAGCTGGGCATCAGTGGCTCACGCCTGTAAATCCTAGCTACTCAGGAGGCTGAGATCTAAGGATCAAGGTTCAAAGCCAGCCCAGACAGGAAAGTCTGTGAGACTCTTATCTCCAATTAACCATCACTTTAACCATCCAACTAACCATCATTTCCTATCAGAAGTGGTGCTGTGGCTCAAAGTGGTAGAACACTAACCTTGAGCAAAAAGCTCAGGGACAGTGCCCAGGCCCCAAGCTCAAGCCCCATGGCCAACAACAACAACAAGAATTACTCATTATCTGACTATGAAATAGTAACCCCTCTGTACAGCACCTTAATAATAAGAATAAAATTATGTTTTTAAATGATACAAGTATAAAATAAGAGGGATTGCTTGAAGTAGGAAACCAGAGGAATTGGGGAGTATGAAAGGAGAAAAATGGCAGGAGTTGATTATGACCAAAGTAATTCATGAAAATGGAATAATTAAACCTATAAAAAACTACTTGAAATGGGGGGTTTAAAACAGAGTAACAGAGGGCAATTTGGTCAAGATACTTCATATGCATGTATGGAAATGTCACAATAAAGTCCCATTGTACAAGTAATATACTCTCATAAAAAAAGACATTAAGGGCTGGGAATATGGCCTAGTGGCAAGAGCGCTTGCTTGTATACATGGAGCCCTGGGTTCAATTCCCCATCACCACATATACAGAAAACGGCCAGAAGTGGCGCTGTGGCTCAACTGGTAGAGTGCTAGCCTTGAGCAAAAAGAAGCCAGGGACAGTGCTCAGGCCCTAAGTCCAAGCCCCAGGACTGGCCAAAAATAAATAAATAAATACCTCCTTCTATTGAAAAAAAAAAAAAAGAAAGAAAAGTTATTCTTTAAAAAAAAAAAGACAATAAAGAAAGACATTAATGGAACCTGTATGTAAATTGTTTTTTTGTTTTTTTGTTTTTTTTTATGTTTTCTCTTTTTTTTTTTTTCTCAAATTTTTATTATCAAACTGACGTACAGAGAGGTTACAGTATCATACGTTGGGCATTGGATACATTTCTTGTACTGTGTTATTGGTTGTGAGGCTTGAACTCAGGACCTGAACTCTTTTGCTTAAGACTAGCTCTCTACCACTTTGAGCCACAGCACCACTTCTGGCTTTTGAGTGGTTAATTGGAGATAAGAGTCTCACAGGCACTTTCTGTCCAGGCTGTCTTCGAACTGTCATCCTCAGATCTCAGCCTCCTAAGTAGCTAGGATTTCAGGTGTTAGCCACCAGCACCCAGCTGTAAATTGTTTTAAAGGGGGATAGGGAGATAAGAAAGAGTAAGAGGGGCTGGGAATATGGCCTAGTGGCAAGAGTGCTTGCCTTGTATACATGAAGCCCTGGGCTCGATTCCCCAGCACCACATATACAGGAAATGGCCAGAAGTGGCGCTATGGCTCAAGTGAGAGTGCTAGCCTTGAGCAAAAAAGAAGCCAGGGACAGTGCTCAGGCCTTGAGGCAAGCTCCAGGAATGGCAAAAAAAAAAAAAGAGTAATAGAAGGAGTAGCTCAGATCTACATATTTATGATATATGTGTATAGAAACATTATAGTTGTTCAATTCATATGAACTAATGAAAAGTTTGTTTTAAACCAGAGAACAAGTACCCCATGTATACATTGTCACCCCCACTTTTCTTCACTTATTTCAGAAGTGGAGCTGTGGCTCAACCTGGTAGAGTACTAGCCTTGAGCAAAAGAGCTCAGGGACAGCACCCAGGCCCTGAGTTCAAGCCCTACAACTGGCTAAAAAAAAAAAAAAAAATCTTCATTTTTTTCTTAACATAAACATCTTTAGGGGGGGAGGGAGGTATGAGGGACAAGGTAACAAACAGTACAAGAAATGTATCCAATGCCTAACGTGTGAAACTGTAACCTCTCTGTACATCAGTTTTATAATAAAAAAATAATATATATTAAAAAAATTAAGAACATTTGAAACATAAAAAAAACATCTTTAGCCATCAGGAAAATGTGAATCAAAACTACATTGAGATTCCATCTCAGAAGTATTAAATAAACAAACAAAATAAAACTACTTGAGAAAGGAAAAAAAAAACCCACATCCTTGAACAGCATGCAAACTCTCTCAATCTGCATGAACTAAACTTCTTTTCCTCTCTGAAAGTGATTTTCTTCATCCACTCACCACCCTGCTCTGAGAATGTTCCAGAATATCTTTCCCAGGGCTTACCAGTTACAGATTCTAAGAGCCACCTGGATCAATTTTATTTTTTAAAGTATCATGGGAACTTCCTAGCTGCATTAAGCAAGTAAGAAGAGACAGGTGATATAAATTTTAAAATGAGGTTTTGTTTAACCCAATCGATCCAAAACATTATTATTTCTATATGTGGCACTAACCACATTGCACGTGCTGGAACAGATGGCTATCACAGGCCATAGAAGGGGAGCACGGGGCAGTAGAATAAACTGGAAATTTTATTTCAATGCAGGCCACTCTTAAACTTCTGATTCTTGAGCAGCACAAGGACCCAGAAATCCAGAAAGCAAATTTAAAGGGTCCCAGGTTATTCTAGTGAAGGCTCAGCTATGACATGTGGTGGGTCTTTTGTGGTGTTTTTTTCTTAAGAGTTGCCTAAATTCTTTTTTTTTTACGTATAAGCTATAATGATGATGTAATTTTTTTCATATAACTGCTAAGGCTAATTTTTTCACAAGTCTCTTAAGACTTAGGTAAACTAGAGTATAGGTACACAAATATTGCCTAAAGAGACTTCTTACCTTTTAAGAATAGCATTTTTTTGGCCAGTCTTGAGAATTTACTTCAGGGCCTGGGCACTGTCCCTGAGCTCCTTTTTCTCAAGGCTAGCACTCTACCACTTGAGCCACAGTGCCATTTCAGGCTTTTTCTGTTTATGTGGTACTGAGGAATCGAACCCAGGGCTTCATGCATGCTAGGCAAGCACTCTACCACTAAGCCACATTCCCAGCCCCTAAGAATGGGATTTTTTTTTTCCCCTGACACAGGTTACCCTGCAGAAAAGGAAACCAAAATACACAAGCATATATAAAGTAGCTGAAACATTAGGAACAATATCTGTTGGTCTCCAGTGGATGTGCTTAAGGGATCTTCCTGCTTCTGCTCTGTATGCAAAAGTAGCAAATAGCAGGCACTCTCTTGAAGACTTTTTAAGAGTGGAAATGAGAAAGAAATGAGTCCAAAGTTCAGGCTAAGTGTGTGTGTGTGTTGTTGTTGTTGCTTTTAATTCTTCCTGATAGTCTTTAAGTCGTTGTCCAAAGTGCAACCTACGCTGATTCTTGAGCACTGTATCATCACCCCTTCCCTGGTTCTCCCCACATCTCCCCACCCCCACCCACCTGCTCAATTTTCCTGGTTCCAGGTAAATCGATGGACATTGAGTTTTTCTTCATCTTTTTAACTTCATTTCTTACTAAGTAGTTGTACAAAGGGTTTTTCATCCCACCAATCAGTTTACAAGCACAAGGCATCTTGAGCAATATCACCACTTCCATGGTTTTCGCCCATCGTTCCCCATCCCACCCATAGTTCAATTTTTACACTATGTACATTGAGTATAATGACTACATTTGCTCACCCTTCCTCCCTCCATTCCCACTACCCTGATAAAAATATGTTTTAGCTTTCTGACGTAAAGAATTTTTTATTAGCATCAAAAGCAATAAAACCCAAACCAGGCACTGCTGGATCATGCCTATAATCCCAGCTACTCAGAAGGTTGAGATCTGAGGATCATAGTTCAAAGCCAGCTCTGGCAGGAAAGTCTCTGAGACTTTTATCTCCAATTAAACATACACACACACACACACACACACACACACACACACACACACACACACACACACCAGCAAAATCCTAAACTAGCAGGCCAATGTCTATTTTTGGAATTAAGAATGCCTGGTAAATCATACTGTCTTCTTCCTCCATGTGTTGGTGGATGGGAAGATGGAGGAACAAGGACAGAAGATGAGAATGGCGGTTGGGGAGGCACGGGGCTCTTGGTTTAAGACAGGAGAGGTTGCAGCAGCTCAGCTGTCCGATGTAAACCTAGCTGGTGACGGGCCAGCCTAGGATTCAACCTGAATGCGTCATCCATCATGGGGAAGGTCCAATAAATCCTTTCTCTCTGAGCATCAGTGACGCAGCTTTGGTTTATAAATCCATCAACATGGAAGGCAGACCAGAAGACATCTCCCGGGTCTCCTCCATGCACAAGTCCTTCTGACCCCCGCACCCAGCAGGAAGGCAAATTCAAAGGCTTATACCATCCTTCTAGTTGTCTGAAATCCTTCCTCTTGTCTCACCCCCACCATCGGCATCAATGCAGCACATGCACACACGGACCTGCCGAATGGAAACTCCCTCCACTTAAGGATCATTCCAAAAACATCAACAATTAAGCATTTAGCCTGCATTGATTACTTCATCTGCTCCAACTGAGTCATTTCATTTTATATAGCATTAACTGGAGACCCCCAAAGGTTGTCCAGGAGATCTATGGGGAGCTATTCTGTATCACGTGTCCAGTAATGCTGAGGTCAGGAGGTCAGGGTCATTCCCAAAAAACACAGACTAGAGAAGGAAGATTTACCGCTGCTGGCTACGGCTCATTCCTGCCTCTGCCTCTGTGGTTTCGAGTAACACACTCAGATGCTCTGCTTCTGCTTCAAGTTCCGAATAGAAATGTCTCCCTACAGTACTGGCTCAGTGTGGAAATAAGAGGACACATGTGCCCTAACAGTGAGTACTCAAGGAATTCTCATCGTTTCTTTTCTCCGTGCCTTCTGGGGGCGGGGGGGGGGGGGGGACCCACTCCTCAAACACGAATCAAGGGCTCCCTGGTGGAATGATCTCAGCCTGGGTGGTTTTGCCAAAGTAAAGGGAAGGAAAATGTAACCACTAGGTAGTTTAGCACGGAGTGTTAACTCGGCTCATTAGAAGAACCAGGGACGCCGAGTGGAAATCTCCAAGTGTCTTAGAGACCAGCAAAACCCACGGGCACGCGCACCCTGTAATATATTCCACGGGTGCTGGGAGAGATGAAGAGCAGATGTTGAACAAGGAGGCCGCCCCTGGCGATATCCGCTAATTGATGTGATGTGTGTTTTTATGGAAGCTTGATCAAGGTGTTTTCATCTCTGGCTGTTGGGAAATCCTAGAACGGGCAGCATCAGTATGCTCTTCTAAAAAGAACTTTAGGGAAAGAACTGAGGTCATTATCAAAATCTAATTGCTGGCAGAGACGTCACTTCTTTAGTCTTTAAAAAGAGGGAAGAGGGCTGGATGCAAATGAGTTGTTTCAAAGAACTGAGAGAGCAGAAAAAAAAGCTGGCTTGGCAAATCAGAACAAAGCCATCTTCCCACACCTCCTACCAAGGTTCTGCGTCCCTCATCATGACCTTGAGCAGCCATGGCGCGGGTCCCCCGACATCACATCACCATGGCGGTGAGCGGTCACACAGGATGTCATGTCATGACCCATTGCCCTCAGAAGACTTGTGCATCTCTGGACCCCAGAAGTGTCGGAGGTGGGGGGGGGGGGGATGGATGCGAAAGGAGGTATGGTGAGATTGTGGAGCCTTGGATTGGGTCTTGCAACCAAGATGGCCTGCAGGCTGTCCAATGAGCTTGAGAGTCCCATAAATCTCTCCTGGAACACCGTATTAACTTCTGCACAACACACCCCAAGCAATGTCCTCCCTGGGGGCCCTTTCCATTCTAGGGGGAGCTCTAATTTGTCTTTTTTTTCTTCAATGAATCTTTGCCATGTACTTCTCCTTCTACATCCATGGACTCATTCTTCAACACAAAAGAGACAAAGAACCTGACCTGCGTGTTGGAGTTTTTCAGTATCCTAAGGAAGGGGACCATTTTCCCTTTGGGGATAAATATTTATCTTCACAAGAGTGATGGGATTAGCCTGTGTCCCACACACAGAGATACAAGGCACAGACACCTTTAATAATATTCATGAGTGCACCAAATGCAAAGGGGAAGAGGGAAAGAAAACAAATATACACAGAGAGTGAAGGGAAGAGGAAAAGGAAGGGAGGGGAGAGGAGAGGAGAGGAGGGAGGGGAGGGGGAGAGAAGGAGGAAAAGAAGGAGTGAAAGGAGGGGAGGGGAAGAAAAAGGCAGCTAATCAAGAGAGACACAAACAGAAACAAGCATTTTTTTTTTTTTGTCTCATTGACATCAACCTGGCCAGTCGACACTTCTGGGGAAATGATAGCTGATTCAGCTAAACAGGACGAGGATGTACAATTGGCCCTGAAAGATTCTTGGACCAGGAGGTTTAAATATATGACCACTATCCGAAACAAGGAGATATAATGCCTCATGTCAAGTTCCAACTTGTGGATCCCATTAATCCTTGTTTTGGAAATGAACAGACACCATCTATCAATCTGGTCCATCCATCAGTCCTCCATACTTCATACTGACATCAGGACAGAGGGGACAGTGTTCCACTGGGGCTACTCGGGGGGGGGGGTGGTAGAGAAAGAGAGAGAGAGAGAGAAAGAAAGAGAAAGAGAGAGAGAAAGAGCTTCCTTCCACCCTTGCTAATAAGAGATAAGATAATGAATAAAACCACTCCTAGCAGTGAGCTGATGTCTGCAGGCATATGTATCATTCTTTTCCCTCCACAAGACAGCCACATTTTAAAGCCAAGGAAACTTAACCACTAGCAACCCAACTGACATCAGGTGACTCGTTGTGATTCACTGTAAGTTAGCTACCAAAAAGTTGCTTCTATAAAGGAAATCACTAATGGATCACTGGAACGAAGAAAAGTAGAGGAGCATCCAGCTGCAGAGTTAGACTGGGCCTTCTCAAATTTCACAGATCAGAACACATGCGCACTGAATCGAGCCTAACAAGCCCCTTAGTCCAAATGAAGTGACATCCAATGTCTGGATTGGACACTGAGTCTACAGCCATAAGAGTGTTCAACAGCAAAAGTGACCCCCTGTCACTGGATTTGTGCCTGTCATCCTAGCTACTCAGGAGGCTGAGAAATGAGGACCATGATTCAAAGCCAGGTAGGCAGGAAAGTCTGTGAGACTCTTATCTCCAATTAACTACAAAAAGCCAGAAGTGGAGTTGTGGTTCAGATGGTAGAATACTAGCCTTGAGCTCAAAAGCTAAGGGACCCAGGCCCTGAGGTCAAGCCTCAGGACTGGCACATGCACATACATACACACACACACACACACACACACACACACACACACACACACACATCTGTGGCCTGACTCCTCAGCTCCTTCTGTAAAGATTATGAAGTTAGGGCTGGGGATATGGCCTAGTGGCAAGAGTGCTTGCCTCATATACATGAGGCCCTGGGTTCAATTCCCCAGTACCACATATACAGAAAATGGCCGGAAGTGGTGCTGTGGCTCAAGTGGCAGAGTGCTAGCCTTGAGAAAAAAAAAAAAGAAGAAGAAGAAGCCAGGGACAGTGCTCAGGCCCTGAGTCCAAGGCCCAGGACTGGCCAAAAAAAAAAAAAAAAAGATTTTGAAGTTATTTAGCTGCTCTGCAAAGCTATAGCAAAAAGATCAAGTTGTGCGTGTGGCATCTGAGCCCGGCCTGTGTCCCTCTGGGATGAAGACATACCCAGCTTTGTCCCCTGGGTATATTTGGTCCCCTGTGTCTCCTCAGTGAAGGGTCTCCTCGTCTCCTTGGTGCCCAGGAAAGGGATTGAATTCCAAGTTTTAAGCCTCACTCTTAAAGAGACTTCACAAGTATCATTTCAGCTTCTTGGTCCATGGAGACAGGGGTGGTAGTTGTCAAGAAGCTAATTTAGCGCCTCCTGCCAATGTACCCGGTCGTTAAACAGATTAAATCCATTCTCTGAGAGCCTCCATCTTCAACGCTGACTGCACATTGTATTCACCTTGGGAGTCTTAGCCAAAATATACATATATAGATGACTGAGTCCCACCCCAAGAGTCTGATCTAATTGGCCTAGGGTGCTGCCTAGGTTATCCCGCTATTAGGAAGCTTCCCATATGATAAGAATTGCAAGGAAGTTGAAAGCAGTTGTGATTCTCAAAGTCCCATGCCCAGGCCTGCAGCAGACTACATGGCCTGGATGCTGATTTGAACTGTAAGTTCTCAGAACCAACTCCATATTTCTGAAATCAAAACTTCTAGAAGCAGGACCCTAGGATCTGTGTCTTCCATATTCTCTGGGTAAGGCCAGGGCAGAATAAAATTTATAAGCTGCTGTTTTGTTGTTGTTGTTGGTGGTGGTGGTGGTGGCGGTTGTGGGACTTGAACTCAGGGCCTGGGCACTGTCCCTGAGCTCTTTTGCTCAAGGCTAGCACTCTACCACTTAGAGCCACAGCACCAGTTCTGGTTTCTGGTGGTGAATTGGAGATAAGAGTCTCACAGGGGCTTTACTGCCAGGGCTGGCTTGCTTTGAACTGTGATCCTCAGAGCTCAAGGCCTCCTGAGTGGCTAGGAGTATATGTGTGAGCCACCAGCACCAGGCCAAACTGCTATTCTGATGGGCCTTGAATGCTAAACTGTACTCTGCTTGCTAAAGACATTTGACAGGTGTCACTCTGCTTCAAACTAACTCAGCTCACATCTAGAGTCTCTTTGCTCCAGCTCTAGATTTAAAGCCCCCCCCCCCTTTTTGCCAGTCCTGGGGCTTGAACTCAGAGCCTGAGCACTATCCCTGACTTCTTTGTGCTCACGGCTAGCACTCTACCACTTGAGCCACAGGGCCACTTCTGGCTTTTTCTATGTATGTGGTGCTGAGGAATCGAACTTCATGTATACGAGGCAAGCACTCTACCACTAGGCCATATTCCCAGCCCCTTAACCCACTTTTGTCTCCAGGCCTAATTGCCTCATGAGGTAGAAAGGATGTCTGGCAGCCATGCTCCATGCTGAGGTTAAGCATGAAGTTTGTTTTCCTGGTAGACTTGTTTGGACTCCTCAACTTCTGTCTCTTGTGAGTGGGTCTGGCCACACAAAACCACTCCCATCTGGCCCACCTGAACTATTGTATCATTGTTCAAGATCAGAATTTCTTCTCTGAAGCGTATGTCCCAGACACCCAGACCCTCTATCAAGGGAGCCAGCACTTGGCTGTATATTTTCTCTGAAATATTATTCTCCCCAACCTGCTTTCCTGCACAAACGCTTCCACAGAATAATAATGATGATAATGAGCTACATAAGTTTATTATCTGTTTAAAAAAAAACACAAACCAATACCATCCACTCACCTCAGCAAACTTGTACAATCAAAGAGACAAACAAGAAAGTAGGAAGCCATCTTTCACCCGCCATGGTTAACATTTTGATGGATTAACCTTGCTTCTTTTTTCATTGTTGTTGTTTTCTTGGCGCTTTTGTGTACGTGATGATTTACTTTCTTCCAAAAAAAGTGCAACAAGATAGGTTACAAAAGGTCATAAAATACAAGACATAAATTTGAAAGACCTTCTGGGCTGAATTATGGGTCAGAACGAGTCAGTGCTCTCGCTGTGGTGTGTTATACATCCAAATCAATGGCGTAATGGATACGATTTATCCCCCACCTACATCTCTTGACTTCAGGATTGGCCTCGCAACTTGCTCTGTGCTAATAGGACATTAGTAATACATGATGCAAAGAGAGGCCAAACACATGCATTTTGTTTGGTTGTGCTGCTGTGTTATTATCGAGAAATTCACAAAGGAAGAACACACCCCAATGTCTTCTTCTCCTTCTCCCTGGCTCCCCAAACCACATGCGTGCAGCAAACACCCCTCTTGATAAAAGCCTTTAGAGACCTGAAAGAGGAAATGATTTACTATTGCACGTTATGTAGTGTTGCATTCATTTACTGGGGCAAGAGTTAGTGGACACATGCCCTGTCTCGTTTATTCTAAGATGAGCATAATCTCCCCACTGCGTCCTATCATGAATGGCATGTGTAATCTTTGGGCAATGGCTTGGTTCGCTTTCTTTATGGTGAGTTTATGGGTATATAGCCCTTGGAAATTGAGAAGAATCTGGCTACATGCATACACACATAGATAATGTAAATGTGCCTTGTAGATTTATATTTTATGTGCATATATAGGTGTGTTATACACACACTTAGAAAAATCCACAAAATAAAATCGAGTTATTCCAAAGGATGTGAGAATACAGGTTCAGGAAATAATTTCTCGTCTGTTGAAGAAGGACAACTGGGTAACAATTTTTGAATTTGAAGTCAAGATGCTTGACGAATGTGTAGTGTAATAAAACAAAAAGAGAGTTAAACTGCTTGATATACCAATATAAATTATTTACTCTTACTCTAGCTGATCAAGACAGCAGTTACAATGGTGGGAGGCATATTTTTACAGAGAAACGTGACAGTGAGAGATTCTCAAACTAGGACACAACCAGTGAATTTCAAGAGTGCTGGTCAAACCAGGAAGGCACTGGTGACCCACACCTATAATCCTAGCTACTCAGGAGGCTGAGATCTGAGGCTCAGGCACACAAATCCTGGAGAAAGTGCTGGAGGCATGACCCAGTAGGTAGCAGGTCTGCCTCACAGACCCTGAGTTCAAACACCAATGCCGCCACCTAGCAAAAGGATTTCTTTTGTTTTTAATTTTTGAGACTTTTTAAGTAGTTATACAAAGGGGTTTCTGAGAATCTTACTTTCTGAAAATCTTATTTTTCCTTTATTCCTGAGAACTTACCTCTTCTTTAGTTTTTCTTTTCTTTTTTTATTTTCATTTCTAAAACTTAGACAATGAATTGTATCAAATTCTTTTCCAGTAGGTACTAAGAGGCTGCTGTTGTTTCTTCATTCTATGGAGGAAGGGGGGGGGGATTATATTTAGTGTTTCTCTAATATATCATTCTGGTTCATTATTTGGTGTGCACACTGGTTGTCTGTATTTCACCTCTTGTAAATAATAAACAGTGTCTGTTGTAAGTCTAAAAAATGCAACATAAATAAATGAAATGTGATTTAAAAAATATTGGCATTAGCTGTCACTGGAGAATGGAAGTGTGGGTCCTTCTCCTCTTCTTTTGAAAATACTCTTCTATGGTTTCCAAATTTCCCATAATACAGAAGGTACTGACTTCATCAGCATTAGGGTGACCATTTTTTATTACATGCATGACAGCAGAAGGAGAAAACTCTAAACTACACCATGGAACCAGGATAAGTCTCAGCTCATGGTTTGTTTGTATCTCCTGCTCATTTTTCACGGATCAAGGATATTCCCCATTTTCTTGCAAATTCTTCACAGTCTCATTAGTAATGCCTACATAACAGCATATAAATGAACAAGTCATAATTGATTGAATCCTCTGTTGTGATTATAATTAGGAAATAATTGAGTTATTTCCAGTTTTTCATACTATTATTAGTAATCATGCTCGTTTACCCAGTCCTCTGATTAGAGAAATACCTGTTCTCTTTTTGGTTTTATCTTCTGGAAAATTTCACAGACATAAGTTAAATATGCTCAAGAGTCTTTATTTGCTGTCCTCCAGTTTTCTATCACTATCTGCCCCCAAATTACTATGTTGCTGAATCTGGAATTAGAACCTCTTCCAGCTCCAGTAAGCATTTGTGAGGCCCCCACCTGATGGGTGAAGGCTTGAGTTCAAAGTACCTTTCACCTCGCTGAATATTTTTCTTAAAACAGTGCATGGCAAAAATACACATCTAGAAACTGGATGAATTCATCACCAGAACAATAAATGACTGTGTTGCTATCACTTCATCAAATTTTCAGTCATTGTGTCATTGAATGTCCTAATGATTACTCCGAAATCAACCCCAATATCTCTTTCAACCTTCCCCTCTCCTCCTCCTCCTTTTTCTCTCCTTTATTCCACTCTCTTCTTCCCTCTCCTTATTTTCTCTCCCCTTCCTCTCCTCTCCTAATCTCTTCTCTTCCTGACAAAAGCTGCTGCTATACAGCCCAGGCTGGCCTGAAACTGGCTATCCTCCTGCTTCAGTCTCCCAAGTGCCAGAGTTACCGGTGTTTGCCACCACACCCAGCTTCCTATTGCCTTCCATTTGGAATATTAACAATGCCTCCTAAGACACAATTCATGTTTGAGAAAACTGGTCCAAGTTTGTTCATCTGATTGGGCTGTGGCTTGAAGCCTAGGGTCAGTGAAATTTCTTTACTTAGTTTACATGGGTAAGCTCAGAATCCTCTGCTTTGACCCAGAGAAAGCCCAGGAATAGTGTTGGAACCCTAGGAATGGTCTTGGGCTCTCTCTCTCTCTCTCTCTCTCTCTCTCTCTCTCTCTCTCTCTCCCTCCCTCCCTCTCTCCCTCCCTCCCTCCCTCCCTCCCTCCCTCTCTCTCACACACACACACACACACCATAAGCAAATCTTATTCGTATAATGCTTGAAACCCCATTAGAAATGATCTCTTTGTGTCTCCTTACTTCTGCCTCTGCACGAAAGTACGTGTGGCTGGCACCTAGATTCATGCGGATGGCATTCCAGCTTTGAGGATGTGATTCTTTGGGCCCAGAGAGGTTGATTTCGGAAGTCTTGGGCAGGCAAGGAGGGAGAAGATGGGGCACCAAAGCTTAATCAGATCTAGTTCAGCATGGTGGATGTCTACTGTGTTTGCCTCTCTAAGATCCATTTGCTTCCATTGAGACATCCCCAGCTCTAATTTCTTGGGAGGGAAGCTCTCCTTCCCCTATCAGCACATGTGATCTCAGTTGAGGCGGTTTCCTGGATCTGACCGTCTCTTAAGCTTCAGGACAGTCAGGTGATCCAAATCTAGCCAATGGAATTGCTGGATTTCATCTCCAGACAATGATTGGCTAATAAGCAGGCACATGACACCAAACGAGCCAATCAGAAGCCATGCACACAGGATAATCACAACAAGGAGTGGAAACATGCAAGACTGCTAGAGGAATTGAGCATCTAAATTCAGGACAAACAGACTTTACAATGATGTAAGCTAGAATGTCAATTGGATTTAGGGTATGTTTTCTTCAAAAACTCAGCAGTTTTGATGGTAACAACTTGCATTTGTTTATTTGTTTAACAAACATTGCCAGCATCAGCTGCAAACTCAGTAAAAGGCTCACACCATTAATGTGTTATTAGCTAAACACTGGATAGGGACTCCCATGATGCCTCTTTGCAAAAAGAGTTAGAAAGGAATTCTAATGGCAATGCATACAAAGGGTGTAGTGAGAACACTTTCATGCTGATTTGTATGCAAGTGTGTAGAAATATGACCTTTTTACATTTTTCAACATTGGTGAACCTTGCGTCTCTTGTCTGTAAAATGGGGTGGGAAAAGGATATTCAGTTATACAACAACTGAATAAGGACATGACCTTGAAGAGCTTAATCCAGCTCCTTACAGGCAGGGCAGGGTGTGAACTTACTGCATGTCTCTTTCTTGGTGTGACATCAGATAACCTTTCTCAACTTCCATTTTCTCTTCTGTAAGATGAGGACTTTTTTCACTTCATCAGTAGTTTTCAATCCTGGCTGCAAACTAAAATTACCAGGAGAGTTTTAAAATATCCAGATGTCCAGGCTGTATGCCCAGAGATGCTGATTTTTATTGGTCCAAGTGTGGACTTTTGGCACTGACACCTTCTAAGTACTCCCAGAAGATTCTAGTACGAAGACACACTTGAGAGCCACTGATTTAGATGAGGATCGCTTAACAACTTAGCAGTCCAAGGTTCTTATTCAGAAAAATAAGCATTAAAATAATCATTAAAGCTATACATTCTCCTGCAGAAATACCATGAGATGATACATTTGGAAGTGAGCAACGAACTCCTTAGAAGAGATTATTTCCTAATTCAACTTCCACACAGCAGTCCATCACTGTATGAAGGAGAACAATATTCATCAAAAGAGGAAAAAAAATTATCACTCCGAGCTATTTCAGCACACTGTTGTATCCCCTATGCCAGGTCTTTGGTAGGACTTCCATGCCTAAGTAAGAAATCAAGGGGGCAAGTGGAAGAAGAAAAGAGATCAATTTTATGTTGTGAAAAATACTTAATAGAGCTAAGGAGAGGGGTGTGTGGGGTGTGTGTGTGTGTGTGTGTGTGTGTGTGTGTGTGTGTGTGTGTTTAATGGTTCCCTTGGGAAATGCTGTACAGTAAATGTAATTGAAAGTGGGAGATGAGACTGGTTTTCATCAAGCATAGATTTTAAGGATCTAATTATGAAAAGGGATGATGCAACGTGGGGCATGAAACGACTGCTAACAATGTAGTGCGTTTTTCTATAGTGTTTTAGAGAGCTCTCAAGTACCAGAGATGGATAAAGATTGCCACCATGGAATCTCACCCAGCCTCTGGCATTTGCTGTGTCTCGTATTTGTAAAAGAGAAGAAAATGCATCCTTGTCTCAAAACAAACTCCTTGTAGGGAAAAATAAGTCATATTCTTTAAAACTCTGCATGACAAAACACGAAGAGGCTTTGGGTGAGCAGAAATCTCCAATAACAATGGAAACATGAGAGATTAAATCAAGATTTTTTTTTATTACAAACCCCAAGACAAATTAACTGTGTCATCCTGGGGAAAGTACTGAGGCTGCAAGGATGTCTACCTCAAGCCAAGATGGAGTAATGGGGACATGGGTTACAATTCCAGTTAAAATAAGCATGTGTGTTGTGTGTGATATGTAGACATGAATGGGTATTCATCTACAGGCATATACACATATCATATGAAACAACCACTTTCCAAACACTGGACATAGGATAACAAAGGACAATGGGCCCTAAGAGACTTCCCAAGATTCCAATCATGCCCCAGGCCACAGCACAAGAAGGAAGAACCCAAATGGATCCCAGAAGACACCTAGAGATAAGAAGCTGAGCTCCAGAAAGACCAAAGCAGCTTCTTTGTGCAGGACAGAAACTGGGGAAGAGAGAGCCACAGAGAAGATTCTCAAAAGAACCTCTGTGAGAATTTAGCAATAGAAAGATTAGCACATACTCCTGAGGAATGTCCTCAGGCCATGACAGAACCATCTGAAAGATTAGAAAAAATAGTGTCAGGCATTCACAGGCTAGGAAAAATGCCTGTTCCTTGTACAAGCCAGACTGAAACCCCAACACTTAGGAGTATACATAAATGCTTCACCTCACTAATGGAGAATAACTACCCCTAGAGAAACACGACTCTGGCATCATAGAAAAGAAATATTAAAAGGAAGATTTAGAAGATTCAAACTGCTTCCCAAAAACTACACTCCAGAACAAAATCTCAAGAAGGTTTATAGGAAGACAAGGATATCCAAGAAGAAAGGGAAGGGAAGGAAAGATAAAGGAGGGGGAGGGGGGATAGGGAGTTGGAGGAAGGGAGGAATGAAGATGGAAATGAAGGAAAGGAAAAAGGAAGGAAGGAGAGAAGGAGGAAAGGAGGGAGGGAGGGAGGGAGGGAAGGGAGGAAGAAAGGAAAGAAGGAAGAAGGAGATGTAAAAGGGAAAGCCCTTAAAGGAGCAAGAACTATGGTGTTAGAATATAAGCTAAAGAGTTTTGAGGTGGCAGAAGGGCAGGTGCTTTTATTTTGTTCTTTTCTCCTATTGCTATATTTTCCTATCTTTTTAGAAACTCATCATATATTACTCTTATACTTAGGAAAAGGGAGGCATAAAATTATATGGGGAGGGGAGGCTAAAAGGAAAACAAAAATATTAGCGATGGTTGTGTGCTGCTTTTTCAAATCTTTATGTAGTTTCTTATTTCTGCAATGGGGAAAAATGCAAAATTAAAAATTAGTCCCAGCATTATTTGTGAGACTGAAAAGTTGAAAACAACGTAAATAACCGATTGAAGGTTGGTAGAATGAGTCATAGTGTTCCTGCAAAGGGAATTATTGTGCAGCCATTGGAAATAATGCCTGCAACCAGCTTATAATGATGGAGATAAGTGCTTATAGTATATATTTAAGCCAATTTTTACATCAAAGATATCTCTCAATTTAAAAAAAAATAAGAATATCAACGGGGAAGACATTCAGAAGAAAATACACCTAAGTATTGCCAGCTGCCATCCATTGTTTCTCAATGATTTTAATTGCTGTGCATTTCTCTTTCATTGTCTTCTGTATAACAAACCACATGTAGATTTTTCCCCCTCATGTTTTTGAATGTAAGAAGTAAAAGCAAGACTGTATTCAAACCAATTCATTCAAATCAATCACTGTTTCCTTGGTGAGAAGTCACTGTGTTCTGTCTCCCAGGGACAAAGGATTGCCAGTATGGTTTCCATGTTGGGTGTAATATGAGTGGCTCTGGTACCTGATTTTATTTTAAAAAAAAAAAAAAAAAAAGAAAAGAAAGAAAGAAAGAAAACTACACTACAGGCCTCAGCTCATAGACAGGTGACTGAGAGATCCCACCAGCCTCTCCAATGACCTACAGAGGGAATTCTTCCTACCTAGCTCTCATCACAGCTCCGTATCATGCTCACGATGCTCCTGTCCACTCTTCGAACTCAGAGCCTTGTTCACTCCTTCGTTCATTCAGACAACACTAATCTTTTGGGCTCTGTGGTCAGTGGCAATGAAGGCCCCAATTCTTCACCTCTTCCTGTGGGAATGCCCTTTGCCATAGAATGTATATGGTCCTACCACCTCAGTCCTTGACCATGGGCTCTGCCCTGTAATCTGCTTTGACTTCTAATGGGATGTTGATAGACATGGCCCAAAGCAGCGTCTGGAGATGGATTTGTCATTCCATTGTCATCCTGAGGACATGTCTAGACCACCCCTCTTGAAGATAAGGACCATGAGAGGTAGAGCTATGTCACTCCCCAGGAAATCCATCCTAGATCAGCAGATGGTCAGCTGATCAAGCCCTCAGAGAAGTGAGTCTGGCAAAGATCAGCAGAGCCACCTAACCACTCTTGCCTGATCCCAAGTGCACAAGAAGCACCGTGACCATTGAGGTTTTGTGCTTGTTCATTTTGCAACAGATGGTTGACAATAACACAGTTACATGCTAATCAATAGTACGGTTACATGCTAACCACTCCTCCAAGCACGGACCACAAAGTTATGAAGGATGATCGTGTGTGGGAATTCATCTGGGTCCTGTTCTGAGCCACTCCATAGTGTACTAAGCAACGCTCTTGTACAAAAACAGGATTTTGCTTCGTTTTCAGTGCAAATGCTGAGGCTGAATGACTCTCCGTGTTACCTGTGCAAGCAAGCACCATCTGTCCAAGTCCAAGCTATGAGGCATACTGACAGCTCACAGATGCAAATCAAAGATAACCACCTCTGAACTTATCAAATTGAGAACCACCTAGACACATGGACATAAGAACGCTGTATCGGAATGATCAGTCCATTGAACTGATTTGGGTGAACACACTGGACCAAATGGATTGTGCCACTCTTCATACTTTCTCTGAGTCTTACAGAAGGAGGCGACCCAACACTGCAGTACCCATCTGTCCCATGGCGTCAGGTGTCTGCATGGAGGGTTAAGGTAATGGTCCCTGGGCTTCCTGCAAGATCCCTCTGTTTAGCAGCAGTCCACTGAAATCTGTCTGGACCCAGTCTGCTTGGAATCAGTTCTGGGCCTTAAGCCAACATGGAGCCTTGAGCCAGATCCATGCTGGGATACCAGGCCCCTCAACTGCCCTGAGACAGGATTGGTGACGATCATATCCTGTGACTCTCTCTGCATCTGCACTGGCTCTGTGCACTCACCTTCAACAAGGCCTCATGGAAGAGCACTGACAGGTAAGTGCCTTCACCCTTTCTTAGCCATTCTGTAACCTATGTATCATTGTGAAGTGTAATGTATGATCTGAGATAATTAGTTTTGCCAGTAGCTGATGGCTATGGTACTCTCTCCTTGCTGTCTTCACCCTTATGCCAGTGGGACAATTAAATAATAAAGGCTGGAGAAGGAGCATCCATTTCGTGTGTGTGTGTGTGTGTGTGTGTGTGTGTGTGTGTGTGTGTGTGTATTTGGGGTTTGTTTTTTTATTTTTTTTTTGTAAGTTGTAGGGCTTGAACTTGGGGACTGGGGACTGTACCTGAGCTCTTTCACTCAAGGCAAGTAGGAGCATCCATTTCTACTCTGAGAAGATCTTCCCCTGCAACTTAAATATTTATCCAATACAGTGTGGCCTCACAAGAAACACAATTTTGCTGCTTGGTTCTATTCCATGCCTAGGGCTATTTGTTACTTCCATCTAGCCTACCTTATAGGTCATGATTCTAGAGCTTTCTGCCTATCAAGTACAGCTTGTGGGAAGCTCAAACATGAGGAAAACAGAGGAAGCACCCAGGAAATGTTGGGTGAAATGACTTCAACAAATCTAGAATGCCGGAAAATGTCACTCATGCTACAACTTCCAAAAGAAATGACTGACACAGTCACTGAGAGAAGATTCTGGAACTCTGCCTTTGTCCTTGTGCTTGATGAAAGAAGAGACTCTGTCAAGACAACTCAGATGCCCATGGCAGCCCTGGGGCCTGGAAATTTATATCAAGAGAAAATTGGTGAGGACTTGCTTGCTTCATTAGGTGCCCATCCATGTAGAAGACGGGCCAAAGAAAGATGTACTTCTCTACCTCTCCAGAGAAAGAGCCCAATGGGTTGTGATGCATGCCCCCAGAGATCTCATCTGCAGCTTTTAAACAGTTGGCTTAACAACTGCCTTTAATTTCACTGAACATAAGTTATTGATTCTGATCTCTGTTGCCTGGAAGGCCCAATCCTGATTGTTAATTGAGCTATTGATTTCGGGGCTCCCATTAACGGTGCCTGAAGGAGTGAATCCTCACTCATGTGGGCAGGTAGGCGAGGGAGGCGGAGGAGGAGGTGAGAGTTCTGCAGCGAGGTGATTTTAATTAGTAATAATAGCTTCATACTTAGCTGACTGGTCCGTACTACATACAGTGACATACCTATATATTAGGCAGCAAACCAGCAGTTGTCTTTTCTATAGGAAAATTAAATTGGGTCAATTATCTCACTGTTGGGTGATTTCAGAAAGTTACTTAACTCAAAATGAACCTCTTGCTGCCTGCATCTAATCCATATCTCAGCCCCAGAAGCAGATTCAAGTTTAGAAATAGAATCAGTCAAGTTGGCCCTTTCCCCTAACCTTTCCACTGTAATATTTTAATGCTCAGAAATCTCCAGCAAACAAAGAACGCAGGCATTGACAGGAGAGAGGCTGCATAAAAGGATTTGCATCTCTGCCGTGACTGATTATGCCGTCACTTGTTGACACCAATTAACGTGGCAGAGCAGATCCCACGGCAAATGCATCATAAGTAAAATAAGTCATGTTCAGGGAAGTGTATATAATAGAGCAGTTTCCTAAAACAAGCAATTACTAACACCCCGGCACCATCACCTGGGCCAAGAGAAAGGCTTGAAAGGGTACACGACAAACAATAATTCCAGCCAACACCACAGCAAGTACGAGGTGAGCAAAGAAGCACAAATATCCTTCCTACAACTTCATACAGAAAAGCCAGGCCCCAGGCAGCTCACACCTGTAACCTCCTAGCTACTTGGGAGATTGTGATCTAAAGATTAAGGTTCAAAACCTTTCCAGGCAGCAAAGTCTGGGATTGTCTAAGTTCTAATTAACCAGCAGAAAGCCAGAAGGGAAGCAATGGCTCAAGTGGGAGAGTGCCAACCTTGAGTGGAAAAAGCCAGGCAAAAGTGTGAGGCTCTGAGTTCCAGCCTCAGTACTGGCATAACTGACTCATTAAGTAATGAATTAATTGGAGGTGTATCTACAAACAGCCCAGCCCCCTTTCTTACACGGAGCCCCTCGCTGTTGCTAATCAGGGACCTGAGTGAATTAGACGAGCGCAAGCATCTTGTCTTTGCTTTAAGGTTTCAAAGTCTCTCTCTCCAAGATGGAGGCATCCTCTGAAGAGACACATCTGGGCAGACCTAGCCAGTGTGATTCGAATAGCAATGGCTTCCAGGAGCACAGCTTGACCTTGCCCAGGCAGAATGTGGTGGGAGAGGGACCGGCAGCTGATTTCTGAAGACTGTCAAACGAGAGCTGCTTTGGGCTGAGTTGTAGGGAGCTGGAGATCTATAAACCTTTTTATGTGCAGGGAGAAAGAAGCCAGCATTGTTTGCAATGAGTTTCCCAGGCGAGAGAAGAAGAGCAGAGGCAAGGAGCAGGTTTGGTTTTTATGAACGGACTCATAAAGCTACTTTAAAATATAAATTAAAGCTGGGGGGGGGTGGAAAAATTTGTGGATTTATTGCAGGAATGAAGAGGAATGGGAGCTGCTGATCGGCCTGGCCGAGACATGGCAGGGTGGATGTGCTCTGGAAAAATCAAATGAATGCCAAGAGGCTGGGAGGCACACCCCAAGGCAAGCTGCCCTTGCACTTTGACCCCAGGTGATTGGCACCTGCAGCAGGTGACCCCAGAGTGAATCTTCAGACAAGGGTCCATCTACAAGTCCTGAACTCTGTTCTATAGGAGAGGCCTCTGAGAGCTCATTCTTCATGACTCAACCAGACTCTGAGCTGGAGACCTGTAAATCACCCTGACAGCTCCCTGAGTCAAGCCCTAAGGCCCAACCACAGACTCCTTTTACTAATCTACATGCAAGCCCTCGAGCCTGGCACCAAATGTTGGATCCAGACATTTTTCCTGGTCTTTCCTCCGTCCTTCCTCTTTCCCCATCTCCCAGCTTCCTTTCTCTTTTCTTTCTGTCCCTTTTGTTGTTGTTGTTCATCTTTATTTCCTTCTTCTAATACAACTATTGCTAGTATGTACGGAAAGGCACTCCCTCCTTAACCATTGTCACTCAGTGACTTAGAAGCCTGGAATGCAGAAAAATAATAATAATAAGCACACCTTAACTTTTGCTCACTTTCTAATCTCACCTCCTGATAGTGCCATACACACACACACACACACACACACACGCACGCACGCACGCTCTCTCCACATGCCGCCATTTGCAGGTGCAGGATACCACTAAACACTCCCATTCATATTGAGTTAAGCATGTCCTCTATATAAGTATGAGCTGGGGGAGATGAGGGACAGCAGGAAGCCATTGTGACAACCCCAGTTTGAAGGGTCATGGTTTAGGGCAGTGATGGTGGGTACAGGGAGAAAGAAAAAAAAAACTTATTGCTACTGATATCCACCAAGGAATTATGTAAGTGCATGAATGCAGCCCCAGGGAAAGAGGGAGAGAGGCTTGCTGTCCCATCTCCCACTTTCTGAGGACTGGGCTGAGCTGTCCTGTGTCCTCTACTCTACAGGATGGAAGCCTCCTCCCTTCCTCTATCCTCTGTGCCCCACCCCCACCCCATTCCTGCTTCTTTTTGACAACACTTCTCCATTGCCTAAGAGCATTCTGAGAACCAGTATGGACAGTGCTGGTGCCAGCAGATGGCTGCACCGTCATTTCTGCTCACCTCTCCGCACATCCCCTTCTCTGTCCCCACACAGGGCCTCAAACACAGCAAATGTGGCCCCCACACACAGATGCCTTCCAGATGCCTAGACAACTGTTTCCTTGCCAGACTCCGCTGGCTCAGGCCTGTGATCCTAGCTATGCAGGAGGCTGAGATCTGAGCATCACAGATCAAAGCTAGCCCCAGACAGGAAACTCTAGGAGACTTATATCTCCAGTGAACCAGCAAAAAAAAAAAAAAAAAAAAAGAGCTAGAAGTGGAGCTATGGCTCAAGTGGTAGAGCAATAGCCTTGAGCATGAAAGCTCAGGATAGCACCCAGGCTCTGAGTTCAAGCCCTTGGACCCGCACAAAAAGGAAAAATAAAACTATCTTCTTAAACATGAGTGATAAAAAGTAACAAGTTGTGTTGTGGGATGCATATCCATAGAAGAGAAAGAGTCGATGGGGAAAGTGACTGAAGATGAATATGGCCCAAGTGCTTTATATGCGCATATGTAGATAGAACAATGAAATGAGTTGAATTAAGAAAGGGGAAGGAGTTGGTAGCTCACTCCTATAATCCTCAATACTCAGGAAGCTGAGATCTGAGGAATGAGATTCAAAGCCTGCCTGGACAGGAAAGTCTGTGAGACCCTGATTTCCAGTTAATCACAGAAAATGCTGGAAGTGGTGCTGTGGCTCAAGTGGTTGAATGTTAGCCTTAAGCAAAAGGAGCTCAGGGGTAGCACTCAGGCCCAGAGTTCAAGACCCAGGACCAGCAAAAAAGAAAAAGGAAAAAGAAAGGGGAAGGAGAGTGAAGGAGAGTGACCTAGGGTGTGAGAGAAAATAGGGACACATTTTGTACATGTATAGAAATGTCACAACAAGTTGGGAATGTGGCTTAGTGGTACAGTGTTTGCCTAGCATGCATGTAGCGCTGGGTTCAATTCCTTAGCACCACATAAACAGAAAGGGCTGGAAATGGTGCTGTGGCTCAAGTGGTAAAGTGCTAGCCTTCAGCAAAAGAAGCTCAGAGATGGTGCCTAGGCCCTGAGTTCAAGCCCAGGACTGACAAAAAAAAAAAAAAGAAAGAAAGAAATGTCACAACAAACACCCCCCGTTTTGTACAAATAATATATGCTAATACAAAAATCTTTTTTTAAACAAACTATTCTTTTTCTTATCACTTGGTCTCAACTACAGTTTTACCTCTAGAGAGAAGCTCACTTTGAGGTCCTCCTGCCCCTCCCCACCACCCAAGACCTGTAGAGAGAGAGAGACGGAGACTGACTTTACTTCCATAGCTGACAAGATGAGAAGTTGCTGGATGCTCAAAAAATAAACATCCCAGGTAATGGAAGGAACAAGTGCAGAATGCCATTTCCATGTAAATGACCCAGAGCAGCAAAGCAGTGACTCACCCCAAGAAGAATCTTCCTAGGGAGAAAAAAATGTTGTTTACAAGAACAATGCCAGATGTTGGACTCAGAATGACCTGCAATGACATGGGAGGGCTACCAGGGGAGTTCCAGGGACTTGCAGGCAGCCAAAGCCAAATTAGAGGAACAGAGTTCATTTAGAAGTGACTTTACGTATGAAGTTAATTCCCGGTATAATTCAGGACCTGGAGAGGGAGATGGAGGGATAATGGGAAGGAAGAAGTCCTTTAAAAATGCTAGAGACAGAACAAGATCCATAATTCCATCCACTAGTAAATGGTCGTTGGAATTGGTTGTCCCTGATTTGAATAATCTTGATGGCATCGTTATTTTTAATTGTGATTAGTGATCTTAATGTGCTAATAAATAAGACAAGAGACAAGGCACAACCTTGTCCTGTCCCACAAACCATTTGGAACTGAGACTGCTTGAGGCAAGCAGATTCCAGTCAGTAGGAGCTGTGACCCGGATGGGTGCTTTAGAACCAAAAAAAAAAAAAAGATTTTCATGAGCTTTTAAGGAAGAACACATCGAAGTGAGTTTCCTTCACCCGAAGGTCAAGCAATTATTCCACAAAAAAATAACCATATTAATAATGAAATGCTCAACCTATTTTTTCCTATGGTAGCTCTTCGCTGGAAGAGAGAGTCACATATGCTAAGCAAGCCATTGGAAAGCAGGGTTTAGAAAGCCCTTTTCCTTACTCAGGAAGCTGAGATCTAAGGATCAAGGTTCAAAGCCAGCCTGGGCAGAAAAGTCCCTGTGAGATTCTTTTTTTTTTTTTTTTTTTTTTTTGCCAGTCCTGGGGTTTGAACCCAGGGCCCTAGTACTGTCCCTGGCTTCTTCTTTTTTTTTTTGCTCAAGGCTTGCACTCTACCACTTGAGCCACAGCGCCACTTCTGGCTTTTTCTATATATGTGGTGCTGAGGAATCGAACCCAGGGCTTCATGTATGCAAGGCAAGCGCTCTACCACAAGGCCATATTCCCTGCTGTGAGATTCTTAATTCCAATTAACCACTCAAAAAAAAAAAGGGGGGGGCTGGGGATATAGCCTAGTGGCAAGAGTGCCTGCCTCGGATACACGAGGCCCTAGGTTCGATTCCCCAGCACCACATATACAGAAAACGGCCAGAAGCGGCGCTGTGGCTCAAGTGGCAGAGTGCTAGCCTTGAGCGGGAAGAAGCCAGGGACAGTGCTCAGGCCCTGAGTCCAAGGCCCAGGACTGGCCAAAAAAAAAACAAAAAAAACAGAAGTAGTACTGTGGCTCAAGGTGGTAAAGCACTAGCCTTGAGTGAAAGAGCTCAAGGACAGAGCCCAGGCCCTGAGTTCAAGCCCCACAAATGACAAAAAAATAAATAAATCCCTTTACCTGCCAGGATTCACACCTGTAATCTTAGCAACTCAGGAGGCTGAGATCTGAGGATAACGGTTCAAAGTCAACCCGGGCAGGAAAGTATTTTCTCCAATTATCTACAAGAAAGCAAGCAAGAAATAAGGAAAGAAAGAAAGAAAGAAAGAAAGAAAGAAAGAAAGAAAGAAAGAAAGAAAGAAAGAAAGAAAGAAAGAAAGAAAGAGATGCTAGAAATGCTGTGGCTCAGGTGGTAGAGTGCTAGCTTTGAGCACAAAAGCTCAAGAACAGTGCCCAGCCTCTGATTTCAAGCCCCGAAACTGAAAAAGGAAGGGAGGGAGGGAGAGAAGCAGGAAGGGAGAAAAGAAGGAAGGAAGCGAGAGAGGGAGGGAGGAAAGGAAAGGAAAGAAGGGAGGGAGGGAGGAGAGGAAGTCTTTTCCCTGGTTTATTACAGCTTCCTCTATCCCTGGAACAAGACAAGCCTCATGGCATGCAGGAAGGTTCTCCTCTAGACATTTTAAAGATATTCTCCATCGTAGGAAGATTTTTGAAGCTGTTTAGCCGGTAGGTAAGAGACAACCTCAGCACCAAGATGGCAAACAAGCCAAGACTGTGACAACAGGTACACACCCACTAAATCACTGGAGGAAACCACATTGCCTTTCTAGGGCTTCCCATAGCAAGGTACCACACAGAAGGTAGTGTGTGTGACACCAGAATTCTATTCTCTCACAGCCCTAGAGGCCAGAAGTCTGAAACCAAGGTATGAATGAGGCCATGCAGTCCCTTCTAGCTTTTTGCCATGGCAGGCCATCCTTGGGGCTCCTGAGCTTCCACTCTCAGCCTCCACTGTCACACGGTTGCCTGACCTTCGTCTTCATGTGGCCTTCTGGTCTTTCTGGGTTGCTTCTCCCACTAGGACATCAATCGTACAGGATTGAGGGCCCACTCTTTTCCAGCACGATCTCACCAAAACTAATATAATCACATCTGCCGAGCCCTTACTACTGAATAAAGCCATAGAAACTAGGATTAAAACCTGACACCATCCAACTTTCAACATGCTATAATGAGAGAACTTATTTGAAAGGCAGGAAGAAATAGGGAGAGACAGAGATGGGGGAGAAGTAACGAAGAAGGGAAGAAGAGAAGAGGGAGGGAGGGAGGGAGGGAGGGAGGGAGGGAGGGAGGGAGGGAGGGAGGGAGAGATATTACAACAACATGGAGGGGAACCTAATATGAAAAATGTTGTGTGCACCTTTACTATTTGCTGATGATATATCTATTTCCATCAAAGAAATCATAAGTCAATTAAATTTTCTTCAACTTTCGCAAGTCCAGTGGGTCTCTGGCCACAGGGTGTGTTTTCCTTTAGGTCCTTCATCAGAGTCACCAAGATTAGTGGTAACAGAAAGGGGGGACTGGCTGCTCCATTCATTCCAAATGCAGTTCAGAGAGCCTAAGACTTACCCCAAGTCACACAGCAAGCCTCTATGGCAGACACAATTTTCACCCACAGATAGACTCTTTCTGTGACACTGTGGTGCTTTGCAAAAGGTTCATTTCCACAAATGAATGCCCGATGCATGAGTAAAGGAATTATCCATTCACATATGTAGTGGCTTCCAGTGCTTTTGTGAGGCAGGGGGTGCGGAGGGCTTTGGGGTGTAGACTAACAGAAAGATGTTCCCCCTCTCCTGTAAGTTCTCAAGGTTGGCAGAAATCACACGACAGTGTTCCCACTGGAATCCAGTCTCTGCCAATGTCAAGCCACCTGGTGGCATATAGTCTGTGTGTGCTGTTTCCTTCTTCTCATCCCACCCCCACCCCCAGATAAATCCTGGGACTCAGTCTTACCCCAGGACTCATCTTAATTTGTCTCTGCTAATGGCTGAGCTAAGGTGATCTTCTGTTTTCGGGCCCAGAGAGACACGAACTACTATCAAAGGATGATATCATTAATAAATAAGCTAGTGTATGTAACAGGATGATTATCATATGCTCCCTACATAGAATGAACCTTCAGTAAGACACAGCTGTTGTTAATAGAAGGTTGGTGTCCATATTAGCAACATGATTGCAATGTATTCAGCTGGTGTCCTTAATTGATTGGTGTTACTCTATCAAAGTTCCACAAATTAGATGCCTTGAACCACACAAATTTATTTTTTTAAAACATCTTTTTTGTATTTTTTAATTGTTATTATAAAGGTGATATATAGAGGGGTTACTGTTTCATAAGCCAGGCAATGGGTACATTTCTTGTTGGACCATGTAACTCCTTCCTTCACTCTCTCCCAGTTTTTTTCCCTCCTGTCCCTGCCCACAAATTATAGAGTTGACCAAATTTATTTCTTTACTGTTTAGAGAGCGTAGAAGTTCAAGATCAAAGATGGAGTCAAAGTTTTGTGTCTTTTGAGGACCATGAGGTGTCAGTTTGTATCTCTCCTGGAAACGAAGATTCCTCTCTTCCCTGTGAGTTCCCCCTGTTCGTGTCTATGTCCAAATTCCAAATGGTTATGAAGATAACTCGCCCTAATGAATTAGAGACTACCGCAATGACCTCACTTCAAAGTACCCCTTTAAAGACTCCATCCCTTTGAAGGAGATTAAGACATCAATACATGGATTTGAAGGAGACACAACTCACTCCATAACACTGTTTTTATTTGTGCTATGCAAACCTAATTCAAAGTTCTTAAAACCAAGTTGGGTTTTTTTTGTTGTTGTTGTTGTTGTTTGTTTGGTAGGGGGGTGTTTTGGTCAATCATGGGGCTTGAACTCAGGGCCTGGGTGCTCTTTTGCTCAAGGTTAGCACTCTGCCATTGTGAGCCACAGTGCCACTTCTGATTTTCTGGCGGTTTATTGGAGATAAAAGTCTCATAGATCTCCCTGCCCAAACTGACTTCAAACTATACTACTCAGATCTCAGCCTCTTGAGTAGCTAAGATTACAAGTGGGAGCCACCAGCACCCAGCAAAACCACATTTTAAGAAACAACTCCGGGGCTGGGGATATGGCCTAGTGGCAAGAGTGCCTGCCTCATATACATGAGGCCCTGGGTTCGATTCCCCAGCACCACATATACAGAAAATGGCCAGAAGTGGCGCTGTGGCTCAAGAGGCAGAGTGCTAGCCTTGAACAAAAAGAAGCCAGGGACAGTGCTGAGGCCCTGAGTCCAAGCCCCAGGACTGCCCCCCCCCCAAAAAAAAAGAAACAACTCCGCTTGTCCACGTGGCTACTGTATATGTTCTTGATACATTGTATATTGTATATATGTCTACCTGACCTAGAGAAGGGAAAGAAAAACAGGGCATAAGATATCACAAGAAATGTACACACTGCCTTACTATGTAACTGTACCCTTTTTGCACAACACCTTGTCAAAAAAATTTGTGTTCAATTAATAAATAAATTAAATTAAAAAATAAAATAAATAAAACCTAACAGTAAAAAAAAAAAAGAAAGAAACAGCTACAAGGGCTGGGAACATGGCCTAGAGTCAAGAGTGTTTGACTCGTATACATGAGGTCCTGGGTTCAATTCCCCAGCACCACATATACAGAAAATGGCCAGAAGTGGTGCTGTGGCTCAAGTGGCAGAGTGCTAGCCTTGAGCAAAAAGAAGCCAAGGACAGTGCTCAGGCCCTGAGTTCAAGGCCAGGACTGGCAAAAAAAAAAAAAAAGAAACAACTCCAATGACCCAATACTCATTTTCTTCATTTATTTTTAAGACCTGGCTCAAGTCAGAGGTAGAGGTAGAGATAGATAGATAGATAGATAGATAGATAGATAGATAGGCAGGTAGATGGATGGATAGATAGATGTATAGAGATATAGATAGGTAGGTCGATGGTAGATAGAGTATAGATAGATGAATAGATGGATAAATATATAGATGGATAGACAAATAGATGATAGATAGATAGATAGATAGATAGATAGATAGACAAATAGATGCAGAGATACATATATCTATAAATAGGCATGTATATAAATATAGGTAGATAGAGATAGGGATAGATTGGATAGAGATAGATGAGAAAGAGAGAGACAGACAGGAGGCATATGGAGTCTGCCATATTAGATTTCCCAGGAAAGTAGGCATTGCAGATCTCTAGTTTCAAGCTACCCATGCCCTGGGTAAACTCTAAACTTGGTGCTCCAAATTCAAAGAGAAATGGGAACATCGTAAAGAATCTTGGTCATGTGCATATTAGGTTGGCCTAACCTTTTAAGATGGGCAAAATCGAGATGAAGGGAGATAGAGGAAGGCTATACCAAACAGAGGCTGTCACATAAAGGATCAAAGGTAGAAAGCCCATTTTATCCCTTGGCTTTTCAGAGTCTGGTGGGCTTCTCACTCCTGGATCTGCCAACGGAAATACTTGGTTTTGAATTCAGAACTCAGGGGACATAGGGCTAACTCTGTCCCATTTTTCCAACTCCTTTCCATCTTCCTAGCGTTTGTTTCTTATCCTCTTGTGTCTGTTCTTGCCAATTATCTTACTAAGCTAATGGAGGGGAGTTAACAGGAAGTGTCAGAGAGTTTTATCAAATTATCATGTCAACTCTCTTCCTGTCAGTATGCATAAGAGAAGGAGACAAGAAAATGATATTGTCGTTTAATAGTTCACTTTAGAGCCTCAGCTCTTATCACTCATCATTAGTCTGTATTAATGACTCTGTATTGGCAATCTCTGCCTGTCAGTTACTTCAGAAAGAATCTCAGGGAAATTGTGATTGGAAGGCTTTCATTACAAAGCAATTTGAACCACATTTAACATGGGAAGAGGAACTGACTAACTGGACCCACTTCCTTGCCTCTCTCCCCCTGTGTTCCCAGCTGGGAGCAGGCAGAGCAATGGACAGGTGGAGGAGGCCATGGGCTTTGAAGACAACACAGACTCGGATTGAGTGGCTACCGCATGGCAATACCGCCATGAATATATCAAAACATGTCTTCAAGTCTGTTTCCCAGTATGTGAAAGGGGTTGCTTGATCCTCTTTGGGAGATGGCTGTAAGGTCTGAAATAAATGTAAAACACGTCTGGTACAAGTCCTAGGCACAGAGCTGGAGCCAGTACATGAAAGCCACCAGTTGTTTAGTCAGTAGAGATTGAAGGAGAGAAGACTCAATGATCAATTCAAAACTGGGCCCCGAGATTTTTTTTAAGACATTCCATGAAAGAAAACAAGAAAGGACTCAACAGCATTAGTCATGAGGGAAATGAGAACTAAAATTGAATGAAATTCCACTTGACACTCCCCGGAATGAGTAATTTAAAAAAAAAAAAAAGGAAAGGAAAACTGACAAGACCCATGTTAGTGAAATTGTAGGGAAACCAGAACTCTTCCATGTTGCACAAAGCAGGCTATAATTCCTTTGGGGAGGAGGGGGCCAGGGAGGGAGGAAGGCTGGCAGTTTAAAAAAAACAAAACATGGCCGGCCATGATCATGACCCACACCTGTAATCCTAGCTACTCAAGAAGTACAGATCTGAGGATCTTGATTTGAAGCCAGCCCAGGGCAGGAAAGTTTGTGAGACTCTTATCTCCAACTAAACCCCAAAAAATAAAAATAAAAAAAAGCCAGAAGTAGAGCTGTACAGTGTTAGCCTTGAGCGACAGAGCTCAAGCCCAGAGTCCGGGCCCCTGGACTGGCACAAAAATAAATAAATAAATAAATAAATGTCTCACAAAATAGGGAGGAAGGGGAACCAGATAATATAATCAATAATGACTCATTACTCAAAGAAGGACTTATATTTTAAGTTTTTTCTGTGATGTCGTGGTGGACATTAAAAGGATGATATTCACACATCTCCCCATGCATAGACCTGCCAAATATCACTATGGATTCATCAATAAATTCAAAAGTAAACCATCTGCAGACCGAGGCCTTTCCCCTGGCCAGCAGCTCTTCGCAGTGAGTCCCCCGAGGGCTGCCCTTCACCACCCATCACTCCCCTCTCTCTTCCTGAACTCTGGGAGTCTCTTAACAAGAGCATCCTTGGCAAGAAGCAGGCACCTTGCCCTCCGGGTATGGAACCCACACACCCCCCAGCACCTGCTAATTGTAAGAAAGAACATATGGCAGACAGCCTGGCTACAGACCCCGCCGGCTCTCCTGACTCGCAGCCCAACCGCGGATGCAGGCTGCCTGCGGAGCTGCTCAGATCGAAGCGATGTCATTAGAAAATGATTCATATCCCCTCCACCTTAATGAGGACTCACACCCAAGGGCTCCCAATTACCCAATCGATGGCTGGAGTGGGGCTCCCCGCCAGCGGCCTCTCGCCTTCCTTTCCCTTCATTAAAGAATAGTTGCAAGGGGATTCGTGACACAGTTTCTCTTCTGTCCTTGGCCAAGCTGAAGCCAAGGAGGAAACCAAAAGAGACGACCATCCCCTCCCACAAAGTTCTCTGCCACCCAGATGAGCCATCTACCCCACGGTCAGCTCGGAGAAGAAGAATTGTCCAGAAGAACTCACTGCTTCCTAGGGGGAGGCCTGCTCGGTGAACTGAAATGGGAACTTCAACATCCGGGGACAGGGAAAGTGCAAACGTGAGGAAACACGAAGGATCTAGATGCTAGAAGGAGTCTGAGATGCCTAAGGAGCTGTGGGTAGACCGGTAAGACCCAGAAGGGAGCAGTCACAAGGTGCTATGGGGGACAAACATCAGCTAAGAACTGGTGGAGCAAACTGAGCCTCAGGACTATGTCCAGAACTGAGCCCGGATCCCTGGACCTCCCTTTCCTGTGTGATGACAGTTTCCCGGCACTCACCAAAATACTAAAACCCATCACCCCCTCTGCAGCACCAGGAAGAGTTGTAGCTGAGACACAGTGGCCCCACTTGAGGCCCACTATACTTTCCAGGCCTTCCTGAAATCAAAGGGCAGATGGTGCCCAAAGGAAGCATGTGAGTGTGTAGGTGGGAATGGGGATGAGGGACCACATGAGCACCCTCCATGGATGTGACTCACTAGACCCTGCTCCCCTACGGGAGGGCTCGCTCCCCTGACAAAGGTACAAAGCAAACAGGAGCTACTAGTTACTCACACCTGTAATCCTAGCTACTCAGTATCTGGGGATCTCAGCCTGACCCTCCTGTTCACCTGGACTCTAATCAGCAGAGAGAATTAAACTTTTGGGTTCATTAATCCTCTTAATTTGATGTGTCTATTTATTATGACAGCCCAGACTATCCTTTACCTCAGGAATACTGCAGAGCCAACATATGTATGTGTGTGTGTGTGTGTGTGTGTGTGTGTGTGTGTGTGTGTGTGTGTGTGTGTTAGAAAAGGACCACACACACAAGTTAGTTTTCTTCTTGCTTATTTTTTCAGTTAGGGTCTCGCCCTTTTGCCCAAAACCAGCCTCAAACCAAGATCCTCCTGCCTACACCTCATGAGTCACTGGGATTACAGGCCTGGATTGCTTCACCTGGCTTGTTTCTGACATGAGGGTTTTACTAACTTTTTATTGTTCCCTACTGGCTTCCTTCTGAGAGCCTCCTGTTTCCTTGAGGAGCTGGGTTTCACAGGAATAGACCGTATAATCACATCCTAACCTAAGTTCCAATTGTTCATAGTGCAAACCTCAATGTCCCTTTTGTGGTCCTCTCTGCCATCTTTCTCACCAATGACCAATTAACCAGGAAATCCTTTGAGCGCCACCCTCACAGGCACTCAGAGACTAAGTGTGGGCTATCACCTGAATGGACACCAAAGGCTATACCCACTCTGATCATCACATCACCACGCACCCCACCTAAAGCATTCACAGGCCCAGTCCTCAAGGAGGCTCACCATGGCAGAAAAGGTCAATATAAAGGTTAAATTACACTTAATGCAAGTTTGTAGTGTGTGTGTGTCTGTCTGTCTGTCTGTCAGTCCTGTGGCTTGAACTCAGAGCCTGGACACTGTCTCTGAGCTTCTTTTGCTTACGGCTAGAACTCTACCACTTGAGCCCCAGCTCCACTTGCAACATTTTTGGTAGTTGTTTATTAGAAATAAGAGTCTCACAGACTTTCTTGCCCAGGCTGGCTTCGGACCACAATTTTCTGATCTCAGCCTCCTGAGTAGCTGGGATTATAGGCAGGAGACATTAATGGCACCTGGTTTGGGACAATCTCAAAGAGTTGGGTTTTTTTAAGCATCATGGAGGAATTGCTTCAGACTTTATCCCAGATATAAGTTCCTGCTCCTTCAAACATCTGAACCTGCTACTAAAGTTGGGTTCTTACAAAACATGAGTCATTATCTCACAGATGAAAGATAGAAACATCAAAAAGCCTGGCCCCCAAGTGTGTAATATATGCAGGTTTGAATTTCCATTGCTGCAGCCATTTTGATTGGCATGTCTCCCAATCATAGACAATTCAGGACCAACCTTCCTCTCCAAATAACCACAGAATGGTACACAAAACAAGTAAACTCATTCAGCTCATCCCTCGTTCCTTTCCTTTTACAGTCTTCCCAGCCCTACTCCAGAAAGGATTTTAAGGTGAATGTGACTAAGTCATAAAATAGGAAATTATGAACTCTAATTAACTTATGATTAATTCATAAGACAGGAAAGGAAAGAGATCTTACAAATAAAGTTCACAGAGGTGAATCAAGTCATCCAAAGTGATTGAAAGTCATTGCTAGATAACTTCCATGAATAACTCTTCACCGCACAGGCTCCTGCTCTTTCGGTGATAGGTTTTGCTTGCAGGCAACACAAATTTAATTGAACAAGTAGTGTACAGATCAAAATCGAGACTAGACCTTTGAAGGTCTTTGAATGACCAAGGAAGAAATAACCATAGTTTGCATACTTACTATGTGCCAACAAGGCTGTATCATGTGTCCAGGTTTTATGACATTCCCACCAAAGCTTTGCAGAGTTGGTAATATCCTTTACTGTGTCCTTTTCTCACACCTAACACACATGTGGTCCTAGAGTCTTGAAAACTAGGATCAAACTGTCCCCCAAGCACTGCCCTGCAGGCCGATGACCTAAACCAAGCTGAGAAGATGCTGAGAAAGAGGTTTTCAGAAATATGTGGCCAATGCCAAAATGACAACCATTCCCTACACCCACTCAGCATCCTTCCCTATGCTCCCCAGTAATTACCGGCATCTATCCAGAATTACAAAGTGGGAAGATGAGAGGAAACTCATCAGAAGAATAAAACAGGCAGCTGAGCCCTCTTCCCACTTTCCTTCCAATTCTTGTTTCTTCACCACCCAGATAAGCTAGAATTTGGGCCTTCCTAGGGCTTGGACTCCGGGCCTGGACACTGTCCCTGAGCTTTTTTGCTCAAGGCTAATGCTCTACCACTTGAGCCACAGCTTCTACTTCTACCTTTTCGGTGATCAGTTGGAGATAAGAGTCTCCCTGACTTTCCTGCCAGTCTAGCACCAAACACCAGTCCTCCAATCTCAGCCTCCTGAGTGGCTAAGATGACAGACATGAGCCACCAGCACCTGGCTCTGAATTCTTAATTTTACACAGTAAACTTGAAAACCCAGATAGTTCCCCTTCTTCTCACCTGTCATCTGGCTAGACAATATCTTTGTCCAGGCCTCCAGTGTGCAGCCCTATTCATTAACAAGAGTACTCTAACTCAGCTAATTGGGTATCAAAAACTGCAAAGGAAAGTCATTATATAGATGTCCAGTCCCTCAAAGCACTCCTAGGCTAATGTCGGTAATCTAACAGAAAATGGGAAGCAGAGCTGAGTTGCAGTGGCTTGCTTCAAAATCCTTGTGTTTACTCTTCACTGTCATGCACTAAGGGAATGTTGTACCATTTATGACATTCTCTGCATCGCTCTTCTTCAGTTTTCAATACACACTGGGAGAGCTTCAGCAAACTGAAGGATGCACAAAACACAGACAACTGAAGTCTCTGTCCAAGGCTTCAGAGAACCCTGGGTTCTGATGAGAATGAACCCAACACTATGGCCGCAAGTCTTTTTCCTACCACGTCCATTTTTAATTGCTTGGATGAGTTGAGACCCATCCTAAACCATAGTCCTGACAACCACTGGAGATTTATTTTTGAATTCATGATCTTGGGCATCTCGCTCTACTGTCTCAATGTGTCCTTTTCATCAATACCTCTCTGGGAGGGGGCCTGGGAAATAAATGTCCAAGTCCAGCATGACTCTACTGCTTCCTACTGGCGAGCTCGGGCTCTTTCTTGTCACCTATAAAAGAGACATTTGGGCACACATCCACCTTCAGGAAGTTAATTCACTTCTGTTTACCTTGGGGTAAAATTCTGAATTTGGCAGTACATACTTTATAAATGAGCTCGGGAGTGGGGGTAGGAGAGGGCAGAAAAAAAATAAATAAAAGTTAAAAAGTCTCACTATTAAACTGGACAGTATGAATTGTAATTAAAAAGCCCCATTATGCCATTTCAACAGGAACACTCCAACCGTCATTAAGCTAAAACAGAATTCCTTCAGGGAGAAATTATTTCTCGTTTGATTTCTGTCAGAATGGCTTTGACTTTGAGGATCCAGACACTGAATGTTGTCTCCAGGCTCCGCCTCTGCAGCGAGCTCACACAAAGGAGATGTTTTTTGCTTCAAACAGATGAAACCTGATTAAAGATTCATTTCAAATTAACTTTTCCTGCTTATTTCTCTTTTGTAATCTTTATTATTACTTTAAGGGGGAAAGATAAGAAAGGAAGGAGAGGGGGAGGGAGGGAAGAGGGAGGGAGGGAGGGAAGAGGGAGGGAGGGAGGGAAGGAGGGAGATGGAAGGAGGGAGGAAAGGAGGGAGGAGGGAGAGAAAGAAAGAAAGAGAGAGAGAGAAGAGAGAGAGAAGAAAGAAAGAAAGAAAGAAAGAAAGAAAGAAAGAAAGAAAGAAAGAAAGAAAGAAAGAAAGAAAGGAAGGAAGGAAGGAAGGAAGGAAGGAAGAAAGAAAGAAAGAAAGAAAGAAAGAAAGAAAGAAAGAAAGAAAGAAAGAAAGAAAGAAAGAAAGGGAGGGAGGGAGGGAGGGAAGGAGGGGGAGGAAAGGAAGGAAGGAAAGATGAGGGAAGGAGGGAGGAAAGGAGGGAGTAGGGAGAGAAATAAAGCGAAGGAAGGAAAAAAGGAAGGGAGAGAGGGAGGAGGAGGAAGGAAGGAAGGAAGGAAGGAAGGAAGGAAGGAGAGGAAGGAAGGAAGGAAGGAAGGAAGGAAGGAAGGAAGGAAGGAAGGAAGGAAGGAAAGGAAGGAAGGAAGGAAGGAAGGAAGGAAGAAAGAAAGAAAGAAAGAAAGAAGAAAGAAAGAAAGAAAGAAAGAAAGAAAGAAAGAAAGGAAGGAAGGAAGAAAGGAAGGAAGGAAGAAAGAAAACAACCCTCTCGACATCCATATATAAATCTTCATAGTAGCCACTCTACAATACCATTAATTCCCCCTGAATTTTGGAGCAAAGAAATGGCAAGCATTTATACAATGGTGATTTGTTGGAAAATGCAGCCAATCTCTGTGTTGGTGTATGTTAGAATAAGAGGAAAAACCACTGCTAAGTTAGTTGGAGATGAATGAACTTGCTGCGTGAACTTGACCAGGTGGTCTGAGCCCTGTCTTCAAGGTCATGATAAAGACAGGGTAAAGACAAGGCATCGACTTCGAGTGCCCTGCGCTTTGCTGCATTCTTAGCTGGGAGGAGGCTGGGCTGCAGGTCACTCCTGGAGGGAGGAGATAGGCAATGCTAGCCACCTAGACCTCCATACAGGCAGAAGAACAGGGGAAAGACAGCCAGCGCCCTGACCTCTGCAGGGATTCGGGTGTATTACAGGCATACCTGAGAAGTGACCACACACCCAGGGAGGATAATGAGAGGGAGAAGCAAGGGATTCTGGAGAGAGCACAATAAAGACAAGTCAGATCCAGCTGTGGGTGAAGAGCGGGGAGATGGCAGCTACGGGAGAGACAGGAACGTGCCCTTTCTTCTTTTTTCTTTCTTTTCATTTTTTTAATGCTAAAGTTTAAACTTACAAAGCAATTATTTTACCACTTGAGCCATGCCTCTAGACCTTTTTGCTTTTTCGTTGCTTTTGGAAGAGAATCTCCTTTTTCAGCAGAACCAGTCTGATCCTTGAGTCGCCCATGTGTGCTTCCCTTGTAAACGGGATGGCAGATGTGTGCCACCAGGCCCAGCTTTTTAATGGCTGATATAGGGTCTTACAAACCTTTCTTTTAAGCCCAGGCTAACCTCACGTCCCAATCCTCCCAACCTCAGCCTCCTGAATAGTTAAGATGGCAAGCAGGGGCTCCCACATGCAGCTGGAAAAATGGCTTCAAGAAAATGACGTGGAAAACAGGGCATCAGGAAATGCTGTTATGTTCTGAGTCTCAAGCAAACTGAGTTGTGTGACACACAATGAGCATTTGTTGTGTTTTTTCTGTGTTACCAACCACCCCTGTAGGAATGTGCAAAAGTAGCTTTTCCATCCACCAGCAATGGATGTGTTGAAGTGCTAGGCACCTGAGTGCCAGGATGGAAAGGGAACAGAGCCCTATGCTCAGGGCTGCCCTTCAGTGGAGTCCTTAGGTCCAGTGCAATGGATTCATAGCCTGGGGGCATGGAAAGGAGATCACCAAGAGCCTCGCATGCCAACCCAAGGTAAGACCAGTAGCTTGATGGAGTATGATAGGAAGAGTCACAGGAAAATTATATAAAAGCACCATCCAAAGGCTGGGCACCAGTGGCTCATACCTGTAATCCGTTATTCAAGAGGCTGAGATCTGAGGATGGTGGTTCAAAGTCAGCTGAGACATGAGAATGCACCAACAGAAGTTAATGAGAGGGAGAAAATTAGGGCTAATTTTCTGATTAGGTTCATTAGAGCAGAAAAATCTGTGAGACTCTTATCTCCAATTAACAAAAAAAAAAAAAAAAACCTGGAGCCAGAGCTGCGGCTCAAGCAGTAAAAGCTCCATCCTTGAGCACAAAGGCTCAGAGATAGCATCCAGGCCCTAAATTCAAACCCTAGGGCCAGCATTTTTCTTTTGAACAAGTGCCATCCAGAGTACAATTAGAACCAACCAGGGTAATCACCTTATTATAATTTCCCAGAATCTTCCCATTAAAGTTTGATCCTAGCTATGATACGTGTATGGATGTGTGTATATTGAGCCCACAGCCACTAAGTAGGTGAGGCTTACTAGTCCCTCATTTCACTGCACAAGTACATTCTCTCTGTCCATTCCCTCTTCTTACCTTTCAGTTGTGTCCCCTGTACCATATGCTTGCTGAAAACCGTTTCTCAGGCCTGTCCCATTCATTTGCCACCTTACAGCTTCCACCTTGACCCCCCTCCCTGACAAAGCCAGATGGGTGTCTTCACTTGAAAGATGCAGGGCCTAAGAAGCACACTCGGAGTATTTACTCTGATATATGGTGCCAAAGCAGACAGAGCCCTCTGAGATATCTACATCGAACTAACTCCATTTATCAATGGACAGAGGCTTGGTTTGGTGAAGACATTTGTTCAAACACCCAGCAGAAGTTAGAGCCTTCGCAGTACAATAAGCACACTGAACCCCTTCTAAATCGGGGAAGTTTCTCTTCATCTCTGGCTCAGTGGTTCTTCCTCCTTCATCACCTCCTCTCTCCCCTTCATCCTTTGTGAATTAAGGGAGAAAAAAGCACAAGAGAAATAACCCAGTTTATGTATTGAGATTCTGAAAAGGAGGAGGAGGAGTCTTGGGTGACTAGCAAGAGAATGATGTCTCCATGCCACCATCTAGGATAAAGAGGAAAAATGGAAAATGAAGTTGGTGAAGAAGGCGAAGTGAGCTGTTTGGAGTCATATGGATGATGATAGTGGCACAGATATCCTCTGGGGATAAGCCCATGCTAGTGGCTATGTTATGCCTTATGAAGACATCTAGGCTGGACATGTAACCTAAGAGCTGCAAAGAATTGAAACTAAGGGACCAATAAATGTAGAATAAGACAAAAAAATTAAAAAGCATGAAGTTCCTAAAGCATTGAGAAATAGCAATAATCTCTGCGGAGAGTGAGGGAGACAAAGGAATTGGGCATGGAGAAACACAACCATTCCACAAGATTCATGTGTCATGACGCCAAAGGTCTTCCAGAGAAACACAAATACATTTGAACACATGTACTGTACTGTACATGTTATGTACTGTACATAAACAAACTGGAACTCACATGGATGATGCCTGTGAATTCAGCAGAGAGATTCATAAGAGAGCTGCCAGCTGAAGAACCATGGAAGTGGATTGAGAGAGGCTGAAGGTAAAAAATAGGAAAGATGATGAGTTGACCACTCTCCCAACAGCATCAGATGGGCAATGGGAAGAAGAATGGATGAAAGCTGGTAGGGGAGAAGACTTATACCACACAGAAGGACTGGCAGGTGGTGGGTTTGATGGCCCAGCCTACATAACTCATAGCAATGCCAAGTTCACCAAACCTATGGCTTTTAGCAAGGCCAATCTTCTTTCTGTGGTTCCATCTTCTCACCCATGCAATGGGGAAGTGGGATCCAGTGATTTGTTAACAGCACACAGCGTACCTCCCACTCTGCCTAGGGTAGGCATTGTAAGGAAATAAGACTGTCCGGGAAGACCTTGGTGGTCAGCATTTATGTCATGAGGTTTCTGATGCCTTGAAAGAGGAAAGCAGAGCCATCTTATCCCACTTTAGCAGATGCTCTGTGCACCCAGGACTCAACAGATTTGATTTTCTTTCCTTTTTTTTTTTTTTGTTCCTGTTCATTACCACTCCATTTCTCTTCCGATTCACTACTTATGAACAGAATCGCCCCCACTGGGGCAAGGGGGAGAGAAAAGGAGAGCAAGAGACAGAGGAGAGGAAAGAGCAAAGCAAGAAATGGGGAAACATTAATAGAACCCATGCAAACAATGATGAATTGACAAAGTGGTCATTAATTTTTCATCTTGACAGATCATCGTCTATCAGGAGGCAGAAGAGATGGCTCCTGCGCCCAGAGACACCTGCTCTTTGTAAGCCAAACATCTCCTTTTTATTTCTTTTTTTTTCCTGGAATTAGATAGTGAGCACCCAAGGAAAGAAAAAAAAATAGATGACAGTCTATAATTTACACACTCAAAAATAAATAATGAACTATATCCTGTCATTAAACTGGCCCTTCATTTTTCTTAATCTTCAAGGTGATAAATCTGATCTTGCCACACAGTATTTAGTATACATTGATTTTTTTTTTCTTTTTGGTGTGGTGGAGTGGGGGCAGGGAAGTTATTTCAAATACTTGGGCTATAAATAGTTTGTCCTGGGTATTACATTGCCTCGGGCGCCCAAACTACAATAGTCCTATTAATGTAACTGTACATTAAGACTGGCATTAATTAAAGGCAGACCTCAAGGAGGAGTTTTGAAAAACAGCACTGATTCTGTAGAGCTTTGAGTTTAATAAATGAAAGCACAAAATTCCTGCCTGCCTGGTGCTGGATCCAGTTTCCACAGGACAAGAGTGGAAGATGACTTTGTTGAAAAGTAGATGAAATCCCTATATTTTTCCTGAAGAACCGATGGCAAAATGCATTGTCTTTTCATTCATCCACTTCTTCATCCATCAAGCAAGGATAATGGATATGAGATAATACGTGCAGAACAAATATTAGCACAGTGGGCATTCATTAAGAGAGTGGGCATTATTAAAGCATTGGCATGCAATGGATTCTATAATACTAGTTAATAATGACTGGGCACCTAGTGTGGTCCTGACTCTGTTGTAAGCCCTTTTGATGCAGCCAGCCCTTCATTCCTTGCATCCTGCCTATGCGATAGGCACCATCATGTTTCTCATTTTGCTCGAGGAAACTGACATCTGGACAGATGAAGTACTTGACCAAGCCAAGATGGCGGCCAGATAGTGGAAGAAGAGTTAAGCTGAGATTCATTATGGGCTGAATGACTAACTGTGGAGATGCTTCAAGTAGGCATATTCTACAAGTAGAGGAGACAGGGGCACAGCACTGGATAAAATGGGGGGGAGCGGGATTTCCTGCATGTATAGAGCATACATTCTTTGTGGAGGTGAATGGAGATAGTGAAACAAAGCAATTAAGCATAACATGCACTTGACAAGAAGGAGAGAATAAAGCCTTCAATTCTAGGGGTGGGGGTGCAAAATGAGGTTCCCCATCCTGGTGTAACCTATTCTCCAGTGTGACATCCTTCACCTTCGCTTTATTCTATTGGCCAGAGGAAAGTCACAAGGATGAGTCGGCCCAGAGAAGGGGATTTTACTAGGACTGTGACAAAGAATTCCTCAAGACTATTGTAAAGTCCGACTTATGATACTTACTTTTTGCATAAGCAATCTGCATTCCTATGCAAACCACTCAGTGTTATCCAGAGTTCTTGCTGGACTTGATAAATTCATGTCCTACATTTTTTTCCCCCACTTTCTCTTGGGATCTCAGGATAGGGTTGATTCTGAGTCTAGCCACAATCTTCCAGACTGCAATTTTTTCCTCTTTAGGTCTCCACCAATCCTGAACTATCTGAACCTGAGACACATCACACACTGAGATGAGCTTAGCAGCAGTGACTAATCCAAGCTCCCCCTTGTGTAGAAAAGGGCATTGAAACTCAGCAAAAGGAAGGGGCCTTGGTGAAATCCCACCGGAAGTCAGAGGCAAGGCTGGGACTTTGAACATCATTTGCACAGCATCCCTAAGCACCAGGATCCTTGCTGGGAAATCAATCCAAAGCAGACACTTGAACCCGGGGGAGATTGCACACATTTCATCAACATACAAATGAGGGAAACATTTAGGTGCCTCTTCTCTCCCTGTCCCCATCCTTTTCTTCACAGGGGGCTGACTTCATTCTCTCCTAGGAGCCCCAGGATTCACTTGTTAACTGAGCAGTGAACAAGCCATTTGTGTGTGTGTGTATGTGAGAGAGAGAGAGAGAGAGAGAGAGAGAGAGAGAGAGAGAGAGAGAGAGAGAGAGAGAGAGAGAGAGAATCCAAGATGCTCTCGCACGGAGCCTTATGCGGTTTTAAGGTGCACAATGCCCTCTAGCCCTGAGTCAGGGTAGTTCCAAGAGGAAATTTTTTTGAAAACAATAAGGGATGGTGGGATGCACAGGAATCCAGTGCTGGATATAATTACTCATAACACAGCTGCCTCTTTTGGGACCTCAAGGGGACCCAGGAACTCCCCAAATTCCATGCAAATGGTGGGTAATGCAAATCTTCCTAGAGAATGCCTCCATCTTTCACAGCTGCACCATCAAACAAAGATACTGAGAGCCATTAATTTGGGCCTTTTGGAATATCTGAAACACCTTTCCTGGTTGAAAATAACCATCAACACATGCACTTCTTAAATATTAAAAACCCTCAATACTGGGAGGGAATAATATCATTGTCTATACTGCTTGGCCAACCTTTCCAAAATATTGCAGGTGGCTTCCATTCACTTCAGCAAACACCCGTGCCACTCTGCATAGGGAGGTGATGGCAGAGTGGACACACATGCATTCACTGTCCATCTCCCCTTCCTTTGACATCACCACTGTAATTTGCTTCCACAAAAATTTGGAGGGTCCTATGTGCTCATGCAAATCCAAAAGCCTCAGCCCTCCCTCCTCAGCCAGAGGAACCCATAGCTCCTGCTCTTGAACTGGAAAGAGTGTGGTAACTACCTCCATTAATACCATATGGCAGATACAATGGCATGTGGCTCACAAAACTTGGGTATAAAGGCACATGGCTTCCTCCATATCTCTCTCTCTCTCTCTCTCTCTCTCTCTCTCTCTCTCTCTCTTCTCTCTCTCTCTCTCTCTCTCTCCATAACACTTTGGACCCCTGAGCTACTTCATAAGAAGTCTAGTCCTCTGAAGCTGCCATGATGGACAGAATACATAGGAGATTTGACAATGTACTCTTACAATCCCGGTTACCTGGAAAGCAGAGATAAGGGGTGAACATCATACATACCTGTATGTACCTAGGTACATACTTGTAATTCTTGCTCCATGGGAAACAGAATTAGGAGGGTTGCTGACATAGACTAAATCTGGGCCAAAGCCCAAGGTCCTATAAAATAAGCAAAAAAGCTGGGGTTGTATGACTCAAGTGGGAGAGCACTTGCCTAGTAAGCACAAGGCCCTAAGTTCAATTCCTAGGGCTGCGATATACATATACTGTTGTACAGGGAATCAGTGGCAAGAAAACAGAGAAGCCATATTTTGATAAGTCAAATTGGGAATCTTTACTGGAGAGCCGGCAGCTGCAGGTCAACCAGCTCTTGTCTCAAGGACCAGCAGCCACTCAAAGACACTTAACACTATCAGAAAATTGAGCCATGAGAGCAAGAGAGCAAAGAAAGAACAGGTTTTTACTAACAGACCAGATTAGCTCCAATGGAGAGCTGAAGTGGGACACCGTGGTGACCTGAGGAGAGACATGAGACACAAGAGACACACGGCAGTGTAATAGCACCTGAGCTGGTCCAGGCCTAAATAGGGTCAGCATCAGGGGGCATGTGACTGACAAGTCCAGTGACCTATTGTCCAAGTCCCCGCCCCTGCCTTTAGGAACTCAGGCATGCCAATCACCTAGGGGTGCAACTTCCCTGCCTCTACCATGAAACCAAGATGGCACTAGATAAACTCAATTCCTCTCATCTACCACATAGCCAAGATGGTACCAGTTAGACCCAACTCCTTATTTCAATACTTCTGTATTTATTTATGTGAGAGCTCCACCTTTTCCAAAACCTCGCTGAATCTGTGCAGCCTCAATGCCAGACAAATGAGTGACTATCTTTAGAGGTCTCCAACACCAGCCACAACCTAACGATACCTGTGTAAGATTCCAAACCCTAAACCGAAACAAACTCTGAGTTCAAGCCATTGATTGGTGATGTCTGCCCTGAGCAGGGAGTAGAAGTCCAAACCATTGATTGATGATGTCTGCTGTGGCAGGGATAGAAGTTAAAGCCTGTGTGTCCTGTCTCCTCTCCCTATAGCAAGTGTTCACAACTGTACAAAGCGGCACCTAGACATAAGAAAAGAGACGTAGCTAGCCCATAGTGTAGTCACATATGTGAGAAAACACGTTCAAGTGTGCTTCATTGTGGAGACATGAACCCAGGGCTACAACAGAGCAGTGAAGGAAGCACAGAACTATAGCTGGACAATCAGGAAATGTGCACTTGACCTTGGAGAATAAGTAAGACCTTGGCAGGTGGAAGAGGGCTACAAAGTAGCTAAGATAGAAATGGCTGCATATGCTTAAAACACACAAAAGAGAAAACATTTTCCTGTAATTTTATACAATACACACTTGTATGTTGGCTGGAACAGCAACTACCAGGTCAAACAGAAAGAGGCAAAGCGACAAAAGTCATTCACGTGCTAAATAAAACCTGTCCCTCTATAAAGTCATTGGGGTCCTGGCTAGACATAAATCAAGGCAGGGACCATTCAGCTAGCCAATCTTGAGAGATTTTATTGACTGTAACTTACCTTTCCATCACACCTAACAGCAGATGATGCAGTAACTTCCTCATTCCCTACCCTTCCAATCACAATGACATTTGAACTTCAACTTTGACCTGAGAGGTATAAAACGCTGGAGCCCACCAACAAAACCTGAAACAGCTTCCTTGTGTATTTGGAATGCTGGAAGTAATTCACGCTTCATTTTTTTTCTAGGGGAAAGCTGTGTTTACCAAGGTGCTGTAACTGCTCCACTGCCTGGAGGCAAGTTTATTTAATCGAGGTGCCCTAACCCAATTAGCTGGGGACAAAGGAGAACCATTATGCAAACAGCAAACAATTCAAAGCCATCCAGACTTGCAGATTTCCCTCCCTTATTGGCTTCCAGTGCCCTCCTTCCATTTCCTTACCACTGCTCCCTGTGAATATTCATGAAATGCAACAGAGGCCAAATATTGAAGCACCCAGGACTTCAGGGGAGAAGTGTGGTGGAAAGCTGCTAAAGAAGCAAGCCGTTCTGGGAAAGAGGCAAGAGAGAAGGAAGCCATTCGGCAACCAGGCAAGACAGATCTGGAGCTTAAGAATCAATGGCTAGGTGACTCCCTAAACATTCACAGGCTTTCAGTTTTTCTGTAAATGAACTAAACCACAGAAGTAGAAGCAGGAGACACAAGTAAATGAAGGTGATGTGATTTTACTGGTTGTTTGTTTGTTTGTTTGTTTTTCCTACTGAGCACCTTGAAAAGGTATACTAATTGATTCCACAAATGTTTGTGGAGTCTCCAACTCTATGGGAGATGCTCTCGGATGTTTCTGTCTTTGTGAGAGTCACGCTTGACAGACACAAGAATCACAGATACATCTCTTCATGGAAATCACAATGAAGAAAATCAAACTGAGTAATCAGTGAGACAAGGACATGGATAGAACAGGGTGAAAATGGGTCAACTTCAGCTGACCCGGCGGGAGAAGTTGGACAGGCGAACAAGTGACATTTGAGCTGAGGTTGGTTGATAAAAAGCCAGTCTTGAACATATCAATGCAACAAAGTCACACATGGGGTTGAATGTCTACAATCTCAACACTAGGAAGACTGTGGTAGGAGAATGGAAATTTAAAGACCAGCTTCCAAGACAGAAAGAGAGAGACAGACAGACAGATAGACAGAGACAGACACAGAGAAAGAGAGAGAGAATGTTTTGGGGGGAATGATATTAACAGTCATTCGATGCCTCTACCACAGTCAAAAGTGGCATTGTTCATTTATTAATGAATTAAAGTAATGAAGAATGATTGTGAGCCATCCATTGACACTGTGCTGTCCTGGACCGAATGTCAGCCCCACAGTGGGTCTGATATGGTGAAGAGTTAAGCCTTGAGTTATTATCAGAATTAGGGTGTTTTATTGGTTCCCATCGTCCAATCTTCCCCAGCCATTATGGCTTTGCCGAAACATTAAACTACTTTAAACTTTCATTTTCCTCTTAAAACTAAATTAGTTTGGAGGAAATTGTATTTTCCAAGCTCCAGCACCAGCCTCGGGCAGAAGGAGCTACAGTACAGTGCACAAATAAACAACAATCAGAGCCTCATTGCTAAGTGGTAAGAGCAGTGTTTCTCAAGTTGCATTTGCTCTGGAGTTCTGGGGTTCCTGAAGGAAAGCAGCTGTCAAGTGGATGTCCTCAGGAAAATTGGAGTTATTTCCAGGGCAATCTTCCTACTTTTCTGGCTATCAAGCGTAAGAACATCAACAACAAAAAAAAAAAAGATAAAGCACCTACTATGTTCCTACACCTTGCAGTACTAAGGTGTGTTACCATGTCCTTGCTACTAGAATTGAGATTCTCATTTTGGAATTAAAAACCTTGAGGCCAGAGATTGCCAGGAATGTAGAATAATAATGTCTTCTGAGCAAAGCAACAGGCAGAGAGCAGAGACCAGCCCAAGAGGAGACACGTTGGCTCCAAGCAGCAAGGGTATAAAAACATCATGGTGGCCCAAGGCCTGAAGAGTACACATCCTGACACCAGGCATGCTCAGATGACAGTCAAGCATCTTCAGGAATTCTGGTCTTGCTCTAGTCCTGTTCCTCCCTTTTGGAAGGAAAATGTTTACCCTCTATCATACTTCTGCATGTCATTTTCTTTTTCATCCTCCAGTGGCTCACGGCTAGGAATTTGGCTTGAATCTCACAGGAGACTTTGAATGTGGACTCTTGTACGCGGTTGAAACGGTCAAACCGATGAGAACTCTTGGAGATAGACTAAGCGCATTTTGTATTAGGCGATGGACGTGAGCCTTGTGTTGGAGATTGGGGATAAAATGTGCTGAATTCAGGAGATGGGTTTTGGTGGTGAGCTGACAAAGGATGAACTCGGGAAGGTCAGCCTTGATTGTCTATTTAATTGGCTTGAGAGATGCCTAAGAAATGAGGAAAGCACCCATCTGGGTGTGTCCATGGGGATATTTCTAGACACAGGTAACTCATGAGGAAGACTCTCTCTGCATATGAGCTGCACTGTCAGTAGACTGGAGGCCCAAGTGGAATAAAAAGAGAAAGAGAGCTAAGGCTCCGGTGGTTCCCCCTGTAATCCTAGCTACTTAGGAGGCTGAGATCTGAGGACTGCAATTCAAAGCCACCCCAGGCTGGAATATATCTGCGAAATTCTTATCTCCAAATTAACTACCAGAAACCCGGAAGTGTAGCTGTGGCTCAAAGTGGTAGAGTGCTAGCCTTATGCAAAAAAGCTCAGGGATATTGACCCCTTGGGCCCTGAGTTCAAGCCTTGTAACCAACAGTAAAAACAAAAACAGAGGGGAAAATTCTGAAATGAAAAAATAGGGAGGAGGGGTGGTCTCCATCATGTGTAAGCAGAAGATGAATGACCATTCATTACCTCAGTTAATGATTGTTGGTCACACAGCTACAAACTGGCCATGCCCTATGTATTTCACTTGTAGTGGCTCCCTAAATCATCAGATTATGAAGGAGATAGCTTTTACACTTGAGGAAACTGAGGCACGAGTCTATTGAAGTTATTTTTTTTTCCAAAGCCACACACCCAGAGCTTCTTCCATCGAAAAATTCAGAATGTGGAGGGCTCTCTTTGCTCAATGCTTACTAGGAAATATGGCAAAGGGACTGAATACCCCATTTCATAGCTGAGAAGTGTTAGGGGGTAGGAGACTCTGGTAGAAATCAGATTCTGCCTCAACTCCAGAGCTCACACTCTCATCTCTCTCCTCTATGACCTGCAGACAAAAATCCTGTTGGATTTGCGCAGCTACTAAACCAGTTCACAGCCCTGAGCTAATCTCTTTTTATTTCAACAAATGGAAAAATATCTTTATTGTGTTTTCTTTTTCCACTGAATCTGAAAATGATCCCTACTGCCTGATGTTATTCTCACCTGGCAGTGCCCCAGCCCACAGACAGTAAGGACTAAAAACTTCCTGTTATACAACTGTTCCGGACTTCCAGAGCTGATTGCCTCTGGCAGAAGCAACCCCAGACAGACCAGAGTTGTTTGATGCTAGGACAGCGTGTCATAGCAGCCTAGGCATTTGCTAGTCCCTTTTAATTTGGAGAGAGAGCAGAGAGTCTGGGCATGCAGAAATGAAGGGAAGGCAGAAAAAGACAAGGAGAGAGAAGGGCAAGGTGAGATGAAACAAGGGTTCTGCAAAGCAGCAGTCAAGAAGAACACTGGTACCAACCATTACTGATCATTTCCCCCACTGGGCTCCTGATAAGACCAGACATCTGAGATTGCTGTTGGAAATGAGGCTCTGGCTAGAGTGTGACCTTGCACACAAGGATACCTCATTCACAGAGGCACAGGGGATTGTTCCAGTTCTAGGAGCTGCAATGAAGGTGGTCTGAAAAGGAATCCTATCTTTCCAATCAAAACCTTGTGTCATTAGTGGACTATGAAATCAAACTGCGTACGCATGCGTGTCTGCAAGTAGCACCTTTAAGGTGGGGTGGAGCTGGACTGGATCACAATTAATAAGCCATCTCCGCATGGCTGGAGTCTGGTGTTGATGCGTGAGCCTCTTTGCAACAAATATGGACACAGTAGACAAACCTGGGGGCCACTAGAAAGTGGAAAGGTCAGTTTCCATAATCAGGAAGAAGATTTGGGCAAAGCCACTCCAAAATTAACTTGGCATGGTCCCTCGGCTTAGGTGCAGGGACTTACTTCTCATTATCTGGAGTTTAAGTGTGGGGGGGGGGAAGCATGCACACGTTTGAAGTGCTGTTGTTTACAATAGATCTACAATTAGTGATGGTGCCGTGGCTTCCGTGAACGGACATGGAGGAACCTCCAAGACAGCCCCTTTCCTTTAGAAGAGGAAGATCACACAAACTTTCCCAACCCATGTAAGCACTTCAGTTCATCTAGAGCATGTCACACGCTTGCTCACATCATTGGTGCCCTCCCAGATAGCAGTGTCAGCACAGGTGGTGGTTAGACCACCAGGATGTTGATTCAAAGAAAGCTTGGGAGTGGTCTCAGAGCCACCATGCTGGGCATGGCTATGAAGGATGGATGGTAGGGCCTCCATGTTGGGTGTGGCTGTGGGGTGTGATGTGTTCCCACACAGGTTGCCTCTACAACAAGGCTACCAAAGAGCCACAAGGAAGTTGATGCAAAGTCCTGTTTGATCCCTGGGTACTTGTGCTAAATCCTAGTCCTCAAGGAACTCTCAGGCCATGCCAAGCAGGGATCCACTGGCCAGAATACGGGGTTCATATCCGTGGATGGTGGGCAGGATGCCAGTCCAGATGTTCCGGCACTCGGAGGACCAGTGAAGGGAGGGAACCTCATCCTGATGCTCAGACGTCCTGCCGTTCAACCTGAGTCCTGGACAGATGAGGTTTGTTGCTGTTTGTTGTGGTTGTTCTTTAAGCTCCAAGCTGAAGCTTTTTCTTCTTTCTATGCTTTAGTGTCACAGTGAACATCACTAAGAAAAATACCTTCCTGTCCCTTTCTAGACCATGCTCTTCTCGATCTATCTATCATCTATTTCTCCCATTCTCTCTTCTCTCTATCTTCTTCATTTCTGTCTTCCTCTATTTCTGTCTCGATGTCCCTGTGCATCTCTCTCTGTCTCTCCTGTGTCTTCTATCTCCCTCCGCCTCTGTCTTTCAATCTCGCTTTGCCTCCGCCTACTTGCCTCTCCTATCTCTATCTCAGTGTATGTCCCCCTGTCTCTCTCAGTCTGTCATGGTACACATGTGCCCACACACATTTCTTTCCATGCACCTGCATGTGATGTGTATGTCTATGATGTGTGTGTGTGTGTGTGGCTGTGGGTGTGGGGGGGGGTGTGGGAGTGTGATATGGTGTTATATATGCCTGGATGGAGTTTCCTGTGTATGAGCGTCTATTTTCTTAGGCCTCTCTGTGTCTCCTTCACTTGCCTACCAGACTCTGGCTTGCAATGTCTTTTTCCATTTGTCTCCCTCCCCTAAGTCTCTCCCTGATTGTCACTACTTTGCATCTCTCTTTGATGCTTCTCTCCTTCCTCCATTGTGGGACCCAAAAGGAAGGGAAAGACCACAAGCGGGACAGAGCCAGGAGCCAGGAACACACTCTGCTTTCTTCTTTCTCCCCTCTACCAACCCTGAACCTGAACTCACAACCCAAGCTCTGTTGGCAGCCTATTGTTCAAGAACTTCCAAGCAGCTAAACCAGCCCCACACCTAAGCGAGGCGCTGCCTCCCCTCCCATGTCCAAAATGCCATTGCATTTGGTAGGTGCTGTCACCATTTTTAAATAGGCTGCAGTGTTTCCAGTGACAGTCTTTTGATTTTTCTCCAGAAAGGAGGAAAAAGAGTCTCTCCATCTCCTCCTAAGAGCACCCTGTACCCGCTTACAGTCAGCAGTTTTATTGTCAACTTCTCCACAAGGAAACTTCCATTCCAGAACTGTTTGGCAAACTGACTGGGAGGTGGAAGGGAAGGAAACAAAATAATACTACCAATAATAATAAATAATCATGTACCCGACTCTCATCAGTGGCAGAAGTTTCTCTTTGCATTTTATGTATCCAGTCATAATCTCACACAAATAAAATGTAAGCACCCCTGCATTGTTAGCATTTTGTGGAGAGCAAATCTTCACAACACCACCACCAATTTACTTGAAAGGATTGCTGTTATGTTCCATCCAACCAGCACGCACTGACTTATAATGCTCCTGGAGGAACCGGCTTCCCCTCATTCTGGTCCTTGTCCATATAATGTACAGTAGCGTTATAACTTCAAGGACAATAGCCAGTCCCTGTGCATGGCCTCTTATTAGGGAAGACAGCAATGGTATGGAGTGGGGACAAGGATTGGGGATCAGATTTTGGAAGTTCCCAGAGCGGGCATACCACCTAGCTCTTTATTCACCTGCTGTCTGGATTATTTTGGGCAAGTCACCTGACCCCGTGGGAACCCTGTGGCTGGTTCCTTGCATGCAAAATAAGACCAACAGGGCTGGGGATATAGCCTAGTGGCAAGAGTGCCTGCCTCGGATACACGAGGCCCTAGGTTCGATTCCCCAGCACCACATATACAGAAAACGGCCAGAAGCGGCGCTGTGGCTCAAGTGGCAGAGTGCTAGCCTTGAGCAGGAAGAAGCCAGGGACAGTGCTCAGGCCCTGAGTCCAAGGCCCAGGACTGGCCAAAAAAATAAATAAATAAATAAATAAAAATAAATAAGACCAACAGCTAGGCACCAGTGGCTCACACTTGTCATCCTAGCTACTCAGGAGGCTGAGATCTGAGGATTGCAGCTCAAAGCCAGCCTGGACAGGAAAGTCCATGAGACTCTTATCTCCAATTAGCTACCAAAATAATAATAACAATAGTGATAATAGCTGAAAATGGAGCTGTGGCTCAAGTGGTAAAGCACTAGCCTTGAGCAAAAGGAGCTCAGTGACAGCACCCAGCCCAGAGTTCAAGTCCCAGGACCACCAAAAAAGGAGGACAAAAAAGATTGCTTCCAGGTGCTTGATGGGAAATTTCCAGCACAAGCATTTAGCAATTTTAGAGCTCCAAGAGCAGACATTGGACAGGGTTCGTGTGAGCCAATCAAATTGTCTTAGGCAATAAAGGAGAATATTAGATTCTACAGTTGGCATGGGGAAAGGGCAGCTGCCTTCAGGCATGGCTGAACCCAGGGCTCAGTAGGTATAGTCAGACCTCATTTCCTGAATGTTGGTTCCATTCCCTGACTTGGTTTTCAGGATAGTTCTCAAGATGTATATCTGAGTTTCCTAGATTCTACTAGAGTTCTTTTGTCCTTCCTTCCTTCCCTCCAGCCTACCTTCCTTCCTTCCCTCCTTGCTTCTTCTTCCTTCCTTTCTTGAACTCAGGGCCTTATGCTCTTGCTCAGCTCTTTGGCTCAGAGCTACAACTATCACTTGAGCCACGCCTCTACTTCCAGCATTTTTGCTGGTTAGCTAGAGATAAGAGTCTGGAGGATTGTGTGTACCCCTAGCTGGCTCACAACTGATCTCTGATCTCAGCCTCCTGAGTTGCCAGAATGGTAGGCATAAGTCACAGGTGCCCAGCCAACGCCAATGGTTTTAATTCAGCAGAAGAGTTGGCTATGGGTCAAATCCACTCATTGCCTGTTTTTGTAAATAAAGTTTTATTGAAACATGGACACATTCATTCATTTGTGTTCATGGCTACCTTTATACTACCACAGCAGAGCTGAGAATCAGCAACAGAGGCCAGAGGCCACAGAATTGGGGATGGGGCCTGGTTACAGAAAAGTAACCACCACTGCTACTCTTGCCAGAGTGTGGGTATAACAATTTAAAGGCTAAGCTTGGAACAGGGCTGTGCCAGAGTCACTTGCAGCAGCCAGGGATACAGAAACCTGTGACTCACTGACCTCGCCTGTGACCAGCAGCTGAAGGTAGCCAGGGCACCTTGGTTAAAATTCTCCTCAAGAGGGCTGGGACTGTGGCTGAGTGGTAGAGTGCTTGCTTAGCATGCACGAAGCCCTGGGTTCAATTCCTCAGTACCATAGAAACAGAAAAGCCGAAAGTGGCACTGTGACTCAGGTGGTAAAGTGCTAGCCTTGAGCAAAGGAAGCTCAGGGTCAGAGCCCGGGTCCTGAGTTCAAGTCCCAGGACTGGCAAAAAAAAATAATTCTCCCAGGAGCCACCAGGAATCGGAGAGGAAGCTGTCCCTAGGGAAAAGCAAAGAGCCATTGCTGAAAGAAGACAAAAGGAACAAAGGCTAGACAGACCAAACAAGACAACCTCTATTATGGAAATGTGAAGGGATTGATGTCGATCATCAATGGAGGGCTGTGGACACAAATGCCAGACCCCGGCTTTGCAAAAACATCCACTCCTGAAGATTCTCTTGGATCCAAATTTCTCTTCTAGAGAAAGACTCCTATGGATTCCTGGGGTCAAGAATTCCCCGGGCTGATTCATCAGTGGACATTTAAAAGAAAAAAATGAGAAAAGAACAAAATAAGACACTATTAATCCTTGCCACAGGCAGAGGCTGTGCTGCACAATCCTCTTAAACGGGAGCCATAATCCAACAAGGCCTAAGACACGTTCTCTGCTCCATGAAGAGATGGAAGATGGCTGCCCCCTTGAAGCAAGGCCCTGAAAATTCACCCAGGCCCGGGACGTGCCTTTAAATGACCCTCCATCTCTCATGTCATGTCCAATCCATTTCTGACTTGGCTCTGTGCAGGTGCCGTTAAATATTGTCATGGCAGAGCTTGTTTTACCTGCAACACAGCATAATTATGAAATCTTGGAGGGGCTTGTCACTTTCCACTTAATTAGCACCACACCTGGGTTATTTTAACTACAGAGGTGGCCAACCACAAATGGGCAGGCATAACTAACTATCTCAGATGACAGCTGCCCGGTCTGCAGGCAAGGTGCCTAGGAGGGAATGCACAGCTCCCATCCATCCTCTTCATCCAACCCACCTCTACTGGGCCTGTGCAGATACAAACTCAGCATCCAGACAAAGCAATCCGCCAGTTAGACCAGCCAGGCCAGTGATCTGGGAGTCTGAACTAGCGACTTAACTGCTGAGACACAGGAGCATATCTGTAATGCTTGGTCTTGAAGAGTCCTCGTTCTCTGCCTCCTTCAGACCCTTGATCTACGGGTCCTTCCTACAAGGGGAAATGCATCCCACTCACACATGGATAGGTGGGATTGAAATCCCTTTGGACAACTATATAAAGACAATAAGGAGATAAATAAAAATAAGGAAGGCACATGCCAATTTTCCTGTAGTGAAATTAAATTCCTGCCAGGTGCCGGTGGCTCAGGCCTGTCATCCTAGAGACTCAGGAGGCTGAGATCTGAGGATCTCAGTTCAAAGCTAGCCCAGGTAGGAAAGTCCGTGAGACTCTTACCTCCAATAACCACTGGCAAACCGGAAGTGGTACTGTGGCTCAAGTGGTAGAGCACTGGCCTTGAACTGAAGAGCTCAGAGACAGTGCTCAGGCCCCGAGTTCAAGCCCCATGACCAAAACAACAAACAAACCAAAGGGAAAAAAAACTAAAATCCTTCCTCTTGACCTACTGATGACAATGCGGTCACCAGTCATTAGTGACCAAGGCACAGAAATACATCAATCCACCCAATCTGGGCCATATTTCCGTGCTGGGGCTGAGAGCAGACTTGGGCCAATTCTAACCCAGACAGAAAGCTGAGGAGGCAGGCAGGGTTGAATATTCCCCAGAGCAAAAAGCCTTCTTTGAAGCAGAATGTCAGGCTAGCCCCTCCCCACCTCCCTCCCCCCCCACACACACACCAACAGTTGCTTTTTCTAGGGAATCTCTTTACACTCCTGAACCACCTGGGCAATCTCATTGCTCCCAGAGATACATTAGGGCTCCACTTTGCACCCTAACCCCACCCCCACCCCATCCCTGGTCTTCATCCACCGGCTTCCTGAGGCTCCACATCCGGTCTCTGACACATCCCCACACCTGGCATGACAAGATGAGGGATTGGGGACTGGCAGCAGGTGACGGAAGAGGCAGACCGTCTCTGCTCGCTCCCATAACAGATGGGCGCCTGTCAGACGAGCTCTCAGGAAAAGATGTGGTCCCTGCAGATCTCCTGCTTGTAGACTTCAAAATTTTTCCACTGCACTCTGGCGTGGCTATTAATTAAGATTATGATTATCCTCCATGGAAATAGAATGGGAATAGGAATTGTTCCTTCCCGCAAATCTTTGTTTTGTTGTTGTTGTTGTGGGTCCTGGGGCTTGAAATCGGGGCCTGGGTGCTGTCCCTGAACTCTTGAGCTCAAGGCTAGCACTCTACCACTTGGTGCCACAGCGCCACTTCCAGTTTTCTAGTGGTTAATTGGAGATAAGAGACTCACAGACTTTCCTTCCCAGGCTGCCTTTGAAACATGCTCCTCAGATCTCAGCCTCCTGAGTAGCTAGGGTGACAGGTGTGAGACACTGGCACCCAGCTCCCACAAATCATTGAATAGTCACCCTTAGTTGTAAATCGATAATTGCCTAAGGACCAAGGATTGATGCACAACAAGATAGCATCCATTGGGTAAGAAGGACAGTAAAGGGAAAATTCTGCAGTTGGGCTGCCTTTTTGTCAATCTCTCTGCCACTGACCTGGTAGCCTTTGCCCTGCCATCCTCTTCACCAAACTGCCACCTTCCCTCACTCCCATCCTCACCTTTCTGTGGCCATTGGTTCCTTGGAGGAGAAAGAGAAGGAGGGGGGTGGGGGGAAAGGAGGAGGAGAAGGAGGAGAAGGAGGAGGAGGAGAAGGAGAAGGAGAAGGAGAAGGAGAAGGAGAAGGAGAAGGAGAAGAAGAAGAAGAAGAAGAAGAAGAAGAAGAAGAAGAAGAAGAAGAAGAAGAAGAAGAAGAAGAAGAAGAAGAAGAAGAAGAAGAAGAAGAAGAAATCTCCTTGACATGGGGAGGAACTGGTTAATGGAGTCAACAAACAAGAAAGACCCAACTCCTCCTTTGTGTAAGCAATCTCTCAAAGCCATCTCAATTTGAAGGAAACAAAGAGATCACCCAATTTTTTTTTTAAGTAAGATATATTTATTGCTGTAAGGATGGAATCCGCAGGACTTGCGTATGGCAGAAAGACCAAGGCAGGCAGAGAGATTGGGAAGTTTTCAGGGTAGAAGGAAAGGAAGGCTTTGGGTATTTCCTGATTGGGGGCTGTGGGTGGGACAGGTTCACGCCAACACTGGAAGATTTCCAGTAATGGGCTCAAGACGGGTATTTGAACCTTAGAGAAGTTGTCAGTTCCTTGGCCAGACTCTTAACTGGGGCCTTCTGAATGGCTGGGATTACAGGCAGCGCCCCAGACTCCAGGCACTGTGCTTTGACTCATTAGAATGAAGACAACAAACCTCCCCCTGCTCCTCACAGCCCCTCCTCTCCTCCCTTGGAGGAGGGGGGCAGAGGGGGTTGCAGAGTGCTCTCGGCCAGACTTTGCTAATTACCTTCACAGCCGTGCTCAGGTCGCAGGCTGGCTCTCCTGAAGGAAGGAAATGCTGTAGACGGTGAGGCCCACGCAGGGAGCTGGCCTGTGATTGGCCAGGCAGAACGGGGCTGTTGTCTGGGGTCTCTGAGAACAGGCTGTTCGGGATCATTAGCTACGTCCTCCGGTGCCTGGCTAGACTGGAACATGCAGAGAAAGGGAATGAGCCAGGCGGGGGACACGGTGGTCATCAGAAACATCCCCGGGGCCCTCGGCTCTGTCAGCTCTCCCCCCACACACAAACCCCTCCTCCAGAAGGTAGGGAGGATGGCAGTGTTTTCTAGAAACTATGACAAGTGCGTTTTCCAGTTCCTTCTCCCCAGTTCCCCTTTTGGGAATGGGGTGGGCAGAGTGCCATGCCCCAAGGAGCCCTGGGAAATCTGATTCCTCGCTCATGAACCTCTGTTTTTCCTATCTGTAAAATGGAGAGGACAATGGTATCTTGCTGGTCTTGAGAAGTCTTACATGTGAAAGTCTCCCTCATAGATGAAGCAGATGTCCTAGACTAAACATGGCTCCTTTCCATGTTCATGTTTGAGGGGGGGACCCTTCTACCCCTGACTCCCAACCCTAGCCCTACAAAACTCAGACTCTTCCTGGGCTCCCTCAGCAGGAAGTGACCACCCCTCTCCCCACTCCTCCTTATTGGTACTGGTTCAAGTCGACCACCTCTTCCCTTCCCTGGGGTAAGGGGGGTGATACTGAGCATTTCCTATACACTTCTGTCCACCTTCCATCTACCCACCTCACAGAACAAGAGCTGCAAACATCCATTTTACAGGGAAGGAGCCCAAGATTCCAAAAAACCCAAAGCACTTCCCCAGAGAGGCCTCGTGAGCACACAGCAGGACTGGACTCCACACCCCAGGCCCTGCCCAACACCAGCACACACACACACACACACACACACACACACACACACACACACACACACACACACCGCAACCACCAACGCTGTTCCCAGGGAACAATGCCCCTTTCCTCCCGTGGCCTGGGCACTTGGTCCAACTTCACAAGAGCCCAGAAACAAAGGAAGTCTCCCCGATCAGCTCCCTCAGACCCATTTCACGCAGGGAAAACCAAGGTCTCACTCGGTAAAGTAACTAACCCACTACCAAGTACCGCCTGCCTGGACCTCTGAATTGGCCAATGAAGCATCTTTGCCTTTTTAACACACACACACACACACACACACACACACACACACCACACACACACACACATACACCGGCACGTGCTCATATTTAAGAAAGCTAAGTCATTGTAGGAGGAATTTTTTTTTCCAGTAATTGCCTTCTTTGCCTTCAGATGTTCCGAGATGATTTCTGCCACCATCAAGATGCAGATAAAAAGCAAGTTGAGTGTTTCGGTGCCAAGGCCAGGCCTGCGTCGTGAGCACCAAGGCAGTTAGAACGAGGAGGTAGCTGTCTCCAAGAACAGCGAATCTGCCATTTTCTTATCCAACCTTTACAAATTGCACTTGAATCTCTCTTCCCTAACAGTCCCCGGAAAACAAACGCAAAACAACAACCCCCCCCCCCCAAAAAAAATCCTTCAAGTTCATTCAAAGTCATTACAACACTTTCCAGAACAGAATCAATTACGAGAACCTCAGTGGGTGTGTAAAATATGAAATTACCAGCATCCTGGTGGAGCTGCAAAAATTGGCAAATTAGCAGGAATTGGTGATGAGAGCACCGAAGAGGCCCCCCTGGGTATTCAGTGTCTAGATGACAAACAGGAATATATGATTTGTGAGATTTGCCTTGATGAAATCATCTTGTCCACTAATGGCACTTTGCCTCTGCTGTGGCCAATGGCTGACATGGAGTAATTTCATGGGAGGACTGAAGTGCTTAGTGCAGGGCCCAATGGGGACACAGCAATCTGATTGTCCCGTTAGATCCAATATCCACTCCCTCCTCCAATCCAAATGACAGCAGGGGCACTGTACACAGGCTCACTGGCTGCTCCCCTCTGCCCGCCATGGGTCTTACATGCAGAACAGACTCTTTGAGCATGAGGAGACGTTCGTTCTTATTCTCGCCATGATCCTTTCCCTCTTCATCCTGTTCCTTGCACCTCCTTCCTCTTCCTCCCCCTCCTGATCCTCTGTCTTACTGTTATGTATGGTCCTGGTACTGAGATTCAAACTCAGGACTTCAAGCACTCTACCCCCTGGAGCCATGGCCTCCACTCTTCAGTGTGTTTCATTTGCTTTTCAGCTTTGGCCCAGGCCTGCCTGGGAACACGATCCTCCTACTTCTAATTTCTAAATAGCTGAGACCACAACCCTGTGCTGTCACACTTGGCCTTGATCTGCCTTCCTGAGCTGAGTAGACCCCTTAGCCCAATGTTCCCAGTGCAGCCCAGCCTTCTCATTCCTGCTTTCTTGTTTTATGTGTAGATTTGGCTCGAAAGTGTCTTTTCAGGGAATGGAGACAGAAGACAAAAGAAATAGAGACAAAGACGCCCTCCCTTAGCACAGGATGCCAGCTGGGAAGATCGAATCCCCTGCTGGGATGCTGACATTTAGAAAATGGATTTAGAAGCTGTATGTCACTGGAACTAGGTGGCAGCTCTCTGCCCACAAGTATGGCAGACACTGGTGCTCCTGTGCCCAACACAGATCTGGCTCTTTGCCTTAGCTAATCTGTGGTTGCAGCTCTGTAGCTGTCCCAATAAGTCTTATTTTGTTTTCACATATATTTCCCACAATCCATTTCTACTGCTCACAAACTAAATACAACTTGGATATAATGAGCTGGCAATGTGGCTTAGCAGCAGAGTGCTCACCTAGCATGCATGAAGCCCTGGGTTCAATTCCTCAATACCACATAAACAGAAAAAGCCAGAAGGGATAGAGCACTAACCTTGAGCAAAAAGAAGCTCAGGGATAGTGCTCAGGCCCTGAGTTCAAGCCCCGTGACTGACTAAAATAAAATTCGATGGGCAAATAGTTCCACCACTCATTTATAAAATTTGGACACAAGGCTTGGAGTCACTTGTATTGTAATCAGTTATGTGAAGACCCAGTATTTTTGTCTATGTCCTGAACTTTTGTGTGTGTGTGCAGGAACTGGGGCTTGAACTCAGGCTTGAGTGCTGTCCCTTAGTGTTTTTTTTGTTGGGTTTTTTTTTGCCCAAGGTTTAGCTCAGTCACTTGAACCATGGCACCTCTCCTGGCTTTGGGATAGGTCGTTGAAGACAAGTCTCATAGACTTTCCTGCCTGGGCTGGCTTTGAACCTCGCTCCTCAGATGTCAGCCTCCTGAGTAACTAGGATGACAGGCCTGAGCCACAGGCACATGGTAGGTCTCCCAAACTTGATAAATTTTGAAAATGGAGGGTGACCACTCCTTGTGGTTTACTGTGTCGCTGGTGCCCACCAGGGGCCTTGATGTCTCTGCACCATCTCTGCCCCCCCCCAACTTCCAGGTCCTTGCAGCCCTGAGACCAGGAGTTGCCCCCTCCCCACTCTCCACCTGTATCTCCGGTGCCAGGCCTGGTGCCCAGGCCTCTCTTTGTCCAGTGAATTAGTGAGAAGGCCGCAGTGAGCCGTTCTTGCTGCAGGAAGCAGCGGGGAGAGCAACGGAGCCCCCTCCCGCTGTTGTGGGGACACCAGACGCAAACCCTGACTTCCTGTTAGCACCCGTGCGGTCTGATGCCCACCACTTACCTGAGCCTGGTCCCCTCATCCATGAGCGGCAGGCAGAGACACGGCCCCCACAGCTCACTGCCACCATACCAAGGGAGATGGATATTCCCATAGGTGCCTATGATGCATTTCAATCACACTTGTCACCAGTCCCCATCCCCCTGCCCCGTGAGACCCTCTTCTACATTCAGGTCATGTATTGCACATGTATGTGTATATTATATATAATACACAATATAGAATGTGATATTATATATAATACACAATATAGAGTGTGATATTATATATGTGTGTGTTTTATAATATGAATGTTACCATATGGAATAATATATCATTGAATATCATCATTTAGTTCTAATATATAATTATGTATCATACAATATTATAAGTTTAGAGATATATAACATGAATAAATAGATAAATGACTGGTAAGTAGATAGGCAGATAATAGATGATTGATAGATCAGTGATAGGTAGGTAGATAAATAGATAATTGATAGGTAGATAATATATAGGTGATGGGTAATAAGTAGATAAAAACAGGTAATAGATGATTGATAGGTAGATAATTGATAGATAAATAGATGGATAAATAATAGGCAGTAGATAGATAGACAATAGATTATTGATAGATAAGTAGATGATTCATGGATAGGTAGGTAGATGATAGAAGGTAGTTTGATAGATCAATAGATAATAGGTAGATAAGATAGGTGATAGATCAATTGATAATAGATAGGCAATAGGTGATTGATAGGTGGATGATGGATAGATGGGTAGATAGATAACACAGTGTCTAGCAAATGCACCCCTAGAGGAGACCCCCGCACCCCGCTTCAGAGGACTGATGGAGCCCTGACCCCGTGTTCTCCTTCACCCTAACAGCCATCAACTTCCCTCCCAAGAACGCTCGCCTGAGCGACACCCACCTGGCCAAGAGCTCACCTTGGCTGATAAAATATTTAGAAATTAACTTGAGCATGCCTAGGCTGTATAAAGAAGAAGGCTCATGCATTTTTAAATGGTTTCGTAAATCAAGTAGAAAGCTGGCCGTGCAGCGCTACCCGGTGACTGTGAGTTACACACCCGGTTACCCGGTCATGGTGTTAGCAGAGTGCGTCCTTGCTTCCCAGGCTGGGGGCTGAGGGGATCCAGGGGAGGAGGAGAGAGTGGCTGAGCGCTCTGGGGGGGACTCACGGGCCGGGGGGAGCAAGTCAGAACTGGAAATCAGCCCACCTGTGCAAGTGGCTGTTCCTTGTTCCTGGGGAGTGCGGTGGGCGTTGCATTTGCAGATCCAGGGCCACACTGCATGGAAACCAGCAAGGGACGTTCCCCCTGCAGCCCTCTGAGCTACCACCCAGCCTCCCCCTGGGCCTCTGTGAATGGAGATACCCAGGTGCCCTGTAAACATCCAAGTGCGCATGTGTGGGAGAGGGGAGCCACCCCCACCCCCCCCACCCCCCGCAAACTGCACTGACCACCCACACCCAAACTTCAGGACCACCAAAACTCAGCCCGTGGCCCCCACCCCACAGCTCAACTCCGAACTTCCTCAAAGTGCGCTGGGTATTTTATTTTTATTTCATTTTATTTTATTTTCTGGAAATGGTGGGGTTGAGCATTTGCTACACAAGCGTTCTACCAATCGGATCTTGTGTTTTGGGTTTTTTTTTGCCCAGGACCAGCCTCAGATAGTGACCCTCTATTTCTACCTCCAGGACTACCCACCCCACCCCAAGATTGTAGGCTTGAACCACAGGGGCTGAACATTCAAAGACACCGGTACCTCACATTGTACCACCAGTGCCCTGGTGTTGTTGATGAGATGGGTGTACAGTGCCAGGCTCCCCTGGGAACTTCTAAGGTACCGAAAGACTGGCCACCACTGAGCCATGGGGCTATTAGAGCCTTCGATTTCTCTGAACCCCTTCTTGGGATGATGGTGTACCCATAACTTGAGCAGGTGGTGTGTTCTAGTTCTAAGTGGTAACACCTTGTTCCTCTTTTCTTTCTTTTTGGTCCAAGACCAGGACTTGAACTGGGTACCTGAACGCTTTTATTCATTGGTTGATGCTGTTCCACCTGAGCCATGCCTCCAACCCCATACATGGAAGTTTTTAATCTCCTGGCTGATCTCAGCTACTTTGAGAAGAATTAAGTCATCCCCATCAATGAGCTTCAGGAAGGAATTTGCATTTGCTTTTCCTCTCTCTCTCTCTCTCTCTCTCTCTCTCTCTGTCTCTGTCTCTCTCTCTCTCTCTCTCTCTCTCTCTCTCTCCCCCACCCTCTTGCCAACATGCTCACCCCACCTGGAAGCCAGAGTCTTAATCTTCTCCACTTCCCAGAAGATCTACTTTCTGGAGATGAGCCAATCACACACCCGTGCGAATGAGTCCATTCTGAGAGAGAGAACTGAGCCCGAAACATGGTAGAACCTTGGATTCCGCCATATCTGACATGACAGTGAGACAAATCAAGATGAGTATCCTCCAGCTCCCACAGCCTGATCTTAGAAAGGATAGAGAAAGGCAGAAACAATAGCTAACATAGTCCAGCCTTGGAAGGAAAGGATGGAAGGAGAGACAAAAGAAGGGAAGAAAAGAAAGGAAAGAAATACGGAGGGAGGAAGAAAGGAAAGGAGAGAAGGGAAGGAGGGAGGGAGGGAGGGAGGGAGGGAGGGAGGGAGGGAGGGAGAGAGGGAGAAAGGAAGGGAGGGATTGTGGCAGCTCATTAGAGCCTTGTGAAAACTTTCTAATACACCAAGCAAAACATTTTTTTTTTGAAATTTAGACAACAACTCTACTCTTTCATACAGTTACATATTACACGGGGCTGGTGTGCTGTTTGAATCACAAATTGCATGCTAATGGCCTAATTCATAAACCATTGACATTCTTTATGAGTCCTTAGCATTCAGAAATGAAGAATTTGTGCTCAACGTACAATTTGCATTGCAAAAAATTCAATAATTTAGTTTCTCATATTCATTAACGCCTAAAACCACAACACATAACTTACCCCATTCCAGCTCCACTCCTTACCACAAGACACGCGCAAAGAAGGGCGTGCTACAGCTGGGGAGTCAAGTTCTGCTTTCGAAGGCTCCATTCACTCAGCACTACCTAGGGAGTCCTGGGGAGAGGAAGCCATGTTGCTTCTCCTCATGGGGTGAATAGCAGGGGGCTCTTCCACGTGCATGGGCCAAGTTCCAATCTCAGGAGCCCCACAGAATGGTGAGAAGTCAGAGCCACGACCAAAGAGCACGGAGCGTGCCAGTCCCCAGTGTGTCTGAGGACACGCGCGCGGCCAGCCTGTGGCACACGAGTTGAGTGAGTGGAGTGGGATGAGTTGAACCAAACGCCGGGGAATGGTGTCATCTAAGCTCGGGGTGCTTCGTGGGCTCTCCCACTGTGGAATGGTGAGCAAGGCACCTGCTATGCACCCTTTAAAAGGGAGGTGCCTAGGGGTGGGGAGAGGGGGGTGTTGTGCACACACACACACACACACACACACACACACACACACACACAGCCCAGGGAGTTCCAGAAACATCCACCATGGAAGCCGCTGCCCCCAGGGCACCTGGCCGGAATAGGGAAGTAAGCCCACCTTTCTCACACCCGACACCCCTCAGGGAAGGCTGGAAGTGTCTCTCATTAGACTTCTCCATGTCCTCCTTCTTCCTCCCTTCCCTACAGATTTGGGGGCTTGGTGGTGAGACCCAACCATTCATAAGCAAGTCTAAAATGTTTATTGTGCATATTTTAAAAGCCAAAGTGCTAACAAGTTCAGCCCATATGGAAACCAATATGTGAGAGGAGGAGGAGGGAGAGGGTGGGGGAGGAGGAGGAGGGAGGGAGGAAGGGGAGGAGGGGGGACGAGGGAGAAAGGGGGGGAGGAGAAGGAGACCAACAAAATTGCAGGCAATTAATCTGTGCAAATGAAACTCTCCAAAGAGGACGGGAGGACTTGCTCCAGCCCGTAATGACCACCATTAAAATTTAATACAATTTGCTTATTTTAAGGAAATGGAATTCTGCATGTCCTTTGTGGCAATGAGTTACCCTGCTGCCAAGGGGGAAGTGTGACAGGTGGCCGGGTGGAGGGGACAGAATGGCTTGGGGGGGAGGGGGGAGGGAAGGTGGAGAATGAGGATCCATCTTAAGAGGAATCACTGAAGGAAATCACCTCCACCCACAGAAACCTCTCCATCTTGCTCTTCTCACTTCTCCCCCCAACAGCCACTGGTGTTGGCACCGAAGGGGGTGCCAGGCAGGCATTGGTGTCTGGTGGGGTTGGAGGATCGGGTGTTTGGGGGGCGAGGCGGTGGGTTGTTTCTGACATGCAGGATCTTCCTGCGTGGACTGGATCGATGCATGGAGGGGCACGTGGTCCTCATTGGATCCGTGGGTCTGTCGTGGTGACAGCCCCACGCCTAGCTCTCTCATAAAGTGGATTTCTGGCTGTGGCTTCCCCCTGTTTGATTCTTGGGGAGATGACAAGGTAACTGTGTCCAGCACTTCGGTCCACAGACAGCTACTGCTCTGGTCCTCATTGTACTGGATGGTTGACGTGAGCACCGCGGGTCAGGATTTGTCTGGGAATCAGAGCTGCTGGCACGGTGCTGGGAGGAGGAGGGGAGATAGAGGAAGGGACAGGAGAGTCTCACCACCTCCGCGTCTGTTCTGCCCAGCCCCTCAGTCTCCCATGCCTCTGTGTCCTCACTAACAAATCATGGATACGCTAATGCCGTGCATGTCAATCTCATTCTTTTGGAAGAGAATGCAATCCTGGATACCAAAGGCACCGGAAAGGGTTAAAAAATAATTTTTTTTTTAAGTGCTGTAAGCACCGCTCCAGTGGCTCACACCTGTCATCCTGGCTACTCGGGAGGCTGAGGAAGTCTGTGAGACCTTTATCCCCAATCAATCACCAAAAGGAAAAGAAAAGAAACCTGGAAGTGGAGCTGTGGTCCAAGCAGTAGAGTGCTAGCCGTGAGCAAACGGACAAGGCCCCAAGAATGGCACAAAAATTAAAAGGGCTGTATACACACAAAATACAGGTGGTGATTGTTCACTGTTTTTGTTGTGTTTACTTTGATTCCTTGCTCCCTGAGATAACAAATAAATCCACCAAATATCAAGTGAGAGCGAGTCAGTGAAGTACAGAGCTCCAGTGGGCTGCTGCTGCTTCTTCTTCTTCTTCTTCTTCTTCTTCTTCTTCTTCTTCTTCTTCTTCTTCTTCTTCTTCTTCCTCCTCCTCCTCCTCCTCCTCCTCCTCCTCCTCCTCCTCCTCCTCCTTTTCCTCCTCCTCCTCCTCCTTTTCCTCCTCCTCCTCCTCCTTTTCCTCCTCCTCCTCCTCCTCCTCCTCCTCCTCCTCCTCTTCTTCCTCTTCTTCCCTTTTCTTTTTGCAGTCCTCGCTGAAAGACATTTGAAGTGACGTGAATCACTGAAACATGGAATGACTAACTGTAGCGTGGGTTCCTGGGCACCCTCGTAAGCGCCAGTTTATTACTTTTTTTAATATATTTTGCCGAGTACTAATAACATGGAAATCATGCAAGGAGATGGTGGGAAATCAATGAAATACATCATTGGTCAGGGAAAGAGGACGGCACTGCTCACAGGAGCCCGGGATGGATGAACGAGGACGCCCGCATCCTTCCCAGCCAGAGCTCACCTGCCAAGGTCGAGTCCTGGAGAGCAAGTGTCCTTCACAACAGCGATCGTTCCAGAGCTGGGCCAGTCCCTTCTGATCCCAAGACTTCTTGGACCCCATAGGAAAATAAAAGGGGGGAGGGGAAGCTCTACACAGGAGGCAGAAATCAGGAGTATTGCAGTTTGAGGCCCATCTGAGCACAAAGCTAGTGAGGACCCACACACGCCCACACTCACACACATACACCCCGTCTCCATCGCTCGCTGGGTGTCGTGCTGCATGTCTGTGATCCTCGGTTGTGTGGGACGCATAGACAAGTGGATTTGTGGTCTGAGGCTGGCCCCAGGCAGGAAGTGTGAGAGCCTATCCAATCAATTCACCTGAAGTAGAAAAGGCTGGGGTGGCTCCGGCAATAAACCACCCCCTGGTTTTGTGCTCCACTGAGAAGTCCTTGTGGGGTTTTTGGTGGTGGTAGTGGTGGTGGTCATCGTGGGGCTTGAACTCAGGACCTGGGCACTGTCCCTGAGCTTTTTTGCTCAAGGCTAGCACTCTACCACTTCGAGCCACAGTGTCAATTCTGGTTTTCTGGTGGTCGATTGATTGGACATAAGAGTCTCACAAACTTTCCTGCCTGGGCTGGCTTTGAACTGTGATCATCAGACCTCAGCCTCCTGAGTAGCTGGGATGACAGGTGTGCGCCACCAGTATCCAGCTGCACTGAGAAGTCTTTCCAGGACAGCAAAGCCTGGCAGACGCTTTCTGGGGCATGGAATGGTTGTGAATAATTCACCACTGACACCCAGAGTGCTATCCAAAAGCCATTGGAAAAAGGAAAAAGGAAAGAAAGCTTTTTGTGAAGTGATATGGAATAATCTCCAAGATAGGTCAGAAGTGTAAAATGGAAAATAAGAGTACTAGTTACCTCACAGCCATTTGTAAATAAACAGAGGAGACAGGAGATGTGGGGAGGGAAGAGAGGGAGGGGAAGGGGAGAGGGAGGAGGAGAGGGAAGAAGAGGGGAAGAGGGAGGGGAAGAAGACAGAAGGGGGGAGAGGAGAGGGGAAGCCAGGAGAGAGAGATGAGGGAGGGGAGGGGAGGAGAAGGAGGGAGAGGAAAGGGAAGAGAGAGCAGAAACCCAGAATCAACCTGGAAAGATGGAAGAGAACCTGGTAAGCCCCAGTGAACCCAGGGCCCTCCCTGAAGAGCTGGGCGGGTGCGTGAGGGGCCTGGGTTCCAGGAGGGGAAGTCTCAGCATAGCCTGGAAGCTTCCGTGATGTCCACCATGACCCTTTCCCTCTAGGACCCGCCAGTCCCAAGTCTGAAACCCAGTGGACATTTCCGAAAGTCACCACTCAAGTACATGTTGTTAATGTCGTAACGATCAACTGAAAGTGTGATCCGCGACCGAGGCCCAGCGATCTGAATGAAAGTTCCACTCTCGCTGGCAATAAATCAGAGACCAGTGAGAAACTAACCTGAGCCATGTGTCCCCTGCCGGGGAGGGAGGGGACAGAGGGGGTCCCCCTGGAAATGGGGAAGAGGCTAGAATTCTGCTGGAACCCCAAGAAGCCAGGGGGCTGAGCATAATGGTAATAAACCCAGGCATGGGTGGCACGTGCCTATAATCCCAGATACGCGGAAAGAAGAGGAGGGAAGATCCTCGTGGTCAAGGGCAGCCCAGACAAAACGAGTGAGATTTTACCCAAAAAAATAAACTCCTAATTGGTACCTGAAGGTTTTGCTCACTGGCTAGCGCTCTACCAATTGAGCCATGCTTCCAACCCCCCGAAATTGTTTTTAAAGGGCTGGAGATACAAAGCCTGGCTTAATTCTGCCCTCAGGGTTCTTGTAGATCTAATCGTTTTAAATATTTGGTCCAGCTTGTAATGGGAGACATTCGCACAAGGCTGTGGGTTCAGTCCCCACTAGGATAGATAGATAGGTAAATAAATAGATGGGTAGATAGATGATTGATAGATACATTGACTGATGAGCAATAGATAGGTGAGAAATAGAGATTTGCAGGTGATATATAATAAATGATAGATAAGATAAATGATAGACATATGATAGACTGACTAATCGATTGATTGGTAGATGATAGAATGATTGATAGATGATAAAATAAATGATAAATAAGAGATAAATGACAGACATATGACAGACTGTTGGAATGGTAGGTGGTAGGGTGATAGATGACAGATGATAGATAGATAGATAGATAGATAGATAGATAGATAGATAGATAGATAGATAGATGGATGGATAGACAGATAGCTCTAAGCTCCAGTGAGGCCTTGGGGAAGGGGTACCAAAGGCTGGGGGGGGGTCTCTGGGGGACTTGGGGAACTTCCAGTCCGAATCTCTTCCATCTCCGCATCCCAGATCCAGACTTTTCTCAGCATCTTCCCTCCACCCAGTGTGGAGTGAACTTGTGTCTTCAGAGGCCAAATGGCAATGCCAGGAAGTATGGAGATTAATCCCAGAATAACACAAACCGTCCTGTCTCATCTCCCATTCAGTTGACATCATTGTCCTACAAGCAACATGAAAATGCTATGCTGTAGTAACTCCCAACCCCAAGAAAGAGAAAAACAAAACGAAAACGGGGCGGCTGATAATGTGAAAGGATAGAATACAGAACAGAGCCCTTTGGAACCTTTTCATTCTTCTCCCTTTCGCCATAGCAGATGTCCTTCCATGATGCCTGCAAAGCGCTTGTCCCAGTGGCCAAGTCACCCCTTGCAATCTCTCCATTGCACGCCGACAGTTAGCCTTTGATATCCAAACCACCAGGTCACCCCTCTCTCCCCACTTCCCTCCATACCCCAGTCTGCTTTGAAACTGGGCTAGGACTTCATCTTGTCCTGAAATCCTCCCTTTCCGAGGATTTCTGCCTCCGGCTCCCCAAGCCGTCCAGTCTCCCATCCTAACACAGAGTGCATCCGCCTCCATCACATGAGTTTCTCTCTCCCTCTCCACACTATCAAGTTATCTCCTGTGGTGCTGAGCCCCAGCATCTAGGCTTTGACTTCAGAGATGGTCCTCCACCCCTTAATCTGACAGTTAATAACCATGTATCTTTCTTGATGAACTACTGGGGGTTGCCTAGTCAAACAGACTGACAAAACCCAAGGCTGCCCCTTTCTTCCTAGACTGCTAGGAAGCTCCACGCTAAATGCTATGCTGAATCCCAATGACATTCACCTTTTTTTTTAACCTTTTCTGATTTAATTTTCTTCTCCTTTCATTATGATTTTGTTTGATTTTTCAATTTCCCACACCCGTTTTCTTTTTTTTTGTAAGTGACATTGTTATTATTATTATCATCATCATTATTAACTGGGTTGGGACAAATGTGAGGGCTTCTCTTTCTCTTCCTCTCCCTCCCTCTTCCTCTTTCTCTGTCTCTTTCTCAGGCTGGTACTCATTCTTGACACACAGGGCTTCGATTGAGTGTTGGGGTTTTCTTGCTCATGGCTAGGAGTCTACCACTGAGCCACATCTCCAGTCCAGCATTTTGCTAATTGAGTGGAGCTAGTCTTTCAGACTCTTCTGACCTGGCTGACTTTGAGCTGCAGTCTTTCAGGTCTCAGCCTCTTGAGTAGCGAGGGTTACAGGCATGAGTCATTGGCACATGTCTCTCTTTTTCTCTTCCTTTTGTTTTTTTTTTCTTCTTTTATTTTTTTATTTTTTTTATTAATTGGACATAAATTTTTTTACAAGGTGTTGTGCAAAGAGGGTGCAGTTACATAGTAGGGCAGTGTGTACATTTCTTATGATATCTTACAACCTGTTTTTCTATCCCTTGTCTAGGTCAGGTTGACATATATGCAATATACAATGTATCAAGAACATATACAGTATTCACAGACTTGGTCTCTACTGTCTCTCCGTCTCCCTTTGTTAACAGTCATATATCAGGGAGATCATGCCCCTTTGTTTTCTGTGTTCTAGGCTTGTCTCACTCAACATTATTTGTTCGAGTTCCGACCATTTCCCTGCGAATAACAGTATTTCACCATTCCTAATCGCTATGTAGTATTCCATTGTGTATAAGTACCATATTTTTTGGATCCATTCGTCTGTGGAGGGGCATCTGGGTTGTTTCCATATTTTAGCTATTGTGAATTGTGCCGCGATAAACATGGAAGTACAAATGCCTTTTTGATATCTTGGATTTTGCTGTTTAGGATAGATGCTTAGGAGTGGTATGGCTGGGTCATAGGGTAGGTCTATATTGAGCTTTTTGAGAAACCTCCATACTGTTCTCCAAAGTGGTTGTACTAATTTGCACTCCCACCAACAATGGAGAAGGGTTCCTCTTTCCCCACACCCCCTCCAGCATTTGTTGTTTCCTGAGTTCAGAGTATAGGCCATTCTAACTGGGGTGAGGTGGTATCTCAGGGTTGTTTTTATTTGCATTTCCTTTACTACCAGGGATGTTGAGCATTTCCTCATATGTTTCTTTGCCATTTTTATATCTTCTCTTGTGAAGTCTCTCTTTAGCTCTTTTGCCCATTTCCTAATAGGTTTATTGGGCTTGGAGGGGCTTAGTTTTTTGAGTTCTCTGTAGATGACCAATATCAGGCCTTTGTCTGTTGCTGTGCTGGTAAATATCCTTTCCCATATCGCTGGCTGTCTTTCTATTTTGGTGGCTATGTCCTTAGCTGTGCAGAAACTTTTTAATTTGTAGTAGTTCCATTTGTCGAGTCTTTCCCCTATTTGTTGTGCCCCTGGGACTCTATTCAGGAAGTTCCTTCCTCGCACCCTTTTTCTTATTGTTACAGATATTGCAAACAACAACAACAAAAACACTTAACAAAATCATTGCCAAGTATCAATATGTATTGGGCATTAAAGTGTGTACAAAGCAACAAAAGTTTCCTCTTTGTGTGATGGCTCTACATTTACCAAAGAAACTGAATGGAAAGACAGTATAGCCTGCGTTGGTGCATGCCTGTAAGCCAGGCATGCAATCCAAAGGCACAGATAGGAGGACCGCAGTCTGAGATCAGCCAGGGCAAAAATGTGAGATCCTATCTGAAAAACAAACTAAGGCAAAATAGGCTGAGGTCATGGCTCGAGTGGTAGAGTGCCTGTCTGGCAAGCAGAAAGGCCCAGGGTTCAATCCTCACTCACCACCAGCATACATACATACATACATACATACATACATACATACATACATGCATGCATGCATGCATACATACATACATTCATACATGCATGCTCTAGAGCTGGGGTACCCACAAAGCCCAGCAGCGCAAAATAAAAGTACCAAAAAGAAACTCAAAAAAAAAACTTAACTATGCAGAACTCTGGCACAGTCTACAACAGCCAATCCAGACATCCAACCATTATCCATCGTAACCAGCCCTCTGGGATCTGGCTGCTCTTCAGAAGCTAGAAATTTAAGAAATGCGACCATTGGTCTAGCAATTCCTTGGCCTTACATACACTGACAATTGGCCAACAGAGCAGAAGCCTTTGGTGCAGTTCCAGAGTGTGAGCAGCAGGTGGCAGCAAAGACCGCTATTTCCTTGGGCCGGCAGAGCAGGTGTCGCAGGAGCAGGTGTTTCCCAGTTTGGTTCCTCCCCACCCCTTGGGCCCTCAGGCTGGTTTGAATGGAAGCTGTCTGTGCCTCATCTCTTCTCCGCATGGCTTATCTCTATGGTCCTCGCAGGGCCGCTGTGCATCTCACAGGCCTCTGTCTCCTCAGCGAGCAAGGCTGGGACCTGCAGTGGCCGCCCTACCTTACTTACACCTCCTTCAAAGGTTTGTTGACTGGCTGGCTGACACACAGAATGGTGCAGGCACAAAGTTACACTCGATGGATGTCCACCGCGCTGACGTCGTGGGGGTGCCAATGTCACTGTGAACTTGATTGTCTTATAGGAGGATGAGCGAGCTTGTGGTGAGCAGGATGATACCATATGGAGACAGTGGCCTAGTCTCCTAAACCCAAGCCCGAGACCTCAAAGTCTCCCCACATCTGTTTGGGGGACAGGAACAGGGTCACAGCCATTCCACCCCATCATCCTGGAAGCAGCCCCCCCACCCTGATTTGGGGTCCTGGAATAGCTGACAGCCCAGAGCCTGGGCACTAGATGGGCAGCCGGCGGCTGTCCATCACACCCTAAACATGGCTCCTCCCGCCTCTTCATGGGGGCATCCCGGGGGCCTGGAGTGAGCCAGGGGCCCAGCCCGCCCCTCCCCTGACTTCCCACCCCCCCGACGGCCTGGGGGGTCCAGGACCTGGGCAGCCTCTGAGCAGCTCCCTGGAGGGGGGACCGCTGCCCATGAGGGAAGCCAGGCCCCCAGTGCTGTGGCCCCTGAACCCCACACCCAACCTCTCTGAGCCTCAGCAAGACAAAGCGAGAGGAGACACTGAGTCCAGAGGCTGCGACCTTCCAGACACGTGACTGATCCGGGGTTGTTGCTATTTATTTCCGGTGTGATTAGGTTGTTGTTATTTATATCCAGTGTTGTGAGCAGCTCCCCAATCCCTTGGTCTCTTCTGACACACACAGGCGCACAGAAGCGCACACACGGGCACACACGCATGCACACACATGGATGGGTGGTTGGATGGATGCATGTTTGCACACACGCACGGGCACACACACGCACACACGGATGAGTGGATGGATGCACATTTGCACACATGCACGGGCACATGCATGCAGACACATGGATAGGTGGATGGATGGATGGATGATGTACGTTTGCACACACACGGGCACACACATAAACATACCTGGATGGGTGGATGGATGCGTGTTTGCACACACACACGAGCACAAAGCACACTGGGCACGCTGGACATCAGGAAGCCAGCCCCGCTGGCCCCCGCTCTGTCCGCAGCTCCCCCAGCCTCTGGCCTCCTCCCACCGTGGCCCCCCACGCCCCTAGGCCAGGCCCCCATCCCGAGGGTGGCTTCCATCCCCATCCCTGTCCCTGTCCCCGTCCCTGGGGCTCAGACAGGCTGGTCCTGCCCTGGCCGCAGGCCGAGCACGCGCGCCGCCGCCAGGAAGGCCGCCCCGGTGAGCAGCTCGAAGCCGAAACTGACCCATCCCAGGGCCAGCGACCAGCCGAAGCGGATGTCCACGCGGTCCAGCAGCGCCTGCTCCTCCAGGAGGCACAGCGCCGCCCGGAAGGCGGCCGCAGAGTAGGCAATGTACACACTCATCCCGGCCAGAGTCACCAGCGCTGCGGGGAAGGGGACCCCAGTGAGCCAGGCAATGGTGCTGGCCTCTGGTTAGACACTAGGAGGGACTGGCCCCGGAGCCCCCAAGGCAGACCCCAGCACTGACTAGAACAGGGCTGTGTGGCCTCTGACCTCCGGGCCCCACTGGCCCAGAGAGAGGCCCTCCTGGCCTCTCACTGTACAATGTGGCTTAACCATCTAGAAAGTTCTGCCTGGCTGGGCTGATGGAGAGGATTCACTATTGAGTGGATGCCCATGGCCGGGGCTGGAGCTCAGCACCTGGAGCCACCGCAAGCTCTGATGTAGAATAAAATATGAGGTCCTTTCATATCCCACTCCCCCCAGGGTTCCTTGGGGAAGGGGCATTTGTGTGTGTGTGTGTGTGTGTGTGTGTGTGTGTGTGTGTGTGTGTGTGTGTGTGTGTTGGTTGTGGGGCAGAACTCAGGCCCTGGGCGCTGTCCTTGAGCTCTCCTGCTCAGGGCTGGTGCTCTACCACTTGAGCCACGGCTCTGCTTCTGGCTTTTCAGTGGTTCGTGGAGATAAGAGTCTCATGGACTTTCCTGCCCTGGCTGGCTTTGAACCGTGAACCTCAGATCTCAGTCTCCTGGTTCAGCTGGGATGACAGGCCTGAGCCTCAGGCCCCTGGCCCAGTGCATGTTTTGAATGAGGATATCTTTCCAGCCCACAGGAGGGAGCACAGGGGTTTTGCAAGCAGCCAACCAGGGCCGAAACAAATCCAACTGGCCCAGCCAGTGTCTGCCCCGCCTGCTGCCCAGGCAAGTGTGTGGTGGTGGTGTGTATGTTTTGTGGTTGGGTGGTTGGTTGGAGGTGGGGTCTTGCCATGTGACCCCATCCGCCTCCAACCCGAGCTCCCCCTGCCTCCGCCTCCTGCGTGCTGGGATCACAGGCCTGCACCACCACCTGGCTGAATTGTGGGTCCTTTGACCATGGCACCCAACCAGTAATGAACTCCAGCCACTAAGTACCTGCTGCCTCCTCTGTAGCTGCAAGCTGGGCTGGTTTAGACTCTGGGTCTCAGCGAGATGGGGGAAGGGTCTGTCTGTCTGTCTGTCTGTCTGTGCCCGGTCTTTCCTGTTTCCTGGGTGCTCATCAGAATGGCCAACAGGCAAGGAGAGATACAGGCGCCTGCACCATGTGAAACAGCTTCATCCACCAAGCCCAGACCAGCCCCACCCAAAGACCCTGTGCCTTTTCCAGATCATATCACAGATGGAGAAACTGAGTCCCGGGGTGAGCGGGGAGGTTTCATGGACAGCAACCCCTCCCCCCTCTTGGTGTGGATGCGTGGGCCCAGGAGGGCGGACATACCTCCAAAGAGGAAGAGAGTCCCGGAGAGCAGCAGGAGGAGGTAGGCCCGGAGCAGGAAGCTCAGGAAACCCGTCATCCCACCAAAAACCATCAGGATCAGGCTGAGCGGCAGCAGGATGACGAAGGTCCCATGCATAGCTGGGGGGGAGGGGGAGCGGGTACGAAGAGATGGGCATCAGCTGTGGGATTACTAACATCCAACATGCAATCAACAAGCACACCACAGAGCACAGGAGGGGCTGTGCTTTGATTACTTTTGTGATCATTGCAAGTAGCAGTGATAAGCCAGGGGCCAGGGGCTCACACCTGTCATCCTAGCTACTCCAGAGGCTGAGATCTGAGGATGGAAGTTCAAAGCCAGCCTGGGTAGGAAAGTCCATGAGACTCTTATCCCCAGTAAACCACCAAAAAGCCACAAGTGGTGCTGTGGCTCAAAGCGGTAGAGCACCAGCCTTGAGCTAAAGAACTCAGGGACAGCACCCAGGCCCTGAGTTCAAGTCCCACGACTGACAAAAAAAACAAATATGGAAACCTGATCTGGCAATGGTGTTTAGAGGGGGGCCTTGGGGGGTGACTGGCATTAGATGAGGTCATAGAGTAGAGCCCCACAAAAGAATCCAGATGGATCTATTAGAAGAGAGAAAGTTGCACGTGCGTGTGTGCCTGAAATCCTGGCTGCATGGGAGGCTGAGGTGGGAGGAGGGAGGGCCAAGGTTGGCCCAGACAAAATTACCAGAGTCTATCTGATAAATAACCTAGATGCAAAAGGGCTGGAGTGCACTTCTAGGAAAGCTCCTGCCTGGGAAACAGAAGCTCCCGAGTTCAAAGTGAAAAAGAGGAGGAGGGAGGTGAAAAGAAGAGGAGGGAGAGGAAGATGAAAAAAAGAGGAGGAGGAAGAAGAAGATAAAGAGGAGGGAAAGAGAATGGGAAGGAGGAGGAGGAAGAGGAAAAAGAGGAGGAGGAGGAGGAGAGGAGGAGGAGGAGGAGAGGAGGAGGAGGAGGAGAGGAGGAGGAGGAGGAGGAGGAGGAGAGAGGAGGAGGAGGAGAGGAGAGGAGGAGGAGAGGAGGAGGAGGAGAGAGAAGAAGAGGAGGAGAAGGAGAGGAGGAGGAAGAGGGAGAAGAAGAGGAGGAGAGGAGGAGGAGGAGGAGAGGAGGAGGAGGAGGAGAGGAGGAGGAGGAGGACGAGGAGGACGAGAGGAGGAGGAGGAGGAGGAGGACGAGGACGAGAGGAGGAGGAGGCCGAGAGGAGGAGGAGGAGGAGAGAGGGAGGAGGAGAGAGAAGAGGAGAGACGAAGTGGAGGAGGAGGAGGAGGAGCTATAGACACACACCCACATTCAGGCCCCAGATCTCTGCCCACAGTTAGCCATCACCAGCCGCCTGCCCTTCACTTCAGCTCTCCAGGCCTCCAACATGAACCTCTTGCCATTGAAACTCACACAGCACTGTGGCACCGTGTCAATGGAAACAGGAATATATATATATCAGTAATTAAAATGCTGAAGGTGAGACTTCCATTATGAACACATGGCTTTGTCTTCAGCCCCCAAGGTAACCCCTCCCAGCCTTGGCAAATCAAGGAGGGGGATCTCCACCTCCTCCCAGGGCTGGCAGAGCATGAAACATGGTGCCAGGTACGGCCTGCCTGCCCGCCCGTCCCCCAGCTCCTTTCTTTCTTCCTAAGGAGGTGCCTAGGATGGGGCAAAGCCAAGGGGCTTAGCACCCCCCTCCCGCCTGCCCTCAGCCCCCCCTCCACCACCACCCCAGGCTGTGGCCAAGAGATGAAATCGTTTCTCATGTAGAAATTAATGAGATTTCCTGGAGGCGGCTCGGCCCTGGAGACCCCAAGTGCCGCAAGCCTGTGTGGTACATGTTCAATTAAATGTCTGGGTGAGAACAGCCTCCCCACAGGAGAGTTGTAAAGCCTCCTGCCGAAATCTGGCTTCACTGTGTGTGTGTGCATGCACACACGTGCATGTGTGTGCATGCACCTTATTCTTTGCCATTCCGTTTTCTTTTTCAGGACTGCGGCCTGGGAGCATGAATAGCGATTCTGGCTTTGATTCTACTTGGCAATGCACCCTTGTCCTGCCAGGCCTGTCTCAAGCCACGCCCCCCCATGTGCATGGAGAGGAGGCGCCCTCTGAGGGTGAGGATGTGATAATACATGTGGGAGAGGGTGACTGTTGTGGGGAGTTGGGGGAGGGGGGCTCTGGGGTGGGAAGAGCACTTCAATCTGAGTCTCCAGCTGGGATATTCCATTGCTGTGTGGTCTGGACAAACCACCGAAGCACTCTGAGCCTCAGCAAGCAGCTTCCCAAGGAGAACTGACCGCCCAGTGCCCAGGACTTAATGAAGTCGGCCGGTGAGGGCTGCAGGTGGGACACGTGCCCAGCAGGTGCCAGGCTCTGCGTTCCCACTCCAAAAACACCGAAAGTAATATTCAGCAGAGCGGTGACCCCCACATTCATGACAAGCACGGTGCTGGGACAGAATGAATGCATGACACAGAGCTATGCCTGTGTGTGTGGAGAGAACATGCCATAGCTTACCGATCCAAACCACAACCCTTCAGAGAGTCAACCACCCATAGGTATCAAGTTGTCTCCCTGGGCCAGATCAACAGGTGCCAGGACCGCTCAGGACCAGCCTGGACACTGCTCACCCCATATATTCTTTTCTACAGACTATATAGTATTCCTTAAAATGGACACATATGTAGAAATGTCTCAGCATGTCTCCATCCAAAGCACTAGGGAGTTACCATGCTGTTCTGGTTTGTTTTGTGTTTTTACTGGGGCCTCGGGCTCCATGGCCTTCAGGCCTGGGGGAAAGGAGACACAGGGCAGAGGGACTTGGCAGAGAAAAACTGTAGCCAGGAAGCAGAGGGGGAGGGGAGGAGAGGGAAGGGGGAAGGAAGGCTCTGAGGATGAGACGGTCCTTCCAAAGGCCCCCAGCCAGGTTCCACCTCAACGTCCCATTGGCTGTGAACTCAGCAGTAGATTGATCCACCGATAATGCAATGGTCACCCTGACAGCCCTCAGCTGGGACCAAGCATTTAACACATAGGCCTTTGGGGAAATTAATATCCAAGCCATGAAGACCCACCAGTCCACACCGCCCGCCCTCCCTCCCTTCCTTGCCCCAGCTTCCCCTCCCTGCCCGCCCCACAGTTCTGCAGAAATCACACTGAGAATTGCCACCAGGCCCCTGGGCAGCCTCTTGATGCCTGGCCCAGCCCCTCCTCTGTGCCTGCCCCCCCACCCCACCCCCACCCCCACCCCCACCATCTCATCTCCTCTGTCAGTGTTCGTTCACCCAGCATCGTGGGAGGGCTGGTTTTAATTTTCCACACAGCTGCAGCAGCCCGGCCATCTAGAAAGATCGGAAACTCAGTCTTGTGGTTTTTTCCCCCCCACCTCATCTCCTATGGTGAAGACGGCTGGGCCATGCCACCAGCCCCAGCGCACGGGTCACCAGCGATTCTGGGCTCTCTAAGGGCATTGTGCCCTGCTTGGTGACTTCCCAGCCACCAAAAGTCATGCCAGTCCAGGAGACAACCCCCCCCATGCACGGTGGCGTCCACGGACACGAGGATGTTCCCCAGGAAACCTCCGTCCGTTCCCTGGCTAGCACTGGTGAGAATGGGGGTTCAGGTGGTGGTGAGCTCCATGTGTGGGTTCACCGTCAGGCTACAGCTGGCAGAGCACCAGAGGGGAGGGCTTGGTGACTGGTTTGCGGGGGAGCCCTTGGTCTGCTAGGGGGTCATGGCACACTATGGCAGGGTGCTGGGCAGGTTTGCTTGTTAGAGTCTTTTTGGAGGAAAAATAAACAACACCAACAACTGGGGCTGGGAACATGACTTAGTGGTAGAGAGCTTGCCTGGCATGCATGAAGCCCGGGGTTCGATTCCTCAGCACCACAAATACATTAAATGCCGAAAGTGGCGCTGGCTCAAGTAATAGAGGGCTAGTCCTGAGCAAAAAGAAGCTCAGGGACAGTGCTCAGGGCCCTGAACCTAAGCCCCAGGACTGGGGGGAAAAAAACCCTAACTCTCTACCCATAATCCCCTGCTCCTTCCAATAATCTAGAAGGTTGATGAACACTGCTGCATATGGCCTGCCTTCTCTCTGGATTCTGCAGCCAGAATGAAACGTCTTTACATAATAAAAGAGCGTGAACCAAATTCAACATTCGAGGGCACAGGGAGGGGGGAGGGGAAAGAGGAAGAAATTCTGGAGGAAAAAAATCTCTCTCTGAGGGTGATTTGCAATGAGCCCAAGATCCGAAGGGGCAGCTTGCCCTGTTTCTGGGATAATGTGCTGCTGATCACATCAGCTCCCACTCCGGCTATGTTAGGCTCATTAAAGCCACTCTCGCCTTTTGTCCCCAAAATAACCTGGGAAGGAGGGAGGCAGCTACCCCCCGTTCTGCCCACGAGGGAGACGAGGCTAAGAGAGGTGCAAGAAAATGTCCACCGCCAGGCAGCAAGCTGAGTGAGAGGCTCTGATCTACTCGCAAAGAACCAAAGGGTAGCAGGCACCGGTGGCTCACATCTGTCATCCTAGCTAATCAGGAGGCTGAGATCTACGGATTGAGGTTCAAAGCTAGCCGGGGCAGAAAAGTCCATGAGACTCTTATCTCCAATGAACCACTCAGAAAACCAGAAGTGGCACTGTGGCTCAACTGGTAGAGTGCTAGCTTTGAGCTGAAGAGCTCAGGGACAGTGCCCAGACCCAGAGTTCGAGCCCCATAACAAAAAAAAAAAAAAAAAAAAAAAAAAAGAACCAAAGTATGACTCCTCATAGACCAGGAGATGCATTAGCAAGTTTCAAAAGAAAGCCATGGGCTGGGAATGTGGCCTAGTGGTAAAGTGCTTGCCTAGCATGCATGAAGCCCTGGGTTTGATTCCCCAGCACCACAGAGCACCACACAGAAAAAGCCGGAAGTGGCACTGTGGCTCAAGTGGTAGAGTGCTAGCCTTGAGCAAAAAGAAGCCAGGGACAGTGCTCAGGCCCTGAGTTCAAGGCCAGCCTGGCCTACATCGACATCAACATGAGCCACATAGAAAGACCCTGTCTCAAACTATAAACACCAGCTCAATGCTGACTGTAGTCAGCCATCAGTTCTTCCATAAATGGGGGAAGATGGCTGAATGCCAGTTCAGGGGGTAGGGGGAGGTCATAGATGTGACTACAGCTACATGAGTTGGGGATGGGTAGTTCAAAGACGAGCCACCTGAGCACCAGCTATGAAGGTCAGTGTTCTTCCGCTGAGCTCCCTCATGGGCAGGTGCACCACGAGCTCTATTTCTCCAGCACGTTTTCATTGCATTTCGTGGAATCCTGACGGCATGGCTCTGACATCCCGCTCTGACCCGCATGGAAAAGGAAGCTCAGGGATGTTGAGGCGCAGAGTACCCCAGTCACAATCTGTGCATCCCCATGCACAAGGTCCAGTTACGATTCTAGGAATTTTGAGAGCTAGGTACCCTCAGGCTAGCAGCTTGACGTTGGCCACAGGAAAGTATTTATACCACAGAATTTGGTGATGTGGGCTGGGGATATGGCCTAGTGGCAAGAGTGCTTGCCTCATATACATGAGGCCCTGGGTTCGATTCCCCAGCACAACATATATGGAAAACAGCCAGAAGGGGCGCTGTGGCTCAGGTGGCAGAGTGCTAGCCTTGAGCAAAAAGAAGCCAGGGAGGGTGCTCAGGCCCTGAGTCCAAGGCCCAGGACTGGCCAAAAAAAAAAAAAGACTGCTTGCCTCGTATACATGAAGCCCTGGGTTCAATTCCCCAGTACCACATATACAGAAAATGGCTGGAAGTGGTGCTGTGGCAGAGCAAAAAGAAGCCAGGGACAGTGCTCAGGCCCTGAGTCCAAGGCCCAGGACTGGCAAAAAAGAAAATAATTTGGTGAATGTTCTGGGCACTGTCACACCCATCTGTAACCCCAGCTACTAGGGAGATAGAGGCAGGAAGATCACGAGTTCGAGGCCAACAGAGGCAAAGTTAAGGTGACCCTATCTCAAAGGTAAAATATAAATAAGAGGGCCAGGGTGTAACTCAAATGACAGAGCACTTGCCTAGCATAAGTGAGGCCTCTGGGTTCAACAAAAAGAGAAATTGGCAAGTCATGGCCTTCTTGGCTTTGTTTTGTTTTCATTTCCCCAGTTAGCTGCTACATATCTCCCAGCCTACTACTGGACTTTGAAGAAATGGTTCTCACTCATTCATTCCAGCATCCATCCATTCACCCATTCAAACCTGCCATGCAATACACGATCTTCGTGACATACACACCCTGCCTTCGCTGTCCTACTGGTTCCACAAACTTTGGTAACCTACAGTCTGCCTGGTTCTACAGCAAATAGTGAGCATTCCTCCAATGAACATGACCCCACCCTCAGGGGGAGGGAGTCAGACACCACAGAGACTATGCTAGGAGTAGCCACTACCCAAGTCCAGCCAGATCCTACAGCAGAGAGACTGGAGACAGAAGGGACAGCACCTGCAAAGTCCTGCAGCCGGGGGGTTAGGAAGCACAGCATGTTCCACGACTAGGCCCAAGGCCAGCATGGCTAGAAAGCAAAAGATACCAGTGGAAGAAGCAACATCACCTGGGCCACGCTAGGAAGCCAACCACCTAACAGCCCCATCTTCCAGCCGCCATAGGGCTGCCCACAAGACCCAGGGCCCTCAAATCTTGACTCTTGTCCAGCTTTGCTTCCATTGGGAAGATCACCCTAAAAACTCACCTAACAGCCTTGTAGGGGGGTGAAACTGAAGCTCAGAGGAGGCACAAGATGGAAGGCCTTGGGCTGGGAATGAAGGTGGCTTAGTGGTATGGGGCTTGCCAAGAAGCCCCTGTTCTGATTCCTCAGTACCACATACACAGAAAAAAAGCCTGAAGTAGTGCTGTGGATCAGGTGGTAGAGAGCTAACCTTGAGTAAAAAGAAGCTCAGGGACAGTGCTCAGAGCCTGAGTTTAAGCCCCAGGACTGGGGGGGGAGGGGGGGAATGGGAGGGATGGAAGGCCCTTACCTCCCTGTCTGCAGTCACCCTTGCCCCATGTGCTGGGGAACCCTCCACCCAGTTGCAGGCAGTGGCTGGTTCAGGATGGAGGAACCCATCTCCTCCTAGCAATGAACTTCCCTGCACACACTGGCAAAGGGAGACAGCAAAGCAAAGCTGACACCTAGGGTTTTCTGCCCGGGACCAAGGCTTTTCTCCCTCTCAACTCCTCAGCCAAGTTGAAGCAGTGCTTCGGATCCTCCTGCCTTCCCAGCAGCTGCCACTCTGCTCGCCAGCGGTTCATTTCTGCAACTGTTTTATTTCCTCACCACCACCGCTCCCCCTCCCCATCCCTGCCCCCAATTACTCTGTGATGCCTCCATCAGACAGCGTTGGTGGAATGAATTCTAAACCACACAGAACAGGCGCAGCGGGGCAGGCCTCCTCCTCCTCCTCCACGCCCCCTTTCTCCAGGCTTAGCCCCGCACCCCCTCGACCCCGGGGTCAGGGTCACACCAGCGCCCCTCTGCGTGGACCATAGGTCCGGACGAGGGGGGACGGGGTCCGCGCCCACCAGCGCCCCCCCCCCAGACTCACTGAGGAGCTGCCGGCTGGAGTCGCTGACCGTCAGGTTCCCTTGCCAGAAGGGGTTCATCAGCGGTGTGCACGACGGGCTCTGCGCTGGACAGGACGAGGAGTCAACGGGCCGCAAGCTCGGGGCCCCGCGGTAGCCCCGGATGCGCCCCCCACCCGAGAGCACGGGGAACGGCTGGGGGGAAAGTGGGGACCGGGCCCTTCCGGAGCGGCTCTCGCAGCCCCAGGCCCCCACCCCGCCCGCCGGCCCGCCCTGTGCACCCCTAGATGTTGCATCTGGGGCTCGGATGGGACACAAGCAACAGGTGCGCGGCTGCGGGCACCGCGCGGGGGTCCTCCTCACCCCGGCAGGTCCGCCAGAGGCCGGAGTGGGAGCTCAGGGGCTCCAGCCGGCCGCGGTCCTCGCTCCCCGCGCTGCTCCTCTCCAGCCGCTCCGTGTCGATGATGTACCAGAAGTCCGTGCCGATGGCGGTGGCCAGCAGCACGAAGCTGAGCGCCCCAGTCACCGCCGCCGCGCCCGCCAGCGCGCCCAGGTGTACCCGCATGGCTGCGCCCCGGACCCCGGCCGCCGCCGCCGCCGCCCGCAGCGCCCCGCTCCACCCCGGACGCCCGGCGCAATTCTGGAACCCTGGCCGGGCTCCGATCGCACGCCCTCGGGTGAGCCCCGGGACGCACGTGCTCCTCACCCCGACACCTGCGGATGCCGCCTCCACTTGCGGACCACCTGTGCCGGCCGCCAGCCGGAGCGCCCACCTCCAAGCCTGCTCCGATCCGGGGACCCGCCCACCGGGCATGGCCCCGCCCATCCGACCAGGGACCCGCCCACCAGAGTCCGTGGCGCCGCCCACCACAACCCATGGCTCCGCCCACCAGCCCCAGGGCCCCCCACTTGAGTGCTTGGCTCCGCCCACCAGAGTCATGTTCCTGCCCGTCCCCGCCCATGGCCCCGCCCATTCCGGGCCATCCACTCGCAGCCCCTCCCCCATCACAGCTCAGCCCCGCCCAGCCCCCACCCTCCCCTGCTCCCTGCAACCCGGCCAGCCCATCTCCACCCCTCACCCTCCCTCCCACCCCTCCGCTCCCTTGGGGCCAGCCCTGCACTTGCACCTCTGTACTCCTAGGGGTCTTTATTTATTCCACTGCCCTTCCACAGCGCTTGTCCACAGCCAGCCAGCTCCCAGCTCCGCAGCCTGGGCCAAGGCCTGGCGCAGCCCTCCCCACCCTCTGGGGGTGCCGCCCAATGGTGCCCCAGCCTTCACAGGCCGTCCTCCATGCTCCCTTTCCCAACAACACCCACACCTCCTTCCAAAACCCACCCGGGAGCGATTTTTCTGGGCTGGCTACAGAGGAAAACAGCAGATTTGATTCCACAAAAGTTCTTTAAAGCAATGGAGCAAGCCAGGTGCTGAGTCTCACCATCTTAGTTGATCATGTGAGCCATCTCCATCATCACCACCACTATAAACGTTATCACCATCATCACCATCACCATCAATTCACCACCACTTCTACCGTTAGACCACCATGACCACCACCAGCAGTATCATTACTCTCTCCTCACTATCATCACCAATACCCTCATCAATTCCACCATGTTCTTCACCAGCATAAAACCTTTTCTTCTTTCAAGAAACTCTCCTTCAGCCTTCTACAAGCAGGCCTGTCACCAGGGCCCATGGTAGGAACACGGTAAGAACCATAGGTAGAAAGAGCCGAAACCCAACCACGGTCTTACCAAGGGCCTGGCGCAGGCTCCCCAGTGTTTTAAAGACAAGACACCCAAGGAAACTACTCATACTTGTTTGGAATCTGAGGGTGGAGGAAGAGGATTCCATGTAAGGGAGATAGCTAGTTGTGGGGGGCTGCCACTACCGAAGCCCCCTTACAGTGGACATTGCTATGACACACACAGTCTTCAGGATGAGCATGCTGGGGTACCCACGGCTGGTTGATCATCTCTGCTGTGAGCACTGGGAGGGGACCCATCATGGGATGGGGGAGAGCAGTCTCAGCTGGCCCATCATAGATGCTGAGACCGGAGGTGAGAGGACCCACAGGCTGAGAGACCCAGAGTGCGGAGAGGGCCAACCCCACGGGTGTGCAGACCCGTGAGGCTCCAGGCTTGAAGCTGAACCATGACCAGGATTTTTAAGTAGGCAAGCCAGTTTCTAACAGCCATTTTCACATAGCACTGCCCCCTATGGTGACTTCAATATGTAGCAAGGAATGTAGGTAGGGACACCAGAAAGGAAGCAATCAGGCCAGCTAGGAGGAAACATCACAGAAGGCCCTGGTGTCTAGCCCTAGGTTGGGGAAAATGGGAAGAGATTTTTTTTTTTTTTTGTCAGTCTGGGGGCTTGAACTCTGGGCCTGGCTGCTGTCCCTAAGCTCTTCAGCTCAAGGCTAGTGCTCTACCACTATGAGCCACAGCACAACTTCCAGTTTTTCTGGTGGTTTACTGGAGATAAGAATCTCACAGACCTTCCTGCCCAGGCTGGCCTTGAATTTCGATCCTCAGATCTCAACCTCTAATTAGCTAGGATGACAGGCGTGAGCCACCGGCACCCGGCTGAGATTTTATTTTTAATTGAGTTGGTAGAATTGAAGAACATGTTGTGTGTGTGTGTGTGTGTGTGTGTGTGTGTGTGTGTGTGTGTGTTCCAAGAATTGGGCTCCAACTCATTATTCAGATGCTTTCGCTCAATGGCTGGCATTCTACCTACCACCTGAGCCATGCCTCCAACCTCTAATGTATTTTTTGTTTGTTTCTTTGCTGTTAGTCTGGAACTTGAACTTGGGGCCTGGGTGCTGTCTGTGAGCTTCTTTTTGCTCAAGGCTAGAACTCTACCACCTGAGCCACAGCGCCACTTTAGGCTTTTTCTGTTTATGTGGTACTAAGGAATTGAACCCAGGGCTTCATGCATGCTAGGCCAGCACTCTGCCACTAAGCCACATTCCCAACCCCTCTAATTGATTTTTAAGACTAATTTTGGAAGTCATACAGCTGGGCAACACAGTATTAGTCCCCCCACCCCACTCCACTCCTACTTGCTTTTCTGGAGATGATCAAAGCCTCTGGCTAAAGCCACCTCAGGGGTTAAAATCTGTTCTCTGGCCAAGGCTACCCCCCCCCTGCCCTCAGGGGCAAGTTGCTTTCCTCTATCTCCTATCCTCTCCCCCAGGAAAAGTAGCCTTCACTATCTTCTCCACACAAGAGAGCTGTTTTCTGTAAAAAGAGCTCCTTTGTCTCCTAAGACCACACAGCAGAATTAACACTTCCTGGGAAAGAGAAGACAGGAATCCTCAGACTTTCTAATCAGTCACTTTTCTGTAAACTTAACAGCATCTAGAACCTCTGGTGACCTCCAGAAAAGAAGAGCAAAGTGTCAGAAAAGCAGACCCCCTGGATTGTGTGCCCATCTCCTCTTTATTACTCCCGGCTCCCTACACAACCCTAGAAAGATGGTTTTGCTTTTGGTGCCAGCCATCTTCTTTTGTTTACTAACTTTCCACATAAATCTTTTCCTTTGCCCCAACAACATGTCTTCAAGTCAATGGCCTTTTTGAGAGATGGCAATGAACTTGGGGTCAGGATTGTGCCCTGAGACAGAGCTTTCACTTGAAAGATTCAATGTGTGTGTGTGTGTGTGTGTGTGTGTGTGTGTGTGTGTGTGTGTGTGTGTTGGTCCCAGGGCTTCAACTGAGGGCCTGGGCGCTGTCCTTGAGCATTTTTCTTCAAGGCTAGCGCTCTACCACTGCTGCTACTACTCCACTTCTGGCTTTTTGATGGTTAATTGTAGATAAGAGTCTCATAGACTTTCGTGCCCAAGCTGGCTTCGAACCAGAATCCTAGATCTCAGGCTCCTGAGTAGCTAGAACTACAGGTGTGAGCCACCAATGCAGCTGTTCTTTAGTATGTTTGAGACAGCATCTCACTCTCCAGTCAGGCCGGCCTCTAGTTCATGAGTCTCCCGCTTCATTCAGTCTCCCCAGTGTGGGGATTACAAGTGCACATCACCTCAGCCAACTAAGAGGAATGAAATGTTTCATTGTCTTTCTATAAGCAGGTCATAGATTCACTGGACAGGGCTAAGGCACAAGCAAAGATAATTTCTGCGTCATGACTCCTGGGATCCAGAAAAGAAAAGAAACTCTAGAGATGAAAAATATTTTAAAATAAAGACAAGAGAAGAGGATGTCAGGATGCATGGTAAAGAGTTAGCTTGGGTTGTGAGTCGTTAGGGTATCATAGACTATGACTGTTATCGAATCAATGAGACGTTGGCCTGGTTCTCAGCCCTCTCACTCACCAGGACTGGTGCTTGGATAGGTCACTTTTCCTCAGTTTCCCTATCAGAAAAGTAGCAATAACAATCCTACCATCCACAGGACTCTCTTTGTCCTGTTCTCTCCCGGCCTTTCTATGAGGATGCCAGTCATCAGTCCTAGGTCCCACTCTATTATGGTACAACCTCAACTCAACTAATTACAAGACCAAGAAAGGCCATGTCTTCAGGCTCTGGGGTAATCTATGAAGATCTAGTTCAGTTAAGAGCAGCTCCCCTCCAGGTGCCAGTGACTCCCACCTGTCATCCTAGCTACACTGGAGGCTGAGATCTGAGGATCACGGTTCCAAGCCAGTCTGGGCAGGAAAGCCCATGAGACTCTTATCTCCAATGAACCACAGAAAACTAGAAGTGGAGCTGTGGCTCAAAGTGGTAGGGCACTAGCCTTGAGCAAAAAGCTCAGAGGCAGCACCCAGACCCTGGGTTCAAGCCCCATGACCAACAACAACACAAAACTAGCTCCCAAACAAGGAGGCACCCAGGCCAATGGAATCTTCTACCGCCTTTTCTGGCCAGGGCTCTTCCTCTTTCTCTCAGTACCCAAGCTGTTGATGGAGAAATGATCTTTGCTTTTTCCTTAGCTTACTCCAGTGAGTCCATGATCTGTTGCTAGATAGCTTCATATAGAAAATAAGGTGCCTTGGCCTCTCCCACCTAACCAGAAATCCATCTTCTACTCACCAGATGAACCCAGGCATGCAGCTAAAATTAAAACCAAACTCCCGGGGCTGGAAATATGGCCTAGTTGCCTTGTATACATGAAGCCCTAGGTTCGATTCCTCAGCACCACATATATAGGGAAAAAAAAAATTTCCCAAGGGGGTGGTGATCTGCTCTGAGCCTCACCTCAGGATACCCTCCATGTTGCACCCCCATGGTATGGGCAGCTTGGAAGTCTGGCTTGTCCCACCAGCCTCAGGCACCCAAGGGCCTTTTACCAATTCTTCTTTTCATCTCTGGGCCTTTGCCCTCCCTGCCTGGAACCATCTTCCTGTCATTGTATAACATCTGTTTTTGCGCTCTTCAGCAGAGCTAACCAAGCAAGAGCTGGAGAGTGGGGGAAGGAGGTTGTCACAAGCCACAAATTCCAGCTGCTCTGCTTTTCTGATACACTGTTTTCTGGAAGCAGCCAGAGGTTCTAGATTCTGTGACTGGATGCAAAAGTGATTGATTAGAAAGTGTGAGGACTCTTCTTCACTCTTTTTCCCAGGAAGTGTTAATTCTCCTGTGAGTTCTTAGGAAAAAAAGGAACCCTTTTTGTTGTTGTTGTTGTTGTTGTTTTTTACAGAAACTAGCTCTCTTGTGTAGAGAAGATAGTGAAAGGTTACTTTTCTTAGAGGACTGGACTGCAGATAGAGGAAAGCAACTTGCCGGAGGGCAGGGAGGGCAAGGGGAGATAACACTGGAGAACAGATTTTTTTTTTTTTTTTTTTGGCAGTCCTGGGGCTTGGTCTCAGGGCCTGAGCACTGTCCCTGGCTTCTTCTTGCTCAAGGCTAGCACTCTGCCACTTGAGCCACAGCGCCACTTCTGGCCATTTTCTGCATATGTGGTGCTGGGGAATTGAACCCAGGGCCTCATGTATACGAGGCAAGCACTCTTGCCACTAGGCCATATCCCCAGCCCCTGGAGAACAGATTTTAACTCAAGAAGATAGAGGCTAGGGGCTTTAGTCTCTCCAGCAATGCAAGTGTATTGCCCAGCTGGAAGACTTCCAAAATCAATGATGTTTTTAAAAGTCAGCTGAGAGCAAGTAAAAAGAGGGTGGCATACTCCTGTAAATCCCAGCTCCAACAGAGGTTATAAATAAGAGAACCAAGATCTGAGATTGACCTGGACAAAAACAAAACAAAACAAAATATGAGACCTTACCTGTAAAGCAGAAAAAGGCTTGGGGTATGGCTCAACTCAGTGCCTCACAAACACAAGGCCCTGAGTTGAGTTTAAACCTCAATGCAGGAAAGAGGAGGAGGAGGAGGAGAAGGAGGAGGAGGGAGGAGGAGGAGGGAGGAGGAGGAGGAAGGAGGAGGAGGAGGGAGGAGGAGGAGGAGGAGGAGGAGGAGGAGGAGGAGGAGGAGGAGGAAGAGGAGGAGGAGGAGGAAGAGGAGGAGGAGGAGGAAGAGGAGGAGGAGGAGGAGGAGGAGGAGGAGGAGGAGGAGGAGGAGGAGGAGGAGGAGGAGGAGAAGGAGGAGGAGGAGGAGGAGGAGAAATCTCTGTTTAAGTTGGTAGCTCTGTTATTCACAAATGAACATGTCGTGAATTGATGCACACAGGGACCGCAACCTCTCCTTGGCTCTCAGGTTTGCAAGAGCCGACACTGAAGGTGTGCAATCCAGATGTGTTGATTCCGTGAACAATTAAATGAACCTGCCCCAGAAGTCTCTTCTTGCAAGAGCTTATTTTGTGTAAGAAAACCCATTAGGAGCCCACTGAAGCCTTGGGCCACTACAGCCAGGATGTCTGAGCAGTCCTGAAGATGGTAGCAGCACGGGAGAGAAATGCCTGTTTCTGGATATTTTCCCAAGCTCACGAAATCCTGATGGCTACCTAGACCCCAAAGACTTAAGCCATGGGCCACCATTTAAGAATGTCATTCCCTGTCCTGTCCATCTGAGCCGGCCACTTCTGATCTCCTGGACAATGCAATCACCTTGGAAACTAGAAGAAACAAGGAAGCTGCTAGTCCCATTCCTGTGTTGGCAAGAAGTGAAGGCTGGGGTAGATATGCTTGTTCTCTCCATTTTGGGGGACCTTCTCCCAATGGATGAACCAAAGAGAAGCTGCTCCCAGAGCTATGGCAGACAGGAAAGAGCTAAAACGGGATCCCGTGTGCTTCCCACACACACACACACTTCCCTGCCCACTGAGCTTCAGTTTCCTCCCCTATAAGAAGAGTTAGTAAAAGTCATCCCTGGGGAATCCAAGCCAGTGACAGCTGATGGGTACCCATGTGTGGGCTGAGTCCTTCGCAATGTGCAGGTCACGAGACACACACAGCCGCGTTTCCTGTTTGGATCTTGGTGTCAGACCTCTGAGAGAGGCATCAGCCAAGGCTCAGAGAGGTCAAGAGAGTGAGAAGAGGCCACACAAGCCATTAAGCAGAAAGAGCCAGGATTTAAAAACACAGGGTTGTCTAACCCTGCAGGCCCACTTGGATTGGGCATGGAGTTTGATTTATGAATTTCGATAACAAGAGTCTAAAGCAACTCTAACTGGTAAAGAAGATAATCACTTAATATTTGCCAACTAGTACTGGCTAGCAATAGCTTCATATGGGAGATTTGGAGGGATGAGTTGAGGAGTCGGAGAGCCTTTGCTTCAAATGTCACCGCCACCAGGGACAAGGAGAGTGACCCTGAGCTAATGGTGTATGCCGCTCCTGAACGTCATTTTCCTTCTGCAGCCAAACAAAGGTGAAGATCTCAAGATCTCTCGATTGAGGGATGGAGGGGGCAAAGTGAATTCACACCGCCGTGAATAAGTATTGAGATTGCGGATGCCTCGCTGATGGCTGGTTTAACAGGGTGAGCTTCAAATTCATTGTTGGTGCCCATAACGAAAGACCATGTATCACACAATTCTTCTTACATTAAATGCTCACAACAGACAGGCTGGGTTGTGCAGGGGTAAAGGGAGGATGGGGGTTGGCTATAATTGGGCATTGTTGCACTGGGGTGGAGGGTGAAGGAAGATGACATTTCCAACTTAGATTAGGATCATATGATTTTATTTTTGCCAGTCCTATGGCTTGAACTCAGGGTCCTGGGTACTACCCCTGAGCTTTTTTTTTTGCTCAAGGTAAGCACTCTAACACTGAGTCACAGCTCCACTTCTGGCTTTGTGCTGGTTCATAAGAGATGAAAGTCTCATGGATGTTCCTGCATGAGCTGGCTTTGAACCAAGATCTTCACAGCTCGGCCTTCTGTGTAGCTAGGATTTCAGCCCTCAGATTGGGAGGTGGGCTGCTGGAGCAGACCGCACCCGTACCCCTTCCTGGGCAAAGTCACAATCCTCTCCGAGAATCCCAAGGACATGACCTGGAATGACTCTGGTACCGAGCTGAGCAAAGCCCCAGAAGGCACACAGGAAACAGCATTAGCTCCGCTTATAATAAGCTCGGGTCCCTGCACAAGATGTGATGCAGCCGGGAGCTGGGGGCCTGACCTAGCAAGATCTTGCAGCCAGCAAGGCATGGATTTGGCATTCAAACCCAGGCCTGGCACCAAGCTCGGGGCTGTTGCCACTGCCCAGGTATTAATCTGAGCGATTAAGTCTGACAGCCACACCTGCCCCAGCACTGCGGCCAGCGACCAGCCTGTCCCCATGGAAGCATTTGTCATTCTGGAACAGCTTTGGTACAGATGGCCAAAGCCAGGCTTGCCACACTGGTGCCCAGTGCTACCTCCAGCTGGTTCCCCACTGCTCCCTGAAACCAGGGCCCAGAAAGTCCAGGTTGCACATTCGCTAGTAAAGATCCTTAGTGTCGCGGAGCTCTCACATGGAGGGAGCCAGAGTTCTCTCAGGTTACATTGCCTTGAAACTGGCCCCCTCTGAGGCCACCATGTACCCCTCTCCCCAGCCAGGACCTGCAGTGACAAATTCCCTGAGGCCACTATAACCCCTCTCCCCTGCCAAGACCTGCAATGACAGACTCCATAAAGCAGGTTTGATGCCTTTTCCCTACAGGGACTGAGGCTAGACATAGAAGCACATAGATTGTTTAAGCTGGGAGAAGCAATAGCATCAGATTATCCCACTTAAAAAAAATTTTGGTAGTACTGGGGGTTTGAACTTAGGGTTTGAACTTTGCACTTCCTAGGCAGGAACTCTACTGCTTAGGCCATGCCTCCAGCTCCTCATTTTTCTTTATACTTTTTAAAGGAATGTATATTACTGGGTGAACAAACGGCAGCAGTGGTACTGATTAGATACTATGTTGAAAATGAACTCTACACCTTGTGGGTGGGGACAGGAAGGAAAAACCAGGAGAGAGCAAGGGAAAGGGTGACATCGTGCAAAGAGAAATTCACTCAGGACATGACTTATGTAACTTTGATAATAATTTTTAAAATGTAGAAATTAATGTATTTTTATTGTACAAGAGAGTTTTTTCCTTGTGACATTTCGATACATGCATATACTTTTGATCAAATTCCTCTTCATTATTTTTTCTTATTTCTAACCCTTCTTAAGAACAATTTAAATGGGTTTCATTATTCTATACTTATTCCAGCAAATGAAGGTACTGTGAGTTGTATTCTTTCCCTTCTCACCTTCCCCCAGCAATTTCCCTTTAGTGTGTGTATGTGTGTGTGTGTGCGTGCGCACTTGAAGCCTAGGGCTTGAATTCAGAGCCTGGATGCTGTCCCTTAGCAAACTCTAGCACTTGAGCAACAGATCCACTTCTGGCTTTTGGTGGTTAATTGGAGATAAACAGTCTCAGAGACTTTCCTAAGTGGGCTGGCTTCCAACTGTGATCCTCAGATCTCAGACTCCTGAGTAGCCAGGAGACAGTAGACAGTGAGCCAGTAGACAGGCTCACAGCCTGTCGGTGTGAGCCTTGCACTGTATACCTTTTGCTTTTTAGGTCAAATTTCTCCATATGAGAGAAAGCATGCCCTATCTGTCTTTCTGAGTCAGGCTTCTTTTCTTTAACATGGTGATCTCCAGTTCCTTCCATTTTCCAGCCTATCACCTTACAGAGAAAGAAGGAAGGCCTAGAAAAGAAACAGGACAAGGGCTGGGAATGTGGCTTTGTGGTAGAGTGCTTGCCTAGCATGCATGAAGCCCTGGGTTCGATTCCTCAGTACCACATACACAGAAAAAGCCAGAAGTGGAGTGGTGACTCAAGAGGTAGAGTGCTAGCCTTGAGCAAAAAAAGCTCAGGGACAGTGCCCAGGTACTGAGTTCAAGCCCCAGGACTGGCAAAAAGAAAAAAGGAAGGAAGGAAGGAAGGGAAGGAGGGAGGGAGGGAGGGAGGGAAGGAGGGAGGGAAGGAAGGTGAGAAAGAAAGAATAAATAAATAAATAAATAAATAAATAAATAAATAAACAAACAAACAAACAAATAAATAAATAAATGGGAGAGCTCCTGGAAGCACTCACTGACTCTTCATCTTGCCTGGCAAGCACTCATTAGTTGAGCAGCTCAATTAGCAGCCAAGCAAAAGGTTACCAGAAGCAGAGAACAGGGCTCCTGCTTCCTCCTGGAGAAAGGAGGTAAAGACGTGGATCATTGTACAGAAACAGAAGCAGATCACAATGCTGCAGGTTAACCATGGCTGTCATTTGCTCAGTGCAGACACCGAAGGCCCTACCCAGAGCCTGCCTGTCCACATAGCCCAGCTCCTCACAATCCTGTCACACTCCCTCATAGTCTTGGGGTCTGGATGTGATTTTAACAGATGCCCACCAATGTCTGTGTACTAACCTCTCTCCCATCTCCATTCTTCTCCCTGGCCTGGGAGCACTTCGTGGGTTTTGTTTGGCTTTAATAGAGTTTATGGTGTGTGTGTGTGTGTGTGTGTGTGTGTGTGTGTGTGTGTCTGTCTGTCTGTCTGTCTGTCTGTCTGTCTGTCTCTGTGTGTGTGTGTGTGTGTGTGTTGTAGGGGACTTGAACTCAGGGCCTAGGCACTGTCCTTGAGCTCTTTTGCTCAAAGTTAGTGCTCTACCACTTTGAGCCACAGCTTCACTTCCAGAGACAAAAGGCTGGCTTCAAACTGTGATCCTTAGACCTCAGCCTCCTGAGCAGCTAGGATGACAGGTGTGAGCCACTGACACCTGGCTAGAGTTTATTTTTAAGACTTGCTGTAGGTTCCTAGCAAAATGGAGAAGCAGGTTCAGAGCTTCCTATATCTGCCCCAGGACACCACACACACTCTCCTCCCGCCCTCTTACCCATCACCCCTAGCAGAAGGCTACACCTGTCCCCATGAGGACCCTCCATTACCAGCCTCCATCACTCAGAGCCCCCAACACCCTGGCCCTGTTCAGCAACATTTCTGAGGACAAGCTGCATGCTACAGGAGAGAAAGGAATAGTAGTCTAGACAGGGGCCAGGCAACCCCTCCTGCATTTGGCCTCAGCCATTTACTGAGTCTGAACAGAATCCCTGGAGGGCAGGCAGTGAGCAGAATGCGGTGGGGGGGGGGGGTCATTCAGGCTGGAAAGGAACAGAAACACTGACTATAAAAAAAACAGTACGGCTACTTTGGGGTGTTGTTGTTGTTGTTCTTGTTTTAATCTTGGGAAGAAAGGAAAAGTATAAGAGTCAACTATAATTCCACAACCTGAGGTACTTCTATTACCCATGTCAGGAACATTTCTTTCTTGTGATTGTTTTTGTTGTTGTTTCCCCCAGTGAATAAAATACACTAATAGCACAGACGGGACCTTCTCTGGGTGCTGACCCTGGGCCAGGCATCTCATGGGCATCTTTTCCATCCCACTGTGGGCTCCTCAGCTCGGCTCTGCCACCATAACAGCCCATGCCTCCAGCTCCCTGGCCAACCCCATTATTCGCAGGAACAGTCAGTGCACGGTGAACCCCTTCCTGCCAGGAACAGTCCCCAAACTCCCCTGGTCCCCAGGCAAGCTCTCTTACTTTCTTCTCTTTCTCTGTCGAGCTCAGCAGTCTTCTGTCTGGAACATATTTTCCCAGCTGGGGAAAGAAGAAATCGAAAATTCCAGGTTTGTACAAGCTATGCTATTCGCCCGTGGCTGAAATTCCCCCTGCGGAACAGCAGTAATATCCAAAGTCATACCAAAGTCAAGCTGGCAACTTGGCCTCCTCTGCTCCATATTTATTGAGCTGGCCCCACATGCCAGCGGCTGGCCAGAGGCTGCCAAATTAAGGAAACAGAAGTGATAAGAACGAGACTCTGTAGAGACAGAACTCTATGGAAGCGAGGGAACCATCGACGTGGGGTCAGGAAGAAGGGCATAAAGAAAGAAGCCGGGGAAGATGACAACCTGTAGTTCAGGGTGGCTGTGTGGCGAGTTGAGCCTGCTCAGCATCCCTTTCCCCGCCCCCCCCCCCTCCAAAGGATCTTCACCGCTGAAAGATTTGGGGGTCAGTAGGGAATGGGGATTTGAGATATGTATGTAGGTAGGTATAGCCCTGGCTGGCCTTGCACCCACAATCCTCCAGCTTCTGCCTCCTGAGTGCTAAGATTACATCTCCAAACTTCATCTTCCTGATTGGCCAAGAAAGAGCCAATCTGATGGCCCTGCCTTCAGATATCTGGAAGGATTCCGGATGGGCGGGGCCAGAGTGGGCGGGGCCAGTGAAGAGTGACAGACATTGTCATGTCATCCTCTCCTTCCCCAGCCCTGAGCCCAGGCAGAGCTCTGAAAGAGGCACACCCATCCCATCCTCCAGCCCTTATCTACCTTGTATCGATTAGATCGGGGTTGCAAAATGTTCCTGAGATGAAAGGAGCCGCAGGTGATCCATAATCAAAGCGTATTTGCAAGATCTGAAGTCTCACCGGCTAGACCAAAAAAAAAAAAAAGGGGGGGTGGGGGGAAATGCAGGGTGGGAGAAGGAAAGAAAATGAACAAAAGATCACAAAAGTCGGGAACAGAACAGCCCCTGTACAGTAGCAGCTGCTCTTGCTCCCCAGGCGGTGCTAATGAGGAGACAGCCAGCCTCTCCCTTTCTCTCCCAATAAATCCGATGGTCAGGGAGCATGCCCAAGGCCCCACAAGGCAAGATTCAACTCCAGGCCTCAGTTCAGGGTCCAGAATCTCACCTTCGACCTCCCTGATGCCGCCCGCGGTCTGTCTAACCCTGCTCTCATTCTTTTCTCCATCCTGCACCATATTCGTGAATCATCAAGTCCAGTATTGTTTTATTTACCCGCCATGGTCCTGGGGATTGAACCCAGGGCATTGGGCATGTGAGTACTCTAACACACACACACACACACACACACACATACACACACACACACACACAGAGTCTTTTTGTATATATGTTGTTTTTCAAGAGTGAGTCTCCTTACCTTTGCCCTGCTGGACTTGAGCTCTCAGTCCTCCTTCTTCTGCCTCCCGAATAGCTGGGATTACAGATGTGTGTCACCACATCCTGCAGTTCTAACCATATATTTCTGGTGCTTCTACGACACCCCATGGGAGCTCTGAAAACAAGCAAGAACACATGTCTGTGAAGGGCTTCCTTTGCATCCCTCACCTCCATCACCCCAGGACCACCGATCCACCATCATCCTTCCATCTTGCCACCATTTTTGAGGATGTCAAGACCTGGCCATGTCCATGAGATTTCAAAGACAGCAGAGAATGAAGTCCACCGGACACATCACAGATTAGTATTATAATTCTGAGCAAAGGAATGAAAAAGATATTCAATCACAAAAGAACACACAGAGCATGGTTCTACCCAAACGTCTGAAGCAGGCAGAGCTAAGCTATGTCATGGAGTGCATGTTTAGGCAGTAGGACTATAAAGACAAGCAAACAACTGAGGACCTGGGAAGGGAGAAGTATACTTCTTTCTCTTTTTAACTGTTGTATTTGTTTCTTTTTGAATCAGCACACATTTGTAATAAGGGGAGGGGGACTTCCTTTGTAACATTCTCATGCATACCAACAGTGCCCTAGGAAGAAATTAAGCCTACATTGCTCCTAAAGAGGGAAGCAGAAATAGACAGAGCCCTCTTGAACTGGGATGGTGATGAGATGGATGCTTGTGTTGTAGCTTCATTATTATTGTATGTGTGCTACATCTACAGTATATGAATTCTACACTTCATAGTCGAAATGGTTTGTAACTGTTATTAGGCAATTGAAACAACTGTAAAATCTCACTCCACACCAATTAAAATTGCCCAAGTCAAGTGCTGGTAGCTCACACCTGTAATCCTAGACACCCAGGAGACTGAAATCTGAGAATTATGGTTCAAAGCCAGCCAGCTTGAACAGGCAATCTGAGAGGCTCTTATCTCCAATTATCCAGGAAAAAAAAGCTACAAGTGAAAGTGTAGCTCAAATAGTAGAGTACCAGCCTTAAATGAAGAAAACAAGCAAGAATCCAAGGCCCTGAGTTCAAGCCCCCAAACTGGCACAAGATTAAAACAGCACAAACCCATGACAAACAATGACAACCTCAAGTGCTGACATGAATGAGAAATGACAGAAATCTATTCAATGGGAAAACAATTTGACTGTTTCTTATAAAAACCAGATGTTGCTGGGTGCCAGTGGCTCATACCTGTTATCCTAGCTATTCAGGAGGCTGAAATCTGAGGATCAAAGTTCCAAGTCAGCCCCGACAGGGAAGTCCATGAGACTCTTATCTCTAATTAACCACCAAACATCAGAAATGATGCTGTGTCCCAAAGTGGTAGAGCACTAGCCTTGAGCACAAAAACTCAAGGACAGTGCCCAGGCCCTGAGTTCAAGCCCCAGGACCAGCACAAAGAAAGAGAGAGACAGAGAGACAGAGAAAGAGAGAGGGAGAGGGAGGGAGGGAGGGAGGGAGGGAGGGAGAGAGGGAGGGGAAAGAAAAGGGAAGGGAAGGGAAGGGAAGGGGAGGAAAGGAAAGGAAAGGAAAGGAAAGGAAAGGAAAGGAAAGGAAAGGAAAGGAAAAAGGAAAAGAAAACCTGGAAGCAGATAATTTAAATAAAATAGAAATCTGACAGACTGCCCAAGGGCAACTGGTCGGTGGCCATGGAAAAGTGGTCCCACTCCCCCAAGGGACAGAGCCTTAGAGCCCCCCACCCCAGAACCACACACAACAGTCCTGGTGGTCTCTGTTATCCACAAGCCATGTACTCCCATCTCCTGGGCCCCAGCACCTTGCCTGGGGATTCTACACCATGCCAGGAAGCAGAGAGGAGGGAGGGAGCCAGCAGCAAAGGGGTCAGAGCTACTCAAAATGTTCCACCAGCCTTTGTGTGATCATCTAAGGTAGCCTGGGAAGGAGGAAAACAGAGCGGGCCTGAGACAATTAGAAATATTTGTCATTCTCCCAGACTCAGAGGCAGGAAAGAACAGGGTGACTTTTCCCCAAGCTCTTCCCAAAAGAGAACACTTTGATCTAGGGCTCAGTGGCCCACAAAAACCTGTTCTCCCTATATAAACAAATGGCTTCCTTCCCAATGCCATGCAAGCAAGCATCGGGTCCTCCAGCCCTCTCCTGCACTGTACCCCAGAGTCACTCACTCTGGACGGGGTGGTGCCATTGGCACAACCAGGCAAGACCCGCCCTTCACCCAGGAAGCTTGACCAATGAGCTTTGTACCTTTACTTGGTATGCTGGAACTGAGGCTTGAACTCAAGAACTTGTGCTCACTTGGCTCCCCCCCACTCCTCCTGCCCGTTCCCCCTCCCAACAGCTGGCACTTGACCACTTGAGCTATGCCTCCATATCTCCAGTCTGGCATTTTGCTGGCTCATTAGAGATAAGAGTCTCAGGGACTCTTCTGGCCTGGCTAAGGCAGATCCTCAGATCTCAGCCTCCTGAGTAGCTAAGCCCTTTTTTAAAAGGAGGATTGGGGGGGGGGGTGTTCTTCATGGCCTTGTGCTTGCCAGGCAAGTACTCTACCAACTACATCCCTCATCCCTTTTGATTTACTTATTTTGGAGATGGGACCTTGTATTTTTGCTCAGAAACAGCCTGGACCATGCATCTCCTATTTATATTTCCTCAAAACTGAGATTACAGACATGGGGCTGGGATATGGCCTAGTGGTAAAGTGCTCGCCTCGTATAAATGAAGGCCTGGGTTCGATTCCTCAGCACCACATATATAGAAAAATGCCAGAAGTGGTGCTGTGGCTCAAGTAGCAGAGTGCTAGCCTTGAGCAAAAAGAAGCCATGGACAGTGCTCAGGCCCTGAGTTCAAGCCCCAGGACTGGCAAAACAAACAAACAAACAAAAAACCAAACAGACACGAACCACCCATGCATGCCCAGTGATTGGTTAACATGGAATCTCCCCTAACTTTTTGGCCCAGCTGGCCTCGAAGTTCAATCCCCCTAATACCTGTTTCTTAAGTAGCTGGGATTACAAGGGTTAGCAACCACGCCCAGCCAGCACTGTACTTTTATTTGTAAATATGTGTGGCCACGTCACTTGCTTTTTTCGTATAATTGTGACTTGGTGAAATTAGATTTCCTTAAGCAATGGAGAGTCATTATCTGACATTTCTACGTGTTCTCTCTCAGCCACACGTCAAGGAAAGCATTGTTAGCAGTATTTGAGAAATTGTACAAATCATATTTCAAAGAAATAACTGCCCAAGTATCTAGTGTGTCTGGAAAAGCACTCCCAAAATTAGGTATTGAAGAAGGGAGGGGGCTAGGTCAACAGCTGAGCTGGGGCTTTTAACCGGGGTCTGTGTACCTCACGTCAATCTCCAGTCTCTAGGAGCAGCCAGGAGCTAGACTAACAACCACCTAGAAGCTGCTAGGGCTGGGGGATAGCTTGGCAATGGAGTGAGGCCTGGCTTTTGCACAGCCTTGGGTTCAATTCCCAGCACTACAAGTAGACAAAGCAGCTACTGCCCTAAGCCGATGACAGGAGGAAAGGGGAGGAATAAAATTGCCTGTTCTCAGCAGTCCTTGGGGCAAGGACTCTCCTGATGAGGACCGGATCTCTCAGGATGACAGGAAACACATGGAGCAATTGGTAAGACCTTTGCAGAAGAAAAAAAGAGGGCTGTGTGGAATAACAAAGCTAATAACCATCACCTGACAGCAATTTCCCACAAGCTCCTTTCTTACCACATCTGGCATTTCGGCTGCCTTCCCTCTGTTGCATGCGTTATTTGTCATTAGGCCAGACGGTGGGAGTAAGGGACAGTCCCTATGCCAGTGAGCTGCCACCTTAACCCTTGCCTCACCAAGCCTGGGGAGGAGAAAGAGAGCCCGGAGGCCTAAGATGATGCAGCGACTCCATGGCTCCCTCTAGAGGTCCTGGGGCATTGAACTTGAACCCAACACCCCCCCCCAACCCCCACCCCTCATACCCCCAAACCCCACTGCTCACAAACTGGTAAGAGACTGAGCAAGAACTTAAAGGTGAAGAGGCCAACAGGCTACCTCCCCCACCTCCCCACCCCCACCAGTGACCACTTCCTCATGACTCCATGTAGAAATACTGGCTTTCTTCTTTCACAGAATTTCTACTGGGTTCCACATCCTACCTCAAGCTGTAGTAACTCTATCATCACACACATATACACATCCTTTTTGTTGTTGTTGTTGGTACAGGGGATTGGAACTCAGAGCCTTGAACTTGCTAGGCAGACCCTCTACTGAACAGCCCTTCTTGCACAGTCTCTAGCTTCCTGTATGGAGGCAGAGAGGAATGAGAAGGTCACCAGTAGCTGCCTAAAGCCAGAAGAGAGGCCAGAAAGATGTCCTAGCCTGAAAGTTTGAGATCCTCCCCCAATTCCTATGTTGAAAGTATAAACACCACTACAACCACCCAGCCCCAAGATGGCTGTATTCAGAGAAGATCTCTAAAGAAGTAATTCAGTCCTTGTTGAACTAGAAAGAGACTCGGAGCTAGAATGGAGTCCCACAACATCACGTTGCCCAGCTGGCTCTTTATTGTATTGTCCTGGGAGCTTTCAGAACAAAAAATAACCTGTTTCTTTCCAAAAACAATCTTTTTGTTCCCCCTCATTTGTATTGCTCGGCCACCAACCCTTGTGTTTTAGCAACAGTAACCATGAAATGGGTGTTGACTCACTGCTGTTTGGAAATGAGAAATCTCTGTTCAAAAGTAATTAAACAACCGGGTGCCAGCTAAGGTTGAGTGTGTGTGTGTGTGTGTGTGTGTGTAAACACACATGCACAGGCAGGCATGTGCATTTTACATCCGTGGCTCTATAGGTCTGAGTGCTTCTATTTGTGTGTCCATTGTCCAGTGGTCCGTGGGTGGGCACAACTGTGTGCATCTACACGTGCCTGTGAACACATCAGTGTGAAATCCATCCTTTCATGGTCCTCAACCCATACAGAAAAATCCAGAGTCTTATCATGGACAGAAAGTTCTGACCCTGAATCCCTGTGAGCCTTTTTATCTGCAAGGATCAACCTGAGTCCCTACCTACGTGAATGTACCTGATGCACAGAGGGGTGTTATGTACACCCCTTCCGGGGTTCCCTGTCTACTCAAAGCTGGCAGTAAGAAAATCAGCACACACACACACACACACACACACACACACACACACACACACACCCCACGAAGCACATAGCACGTGCCAGGTGCTGGTGGCTCACACCTGTCTCTCTAGAACTCAAGGCGCTGTCCCTGAGCTTTTTTCATGCATCCTTGGCTCTCCACCACTTGGGCCACCGCAACACTTCTAGCTTCTTGGTGGTTTACTTGGAGATAAAAGAGTCTCACTGATTTTTTTTTTTCTTTTTAACTGCCCAGGCTGGCTTCGAACCGCGATGCTCAGAGCTCAGCTTCCTGAGTAGCCAGGATTACAGGCTGTGAGACCAGTACCCTGCAAAGGCCTAGGCCTTTGAACCTTTACTCCCCGCCCACCGCACCCTCATCCCGGGATGAAAGGATAAAGTCGGGGCGTGCCCACCGGGGCGGGTCACGGCTGGTGACCGGAGCCAGCGCGGCCCCATAGGCAAGCCCGAGCGAGGGTAGAGGCAGCCGCCAGCGGTCCCAACACGCAGGCGCGGCCTGGAAGAGTAGGCGTGGCCACGGGCGGTGCCGCGGCCCGCTGAGTTGATTAGGGGCGTGGCCGCGCTTGCGCAGACCGGCCGTCATGGCGGCCCCCTGAATCCCACGGCGGAGGGGTCGAAAGCGACTCCCAGGCCCTGGTCGCGGCGAGTAAGCCCGTGAGGGAGGCGGCGGCAGGCGGTGGGAGGGGGCGGGAGAGGGCGCGGGAGGGCCCTCCTGGCACCGAGCCTGGGGACCGCGAACGTGCAGCCTAAAGCCTGGCCTCACGCTTGGCCTCAGTTTCCCGTCTTGACCAGGGTGTTGGGAAGATGCCGGGCCGTCGCCCGGGTCCCCTCTTGGCGTCGGGCTGGGAAGGGAAGGAGGTGTCTGCTCCCGTGGCGGCCTTTTGAGACCCCGGTGTTTGACCCACAAGGTTGGGGTTCAGGGGGGCTGGCACGCCCGTGGGGAGGAGGCCTCCGGGCCCTGGCACGACCTGACCGGGCCTTTCCCTGCACCCCGGAGCCCGGGCCCTACCTCCCTGCCCTCCAGGCCCCTCTCCACCCGCGTCCCACCCGAAGCGTGGACTCGCTCCCACATTGCTCCCTGTGCTGGCGGCGCCGCTTGAACCACTCCCAGCTTTTTCTGTGGTTCCTTGGAGATAAGAGCCTCACGAACTTTCCTGCCATTGCCAGCTTCGAACTGTGGATCCTCAGATCTCATCCTTCTGAGTAGCCAGGATGACAGGAGTGAGCCACCGGCACCCGGCTTATTGAGTGTTTATTAAGGCAAAGCGAAAAGCTGCTGGAGGAGAAAGGGAGGCTCTGAGAAGTCACACTTTGGTGCTTACTACTTGGGGGGGGGGGGGTGTCATTCAGGATGTCTGAATGTGGTCTATTTTACTCCTCCCACAGGCTGTAAGCTAGATAGACAAAGAGAGCCCCCTTACTCCCAGGTAGCTGGGGAGATCGTCACCTGGAACTTCCATTGCAGCAGCATACATTTCTTGGGAAGCTTGATGAGTTGGAATAATCACCCAGCCATGCCGGGATAGCAGTCAGAGGCAGCCTGGGCAAAAAAGAGAGACCTTATCTGAAAAGCAAAAGCAAAAGGATTAAGGCATGGCTCAAGAGGTACAGTGTTTGCACTAAGTTCAATCTTTTTTTTTTTTTTTTTTTTTTGCCAGTCCTGGGGCTTGGACTCAGGGCCTGAGCACTGTCCCTGGCTTCTTTTTTTTTTTTTTTGCTCAAGGCTAGCACTCTGCCATTTGAGCCGCAGCGCCACTTCTGGCTTTTTCTTTTTATGTGGTGCTGAGGAATTGAACCTAGGGCTTCCAGCAGGCTAGGCAAGTACTCTACCACTAAGCCACATTCCCAGCCCAGTTCAGTCTTTTTTCCTTTCTTTCTTTTTGGTACTGCCAAAAAAAAAAAAAAAGCCAACCTGGAATTAGGAAAATAAGTTTCTCTCTACATTATGAAATCCTACATTGATTTGCCAGATTCACAGCACCCTGCTTCATGCTTTTTTTTTTTTTTATAATGTTGTGTGGGAAAGTCAGGAGAGAGGCAGTGTCATGGAGACCATCTTTTTCCTAAAAGCATTTATGAAGGGACAACTGCTCCATGACAAACACATAAACCTAAGCACTCCAGGAGTGGGTGACGTCATTTCATGAGGACGTCTGAGTTGTGATCATCACAATTGCCAGTTGAAAAAACTGAGACTGGGATAGATTTCATGACAGGCCCAGGGCACACAGCCAGTGCTCATACCTACCCAGGTAGGAACTGGTTTTAGCAAATACCTAAAACCCATCTTGTAGAAGTTGCTGGTATTTGAACATTTGCCATGGCTTAAGGGACTCTGCTCAGCACTTTATTCCCCAGTCACCTGCAAGGCAAGAACATGACAGAGAAACAAGTCCAGAGAAGGGAGGTAATTTTTCCAAGGTCACTACGCTAGGGGGAGGGGCAGGGGGACAGGTGTCCACCTGGTCTGCTCAGCTTCAGAGCCATCAGACTGTGGCTGTTGCATCCTTTTCCAGAATCTTTCCTGTTTCTGACCACTTTGCCTCCAGATGGGTTTTCTAAATTCTACTTGTTTTCCTGTCACCACATGATTTCTCCATGTCTTCCTGTTACCTGCACAGCGAGTCCTCAGTTGCTGTCCTTAAAGGCACTTCTTTTTTAATTCAGTAGGAAAGCTTTAGAACAACAAATGATAGAAAGGTACACAATGTCAGCTTCTAGAACAGAACAGGACTAAAGGCCATAATAATTAAATGTGCAGTATAAATCATGATTGGATTCTAACTGGAGAAAATAACAGTTTAAGGGAGAAGAGACTCTGGGAATATGGCTTAGTAATAGAGTGCTTGCCTAGCATGCATGAAGACCTGGGTTTGATTCCTCAGTACCACATAAACAGAAAAAGCCAGAAGTTACACTGTGGCTCAAGAGGTAGAGTGATAGCCTTGAGCAAAACAAGCTCAGGGACAGTGCCCCAGCACAGGACAGGCAAAAAAAAAAAAAAAAAAAGTTCCAGGAGAAACAAGTGTGGTGGTCCATACCTGTAATTCCAGCACTGGGGAGGCAGAGACAGGAGGATTGCAGTACAAAGCCAGCCTGGGCTACATGGTAAGACCATGCCTCAAAAAAAAAAAAAACATAGATAGAGGTATACATATATGTAATTCATATGTATAATTTTTCATACATATGTGACCACTTTATTTATGGAAAGGAAGTTTCCTTTATATATGAAGTATATATATGTGTGAAGAATTTATATACATGAAGAATATATGTATGTATGTATGTATACACACACACACACACGCACGCACGCAGAAAAGAGAAATGAAGGGGCTGGGAATATGGCCTAGTGGCAAGAGTGATTGCCTCATATACATGAAGCCATAGGTTCAATTCCCCAGCACCACATATATCGAAAATGGCCAGAAGTGGCACTGTGGCTCAAGTGGCAGAGTGCTAGCCTTGAGCAAAAAGAAGCCAGGAACAGTGCTCAGGCCCTGAGTCCAAGGCCCAGGACTGGCAAAAAAAAAAAAAAAAAAAGAAGCCAGGGACAGTGCTCAGGCCCTGAGTTCAAGCCCCATGACTGGCCAAAAGAAAAAGAGAAAGGAAACTTCCTTTCCATAAATAAAATGTTACTCTAAAGATAGATACAGTGTAAACAAAACAATGAAGTTCTGGCTGGCACCTCATGAAAAATGCAAGGGAATTGGCCAGGGAAGCGTCTTGGGCTGGGTCACGAAAAGCTGGCCTCTGAGAACCGTTGTCCTGCCCTCCCCACAGGTGCTCCTGTCTCAGGAGTGACAGATGCAGCCATGGATGAGGTGACCTTCAGGAGTGACACCGTGCTGTCGGACGTCCACCTCTATACTCCCAACCACAGGCACCTCATGGTGCGGCTGAACAGCGTGGGCCAGCCCGGTAAGGCCCTGGGCTCCAGCAGGGTTCCCTGGATCCTATGTTAGGTTGTATTCTCACCCTGGTCTTGGGGAAAGCATTAAGAAGACAAGATGACTGTGTGCCTGTCATCCTCCCACCATGTACGCATCCTTCCTTCATGAACATGTGTGCTTTCCTAAGCCTGAGGCCCGATGATGGCAGGGCAGGTGTGAATGAGCCCATGCTTCAGTGCAGGGGGCCACCCGGGGGCTCCATCCCCCAAGCCAGTCCCCCTGCCCTACCCCAGTCAGCTGCTTGCAGTACGTGCCCGGCTGCCTGTTTCCTCCCTCTCGGCTCTCTCCTTTTCCCTCCCCAACCAGCCCCCGGCTGCCCTCCCCACCCCAGTCACCCTGCATCCATCATTGTTGGTATGGTTATTAATAACTGCCACTTCCTTCGTGCCCCACCCCAGCCCATTGGACCCACCCTGGCCACACCTTGTTCTGGCGAAGCAGCCAGACCCACTTGTTTACAGGCTTTACTGTTGCTGAGGTGGCAGAGCTGAGGAGCTGCCTCAGAGGTCATCTGACTCAGAGAGCTTAAAATATTTCCTGTCTAATCTGTGGCAGAGAAAGGGTAATGATCCTTGCATTCTCTGAATACCCCATCTGTGCCACACAAAATAAAGCGTGACATTTCCCGCACCATCCCAGAACATGGCCCCGTGATCCTGTTCTCTGCTCTATATCCGGTGCCTGGCATGGCCCCAGCACACAGCTGATGCTCGGTGCCTGTTTGTGGGGTGATGGTGAGGCAGGTGAGGTGCTGGGGGAGTGCTCCAAAACTTGGTGCACATGTGGGGTGCTGTAGGAATCCAGAGCAGAGGCACCTGAGCTAAGGCATTTTTTTTTTTTTTGCCAGTCCTGGGGCTTGAACTCAGAGCCTAGGCACTGTTCCTGAGCTTCTTTTGCTCAAGGCTAGCACTCTGCTACTTGAGCACAGCGCCACTTTCAGCTTTTTCTGTTTATGTGGTCCTGAGGAATGGAACCCAGGGCTTCTTGCATACTAGGCAAGCACTCTACCACTAAGCTACGTTCCTAGCCCATGAGCTAAGTCTTGGATGCTATAAAGACATGCTATCCAGCCAGGCACTGGTGGCTCACGCCTATAATCCTGGCTACTCAGAAGGCTGAGATCGGATGACTGCAGGTTCAAAGCCAGCCAGCAGGAAAGTCTGTAAGACTTTTATCTCCAATTAACTACCAGAAAACCAGAAGTGGCCTCAAGCTCAAGCCTCACAACTGACCAAAAAACAATTAACAATTGTTAATTAACAATTAACAATCAAAAAGCTGGAAATGGAGCTGTCATTCACACTGGTAGAGCTCTAGCCTTGCAGGGACAATGCCCAGGTCCTGAATTCAAGCCTCAGGACCAGAACAGACACACACACACACACACACACACACACATTTTCATCTAGTAATGAACTATCAGAAGGAGAGGAAACAAACAAAAGACCTCTGAAATGATTCTCATTTTGTGCCTTGTTTTTTCAGTTTTTCTCTCCCAGTTCAAGCTTCTATGGAACCGAGACTCGGGGACAGACTCGGGACCTGAGCTTGCCTGTCACGGAGATATGCATGCCCGCAAGGCCCCTCCCCCTGGGTCAGGCAGCCCAGGGTCTCCTCCTCCGAGAAGCAGCCACACTGGTGAGGCTTTGGCTCTCCAGGCTGGCCAGGAAGGGCTGGGTGCTCAGCTGGATGAGGACGGGGATCTGGATGTGGTGAGGAGACCACGGGCCACCTCGGAGCCTGACCTGGCCAAGCCTCCAAGAGACAAGGTACATCCCACCATCCTAACGCAGGAGGAAGCCGACGCCCTGGGACCCGAGGCGCCGGAAAGCTGTCCCCACAGCATCATCCAGATAGGTAAGGGCTGGCTCCCCAACACCCGGGCCACCCCACAGCACGGGGCAGAGCCCAAGAATACTGCAGATGTGGGTTCTGAGTTCAGGTCCAGGCCAGCACATCCTAGGCAGACACAAGCAGGAACCTGCTCTGATGAAATGGGAGCGGCAGTTCACTCCCAGCCAAGGGTGCTTTCCAGAGCAGATCATCTCCCGCTCCCTGCTCCATCAGACCCAAGTCCTGCTTCCAGGGAGTGCAGAGCATGAACCACCCACACCCGTCACCACCCCACTGACCTGAACTCACCTTCCTTCTGCATTTCGCACAGGAAAATGGTGCTGTGGCTCACATCTCCTCACTGGAGAGGGACAAGACCTAGGTCTCTCTTGTGGCTCTGTCTGATGATAGACGGGGGGCGGGGGGGGGGGGGCTTGAACCTCCACTTCTGCAAACTAGGAGTGACAGGATAAGTAGGGTCTTGCTGGTGTGAGCTCCACAGGCTCCGAGGTCCCATCACCTTGTTGGTGAAGGCAGGAGGCCCCCGGGAGACCAGCAGGTAGCTTCCAGTTCCAGTTGCCAACTCACTGGCCATTTATCAGGCCCGATACCTCACAACCTTGGGCAAGGAGTTGGGTTTACTTGAGTTTCCAAGACACTGGATGACAATATGCAAATCACCTTTGTGTGTGTGCCGGCACTGGAGCTTGAACTCAGGGCCCAGGCATGTTGCCTGAACTTTTTTGCTCAAGGCTAGTGCTCTACGACTTGAGCCCCAGTTCCACTTCCAGCTTTTTTCGTGGTTTATTGGAGACCAGAGTCTCACAGACTTTCCTGCCTGAGCTGGCTTTGAACCTTAATCCTCAGATCTTAGCCTCCTGAGTAGCTAGGATTCCAGGTGTCAGCCATGGACACCCAGCTATAAGTCCCCTTTGATTCACATCCCATTCTTCAGGTAGGGCAGAATCTGGCCAGGCTTGCCCTGGAAAAGCCCTCAGAGCAGGGGCTCGGTCCCCCCGGAGCAGCCCACACAGCACTGTCACCTGGCACAGAGACACACCATTGGGAATAGCATATGCATGGCCCCCAGTCGGTTGCAGGGAGGTGCTTGCACTGCGAGCCTGTAGGAACCAAGGTGAGCCAGGGACATGCAGGCCACGGGTGGGGGCGGGGGGCAGGCTTAGCGTCCCCAGGTACCCACAGGGCTCTGGCCTCCACCTCTAGGCCTCCTTCGTCTTCCTTCGTACTATTTGTGAAAGGGTTGGTTCAGGCCAGCCCCACTGTGCTGTGGGAGCTCACACGATGGCTTGTCATTGCAAATGTTTTGTGGTTTCTCTCTCCTTGCTCTTCTCACCTTTCCACTCCTTTCTCCCCATCCCTGGGAGTTTACCCTGCCATATCCGGCCCTTGATAACACTGGTGCACACTGAATCACACTCCTCTTCAACTTTCAACGAAAGGGTATCAATTCAAACTCACTTTTTCTTTGTGGTTCTAAGTGGAAGACAGTATTTCCAGATGAGTTGTCATTATTGTTATCATCTAAACGTGTGGCCATTATAAAGCAGCAGTACTGAAGGTAGAGGAAGATGGTGACGTGTGTCTTTGAGCTGGGTCAGGACCTTCGGTGGCCCAAGGCTCCAAGCCATGAGGCAGGGTTGCCCTCAGAGCGAAAGGAGAGTGAGAGGGCACTTGGTCCTGGCGGCACACACTCCTCCCACCTGGCAGCAGGGTCTATGCTGTGCTGGCAGATTTGCACACTCCTGCACATGCACTCACACGCACACGCACACCATGGTCTTCTGTCCTTCCCCTTTTCACCCTGGCCATTTCTCTCTTGGTTTCCATCCGTCCAGAGCATACCATGGCCACCCCCCTGGAGGATGTTGGCAAGCAGGTGGGTAGGCGCTGTCCACGTCCCGTTGTCCCCCTGCAGGGTCCTTGGAGCCCCCCCAGCAGCTGCTGTCCTCCTCCCTCCCCCCCAGGTGTGGCGGGGCGCTCTGTTCCTGGCAGATTACATCCTGTTCCGACGGGACCTCTTCCAGGGGTGCACGGCGCTGGAGCTCGGGGCAGGCACGGGCCTGGCCAGCATCGTGGCAGCCACAGTGGCCAGGACGGTGTACTGCACAGGTAACCCGTCCACAGCTCAAATATGGAGGGGGGGAAGGGGTCCTCACATCAACACACCCAAACCGCAGCAGAGACTCCAGGAGCTGGATGTGGGCTGTGGTCGATCTTGCCCCATCATTCTCCTGGTTCCCCCCCCCCCATTGTTTGTCAGTGACATCAGGGCACCCAGCAGCATCCAGGCAGCCACCTTGCACCTCCAGGCACTCCTGATGCCCCTTCTCTGCTTGCACCCCAACAAAGAGCAGAAAACCGTGAGGCCTGGTCGTATGAGGCTTCTCTATTAATTAGGAAATTTGTCAAACAGCAAATCGATAAAATGAGTCATAAAACCTCTCCATACCTTACAGCCTCCGAGGCTCATTCAACACGTGACTTAGTTGTCACCCACTGTATGCCTGATAGAACTCCACCCCGGACAGACCCAGCCAGCACAGCACAGCTGTCATAAACACCTTCTATTTTAATGCCTGTTTTGTAATCTTTTTTCAGTCTATATTGCAATCTTTCTTTTTTTCCTCCCTTTTTGGCAGTACTGAGGTTTTGTGCTTGCTAGGCAGGCACTTTAACACCGGGACTAGAGGAACCCCAACAATTTTTACAATGTTTTTTTTTTTTTTTGCCAGTCAGGGCCTGGGAGCTGTCCCTGAGTGTTCTTGCTTTACCACTTTGAGCCACAGCACCACTTCTCATTTTCTGGTGGTTCATGGAAAATAAGAGTCTCACAGACTCCAGGCTGGCTTTGAACTGCAATCCTCAGATCTCAGCCACCTGAGTGGCTAGGATGACAGGTGTGAGCAGCGTGCACCCAGCTTTATTTTTCTTTATGTGCACATACCCCCCAAAAAATAGCTGAGCTCAAACTTTATGTAGATGCCATATGTGTACACACATAGAAAGCCAGCCTGCCAAAATTTCCCCATGTCATTAGAAATTAACTGTGAGTTCATCACTGGGCATTTTAATGGTTCCACTTTTTTTCACATCTGGTGATTGCACAGCTGTCGAGCATCTCTGTGCATAGTTGTCTGGTTCTGAGGAACGAGTATAACTTGTTCTAACAACTGGGCTCTGCTTCCATTTTTTTTTATTTTGAAATCCTGTTAGAGTCACAAAGAAGTTGCCAAGATCACCTGGAAAGTGCCATTCTACCCCTCACCTTGCATCCGTGCCTCTTCCACACAGTGGTACAGTGGTCAGACTCAGCCAACTGACAGGCTGAGTGAGCTCCATGGAGCCACGGTGGGCTTTGAAAAGGCATGCTGGTGTAATCATGGCAGTGACCTCTAGATGGCGCTCAAGTCAGTCTTGAGCTCCGTTTTCCTGCTTCAGTCCCTGAGTGCCAAGATGACTAGCCTGCACCACCACACTCGGCTCCCAAGCTGAATGGGTACCATGCACCCATTCTCCTCGTAGAAAGTTCGTTTGTCCAAAAGCACTGTTTTCCCATTGTGCAGCTCCTGTACTTCACGTCAGCCGTGCTGACACAGGGAGAGATCCCAGGCAGCTGGAGTTGGGGGGAGGAGGAGACAGCACGGTGGCCTGCAATGACCCACCCTGGAGCGCCACCTCTCCTTCTTTGACTGTGCTGTGAATCCATGAGTCAAACTGAGCACCCTTTCTGGTCCCAGTGAGTTCTGGGGTTTCAGAGTGAGCCTCACTTTGGGGTCAGAGACCCTGGGTTCAAACCCAACGTTTGCTCGTCCTGGTTACTCGAGCTGATCTGGTCACTGAGCCTGTGACTTGGGAGTCCTCATGCGCAGCCTGGGGGTACACAGGAGGAATGCAGGGCGTGCTTCCTGTATTTGAGAGATGTGGGGACTCATTTTACCTGCATCTCACATCCACAGGAATGCCACTGAAAAGAGCACAAGGGTTGTGGCTCTGCTCTCTGCCATTGCACTTTGGGGAGCAGGTCTCCGGGAGGACCCCTGGGGACAAGCGTCCTAACCCCCCACAACCCACAGCAGCCCTTGTCATTCCAGATGTTGGCGCGGACCTTCTGGCCATGTGCCAGCGAAACGTTGTCCTCAACAGCCACCTGGCAGCCGCTGGAGGTGAGGCCCGGCAGGAGAGATGTCCCTGACAGGCAGGCAGGCAGGACAGACACCCAAATGGTGGCTGGGAGGTGGGCTCTATTGCTTCCCCGGCTTCAAGAAAATGGAGGAAGAAAGCTGGGTGCCAGTGGCTCACATCGGTCATCCTAGCTACTCAGGATGCTGAGATCTGAGGATCGCAGTTCAAAGCCAGCCCAGGCAGCAAAGTCTATGAGACTCTTATGTCTAACAACCACCAGAAAACCAGAAGTGGCACCGTGGCTCAGGTGATGGAGAGCGAGCCTTGAGCTGAAGAGCTCTGGGGCAGAACCCAGGCCCAGAGTTCAAGCCCCACAACCAACAAAAAAAGAAAATAGGGCTGGGGATATAGCCTAGTGGCAAGAGTGCCTGCCTCGGATACACGAGGCCCTAGGTTCGATTCCCCAGCACCACATATACAGAAAACGGCCAGAAGCGGCGCTGTGGCTCAAGTGGCAGAGTGCTAGCCTTGAGCGGGAAGAAGCCAGGGACAGTGCTCAGGCCCTGAGTCCAAGGCCCAGGACTGGCCAAAAAAAAAAAAGAAAGAAAATAGAGGAAGAGCAGGTCTCTGGCTTCTTTTCTAAGGCGGGTTGCTAGGGGCTGGAAATATGGCTTGCCTCATATACATGAAGTCCTGGGTTCAATTCCTCAGCACCACTTATATATAAAAGGCCAGAAGTGGTGCTATGGCTCAAGTGGTAGAGTGCTAGCCTTGAGCAAAAAGAAGCCAGGGACAGTGCTCAGGCAGAGTCCAAGGCCCAGGACTGGCAAAAAAAAAAAGAGAGAGAGAGAGAGAGAAAGAAAGGTTGCTAGGTGCTTTCCCAGCATCCCCTAGCCTGACATGCATTCTTTCCTCTCCTCCCATGCATCTGCCCATCCTCTTAGCAGTGCCTTGAGCATGAAGTCCCCTATAGTCTGAACCTGCCAGCTCTCAGAGCGTTGCCAGTCCCCATGGTCGTGGGCCAGGACTCCTCAGTGAGCACATTCTCTGTGTCTGGTAGTGCCCACACTTAGCACTGAAAACACACATGGAGGAAGAGTGCTGGAAGGCCTGTGGCTAGACGGGCGGGAAGATGATGGGCTGCGTGGACCAATGAGTGGGTGGGTATGGGGTGAGAGGGAGGCATGCACCGGTGGACCTTGGTTTCTTTCCTGATGGTGTGCCCCATTTGGCAGCTCTGGTTTTGGTTTGCAGGTGGTGTGGTTAAGGTCAAAGAGCTGGACTGGCTGAAGGCGGACCTCTGCACAGGTGTGTGTCCCAGTGGCCCCTGGTTCCGATTCCTCTGTGGTGCCCGAGGCCTCGGCCGTGGGGTCTGACGGAGCAGCAGAGTCCTACCATGGTCCTGACACCTCGAGGCTGCTTCCCTCCACTGCCCAGTGAGCAGCAGCTGTCCATCGAGGGGATGGCAGCTCCCATCCGGGCTGGGCGGAGCACACGGGCACCCCAGGTCTGACACAGACAGCCCACTCCCTGCTGGCACTGGTAGGAGAGTTTCTGGATTCCTTCTGCAGCTCAATGAATTGCAGCAAGTCTCAGGGGCCGGGGGGTGGGGTGTAACCCAGCAAGGACAGAGCCCTGGGCAGTGTGGTCACAGATGGCATTCACACCGGGCCAAGGCTGGAACCTGCCTGCCTGTCACCAGCCATCTACACACACAGGGCCTATCTGCTGACACCGGTTGCCGTGGCCCTATCTCTTTTTTTTTTTTTTTTGGCCAGTCCTGGGGCTTGAACTCAGGGCCTGAGCACTGTCCCTGGCTTCTTTTTGCTCAAGGCTGGCGCTTTACTACTTGAGCCACAGCACTACTTCTGTCTTTTTCTGTTTATGTGGTGCTGAGGAATCAAGCTCAGGGCTTCATGCCTACTAGGCAAGCACTCTATTACTAAGCCCCATTACCAACCCATCTGTGGCTCTTTTTACAAGCTCTTTCACAGGTGCTTCAACTCACCAATAGCCTCTGGCACTGTGCAGTTTTTGATGGCTGTGCCAATGGACATACCACTGTATGTCTTTACTGGCCTTACAGACTGTTTCCAATTATTTTTCTTCTTCTTTTTTTTTTTTTTTTTTTCTTGGCCAGTCCTGGGGCTTGGACTCAGGGCTTGAGCACTGTCCCTGGCTTCTTCCCGCTCAAGGCTAGCACTCTGCCACCTGAGCCACAGCGCCACTTCTGGCCGTTTTCCATATATGTGGTGCTGGGGAATCAAACCGAGAGCTTCATGTATAGGAGGCAAGCACTCTTGCCACTAGGCCTTATTCCCAGCCCCGTGGCCCTATCTCTTGTCCCAGAATTTCCTTTGCTTTGTCCCTGCCGGGAGCTGGCGACCAGGAGGGGAAGGAGTGCCCCTCACCACTTCCTGTTTCCTCTGCAGACCCCTCGGTCCCCTTCAGCTGGTCAGAGGAAGACATCGCCGACCTGTACAACCACACCACCATCCTGTTCGCCGCCGAAGGTGAGGCTGTCCTCCAGTGTCACACCTGCCCTTGTCCCCTCACCACCTCTGCCACGTCCTCCTGGGTCTCTCCGTGTGTTTCCCAACACCCCTCTCCCCACAGTGTTCTACGACGACGACCTGACAGATGCACTGTTTAACACGCTCTCCCGACTGGTGCACAGACTGAAGAACGCCTGCACCGCCATCCTGTCCGTGGAGAAGAGGTGAGCTCCGCGGCTGGCTGCCTCCCTCCAGCTGCGTGCTGCGCTGGCCACGGCCTCTCACTGTGTGCCGGCATGGGCTGGTCCTACTGTGTGCTGGACTGGGCTCATCTCTCACCCATGTGATATGCCGCTGTCTTCCCTGCCCTCTCCACCTACAGAGGAAGCGGGAGAGGCTGAGAGCCTCCAGGGGTTTGTGCAGGCCACAGTGAGGCAGAGGCAGACAGCGACCCCAGGGGCACCTGGGTCCAGCCTATGCTGAGGCCTTTAGTATACTTGAACTTAGTTTCTCTATTAAACTTTGTTTCTCTTTGCTCTTGTGTCTCCAAAACCTGAATGTGAGATGCTGGCATGGATAAGAGTAAGAATAGCAAAGAGCAGAGCTCACCTGGGTGCGAGGCCCTGGGTTCAACCCCAGTACTATAAGGAAGCAAAAGAAAAAAGGAACCAACCAAATAACTTTACGTAGCTAGGCACCAGTGGCTCACGCCTGTCATCCTAGCTACTCAGGAGGCTGAGATCTGAGGATCCTGGCTCAAAGCCAACCCAAGCCAAAAAAAAAAAAAGTCTGAGACTCTTACCTCGAATAAATTACCAAGAAAACCAGAAGTGGCACTGTGGCTCAAGTGGTAGAGCACTATCCTGGAGCAGAGGAGCTCAGGGCCAATCCCTAGGCTCTGAGTTCAAGCCTCAGAACTGGCCAAAAAAACCCGTTACATGGGTCGTATATTCCTATGTATTGTCTTGGTGTCCTTGGTGAGTCCGCCGGCTGAAATGGCTGTGCTGTGTCTTTGCCTCTTCCACCCCATAGATTAGGGGTCAGGTCTGTACATTGTGTGCGTTCCTAGCGACATCACTGCTGACAGTGCCAGGGTCCTCGAGGCACATTGACAGTTGCCAGTGTCGTAGCTCGGACACTGAGCACGCTGCAGGCACCAGTTGGAGAAGTGAGCTGCAGGAGGCCCCGGAGCCCTCCCAACCCCTGACAGCTGGCTGCCATCCACCTGCCCCTCCACAGGCTCAACTTCACTCTGAGACACCTGGACGTCACGTGCGAAGCCTACGACCACTTCCGCTCCTCCCTGCAGGCACTGGAGAAGCTAGCCGAGGGCAGACTGCGCTTTGCGGTGGAGCCAGTGGAGGCCTCCTTCCCGCAGCTGCTCATTTACGAGCGCATCCGGCAGCTGGTAAGGCCCTGCAGCATTCATTCCCCTGCTGAGTCCTCTCAGTGCCTCAGGCCCTTCCCTCCCAGGCTCCTCAAGACCCCTTCCCACCAGGCCCGGAAATGAGTAGCAGTGAGAGCTCGCACTCACTGGGTACCATATGAGCACCTTGTGTCCACTGTCCAGGTTCATCTTTACAGCAGCAGTCGAGATGGGCTGAGTCACCCAGCCAGGAAATGGCAGAGCTGAGATGTATTTCTGTATCCATGTCACTCCCTATTACAGCTCTTAAACCCAGCACTTAGAGAGAATTTGAAGTCAAAATTACCCTAAAATTACCCGGAGCCAAATTCGTAAAAATCCATGATAGAGAGCGAGCAAACCTCTTTTGTTCTCTCTGCCTCTTGGCTGTGGCCTCTTTGTGCCAGTGTCTGTGGAGATCCAGGCCTCATTCTAAGCAGGAATCGGGATGACAAGGGAGTGGCACAAGGCTGCATTTCCCTGTCCAGTGCAGGGGTGGCTGGCCCTCACCATCCCCCCAAGCAGCTTCCCTACCTGGGGTCCCCATCAATGTCCAAGTAGAAATTGAGGCCCCAGGGCACCACACAGCCTGGCGCAGGGGCACATGCTCTGTACCTGCCACCATTAAAACTGGCCTTGCAGGGCCACGGGGCTCTGCCACGGGACATGGCAGTTAAGGCCCCCACACTGTGGGGACAGTGACAGCTGGGGCCATCCCCAGTCCCCAGTGATTGTGTGACCTCGGACGCCTCTTGAGCTGATACCTCTGCTGTGATGAAATTCAGCCCAGGCCTCAGGAGGACGCTCCCGGCCCCCGGCGGCTGGCCTCATGCTGCCCTGCCTTGCCCTCTGTGCGCTCTCCTTGACCAAGGACCGGCCGGGGGTGGCCCTGCCCACGCACCCTCAGATCCTGTCCTTGTGCTTGCTGCAGGAGCTCTGGAAGATCGTCGCAGAGCCCGCACCGTGACCCATTCCCTCCATGAGGAATGACGGCATGCCCTCTATCTTTCTAATAAAAGCAAAAGCTCCTCCACACCAGCCATTTCAGAGACTGTTGTTTCAGAGTCGTGGTGGTAAGTGGACTTTAGGTGACCCAACCTGGGTTCCTAGCCCCCCCCCCAAAAGCAACCAGAGTACCATTGCTCTGGGCTGGTATATTTTAGGCCTAGCCCAGGCACCTTGAGAGCTGCTTGGTCAAAGCAAACCAGTGCTGTCCACCTCGTGCTCTTCCGGTCAGCCGTCCCAGCATGCTCTGCTGGGCACAGGGCCTCGGCAGCACCAGCAGTCCTTGTATTATAATCCAATTCCCACAATTCCTGCCTCGTTTCCCCTCAAGGCTGGGCGTGCTCCAACCGCTACCTCCACAAGAAGTGGGCTGGCCTGGCAAGTGGCCCTTGTCTCCTTTTTAATCAGATTTAGGGACGTTTAGAACGCACAAACAAGCCACCCTGCGGGGGCTGTTGCAGCTAACCCAGACCATGAAGTGACATTGGCTGTTGTCTCCCTTCCACCTGGGCTCATGTCCCCTCCCACGGCCTCCCTTGCCATCCTGTGTCTTGTGTACATTCAGTCCGTCTCTCATCTCCCCACTCTCTGTTCACTGTATCACACTCCCTCCTCCCTTCTCTCTGTCTCTCCAGTTTCAACCAGTTTTCCTGCAGCCCTGTCCTTCCCCGCTATGCACTTGCTGTTACTCGCTGTCCTTGTAGCCCTGCTGCCCACAGGGCATCTGTCCTCACTCTCTTGGCTCTCCTCCCCCCCCCCTTCAGGCGCACCCAGTGGCTCATGCCTCCGTCTGGAGCCTGGCACTAGGGAGTCAAAGCTCACCTTGTCTCCTCACAAACCTGGTGGTGGGCAGCAGGGCTGCACCCTTTGCCCAGCTGAGACGACAGAGGCTGCCAGAGGAGCAGTGCCCCCGCGAGGCCAGGGCCCCACCATGCCTGCTCCCCCCACCACGTCCCCGCCTTATCACCTGGCACAGAACAGGAACATTACGTCTCCGGGGGGGATTATTAATACAGATTATTAAGTGGAGCCTTGTTTCATAACCATGAATGACTTTGCCTCAGGGGACACTCTGCACTGTGTGGAGACCTGGGTTTGGTTATCATAAGCCTGGAGCGTGGGCTACGGGTATCCACTCGGGGAGGCCCCAGATGCTGTGCACCATCCCAGAAGGCACAGGACAGCAGCCACACAGAGCGAAGTGCCAAGGTAGAGAGACCCCCATCTGGAGGAAGAGGACAGCCACTGCAGAGGGAGGGAGGGAGGAGGGAGGGGAGGACTAGACATTGCAGGGGGGAGGGAGGACCAGACACTGCAGGGGGAGATGGAGAGGAGAACCAGACACTGCAGGGGGAGATGGAGAGGAGGACCAGACACTGCAGGGGATGATGGAGGGGAGGCCCAGACACTGCAGAGGGACAAAGGGAGGGGAGGACCAGACACTGCAGAGGGAGATGGAGGGGAGGACCAGACACTGCAGAGGGAGATGGAGGAGCCCAGATGAATCTGCAGAACAGGAAATAATCTCACTATCATGCCATCACCCCCAAATCCTGTAAAGATCCTAAAGGCAAGGGCACCCCTTTTTTATATAGGAGGAATCTGAAGTTCAGAAAGGTTAGGCAAGGGCAGAGTCAGACTTCGAGCCTGTCCATCTTCCCCCCCCCCCACATACCCCACTGTGACCCCCCCCCGGGGCCAGAAGCTGCATGAGACGCCTCAGTGGGCACTCAGTAGAAATGCAGCACAGGACCCCACCCTGGACTGGAGTTTTTTTTCTCTATTTTTTCCCCACTTTGAGCAAGAAACAGTGCCTCAGAGTGGAGCCCAGGCCTGGCCTGGAACATAATTCTCCCTCCTCTGCCCCCAAGTGTGGCATTCCAGGTGTACCCTACCATGTCCAGTAGAATTTCAGTAAGTCCCCAGGTGATTGCTATGCACAGTCCTTCCAGAAGAGCTCAGCCTTTAACCTATTCTTGCTCCTCATTCCGGCCCCCAAACCATCAAATAGACCCGTCTTCACTGAGCTGTACTGTGCTGTCAGTCACACCAGGCTATTACAGTGAGTCTTCTAATGTGCTGGAGAGCCCCCTGCTGGCGGGACTCCAGCGCCAACCTTGACACTTCCCAGCAGTCAATGGATGTAATTGGCACCAAGCGTCGAGGTGTCACCACTTCCACCAGGTACAGTCAGGGTGACGTGTGTGTGCCTAAGCCACTGGCCGTGAAAGCTCCCTCTAAGTGGAGCCACTGTAACTCAGCTTCATTAGACTCACTTCATGTCACCAAGTGTTCCCACCTCCTTCCCATGGGCCTCTGCAGGTGACATTTCAGAAGCATCAGACCATCGAGGTGTGTGCTCAGTAATTAACCCAAACAGATGCACTCCATTTTTTTCTGATACATTTTGACATTTTCAGAGAAATAAGTAGATGGCCCCAAGCTGCAGCCCAGAGGGCTTCTCCGGTGACTCCTGGAGGGCAGGGGGGGGAGAGGGAGGGGGGCACGGGAGGGGGGACCGGCAGCTCTTGACAGCTACATTGCCGATGCTGGTCCCAGTGCCGCAGTTGAACAAAGCACAGGGCGCTGGATGCTGCTTGTGGAGCTTCAGTGAGTCACTCAAGTTTAAAAGCAGGAACTCATTCGGTGCCGGTGGCCCACACTTGTGACCCTAGCTACTCAGGAGGCTGGGATCTGACGGTCACAGTTTGAAGCCAGCCTGGGCAGAAAAGTCTCCCTGAGGCTCTTATCTCCAATAAACTCAAAAAAAGCCCAAAGTGACCATGTGGCCCAAGTGGTAGAGTGTAAGTCTTGAGCACAAAGAGGCTCAGGGACAATGCCCAGGCCCAGGGCCAGAGTTCAAGCCCAGGATGGAAAAAAAAAAAAAAAAAAAAAAAAGGTTCCTAAGATGATAGAGCTACCACGCAACAAAAACAGCCTAGGAATCTAGATCTAATAGTCTTGTGTGGTCCTTTTTTTTTTTTCCTTTGCACAATGCCACAAAACATTGTGCTCCCCTTTCATCTGTGAGAGGACCTGTGTGACACCCAAGCCCCTTCACAAGGCCCACAAACCTTTCCAAGGTCGCCATGCCCTTCTGCCTCCTGTTCTCACAAGGCCATGGTGCCTTGATGGACCTCCACGTTGTAACCACCTTCTCTTTCCACTCTTCCTTCCACCAAGCTTTCACAATGTGCACGTGCGCGTGCACGCGCACACACACACACACACACACACACACACACCTCCAGGTGCTGTATCTCTTTGTAAAGGAAGCTTAGTGATCAAGAGAGGCCCCAGGGCAGGTGGGTCATATGATGATACCAGGCCTGGCCCTTGTGACAGCCATTCTGCAGACACTGGCCAGGCGCTTTCCCTCTGCTGGTGTTCAGCAGGAGCTGAGGGGAGCCCGGAGCTCCGGGGGCTCATTGCTCCACCTGGCCGGTGGTGGAGGCAGGTTTAGGGCTTGTTCTTGACCTCTGCCTCCCAATAAGCACAAAGGTCATTTTCTCCTCCTCCAGCTTCCAAGGTGGAAGGGGAATAGGGCATCCTTAGTCCCCACAGGCTCCTGGGGAGAGCTCTCACCACCAGGGGTCACCCCTGCCTCATGAGTCCCCCGCACGTTGTGCTGGCATGGAATCCGGAGGGCTGTTCACTGCCCCTGGGGCCGTGGCACACACTCCAGAGTGGGGGTCCCCAGCGGCTCTGAGGGGACTCATCCTGCTGTAGATGGAACAGTGCCCAACACCAGTTCTGGGAGTCGTCAGCTCCAGGCTAATCGCAGGTCACCATTCAGACCCCATCTGATGCGCTTGGTCTCACTCACCTGCACAAGACTCTACCTGTCACATGGGTAAACTAAGGCTCAGAGGCTCACATGGGCGACTGTCTTTCTGGGATACATTGAAGGATTCAACCCACCAGGGTGAAGAGGCGGTGTGGCTTTCTTCCTTTCTTAGGATTTGGGAAACTACAAACATGGGAGCCATGAGGCAGGGGGTTGGGGACAGGGGATTCTTTGGGGCAGGAATATCTGACACAAAGAGGAGCCCTGATGGGCTCCCCAAGGGGGTGGGTGGGTTCCCAGCTTCTGAGCACCAGGAAAAGAACTGAGGCACATGGCTTGGATGCTGGGGCCAAGGACAAAAGAGACTGAGCTCTTTCTACACACACACACACACACACACACACACACACACACACACACACACACCTACCCCTCCTCCGGGGTCTCTGGGAGGACAGTGGTTAAAACATGGCACCTGCTATCTGAACTCAAACCAGCCCCAACACTCGCTCACTCTGAGCCTCAGCACCTTGGCCTGGGACCTAGCACATCACTGCACTGAGTTACCTTAATAATAAGGATGAAAGGGGTGGCATTGATCAGGGTGCATTGTCTTCATCAATTGACAGATTGAACTGAAACCCCTTTGTACAACTGCTTAAAGATAGGGTTTTTTTTTCTCTTTTTTTAATACATGATGAGTGCCTAGCCATGTAAGCTGGTGCAGAGGACAGGCTCGAGAAATGGAAGCCACCGTAATTGTCATTACTGCTATTATCACCCATCATTGCTTTTCTACTAACTGCCTGTCTCGGGGGACAGGGAAGGGGGAGATATTCCCCAAGTAGGTGCCTTGCTCCCCAGCTAATGACAGTAAAACAGTCTCACTTGTCTAAGCACTTCCCCTGAGTCTTAGCTGACTGACAGGGTGGGTTATTTTGGGGAATAAAAAAAAAATCAGCCAAGCTCTTAAGTGCACTACCCCTGAGTGGTTTCTATGACAACACACACCTGGGTATTTGGAGGGGGGGCAGCTCCATGAGGAAGAGTTCAGAATTAAAATGGAGAGACAGGAGTCCTCCCACTCCTGTGCTTCTGATGGTGTGTTTGCACACCCACCCATTCCAGCTGTGGGCAAGATAGGTCATCTCTTTTAAACTTCACCACACTTGGGGTGATTCTTACCACCCATCCTGCAGAGAAAGAAATGGAGGCTCGCCAAAGTTTAAGCTCACCCAAAGTCAGTCTCCTAATTGTGCACAGGGTGGATGAAGATAGGTCTTGTCAAGGACACAAGATTGGTTGTGTGGACACACTGGGCTGAGTTACTGTAGGTTGGAGAGTCCTGCCATGATTGTAAGATGTCAGAAGCCCCTCCCACTAGGGCACACAAGCCCCTCCCCAAACCCCATAGTAAGGACTGCCAACATCACGTCCACACACACCACTGGGCTAGGTGACACTCTGTGGCCATAAAGTTCCTTTGGGGCATCTGTCATGGGACTTTGATGTCGCCAAGGACCCTCATCGGGGCATTCCCAAGTCTGAGTTAGGAGCTCAGGAAATCAGCATAAAGTTCAACCATGTTGGTTAGGTATAATCCTGGCTACTGGGAAGGCTGAAGTCTGGAGGATGGAGGGTCAAGGCCAGCCTAAGCATACATGTGAGACCCTTTCTCAGCCAACAGCTGGGTGAAGTGGCACACACCTCTCATCCCGGCTATGACCGCAAGTGTGAATAGGCAGATAAAGGTCCAAGTGTGAGCTCAGGTAAAAAGCGAGACCCTCTCTCAAAATAACCAGAAGGACTGAAGCTGTAGCTGAGCAATAGAGCGCCTGTGTAGCAAACTCACGATCTTGAGGTCTTGAGTTCAAATCCCAGTAATGGGGTGGGGGTAGGGGTGGGGAGCTCCATTTTTTTTACGGGCTTGCCTGATTTCACAGCACCAGTTCACTTTAAAATCAAGGAGTCTGAGGGCCCCTGAGAAGGATAAACCACCCCCCAGAGGTTTCTGTGCAATAGCAATACCGGATGTGCATCTGTTGCCTCTAGGAAACCCCATCCCATAGCAGATCCACACAGCACAGCCCACTCAGCCCCTGCTAACATAGGCCAAGTCCCAGCCTGGAGTCACAGGCACCCCCAGCTCAGAACCCAAGACCGCAGATGCAAGAGCCCAGGCACTTTCGGGGAGACATAGGAAGATGGCACGGAGAAGAGCGCCATCTCCTTTTTCTGGTTACAGAGGAGGGTGGAAGGTGCTTCAGTGTGGATGGGTGTCCTGAGCCCCAGCCTGATAAGAGACAAGGCTCACATGGAACACACGTTGAAATTTTCCCACCCCACGTGCAAACCAACAACTGCACTTAACCCTCTTGGCCAGCAGGGGGCCAGGCAACGTCAGCCACCATCCCTGCTTAGAAAGTGGAGAAGACTCAGAGCCACACAGCTGGGAAGCCAGGTCAGGGCTGAGCCTGGCAAATTGGTGCAGGAGCTGGATGCCTGCAGGCGCCAGAGTCAGCCCTAGACCTTCAGCAAAGCTCTTCCTGCTGCCGCCTCTGAATTGACCAGAAGAGTAGGCATTTGTAGTGCTCCGTATCTGGAGCCCATAAGGCATCCAAGATTCGTTTTTGCAAAGACATTTCCTGTGTGAAAGGCATTAGAGACGTCAAGTAAGTCTCTTCCAGGAACCTGGAATCCTTGTGCATGCACAGCTCATGCTGAGCCTTGCTGTGCGCCTCTTGTTCTGCCAAATACCAGGCAGGGGAAGATGGAGTGGATCTGGGGTGTGCCTAGAAGGCGCTACCTGGCCAAGCAGAGACACCCCTGGAATAAGTGGTTTAATAGCCAGCTGCCCACATATCGCAGGTATTCAGAGTTCTGTGAAGGACTGATGAGTAAGTGAGTGAAGGAATGGATGCATAGGTGAGGACGGTGTGTGCTGAGAAACCAATGATTGAATTAATGATGCCGATACGCACTAAGAACGAAGTGAGAGCAGACTCTGAAGGTCGAGTAGAGCATCATCTAAAAACCTTGGCAGTGGTTGAGGGTGATAGCAATGATGGAGATGAAGACGATGGTAATAATGATGAAGATGATAACGATGGTTGTGGTGGTGGTGGTGGTAGTTAATGAAGAAGATAATCATGAAAAATCCAAGTTGTAAGGCTGCAATTAGGAAGTGCAAGATTCGCTGGGTGCTTACCGCATACCAATACTCCTCTATCTGCAATCAGTCTGTAACATTTCTCCAAGTGATCACTCCCCAAAAGCCCTATCATTGCAGGCATCCTGAACAATGTTCTCGTTTTACAGCGGAGGAACTGAGGCTCAGAGAACTTGGGCAGCTGGTGTGAAACCACACCACTGAATAATCACCACAAAGTCCTCTCAGAGTCCTCACTGCCTCTCATTTTACCTTCTGTCTGAAGAGAGGAAGGGGGGAGGGCGTGGAGGAGGAGAAAGGACCTTTGTATTTGCCCGTTTTAAGAATGGTATTCCGTTTCCCTTTTAAGTTTTCATGGCTGTGGAATTTCAGCAGGAAAGTGCTGGACAGCTCCCTGGGACCAAGGGGCGCCAAGTCTGTTTTTCAAGCACTGAGATTGTTAAATATTACTATGGCACCTGTTGAATCCCAAACACTGTCAGAAAAAGATCCTCAAAGATCTCAAGAGGAGCACACAGCTATTCTGTCCAACAACAAAGCTTTTTTTTTTTTGTACTGGGGATGGAACTTAGGTCCTTGTACATGCTAGCAAACACTCTACCACTGAGCTACATCAGCAGTGATGGTGAGAAAAAGAACCACACTCCTGACCTTGAGATGCCCTAGGCATGTAACAGATGCTCGCAGATTCCCAGTGGCATGGTGCTGCCATAACTACATCTTAAATTAGAAATCTCCTTAGTCAAAACGAATAACTCCATGGACCATCACAGTTCAGTTTCACTTGCCGTAAACATGCTCAGAACACCCCGATCCACCTGACTGGGCAAAATCATCTGACAGCCTCTCTGATAACACGTGTCGACCATCTCCCATCATTTGGTAAGTACTACACAGAAGATGAAGAGCAGAATAGCCACATGGAGCTCAGCGTCAACCGGCACAGCTGGGAGCTTGCTGCATCTGCCCTGAACTGAAATGAATGGCTGTGTAACGGACTGGCTCCAGCGATAGGCCATCGGTTTCTGACAGGGAGCTGTGGCTCGCTGCTGCCACCCAGACCCACCAGACTGTAACACTGTGAGAGCCTGACAAACATCGCAGTTCCACACAATTTCCACTCAATGCTTGGACCTCATTGGGAGGTGAAATGATGCAGGAAGAACCAGTGTAAGTCAGGGACTGTCTGTGTTGGCAGGAATTTGCGGTGATGACCTTCTGCCATGGTAGAAAACAAAGCTCATCATCTTCGTGGCTCTGTGTGCATACTGTCAAAGGCAGCGTGGCAAATCTTGGCACTGCTGGCATCTTGGGTAGGACAGTGGTTAGTTGTCAGAGGCTGTGCTGTGTTTGTGCCTCTAAGAGCCCCTGAAGGGGGTGGGTTGACTGCGGGGGGGTGGGAGGGCTGGCACAGCTGCTCTGTCATTTGCACATGCCCTGAATTGGGGCAGCCAGGGTAACTTCATGGATGTATCTCTTTCAAGCTAGCAGCTCTGAAGGTCCCAATCATCATGCCAACAGAATTAAACGCCTCCTAGGAGCTGGGAAGGTGGCTTAGCGGTAGAGTGCTTGCCTAGCATGCATGAAGTCCTGGGTTCGATCCCTCAGTACCACATACACAGAAAAAGCCGGAAGTAGAGCTGTGGCTCAAGTGGTAGAGTGCTAGCCTTGAGCAATAACAAAGCTCAGGGACAGTGCCCAGGCCCTGAATTCAAATCGAGGACTAGCAGAAAAGAAAATTAAAGCCTGGTGCTGGTGGCTCACACCTGATAGCCTTCCTACATAGGAGGCTGAGCTCTGAGTATCACGGTTCAAAGCTAGCTCAAGGAAGGAAAGTCTGTGAGACTCTTCTCCTCAATTAATGACCAAAAAGCCAAAAGTAGAGCTGTGCCTCAAGTGGTAGAATGCCAGCCTTGAGCAAAAATAAGCCAACAGAGTGCACCCAGGCCCTGAGGTCAAGCCTAGTACCAGTACAAAAACAGTGATACGAACATTCACGTTCAAGTTTTTTTTTTTCTTGAACGCTTAAGAATTGTTTGAGATGGGAGGCTGGGAGTGGATGCCTGGGTGGTATTGGAACTTTAGGCACCATTAACTGAGGAACTGTCGTACTCTCTTTCTCAGGGGTGCCACTGTTTCATGACCTCTTCACAACCCCAGAAGTGTATGAGCATTCCACTATCTCCACATTTGTTATCTTCACTTTTTTCCCCATGACAGCCATCTTAGTAAGTACAAAATGGTATCTCATGTGGCCTTGATTTGCATTTATTCAATATTGTACAGCATCTCATGTCCTTATTGGCCATTTGTATCCCTATAGAGAAATGTCTATTCTATTCCTTTCTCTCTCTCTCTCTCTCTCTCTCTCTCTCTCTCTCTCTCTCTCTCTCTTTTGCCAGTCCTGGGGCTTGGACCCTGGGTCTAAGCACTGTCCCTGGCTTCTTTTTGCTCAAGGCTAGCACTCTGCCACTTGAGCCACAGCGCCACTTCTGGCCATTTTCTGTATATGTGGTGCTGGGGAATCGAACCCAGGCCTCATGTATATGAAGAAGGCACTCTTGCCACTAGGCCATATCCCCAGCCCTCTCTCTTCTTTTTTTTTTTTTTTTTTAAAGACAGGATCTTGCTATGTAACCCAGGTTAGCTTAGAACTTGCAATCCTTACCAGGTGCTGCTGGCTCACACCTGTAATCAAAGCTACTCAAGGAGGCTGAGATTTGAGGATCATGGTTCAAAACCAGCCTGGGCAGCCTGGGCATGAGACTTGTATGTCCAGTTAATCACTAGAAAATCAGAAGTGAAGCTGTGGCTCAAAGTGGTAGAGCTTTAGTCTTGAGCAAAAGAGCACAGGGATGGTACCCAGGCTCTGAGTTCAAACCCCACAGTCGATAACCAAAGAAAAAAGAAAGGACTTGCCATCCTCCTGCCTCAGCCTCCTGAGTGCTGGAAGGCCAAGCATGGTGACCAGTAAGGCCTGCTTGGTTTCCTCACTATTGAACATGAGCTGTTTTTTTGTTTTTGTTTTTGTTTTTGTTTTGGCCAGTCCTGGGCCTTGGACTCAGGGCCTGAGCACTGTCCCTGGCTTCTTCCCGCTCAAGGCTAGCACTCTGCCACTTGAGCCACAGTGCCGCTTCTGGCCGTTTTCTGTATATGTGGTGCTGGGGAATCGAACCTAGGGCCTCGTGTATCCGAGGCAGGCACTCTTGCCACTAGGCTATATCCCCAGCCCCTGAGCTGTTATTTTTATTGGCTGGGAATGTAGCTTAGTGGTAGAGTGCTTGCCTTGCATACATGAAGCCCTGGGTTCAATTCCTCAGAACCACAATCACAGAAAAAGCTGGAAGTGGTGCTGTGGCTCAAGTGGTAGAGTGCTAGCCTTGAGCAAAAAGAAACTCAGGAACTGTGCCCAGGCCCTGAGTTCAAGTCCCAGGACTGGCAGAAAAGAGAGAGAGAGAGAGAGAGAGAGAGAGAGAGAGAGAGAGAGAGAGAAACAGACAGACAGACAGACAGACAGACGAGTTATTTATATCTTCTATGTATTAGGCTCTTATCAGGTAGGATTTGCAAATATTTTCTTCCTTTCTGTGAATTATCTTTACTCTCTTTGTAGTACCCTTTGATATAAAATAATTTTTACATTTTTTTTTTTTTTGGCCGGTCCCGGGGCTTGGACTCAGGGCCTGAGCACTGTCCCTGGCTTCTTCTTGCTCAAGGCTAGCACTCTGCCACTTGAGCCACAGCGCTACTTCTGGCCATTTTCTGTATATGTGGTGCTGCGGAATCGAACCCAGGGCCTCATGTATACAAGGCAAGCACTCTTGCCACTAGGCCATATCCCCAGCCCAATTTTTACATTTTTTTGTGAATTCTAATTCCCCTTGTTTTCTCTTCTGTTGCTTGTGGGTTTTTTTTTCTTCACACAACCAAATGTCCTCAATAATACTCTTATGGTTTTGTTTGTTTTTATGTTGGTCCTGGGCTTCATGCATGCTAGGCAAGCACTCTATCACTAAGCCACATTCTCAGTGCTTTTTTTGTTTGTTTGTTTGTTTGTTTTGGGGGTTTAGGTTTTTTATGTGTGTGGGGATTTGTTTTGTTTTGTTTTTTGAGCCAGTGGTTTGGGAAGCCCAGGCTTAAGAACTAAGGTGTGCATTCTAATTTGGCTCAGTTTCCTCTTCTGCATAATGGGCTGCTGATCTCTAAGGGTCTTGAGCCTCACCTCCTGTGGCCTTCTTGCTGGGGTCTCCAGATGCCCTTCCAGCCAGAAGTGCTATTCTGGGAGGAGTTTTATGATTACAAGGCACAGGGCATGGGCGGATCATATCCCAGGCCTCCTTCCTCCTAGAAAACACTCCCAGCCTGCCTGGGAAGACACCTGCTCCCCCAGGAGCCCCATCAGGAAACCACAGGAATGCCGAAACTGCAGGCGAAGCTAATGTGCAAAGGGCTTCCTCCGCCCCGCCCCGCTGACAGTTTTCTTCACAAGTGTCACAATGAAGCTATTTGAGAATCAGCTTGCAAAGCACCTGGCTCTAAATAGCTTTCTCACCCTCCCCTTTAGCCAGAAACCAAGCAACCGCCTCACTCCCCTAAGAGGCCTAAGCCAGCACCCACCCACCTACCCACCAGGGGCCTGACCCACCGTGGACACCCAGAATACAGCCCAGTGAATGATGTGATTCCATTCCACTTTGATGGCTTTAGATCACAATGAAGGGTTTTTGTTGTTGTTGTTGTTGTTGTTGTTGTGGGGTATTTTTTTTTCCTGGAAGAGAACCATCCTAGCTACTCTTCTCTGTCACTATTGTGCCATAGGTGTTGCAAACATGAATTTATACGGCTGGGTTCTAATAAAACTTTGTTTATAGACACTGAAAGTTGAATTGCATATAATTTTCATAGCTCTTTTTGTTGTTGTTACTAGTTTGTTTTGGTGGTACTGTTGAGGATTGAACCCAGGGGGCCCACGCCTTCTAAGCAAGCACTTTACCAGTTGAGCCACACCCTTCTAACCCTGAGTTTTTGGTGTTTTTGTCCTGTTCCTCATACACCAGTTAAAATGGCAAATTCATTCTTAGTCCATGTGGTATACAAAGATGCAAGGCAGTCTGGGCAGCATGAGGCTTATGAGTGATAGTTTGCCAATCTTTTAGGTTGAACTTTGGCTCTTTTTTGTTTTTTGTTTTTTCTTTTTCTTTTTTGCCAGTCCTGGGCCTTGGACTCAGGGCCTGAGCACTGTCCCTGGCTTCTTCCCGCTCAAGGCTAGCACTCTGCCACTTGAGTCACAGCGCCACTTCTGGCCATTTTCTGTATATGTGGTGCTGGGGAATCGAACCCAGGGCTTCATGTATACGAGGCAAGCGCTCTTGCCACTAGGCTATATCCCCAGCCCTGTTTTTTGTTTTTTCATCTTAACTATTTTCTCCTTGTACAGGGATAATAGATATTCATCGCAGAATAATCAGAAGTAATCAACCTGCAGGGAAAGTAAAATTACACTCATAATTTCAAAATACGGAGAGAGAACTACTCCTGTTGAGGGGTATGTATTGTTCGGTCCAGCTTGCCAGCCGGTTGTAAGCAACTGTCTACTGTGATATATGCCACACCAAATTGATTATGACACTTAAGATTAACCAGGTGCCAGTGGCCCACACCTGTTATGCTAGTTACCTAAGAGGCTGAGATCTAAGGATCCCAGTTCAAAGGCAGCCCATCCAGGAGTCTGGGAGACTCTTTTTTTTTTTTTTTTTTTTTTTTTTTTGGCCAGTCCTGGGCCTTGGACTCCGGGCCTGAGCACTGTCCCTGGCTTCTTTCCGCTCAAGGCTAGCACTCCACCACTTGAGGCACAGCGCCGCTTCTGGCCGTTTTCTGTATATGTGGTGCTGGGGAATCGAACCTAGGGCCTCGTGTATCCGAGGCAGGCACTCTTGCCACTAGGCTATATCCCCAGCCCCTGGGAGACTCTTAACCACACAATGAACCACACAAAAAACTGAAAGTGGAGTTGTGGTTCAAGTGGTAGAGCATTAGTCTTGAGCAAAAAGAATTTTTAAAAAGCAGCTCAGAAACAGAGCCCAGAACTTGAGTTCAAGCCCCAGAACAGACACAAAAAATAATTAATAAATAAAAAGGTAGCCTACTATTCAAGTTATTATTATGAGTTGTTATTATTGCTGTTGACAGAATCATACTGTATTGTCCAGGCTGACCTTGAGCCCTCCACCTCCAACCTCAGCTGGCCGTGCTGAGATTTCAAGTCTGCACCTCCGCACCCCACCCTCCATCTCTTCACAAAGCATTTTCTCACATGTTCACTGATCACATGCTTTCTTTGGGCAGGTCTTGAGCAGAAAAAAAAAAGATTACCTACTTGGTTTAGGTTTTAAGGAAAAATTGCTAGATTTATAGCACAGGTCTCAAAAAGTTCTCCAAGCAATGTGGCAGGCTTCACATACCAGAATGACGAGCAATGCCCTCTCCATTTCTGCAGGACTAAAGACTGATTTTAAGTTGTCTCTTTCTTTTTCTTCTTTTCTTTGAGTCTGATTTCACTGTAGCCTCACTATTAGCCCAGGTTGTCCTCAAACTCAAAATCCTCTAGCCTCAGTTCCTAAACCCTGGGATTATAGGTGTACACTACTACAATTGTTGTTTCTTGAGGTTCCTACAGTCAAGAGGCACACTGGGAAGCAGTTATTTGGAGGTTTTAATTTTTTTAATCTAATTGCTTACTTTATGTTTATCTTAAATCGCTTTATTTCTAAAACTACAATCCTCTTTATCTAATCAGAGATTTGTCATCTGGGATTCCTAGGTAGCTGGAAGGAGTGGCCTCACGGTTCCTCCAGAGTCCAAAGGAAGGAAATAGCTACCGGGGTTAAAGCTGACTGGGGAAAACCAAGCTTTTGGGGTTTTGTTTGTTTTGTTTTTGCCCTGGAATGGAATTCAGTTCCTTGTCATCCCCAACCCACTAATCACCAAACTGTATTCTTTCCTGGCCTCTGCTGTCACCTTCTTCATCTCCTTTTTTTATTTATTTATTTTTGGCCAGTCCTGGGGCTTGGACTCAGGGCCTGAGCACTGTCCCTTGCTTCTTTTTGCTCAAGGCTAGCACTCTGCCACTTGAGCCACAGCGCCACTTCTGGCCATTTTCTGTATATGTGGTGCTGGGGAATTGAACCCAGGGCCTCATGAGTATGAGGCAAGCACTCTTGCCACTAGGCCATATCCTCAGCCTTTTTATTTATTTTTTTAGTCTGGGTACTTGGGCTTGAACTCACCTTGGCCCTCTTGTTTAACTTTTTCAAACTCAATACTGGTTCTGTGCCACTTGGGCCACACCTCTACCCCTAGGTTTTTGTTTTGCTTTTTTTTTTTTTGCCAGTCCTGGGCCTTGGACTCAGGGCCTGAGCACTGTCCCTGGCTTCTTCCCGCTCAAGGCTAGCACTCTGCCACTTGAGCCACAGTGCTGCTTCAGGCCATTTTCTGTATATGTGGTGCTGGGGAATCGAACATAGGGCCTCGTGTATCCGAGGCAGGCACTCTTGCCACTAGGCTATATCCCCAGCCCTTTGTTTTGCTTTGTTTTTGCTGGCTAATTGGCAATAAGAGCCTCACAGACAAGGCTGGCTTTGAACTGTGATCTTCAGACTTGAGCTCCTTTTTTTCCTTTTTTGTCAATTGTGAACTCTGGACCCTCAACACTGTCCCTGAGCTCTTCACCTCAAGGCTAGTGGTCTATCACTTGGACCACACCGCTACTTAGGTTTTCTGGTGGTTAACTGGAGATTAACCTCTGGGACTTTCCTGCTCGGGCTGGTTTTGAACTGGGCTCCTCAGATCTCAGCTTCTTGAGTAGGTAGGATCACGGGTGTGAGCCACCGACCCAGACTCACTTTGTGATGTGCTGTTCTGACGCTTCTTTAGATTTGTCACCCTCTTTTCCACGCACCTGTAGAGAACTCTGGGACTGTCGGCGGTCTACATTTTTGGACTGGCTAGTTTTCGTGCAGCATTTCCAACGTACCCCTCGTGGCACCTCGGGGCTTGCTTATGCCAAGACAGGAGGTACAAGGCACCACGGAGGAGACGAGGAGGGGCGGGCAAGCGGCCTGCAATAGGTCTGCAATAGGTCATGCGTGTGAAAGAAACCACGGCCTGACTCCCTAATCCGGTGCTCTGCGCAGGGCCCGGCCTTGCACAAGCAATTTGCAATCAGGCTGCGGTGGTGGTGGTGGTGGTGGTGGTGGCGGTGGGTGGCAGCTGTCCATGCGTGGCCCAGGGGAGCCCTGGGTACTGGCACTGGGGTGCAGGCCGATGCCCCTTTCCTCCTCTGTTTCTAGAGCCTGGGGTCCCCGAGACCTGATCCCAGGGTCTAATGCAAAGGTGCGGGTGGGGAGAGGGGGTGTAATGAAGATCCCGGTTCATACCGGGCTGGACAAGCCATCCTCTGCCTTTAGGGATGGGGCGGCCCCCTCCCCCACGTCTCCATCCAACTTCCTCGGGGCTCCCAGTCGCCCCCCTTCCCCTCCGGCCCTCGCAGCCCCTCCTCCGGGACCCCTCGGCGCATCCCGCGAGCGGAGGCCGGACTCTGCCCCCGCCCCGCCCTCCCCCTCCCCCCCGGGGGCGGTGGCCCGTAGCGGGCGCTTCCATTGGCTGAGGCGCGAGCGAGAGCCAGCGCCGGCGACGCTGATTGGACGGGATGGGTGGGCGGAGCCTGGGAGTCCGGCGAGTCGCTGGGTGAAGCCGAGCAGACGCCAGGCGCAGCCCGAGCGAGCGCACGCAGGGCGCGGACCCCGCGAATCCGGGCGAGACCCACGGATTGGAGCCTCCCCCCCGCACCCGACCCCCACGATCGGAGCCGGGGCCTGGAGGTAAGGTGAGGCGCCGGGATGCGTGCGTGCGTGCAGTCCAGAGGGGAGTCATCTCGGCTTCCTCCGCCCCCCCCCCCCCCCGCCGCCCCAGGAAGCAAAAACGAGGCATCGTCTCCCCCAAACTGGGTCCTTCCATCCGACCAGGACGCCCATCTCCTCCCACGAAAAGAAAGGGCCTCCCTCCCCTTCACCCTCGTCGTCCCTTCTAAGAGAGTCCTTTCTTCCGGCCACCACTCTGGAGATAGGATTCCCTCCCCAAATTGTCCCTGGGGGTAGAAAAAGCCTCCCCCCTCCAAAAGTGGGTACCCCCTCTCCCCCAGGTATTTAGAGCGCTTTTGTCTCTTTGGACTCTGGCGCTCCCTTCTCATCCCTAATAAAGGAAGTTCTAATCTCTGACATCTCTCCCCTTGGCTTCTGCAGAATGCGGGGTGGGGGGTCTCGGGGGGGGGGTGTCGTAGGATGCATAGACAAGTGTCCCTTTCCTCCCCCACCCATGGAAAATGGAGTCCTGGGAAGGGAGGCCCTACACACACCCGCATCACCAGAAACTGCCTTTCTGGAGATAGATGAATCCCCTTCCCCACCCATGAGAGGGGAGGGCTGCTTCCCACCCTCCCCACTAAAGGCATGTTTGGCTTTCCCCTCTCTTCTTTCTGTAAAGACATGGAAACGAGGGTTGTTCACACGAAGGGACAAGGCAACTGTCTGACGTTCATTCCTGCCCAAGTCTTCCACTCAGCTCTAATTATTTCACTCAAATCTCACCTCCTGGGTCCATCCTACCTGACCTCCCATCTGTCCTTACCTCCTGTAGCTCCTGCCTTGTCTGGTAATTCCACTGTACCCTCTCTGGACAGACAGGACCAGAAAAGGTTTGTAGTCACATCAGAAGGTTTAGTGCCAAAGCCTGTATAACTAAGATCCTAGGCCTAGAGACCCTTCCATAACCTTCAAACCTTTTTTTTGTTTTGTTTTGTAGGTTGTGGGGTTTGAAATGAGGCCCTGGGCGCTGTCCCTGAGCTCTTTTTGGCTTTTTTGGCTTAAGACCACTTTGAGCCACAGTGCCACTTCTTGTTTTTGGTGCTTCATTGGAGATAAGAGTCTTACAGACTTTCCTGCCTAGGCTGGCTTCAAATGGCAATCCTCAAATCTCAGCCTCCTGAGTAGCTAGAATTACAGGCGTTCACCACGGGTGCCTGGCTTAGCCTTCAAACTCTGAGCACATAGATGACCTCTGCCAGCCAGACCAGTGGGACCAGGAATTCTCACCCCCCCACCCCCACTTTCATCCACACATACAAAGGAATTTGTTCAGAATTATCCTCCTAGGGTACTTACCTAACCCCCCCCCCCCCCAGTTCTGGAGAAGAGGGTGTCAATGCAGAGAGAAGAGTTGCTGGCCCGTCTTCCAAAGGCCTCTGTTTGCTCCCTCGGTCTTCCCCCTCCCTCTGAACTCCTGTGCCCATTCCCTGGGCAATCAGTCGAGAGACAGATACTGCTGGGCCCATCCATTGGACTGGGAACATCCATTGGCTTTGCTGCTTTGATGAAACTGGATGAAAAGGCAGGATGCTCTGACCTGAGGGAGCTTGGGGACAGCTCTCCGGTGGGCCGAGAGAGAGAGAGAGAGAGAGAGAAGCCATGAAGGGAGTTTTGCTTCATAGTTTTTAGAGCTGGCACCACAGTGTGAAGTGTACAGCAGTGTGTTTCCTAGAAGCCAAAGGGGGAAAGGGAGGAAGACAAATAGTTCAGTCTACCACAGCCTTAAAACCTGAAAGGGCTTCTAGATGGAAGAACCTACAGTCTTCCTTTGTCAAGGAAAGAAACTGAGGCATAAAGAAGGGGAAGAGATTACTTCAAGGTCACCCAGCCAGTGAGTGACGAAGCTCCACCCCAGCTCCTGCAGGAAGCCATGGAAGTGCTTGTGACCACCCCCCCCACACACATACATACACACTAGCTCCAGTCCGCACATTGATCATGGAGACTGCAAGGTGCCACGTCAGAGGAAGCACTGACTCTGGATGCCATGTAGCTCTGGAGGGACAGAGCTGGGAGTCAGTACCTCCCCCCTCCCTGCCCTGCAGACCCCTGGTGAGCCCCATTCCTGGCTGAACCTGGGTGATTGTCCAAAATCCACACTGACCCAGGATGGGACCGCAGATGCTGTCTGTTGCAATTAGCTGGAGTGGGACACACTGCAGGTGTCTCCATGGCTCACCTGGCTGGTTCCAGAAAGTTGGAAAGGGCTCTAAGAGAAGTCATGTCCCCCTTCCCTCCACCCCTGCACCGCGCTCTCTCAGCCACTTTGTTCCAGCTCCCTGCAGTAACCGTCAGCCTTGCTCAGAGTCCTGCAACCCTTCCCCAGGCACTGAGTTCAAGAGAGAGCTGAAACTCTGCTGGCTGCCAATCTCTAGAAGGATCCCCAGCGAGGAGAACAGGGACCAGATCTCTATAAATGGGGGAATCTGAGAAAGCAGCTCTTCCCACTTCAACCCCTGCCAAGCTCCCAGATAGAGATTACTGTAGTGTTTTATCCTAGAGCTGAAAACAAAGCTCAAGTTCACATATGAACATATTGGTCTCTCTGCCACTTTGTTTGTGATCTTAGGGAATTTTTTTTAATGGTCATAGGAATTAAATCCAGGAATTAAAGAGTTTTCTATGCTCTATCATTTATTATATACAACTAGCCCTTTTATTTATTTATTTTGGTGCCTGTCAAGGGGCTTGAACTCAGGACCTGGGCGCTGTCCTTCAGCTTTTCTGTTCAAGGCTAGCATTCTACCACTTGGGCCACACTTCTACTTTCCCCTTTTGTTTTGTTTTTGAGATAGGGTCTCAGTAATTTTGTGTGTGTGGACCTTGAACAGCAAATCCCTCTTCCATCTCCAAAATAACAGGCTTACAGGTGTGTGGCACTACTGCCAGCCTGGGGAATTCTCAACTTCTTTGTGACTTACCACATAGCTAATGAGTGAAAGCAATGATCACATTTTCAGTTGTAAAAAATCATAAAATCCCTAAAGCTGGTGGGGATAGTATCGCTGTGCTGTGGGGTAGAATCTGGAATCTGTGGTGATGACAGTCCGCCAGAGCGAAGGCAGTTGAACAAACTCAGGCACCTGAAAACCAGGTGAGCCTTCCCAGACAGACAGCAATGTTCAGAGTGAGCCACACACTCCAAAGTCAGGTGGAGAGCCATCCATCCATTGATTGAACTGCCTCTGGAGCCCTTTGAACCTCAGATCCTTAGCTTTTTTTTTTGGCTAGTCCTGGGGCTTGGACTCAGGGCCTGAGCACTGTCCCTGGCTTCTTTTGCTCAAGGCTAGCACTCTACCTCTTGAACCACAACGCCACTTCTGGCTTTTTCTATATATGTGGTACTGAGGAATTGAACCCAAGTCTTCATGTATGCGAGGCAAGCACTCTACCACTAGGCCATATTCCCAGCCCCTCAGATCCTTAGCTATTTATATGCAGTCTTCAGAGAGTGGGCCTTAGATAGGAGATGGGTCTAAACCAAGTTTCTCTTTACCCCCCCCCCCACCTGTTATCATTCCCCCCCCTCCCCACCTTTGGTTGGTTGTGGAGCTTGAACTCAGGCCTGGATGCTGTCCTCTTTGTGCTTAAGGCTAGTGCTCTACTACTTGAGTCACAGCTCCCCTTCTGGTTTGAGTGGTTATTGAAGATAAAAGTCTCACAGGGACTTTTCTCCCAGGCTGGCTTCGAACTGCAATCCTCAGATCTCAGTCTCCTGAGTAGCCAGGATTACAGGTTTGAGCCACCGGCACCCATCCTTCTTTCTTTTCATCCTTCATCCTTCTTTCTCTCCACACAATAAATGCTCCATACTGATAAACAATATATCCAGATGACAAAATATTCCCTGGACAAGAACAAAAATCCTCCCCTCTCCCCTTCCACAATGAGAACTACTGGTCTAATATCTAGCCTGGGAACATGATTAGCAATGCTGGGTATAAGACCACTCCCTTCCCTTCCACCAGCTCCTTGCGCCAGTTTCAGGAGGGCTACTCAGCCTTGTCCAAGAACATCACCCATTACTCCACTGGGAATCAAGGAAATGCTTGGGCTGGAAGCTGTCTTTAGAATCTACCTTTTTCAGCAGGCACTAGTGATCACACTTGTAATCCTAGCTACTTAGGAGGCTGAGACCTGAAGATTGCAATCTGAAGCTAGACTGAGTAGAAAAGTCTGTGAGACTACCAAAAAGCCAGAAGTGGAGCTGGGGCTCAAGTGGTAGAGCACCAGGCTGAAGTGAAAAAGTTAAAGGATAGCACCAGATCCTGAGGTCAAGTCTCAGTTTCAGCATAAAATAAAAATGTCTTGGAACTAGTGATGCAGCCTTGTGGAGCCTAGTGGAGGTGCAGCCTTGTGTGTTTGTGTGTGGATGGTCCCTGAGCTGTAAACTTGAAGATGGCTCAAATGCTTGGTACTGTGTGATGCTTATGTTCCCGCTATACAAAATACAGTCATACATTCAATCAGTGCTCCTTGAGGACCTATTTGCGCCAGTGCTGTGCCTTGCATTTGGGACACAAGAGCAGGTTAGGCAAGCAGGTCCCCTGCAAAGAAATAGAGAAAGGGAGAAACTCAACCACAGTGCTGGATGCGGGGATGGCGGAGGAGGGGGGTGGGGTGGGGTGAGTGTGGGAATGAAGTTCAGAGGTTTCCCAGGGAGGGTCAAGGAGAGCCTCCTATAAAAGATGAACTCCGAGGGAGCTTTTAAAGGACAGTGTGTCCTTGGGAAGTCCATCTTATCGAGCGAGTGTGTAACTAGAGGCCATATCCCACCATTGCATCCCTGAGAGAGTTTGCTGGGAAGAGTCCAGAGAAAAAGCAAGAACAACTAGACAGTGTGGGGCGAGGAGCAGAGGCTGTGTGCTCCCCTCCCAGCCCTTCCCCGGCTGCCTGCTGGAAACTCCTGGCAGGCATGGTGGAGCAAGGGGCACAGTGCAGAACTGGGCTATCGATCCGGCCTGCTGGGCTTTCCCACAGGCCTCAGACACACACACCTGTCACTTATGAGACTTTTGATCTCTGCCTCCTGGCAGGGGAACAGGCAAGCAGTGGAGGAGAGGTAGTAGGGAGAGGCCAGGGCTCATGTTAAGTACAGACAAGGTTCCAGGGGTCAGAACCCAGAGTTCCATTCACTCCACAGGAACCCAACCAGGTACATTCTCTGCAGTTGTTCCAGGTCCTACTCCTATCATTGATCATTTGATTTCCCTCCATTCCCCACTTCCTTCTCTCCATTCCCCCTTTCCTCTCCCCCCCGCCACCTGTGCTTGCTTGTTTTTTTTTTGTGCTGGTACTAAGGCTTGAACTCAGGGCCTAGGTGCCATTCCTTAGCTTAAATGCTAGGTTATCTCCACGCCATTCTGGATCATAGCTAAGTCCTGCTAGCTTTACTGATGAGCTAATATCAGCTTCATCTCTTTACAATGTCTACAGCATCATTAAAGTACCATTAGCTCATCTATATCTTTGTGCTTTATCTCATGGAATATCTGAGCTGACCTTGTGTTGATGATGGTGGGGAAGCCAGATTAGAGAGGCCATGACTGGCTCAAGGTCACACAGTGGCCAAGAAACAGAGGCTCAAGGTCACACAATGGCCAAGAAACAGGCAATATTACTATCCATTCCCTAAGAGGATGTGAGACCCAGAGGGTTTGAAATACCACAGCACGGATACATGGAAGTATGGAGTGTAAATCTGAAGCTACAAGCTTTGTTCTCCGAGTGGAGAAATAGGAAATGACTTCAAGGTGTCAGGAAAAATAAGTACTTACTGAGCGCAAGATGCCAAACATGGCCATCTTGAATGTGGTGTGGAACAAAGAAAACGAGACCTTTTGCTCCGGCTTATCAGTGGGAGGCCAATGTAGCCATCTGGTGTTCATTTGTTGAGCTTGTTCTAGGGCTGGGAGGCGTGGCCTAAATGGTAGAGTACCTACCTGGGAAGTTCCAGGCTGTGAGTTTGATCCCCTGTATTCCTGCTCCCCAAAAGAGAATATGTTCATTGTTGAATGGTTTCCATGTGTTGCATACAGAGTTGTGTGTGTGTGTGTGTAGGTGGGGAAGGAGAGAGAGGGAATTGGGGCTTGGGTTTGAGCTTGGGTATGTTGGGAGACATCATCCCAGCTACTGCCGGACAGCACCTTTGGTCCAGCTATAAAACACAGGCTATGCACAAAGTGGAAAGAGATCACCTGTCCTTATCTCTTAGGATGCTACAAAAGAGATTTCAGGGGATGGCAGGGAATGTGGCTTAGTGGTAAAGAGCTTGCCTAGCATTCATAAATCCCTGGGTTCAATTTCCTCAGTACCACATACACAGAAAAGCCAGAGTGGCTCTGTGGCTAGTCTTGAGTGCTAGTCTAAAGTGCGAGTCTTGAGCAAAAGAAGCTCAACGACAATGCCAGGGCCCTGAATTCAAGTTCTAGGACTGGCAAATAATAATAATAATTCAGGGGAGAAAATCAGAAAAAAGAAACAAAAAAAAAGATATTTTTGGACAGAGAACATCAAGAACAGTCTGAAAGATTTATAGAAACTGGTATAAGAAAACCTTCAGGGGGGAATAAAGAGATAAATCAGGACTCTCATGTAAATAGAAAATGAGCACATGGTGAGTTTATTAAGCAGATGTTACAACTAGTTCACAGGAAAAGTCAAGGGAAGCGGGAATGTGTGCAGAGTCAGGAAATGCTGGCATGAATGGCAAACGGATACAAAATGCCCCAGTGAGGCAGAATTTGCAGGTGTATCAGTTTCCTACAAGTTACAAAGGAGTTGGAAATAAATAAATAAAGCTGAAATGTAAGGAACAGGGATAGAATCAGATAACCCCAAACTATGATGTAGGTAGCTAAGACATGATATTCTATTAACATAGGAAAAATAGTAAAAATCTGGGCACTGGTAATCTTAGCTACTCAGGAGGCTGAGATTAGAAGATTGTAATTTGAAGACAGCCAAGGCATCTCCAATTAACCACCAAAAAGCTAAAAGTGGAGGTATGGCTCAAGTCTTTTTTTTTTTTTTTTGGATGGCTTAAACTCAGAGCCTGGGCTCTGAGCCTTTGGGCCTGAGCTCTTTTGCTTAAAGCTAGCACCCACTTTGAGCCACTGGGCCATTTCTGGTTTTCTGGTGGTTAATTGGAGAGAAGAATCTTATGGACTTTCCTGCCCAGGCTGGCTTTGAATCTGTGTTCCTCAGATCACAATCCCATGAATAGCTAGGATGACAGGCATGAGCCACTGGGGCCCTTAAGTAGCTCAGGTCTTAAAGGACCAATTGAGAGTTTAAAAAGAAGCAAGAACATGAGATCCTGAGTTCAAAGCCCCCCTCCCCCCCACACACAGTGCTCAGGATGGGGAAGCCTCTGGTGGAACACAAGGTAGGTGAAGAATAGGGAGGGGTCTACAGGAGGGGCCAACCATGACCAGTCAGGTGACCCTCGATAATGAGCTTGAACTTGGCTCTGGGACCCATAGGGATTCGTGACAGTGTTTGAAGCAAGACAGTGATATGATCTTAGTAGCACTTGAGAAAGATCCTTCAGGAAGCTGGTGGGCAGTGCATAGTTCCTTTCCACCTTGGAGCCCAAGTTCCCCAAGGGAAGCCAGTCAGTACCATAGGCAGAATACTGGCCTTGCATCAAAAGCTTTTAAGACCTTAAAGCTCCTTTGGGGGGTGCAAGGTTGGCAGACTAGCAGCCAAAAGAACAAGCACCATGTCGAAGGCAGAGCTGTTTCCTCGTAGGAACAAAGCCTGCATCCCCTCTCTCCTTGTCCAGAGCTCTAAATAGCTCTCTGCAGGCTGAGTGCCGTACATGGGGACAGGCTGGAAATGAGCACGCCACGGATCATTTGTGCAAATGACTGCCTGCCTGCGTGAGAATTTGCATGCTTGGCATGCTGCCTGGCCCCTAAGTGTACCGTCCTCTAAAGGACTATGAACCACCCACAGAAGAGCGTGGACATTCTGACCCAGGACCCATTCCAGGAAGAAGGCTTTGAGGTTGAGCTAGCCGGGGGAAGTGGGGGAGGCGGTGGTCAAGAGGGGAACAAGAAAAAACATTCAGAGGACCCTGATCCTGTTTCATCATCATGACAATGACCTTTATAAACATGGCCAGGACAACTGTCCTGTGTATTTGTGCCTCTCACTGCTCATGACAACCCACCGAGTGGAGAGCCACCAGACTTTAGAAGCAAAGAATGGAAGCTCAGCATAAAATCCCAGAGTAGCATCTGAAAGCTACAGTGAAAAGCTGAGCGCTGGTGCCTCAGCTAAGCCACATGGACACCTCTCTGTGCGCCTTACACCCTCTGGCTTCAGTGTTCTCATTCACCAATGGGAGCAAGAATACATTTCACCTGGATTCCAGCAGAGTGCCAACTGTTATGGCAAAGGGAGAAGTAGCATCAATGGTCAACAATGGTCAGTCATGAGAGGCAGAGGCAGGAGATCATGAGTTTGAAAGGCCATGGAAGATGAGGGGCCATGAAAGAATGAATTGAAAATGGTTCCACAGGCTCTTAGAGAGCCAGGTTGGCCCACTTTGGGTTTTTGGGGGGAGCAATGAATGTCCTGGGAGAGATGGGGCATGGTGACCCTGAGGTAGATCAAGTAGATGCCTGGCTCACAGGTGTTTGCATCTGCCCACTCACAGGCTGGAGCTCTGGTCGGGTCTCACTGTTCTGGTTCCTTCAGACACTGAGCATCCGGGGTTGGTTTGGGCAGTGCTCAAGCAAGTCCAGTGGTCTCCACTCATCTGTTGGGCCTGCTCAAGAGGGCATCTGTGTCTTGGACCTACGGGTCCAGGAAAAAAGATCTGTATTTAAGAGCCATTTCTGTCACCCGATCCCTGAGTGTTCTGAGCGTTTGTCTCTAGAACTCAGTTTTCCTCTCTGTAGGGTAGATGGCAGGATGGTCTCCTTGTTGGAGTGAGAGGCCATAAATAGCATCACTAAGGAAGAAGCAGTTGCATTGCACTTGGCGATGTTTGTCTCTGGGAACTTCAGGACATTCTAATATTGTCAGTGCACATCTGTATTGGTTGTTGGTTGAGAAGTACAACCCTACCCCCAACCCCACTTATCCCCGCCATGGGGACCTGAGCCCTTAGCATTGCCTTCTTATGGGAATGCACATTGTCGTTGCTGGCCACGGTATGCCAAAGGTCACTGAGGTCCTTTAGGTGAGCTACCAGCACTCTGTCTTCAGGGACCAAGCAAACACACAAATGTCTCACCCTTGGTGGTCAGTGATTTGCTGCCTTCCCAGCTAATGAGCATCTTTACGAAGCGATTTACTTAGCTGAGATCCGAGGTGATTGTAGACTAGGATGAATTCACCCAGGCTGGTAATCTCTCACCTGGGAAAGGTTGTGAACAGAAGCCACACTCTTCATCCAGGGCTGCTGGGGAATGGCTGCAGAGGTTTGGCCTGGTGGGGAGGGTGGAGGCAGGGAGAGGCTTCATGGTGCCTGTCTAGGGTCCTATAACCAAGCATAAGAAAGCAAGGCCAGCTTGCAGGATTCAGGGAGGCCCGCGTGTGTGTGAGTGCCTGCCACACAGAGGTGCAGATCCCCAAGAGCTCGGCCTAAGACCCAGAGGCAGTGTGGGACTTTGTTTTGTTTTTTAATTAGGGAGCAGAAGAGCACAGGAAGTCCTTGGACTGACTTCGCACATACTAATGGATCATTTAACCCTGTAGCTGCCTTGGAGGTAGTTCCAGCTCTGAGATGCAGAGAGGCTCCATTATTATGTGGCCCAAATTCCCACCTAAGTAGACTGGCAGAGGTGGGGTACAGCCTTCCAGGCATGCATAAGTGAGTGTAATCCCCAGCGTGGCAAGAGAGAAAGCAAGGCAAGCAGACAGACATACATGCCATGACAACCTGCCAAAAATTGCCTCGCTGAGATGTGGAAGGATGGCATGGAGGACCATGGGGTTTAGAGAGAGTTGAAGGTGCGGTTTGCAAATCCCTGGTGCGCAGTTCATCTGCCCTTGTCCTTCTGCATTCCACACTCTGGTCTTGGCTGAGCATCATCGCCCTCCTTTACCGGTTCAAATCCCAGGCTGTGTGCTTTCCAGCAGTGAAGCCCTAGGCTACTGCCTCTATAAAACAGGATAACAATTGTATCAACTCAAGGGCATCGTGAAGGTCAGATGAGGGAAGCGCAGGAAGCATTAAGTGGCAGGATCTGATACAGGGTAATACTTAATGTACATCAGTGTTAGTCTCACGACTGATTATTTCTTATTTAAATTGCTCTGCTTAATTACTCTGCCTCCCCAAGAAGCCATATCTGGAAAGTGACAGGTCTTTTTTGTCTTTTTTCTTTTAATACACACCCTACCACTGAGACCCTCAGATCTCAGGATTACAGGCATAAGCCACCAGCATCCAGCATCCACTCTCGTCAAGGGGAGAGTTGAACAAGCTGTTCTAAGGTGTTTATCCAGCTTTGAGAGTGCTAGCCTTAAAGTGACAGTTGTCACCAAGTTTTGCTCAGTGCCATTGCACAGGAGGTGGCATTGGCTGTGACAAGTACACCTGCAGGCTGAGACAGCCCTGGAAGCCCTGGAACTCTAGATAGCTGGACAAGGTCTGGGCAGGACAGAGAAGGAAGAGGAGAGGACACACCAGACCACGACCTCTTAACCCCTTGGTTCCAAAGTAGTACCTATTCCCAGGGCACTGGAGTTTGTCCTGCCTCTGTCCAGTTCTTTTGCTCTGGGTCCCCTCTAGTCCTGGCTTTGTCTGGGGGCATCCTTTGGGAATGAATGTCTGGTTACTGCCAAAGAGTTTGTGAGGAAAGTTGCTGAGTCCACAAGACAGCTCCCTGCTTGAGCTGGCATTGGCGGGGAGAGAGGAGAAGGCAGATATTTCTGTGAAAAGGCTCAAATGGGAAGCATCTGGCTCCTGGTGCTTGTGATAAAGCGCCTGCTGCCTTGCTGTAGTTTTCATTTTCTTCAGGAGCCAAATGATGGTGAAAGATTGCCTGGTTCTACTTCTGCAGACCGCCCTAAAGCCCTGCGCTTGGCATTCTGCAGAAAAAAATAAAAAATCTAGGCAAGCCAGGCAGAGCTGGGTTCATATCCCAACTGTCCCTCCCGTGCTACCAGACCATAGGAGGCATGCTCTGCTTAACCTTCTCCTAGCCTCAGTTTCCCTGCCTGCAAGATGGCACCAACATTTGCATACTGAGATGCTTAGCTAGTGAAAACCTAGGCGTTGTCTGGAAATTGGTTCGCATAGAGTTAGAGTAGGGAAAGCCTGACCTAGCTTGCTTGCTAGCTTGCATGCTTGCTTTTTTTTTTTTTTTTTTTGGCCAGTCTTGGGGCTTGAACTCAGGACCAGAGCACTGTCCCTGGCTTCTTTTTGCTCAAAGCTAGCACTCTACCACTTGAGCCACAGCACCATTTCTGACTTTTTCTGTGTATGTGACATTGAGGAATGGAACCCTTCATGCATGCTAAGCAAGCACTCTGCCACTAAGCCACATTCCTAGCCCTTGTCCTACCTTTCTTTGTCCCCATTTTCTCATCTGCTAAGTGCAAAGGTATTTTCTCTGTGTGGAGTGATGCTCACTCTCAGAACACACAAGCACGCCTGCTCCATAGCGATGGAAGAATTACTAGTGGAAACTGCAAAGCTCCGGTTACCCATCATTCCTCTGGCAAGGCAGTGAAATAAGGAAAGTGGATAGCTGTCAGTCTGTGCACAGAATATCAGAGCCCGGAAACTCCAGAAAGCCCCTAAGTTGGCTGGAGAAGTTTGACTTTATGCCACAAATGCACGAAACCTCCTACTTGTGCTGACCTACTTTCAACTTTTAAGTTTCTCCACCTGGGGACTGGAAGCTACTTTGACCTGGTTCGGTGCCAGAACATGAATTTCCTTCTCCAGGGTCCATTTGGAGGCCCTGCTCTTCTTTCCACACCTCCAGAAGCAAACTGAACACAAATCAATATTGCAATGCCTCTGGGGCTTTCTGCAAATGCCATGTGGAGTACTGCAGTCGTTGTTTTCCTACAATTAAATGTCTAGACACATTCAACTGCCATCCGCTGAGGTTTCCCTCCTGTTCTGGTAGCTTCATGCTGTCTGTTGTTTGAAAAAGCTAGGCAGACTCTCTTTCCTTAAACATTTGATTTGTTGTTATTGTTGTTGTTGTTGTGGGGTTTGAACTCAGGGCCTGGGCATTGTTCCTGAACTCTTTTGCTCGAGTCTAGCACTCTATGGCTTTGAGCCACAGCGCCACTTCTGCTTTTCTGGTGGTTAACTGGAGATAAGAGTTTCACAAAATCCACCCCCTCCACCCCACCCCCCCAACACCCGCCGGCTGGCTTCAAACTGTGAACTTCAGATGTCAGCCTCCTGAGTAGCTAGAATTACAAACACAGCCACCAGCACCCAGCTTAATGTTTTATTTATTTATGCATTTATCACCAGCCCTGAGGCTTGAACTCAGGACCTGCGCACTGTCCCTGGCTTCTTTTTGCTCAAGGCTAGCACTCTACCACTTGAGCCACAGTGCGACTTCTGGTTTTTTCTGTATTTGTGGTGCTGAGGAATCGAACCCAGGGCTTCCTGCATGCTAGGCAAGCAGTCTACCACTAGGCCACATTCCCAGCCCCTAATATTTTATTTTTTAAAAAAGAAAAATTATGGACACCATTGACAAAGAATTGGAGACTATGAAATGTAGCCTGCTATTTAGGTTCAGATAGTTATTAAATAGAAATTTATTTTTTTTCTAGCTTTCCTTGATCACATATTGGCTTATGGTTGTTTTTGTACCTCTACAAAATTGAGCCAGAATGTATATAAAATTTGATAGGCTTCTTTTTTTTCCCCCTTTCCATTACACTTTCTCAAAAACCTAGTTGAGCTTTTTTTTCTTTGAAATATAGGTCTCTGCCATTGTAGCAAAGAAATAGCCATGAATAAACTGTCAGTGAAAAACTCCAGCTAAGGGCTGGAAATGTGGCTTAGTGGTTGAGAGCTTGTCTAGCATGCCTGAAGCCCTGGGTTCGATCCTTAGTACCACATAAACAGAAGAAGCCAGAAATGGCACTGTGGCTCAAGTGGTAGAGTGCTAGCCTTGAGCAAAAGAAGCTCTGGGACAGTGCCCAGGCCCTGAGTTCAAGCCCAGGACTGGCAAAACAAACAAACAAAATGTTATTTACTTATTCATTTTTCTGTCTATATACTTATTGGCATTACTAGTGTTTGAGCTCATAGTGCCTTCTACCACCTAAACCACACTCTCAGTCCCTTTTTCTTCGGTTGTTTTTGTTTTTCCAGATAGGATCTCATACTTATGTCCTGGCTGCCCTGGACCAGGCCAGTATAATCAAAGTGCTATACAGCAACTTATCTGAATGGTCCTCTACTATTTGCTATTTACATTGTTTCCAGGCTGAATGGTTGGTTGACTTGACCCTGAGACTGACAAAGAGTGAAGAGAGAAGGCAGATAGCAGTTCTAATGGAAAGGGATGCTCATCAAGTGCTAGCCCATGATAGTTCTCAGACACTCCAAGCTCTGGCATTATGACTGTAACTACAGCAGGATCTCAGCTTAGTTGTGTCATTTGAAGATTACTGTTCTTCTCCGCCCACATCTTCCTCATCTGTAAAATGTGAATTGTGCCCAAGATGTGTGCTAGGCACTGTGTGTTTCATCTCTAGGAAATGGTCAGGCTAGCGCGGAAGACCTGCATTCAAAATACATTTGTGCAAGTACATATGTATATGCTATATGGAATGAAAGTTACACAGGAAGTTACAGATGTACCAGAAACATGCCCATGAGGTTAAAAGTGACTTCTGAAGAACATGAAATATCTGGAATTGATGGGAGACTAGAGCTCAGAGCTAGTATGGGAGTCATAGCTTGGTGTGGTATGGTGTGTATGGAGGGGTGATGAGCAAAGTGATAGAAGAATCAAGAACTCATCAAGTTTCTAACTTGAACAAAGGAATGCACTGGGTTGTGTTTACTGAGAGGCTGAGCACAGGGAAGGGGACAGGTGTAGTAAAGGGAAGATAATTACTTTCACAGGTGTAGTAAAGGGAAGATAATGACTTTCACTGAGAACATAATGAGCTTTATAGGACATCCTCATAGATGCATGGCTTGGATGGATGGATGGATGGATGGATAAGAAGATAGATGGATAAAGAGATGAATAGATGAGGAGATGATGGATGGATCAATGGGTTCGTGGATAGATGGATTGGTAAGAACAAGAATGGATAGATGATAGGTGAATGGATAAGAACATGGATTGATGGATCAATGGGTTCATAGATGGATGGATGATAAGAACAAGAATGGATGGATGATGGATTGAATGGATAAGAATGTGGGTGGATAGATGACGGATGAATGAGTAAGTAGATGGATAAAGAGATAGATGGGCGAGAAGATGGGTGAGTGGGTGTGGATGAATGGATAGATAAAGGAATAGAAGAAGATCAGATGGATGGATGGATGACAGAAGCCTCGATTGTATTGTATTTAGTCTGAACTGTAGGAAATTGCTGGGGAGCGATTGTCTGAAAATGACTGGATGATTGATTTTATGTGGGTTGAAATATTTTAGAGGATTGGTATCTGCAGTTTACTCTGATGATCAGTGGCTGGGTAGAGGGGTGGATACAATAAAGCAAGCAAAGGGACATGTTAATGGTAGAAGCTATGTGGTGGGTACACAGGTACGCACTGTAAAATTTCGTTCATCATTGCTATACATTGGAAATTTCCATAATGAGCGCATGAGAAGTGTCTCCTATAGGAATTATTTCTTGTGGCATTACCTATTTTTTGTTTGTTTGTTTTTGTCATCGGATCAAGACATGCTTGCAGGTTCCCGATCTGTCACATGAACAATCTGCCTTGCAAAGTCTCCTTTGGCCGATTCTCCCCAGATTTGAGGGGTGGGTGGCTGATGTTTCTCCCTCTGGGGGTTCAGGTTGAATTGTCCTAGCGTGCTGATTACTGCACTGAGTATGCCAGTATCTGGCTCATAATAATTATAGATTTCCTCTGCGACTTGAGCCCATTGGTTGCCCTGGCAACTGCGTAATAGCTCAAGTGAAGTGCTGGCTGTCGCAGTGATTTAGAACAAACCAGGCTCCTTTGCAGCCTACGGTCGGTGGGGATGCGCCCCATCCCCTGGATGTCGTCATGGAAACCGGGGAGCAGCACGTGATGGACAGCTGTGTCACTCCCTGGGTCTTCCCCATGCTGGAATCATCCATACTTCCTCGTCTGGGTGCCTGGTAAACAGGCCTGGACCCCCTAGCTTAGCCTAGGAGGGAAAGTCATTGATCCCCAAGGTGTCCTCTCACCCCAAGAGCAGCTCCTGTGCCCTGGAAAGGACTGGGCACCCCTTGGGCCTCTGCACCCCTTGGGGCCTCTGCACCTCTTGGGGCCTCTGCCTGGTCTGCTGAACTTCTGGCAGAGTCCTGGGGAGCCTTTTAGGGGCCTGAAGCCTTACTTTTCTGCCTGATCCCCAGGAGTTCTTAAGCCCTAAAGAAGAAGAAGAAGAAAAAAGAAAGAAAACTTAAGGGGGAAAAAAAATCCCTGGAATGGGGGTTGGGGTGGGGGGCAGTAGGGAACAGTTCCAAAAGGGCTGAAATATGTGGCTCATTTTTCTGCCTTGAACCAAGCTAGGCTTAGCACATCCACATCCTTTCAAGGAGAAAGCAAAAAAAAAACCTGTTCTGTTTTCCCTGTGTGTGTGTATCTTTTTCTGTGTCTTCGTTCTGTCTCCTGAATTCCTTGTCCGTGTCTCAGCCTCCTCCCTCCTCCTTCCCCTTCTCCATCGGCCTCCCTCTTGGACTAGCAGAATATCAGCGGGGCCCACCTTTCCCCAGACCTACTTGGCATTCCTAGGGTGTACCCCAGCCTGTGCTCTGGGGTCCCCCTTCTGAGGCAAGTCTTGATACTCAGGACACCTCTGAGGATGAGCCCAGGCCTTCACATCCCTGAGGTGATGCAGAATGGCACAGGGGAAGTGAGTGCAGGGGTGGGGGGGGGTGGGCATACCTGCATGCAGGCACACACCCTTATGTACAATATTACAGGTGAAGGACATTCAGATACAGCTGATAGATTTTTTTTTTCCAAGTGTGTTTTGGGAAGAACACACAATTGACCGAGGCCTAAAGTAGAAATAAAATAAGGCTGGACATTTAAAACAAAAATGATAGCTAAGGAATTTGCTTGTTACCAGGAGGGTTTGCAGAAGCGTGGCCAGTCAGCACTAGGTTCCAGAAATGAAATGAGGGTCACCTTGGAAGGCATTTAAAAAAAAATTCAAGCCCCCCCCTCAAATCAACGCTTTTTCCCCCTTCTCAGGGTTTGAACATGAGGAATGGGGGGGGGGGCTGAAGGTGGGGGCTAGAAGTGCTGTCCATAGCATTTTGCTTCCTTGTTTCTACAGAGGAAGGAGCATGCAATGAGAATCTCGTTGACAATCTGGAAGGTTGGTGCCAGGAGCCTGCATGAGCACTCCTACCCCCCCCCCCCGCCGCCCCCCCCCCCCCGTGCATTTCTCGGTCAATTAGAAGTTCATTTTGGCTTTTTCTCCAAGAGGCAGCCAGAAGGAAAGCAGCGATTTTTTAAAGTGAAATTTGATTTGCAAGACAACAATGTGAGAATCGTGGCAGTGTGCCCAATGAGATCCCATGTGCAAGCTGGCAGCTAAATGGTCCTGGAGGAAACTCCTTTGTGCCTGGCCTGTCCCTGAATACTTGGGGGGCTGCCAGATGGCTGATCTGAGTGGAGACTCACTGGACTCGCCCCCACACACACACCCAGGGACCCCTGGAAGAGAGGCCAGAGCTATAGGCAGCACCAGTGTCAGGAAGGTTTTAGTAGTCTGTGGCAGATACCTCTGTTCAATCTGCCTTGAGAGCTCTTCACCATTTTCAGAATTCCTCTCCTGGTGCTTCAGAAAATTCTTTTTTTTTTTTTTTTTTTTGCCAGTCCTGGGGCTTGAACTCATAGCCTAAGCACTGTCCCTAAGCTCTTTTTGCTTTTGCAAGACTAGTACTCTACCACTTTGAGCCACAGCATCATTTCTGGTTTTCTAGTGGTTCATTGGAGATGAGGGGCTCATGGATTTTACTACCCAGACTGGCTTTGAACCTCAATCCTTAGATCTCAACCTCTTGAGTAGCTCGGATTTATAGGGGTGAGCCACTGGCACCTGGCTCTTTTCTCTGTCTTCCTCCTCTTTTCCTCTCATGATCCTCCTCTTTTTCCCTTTGCCTCTTCCAGCCCCTCAGAACTTCCTTGCAAACCCAAGGGTTCACCTTGAGTTCCCACTTCCAGGTCTGAGATCTGCCCGCCACTCCCTCCCCTCAGGTATTCTACAAAGACTTCAAGTAAACACGTGGTTCCATCTGAACCCCACATATACACTAAGCCCCCCAGACCCTCCACAGACTACCCCAGAGGATGGGGCTGGCCCCTGTGTCTTGTGTGTTGTGTTATTTCTCCTCCCTGACATCAGCACTCTTAGATTAGCACTCTCAGATATGGAGTGTTGGTAAATTCGCTCGTGGCTCTTCGGATTTTGTGAGCCAGACATTCACATGTTTACAAAGCCATCCTGAGTGGCACGTGGAAAGCACAGGCAGGCAGAGAGAGGGACCCTGGACACTCATCTTGGTCGTGAAGGGAAGTGACCGCAGGATGCGAGCTGTGGTGGGAGGAGCCACAGTCAGAGCACCGGTGAGGGCCACAGACATTAGCTGAGTGGCCTCTGGATGTGATGGAGAATCGGACACCAGTGGTGTCAAGATGATTGCGTTCTCTCTCTCTCTCTCTCTCTTTTTTTTTTTTTTTTTTTTTGGCCAGTCCTAGGCCGTGAACTCAGGGCCTGAGCACTGTCCCTGGCTTCTTTTTTGCTCAAGGCTAGCACTCTGCCACTTGAGCCACAGCGCCACTTCTGGCCATTTTCTGTATATGTGGTGCTGAGGAATCAAACCCAGGGCCTCATGTATACAAGGCAAGCACTCTTGCCACTAGGCCATATCCCCAGCCCGCGTTCTCTCTTGTCATGTGAAGGACAACGCTTTGTGTTGGGAGTATATCCTGTGTTCACTGATTTGTGGCCCGTCTCTCCCACTGCAGTGGAGTGAAAGGATGTAGCTATATGGGTCTTCAGGATTTTGGATTCTATCTTCATACTGTAAAGGGTCAAGAAGGACCAGAAGCCTGGGCCAAAGGCTCACACTTGTCACTCTAGCTACTTTGGAGGCTGAGATCTGAGGGCTGTGGTTTAAAGCCTGGCCAGGCAGAAAAAGCTATGACTTATTTCCAGTTAACCAGGAAAAAAAAAAAAAAAAGCCAGAAGCGAAAGTGTAGTTCAAATGGTAGAGCCACAAGTTAAAAAAAAATAAAATAAAAAACACGATGTCCTGAGTTCAAGGCCCAGTACTGGCACACACACAAAAAAGAAAAAAAGTGTCAGTGACTAGCAATGAGTGAATGAAAAGATTAAAAAAGGTATGGATGAATAAATGAATGAATGAGGGGATATTTGGATGGATGGATGAATGCATGAATTCATTCATGAGTGAATGCATGAATGAATGAATGAATGAATGTCACAAGCTAAAGAGAGACACAGGTGTGTTTATGTTATGGATAAACTGTGAAAGAACATCCTCATAAGTTAACCAAAACCTAAACATGACAAATACAATTGTCACAATGATTACAGACATTACCTTTGGCTATCCTGTGTGCCTTTAATTCCTCATAATGACAAAAAGGATAGGTTGTTAGGGAAATACAGTTGAGTGGCATCTGACCCTGATTTGAGCGGGGCCTTCCTGGAGCAGGTGTCCTGTCAGAAATAGGAGTCTCATGGACTTTCCTGCCTGAGCTGACTTTGAACCACGATCCTCACATCTCAGCCTCATAAGTAGCTAGGATAACAGGCATGAGCCACCGGCACTCAGCTTGATTTATTTTTCTAAGGAGAGAGACAAAAGTAACAGTAGCCTTGAATGTGAATGAATAACCAGACCCATCCCCAGAGCTCCAGAACTTCATGTCTCAGCCCTGTTTCTGTTTTGGTGCCTTTTTTTTTTTTTATTGTTTCCTGAGCACCATTCCTTTCACTAAACAAACTAAAAGGGCACCGTGGGTGGTGTGCTTAACAGCCCAGACCATCTGCCCTCTGGAGCCCTATGTCTCTAAGTACTCCATAAGTAGATGGATTACGTTTTATGACCACACCAAAAGCAAGAGGGCGAGGAGAAGCAAAGTGGCATGTCTATGGGGTAACAGTCCCAGTGCCCCACTCCTCACATCCATGGCTATTTACCAGGGGGAACTCCTGGGGTGGAGCTCAGGAACCCGGTGAGGGCCCATGGGACCTGGTTTCATGGAATAATAGGACACACACTGGCCAAAGGCAGGAAGGCCAGAGTTATCCCTGCCACCCCCAGCCCAACTCCAAACCGCACAGCAGAACAGAGAGGCTGTCTGGAAATCCTTTCTTTTTCTTTTTCTTTTTCGGCCAGTCCTGGGCCTTGGACTCCGGGCCTGAGCACTGTCCCTGGCTTCTTTCCGCTCAAGGCTAGCACTCCGCCACTTGAGGCACAGCGCCGCTTCTGGCCGTTTTCTGTATATGTGGTGCTGGGGAATTGAACCTAGGGCCTCGTGTATCCGAGGGAGGCACTCTTGCCACTAGGCTATATCCCCAGCCCCTGTCTGGAAATCCTTGATGCCAAGGGATGGACTTGTCTCCCAGCCCTCCTTTGTGTCCAGCCAGTTGCACATCTCTGGCTAGCAAGGGACTGTGATCCGCCTATTTACACTTTCCCTGCAGCTGGGGTGACAAGCATGTGGCACTGCACCCAAGCTCATGGTTGGTTAAGATGAGCTGTCTTGTACTTCCTGCTCGAGCTGTCTTAGGACTGTAGTCCTCCAGATCTTTGCTTCCTGAGTGTCTTGGATTACAGAGCTGAGCCACTGTGCTCAGTTCAAACAGATGGACAACTGTCTATCCACGAATGCCAAGGCATTTTCTTTACTCTGTCCTTGGAATTTTCCTTCACCAGCTCTCTCACACCAAGCTACCTAAAAGTTCCTCTCGAAGAAGAGGAAGAAAGAAAAGGTGGGCAAACTCTTCATCATCACTTAATTTTAAAAAATTGCCGTTATTATAAAGGTGATATACAGAGGAATTACAGTTGCATAAGTCAGGTAAAGAGGACATTTTGTTTTGGACATTGTCACTCTTTCCCTCCCTCTCTCCCAGTTTTTACCTTCATCGGTTAATTTTTTTTAAAACACTTATGAAATATTCTGTTGTTATCTGGACCTAATAATAAGTACCATGGGTCTAGAAAGAGGCCAGGTCTTGGGCTGGGAATGTGGCTTAGTGGTAGAGTGCTTGCCTAGCATGCATGAAGCCCTGGGTTCAATTTCTCAGTACCACATATATAGAAAAAGCCGGAAGTGGCACTGTGGCTCAAGAGGTAGAGTGCTAGCCTTGAGCAAAAAGAAACTCAGAGACAGTGCTCAGGCCAAAAAAGAAAAGAAAAAGAAAGAGGTCTATTCTGCTTAAAGAACTGCCTCCATCCATTCAAACCGCTATAACAAAATACCACAGACAGGGTGCCTTACACACCACAGAAAGTTGTCCCTCTCCATTCTGGAGGCTGGAATGTCAAGATCAAGGTACTGGCAGATTGAATGTTTGAGGAGGGCCTCTTCCGGGTTCATGGATGGCTGCATTCTTTTTTTTTTTTTTTATGTTTTTGTTTTCATTTTTGTTGTCAGTCCTGGGGCGTGGACTCAGGGCCTGAGCTCTGTCCCTGGCTTCTTTTTGCTCAAGGCTAGCACTCTGCCACTTGAGCCACAGTGCCACTTCTGGCTTTGTTCTATATATGTGGTGCTGAGGAATCGAACCCAGGGCTTCATGTATACAAGGCGAGCACTTTACCACTAGGCCATATTCCCAGCCCCTGGATGGCTGCATCCTTGGGGCGACTTCCCATGGTGGAAGGGCTGAAGGGAGCTGTCTGGGGGTCGCCATAGTAAGGATACTAATCCCATTCATGGTGACCTAATCTCTCCCCCCTACCCCTTGCCTTCAAATATTATCACTTTGGAACACTCGAATTCAGTCTGATGAGAAGACACTTTTTTTTTTGGTCCGAGACTTAGACTCAAACTCAGTACCTGATGCTTTCTTTCATTGGCTAGCACCCTACCAACTGAGCTATGCCTCCAACTGCAATGAAAACCTTGTGTTCCCTTGGGTGGGAATGGGATCCATCCCTCTGCCTCTTCCTGGAAGGGATAAGGGGACAAAAATTGGGGTGGGAGATAGTCATGGATGAGGTTGGGCCGTGCAGGGTGAGTGTGTGACCAGAAAATGGACCCTGAGGAAACTGCATGAAGGTTGACACTAAAGTTTTCATGAGAGGAAGGGGATGTGTTGGTCTAAGTTAGTTGTCTGATGACATGGGTCGGGGGCAGGATGGGGCAAAGCTACACACTTTGCAATGGGCTGAGATCATAGTCTTCCGATTCAGATAGCCTGGATTGTACCCTGATTTGTCTGCCTATAGCTGTGTGGTCTGGCACAAGAGGAAAAGTTTTTCTGAACCTGTTTCCATACTTGAAAAATGGGAGGATGGATTAGAAGGAGTATTTTCTTTCCTGGATTAGAGGAATGCAGTTTTTTGGTTTTGGTGTTTGTTTGGTTTTTTTTGCCTGTTGTGGGCCTTGAACTCAGGGCCTGAGCACCGTCCCTAGCTTCTTTTTGCCCAAGGCTAGCGCTCTGCCACTTGAGCCACAGCGCCACTTCTAGCCATTTTCTATATATGTGGTGCTGAGGAATCAAACCTAAGGCTTCACGTATATGAGGCAAGCACTCTTGCCACTAGTCCCTATTCCCAGCCCCAAATGCAGCTTTTTCTTTTCTTTTCTTTTTTAAAGTTTGGTGGTACTAGGATTCCAACTCAGGGCCTTGTACTTGCTTGTCCAGTACCCTTCCACTTGAACCATGCTCTCATCCAGCCCAGGAGTCCAGGCTTGAGGCACACACATTTTTTTGTGTGTGAAATCAGAGCAGATACTTGCATTCCTGCACATGAATGAAAGACTCTTTGAAATTAGGGAACGTTACTCTTATCTCCTATCTCCGGGGAGAAGGCAAAAGCACAGTGAGCCGAGACCTGACTCTAACCACGAACCAAGCATTTCTGTGCAGTCCTTGAAGGAAAAGCGGCGTTTCATTTGTTATTCTTCACAGTGATAATTTCTCCACAGAATAATTTGTTATTCAGCACAGTGAGCAGTTCTTCCCCTCGTTGTATGAAAGTGGCTTCTTTGGGTGGGAAACGTCATGCTGATTGTTGTTTGTTGGTTGGTGGGTCCTCTACTGTGGAACACAAGGTCCGGAGCACAAAGCAGCACCTGTTCTTGCTCTCCACAGCCACCCCCGGGCCCAGCCAGGGGTGCTCAGTGAACTCGTACAGAACTGAACAAACAAGTCTGTTTGTCCGAGAAACAGGACTTTCAATGGCTTGCGCCAGGACAGCTTCATTGGTGGCAGTGCAAATAGCCTTCCGAACCCAGATTCTGCCTTTTGGAGGTTTGTTGTTGTTTTTCCGTCTAGGATCCAGAATCCCAAATTAGCTTCTCCGTCTGTGGCCGTTGCTTCCCGCTTTTGTCCTCCAAAGGCCATCTTGCATCAGATGCTGCATGTCTGGTTTCCTCTTCGCTGGTTTTCTAGGTAGGGAAGCTGCCGGCTTGCCTGCTTGCTCCCCCAAGGACCTGGTTCAAGCTCCTTGACATCTTGCTGATGGGCCTGGAGCACTGGGACCCAAAGGGTTGAGGCTGAGAGATGGAGGCAAGCCTGCTTCTCTCCCTTCAAGGCCAATCCTTCCTAGAAGGCCAGAAAGATCTGGAAACTGACCGCTGGCCTGCCATGTTCCCTCTCTTGTACACCCCCATGTGCTTTCTTCATGTGGTCCTTCTTAAGTTGAGAGCCCTCAGACTTCATGGATAAAGTTTATTCCCTCTACTTTACAGGTAAGGAAACTGAGGCCTTGAGTGGTTTACAAACAAAAACAAAAACCTGCGGGCTGCAGGAAGGGAGGCTGGTACTGGGGAGAAAGCCAGGAGAAGTTACCGGACCAGGGGTTAGAGGAGGAGAATGGATCCGAGATAAAGCTTCCTGTACCAATGCCAGTCCTCCCAGCCTGTGTGAATAGAGCCCCGGGAGCCTGTCCACACAGGCCCAGGACGCTAGCTTTATTGGTTACCATGGAAACCCCTGGCCTTGGCAATGGAGTTGCCCTTGGCCTTAGTGTGTCATTGTATCCCATTGATTCTGCAGATGGGAAAGAAGGGTCCAGAGACCTTTGCGGCTACTTCTGTCTCAGGGTGAGCTAGGGAATGGAGAGGAACCATTTCTGAGGCCCTAGAGGGGCCTGAGTGGGGGCTGGGGAGGTGTCTGTTCCCGGATGATGATTGATGTCAGGATTTCAGGCGCATGGGATCTGGTGAAGCAACACAGAGGAAGGAAGCCGGAGTGGGATGCCGTCCTCACAGAACTTGAATGTTTCTTCAGTGACTTTGCAACCAGGCAGGGACCCAAGTAAAATGAGGACTCGATCCACCCCTTGTGATCCCCCTACACAGGTTCCGCTATTGTTACCCCTCTATGATAAATGAGGAAACTGAGGCCCAGTGGTGGGATTTAACATGCCCTAGGTCACATGGCAAGTGAGCTAAGTGCCCGGATGAATTGTCTGGTGTGCAGTCCTTTAGAAGGAGGCAAAATTATGAAGGGGGCAGGGTGAAAGCAACAGAAACTTACATCACACCCTGCCAGCCCCACCCCCAGATGACCACCACAGCCTTGTTTCTCCCTGCATCTCTACAATGCTAGATTTTCAGTCAGGAACCCTCTAGTTCCAGCCACGGGGGGCGGGGGGGAGATGTCTACCAGCCATCTATTTGGGAGTTACCTGTAGTTCTGCACCCTATTCTTCACAGCTCTTCCCCCAATTCCCAGGAGGTGCAGGTTTGGGGGATGGCCTGATACAAGCAGGACCCAGTGGCCTGTGAGCTCTGACACCAAGAGTCCTGGCGTTAAAAAGGAATCTTTTAAAATTGCTATTATTAAGATGTTGTGCAGAGGCGTTATCATTTCATCTAGGTGGCCTTTTATGACTGGGTTCTTCCGGTTGCTATAATGACTACAGTTCACCCCAGATACAGCACGAACCAGTGCTTCCTTCCTCTTTATGAGTCAGTAATATTCCATTCCACGGACAAAATTTTGTCTGCCTTGTCACCTGCTGATGAATCGTTGGGTAGTTTCTGCCTTTTGTCTACTGGATACCGTACTGCAATGTAGGCTGGAGGGCTGGCTCAGTGGTAGAGCACCTAACCAGCAAGCATATGACCCTGATTTTAAGTTCCAGTACCATAAAAAAAAAATCCAGAATAATGGTGCTATGAAGGTGTCTGTTTCAGTCCCTATTCTCAGTCCTTTGGTCTACACACCTGAGACTGGAGTTGTTGTGTCCTATAGAAATTCTGCACTTAAGTTTTGAGGAGCCCATAATTCTAGTTTACACTATTTTCCTCCCAGTCTTGTGTATTAGTTGAGTGAGTATCTCCCTGGGTAGCCCAGGCTTCTCTCTAGGGCTGTGATAACCCATGTGCATCACCATAGCCAGCCTTTCTTGGTTGAGACAGCAGCCCTCTCGATCTCAGCCTCCTTCCTGAGTAGCTGGGATTACAGGCAGGAGCCACTGCACCCAGCAAGGAACCCAAAATTCTGCTCTGTAGTTTCCTCCTTCCTTATCAGCTCCGAAGCTCAGTCGGGGCCCTCCTCCAAGCCTGCCTCGGGAGTTCACAGTGAGCCTGGTGTGTCATGGGTGTGTCATGGGCGTGTCAGGTACACGTGCCCTGCTTCTCTCCCAGAGCCTGATTAGGCACCAACCCTCCCAAATGAGACTAGAACAGCTGGGCAGCTGCTTACCCTGGAGAGGCTTTCCAGTGGGTCCATTTGTTGAGGTCAGGGTAGGCGTCGTTCCCAGGATCAGCTCCCGCTAAAGCAACTGGATCCTTCGCTGTCTCCTCTGACACCTCTTGAGTCCCATGCCTCAGCCAGCGCGCCTTCCTTCCTCCCTCCTTCCATTCCTTCCTCTCTCCTCCATACTTCCTTCCCTTCTCATTCTTCTTTATTCTCCTTCCCTCCCTCTCCATCCTTCCTTGCTTCCTTCCCTCCCTCCTTCCCATCTTCCTTCCTTCCTCTCTCCCCCATACTTCCTTCCTTTTTCATCCTTCCTCTCTCTTCCCCTTCCCTCCCTTACTTCTTCTACCCCCTCCCTCCTTTCTTCCTTCTTCCCATCTTCTTTCCTTCCTCCCTCCCTCCCTTCCATCTTTCTTGGCAGTATTAGGGTTCTCAGGCCTCCCGCTTGGCTAGCAGCTTTACCACCCAAGCCGCACCTCCAGCCCTCTCCAGTCACTTCTCATTTTGGCTTGTGTAACCTCCTGAACATTAAAAAAAAATGTTATTATAAAGGTGATGTACAGAGGGATTACAGCTACATAAGTCAGATAAGACCTCCAGAACTTTTGATAGCCCTGCCCTGCCTAACCCTGGCCCAAAGGAATGTCTCCCTCTTACGCCTACACAAACCAGTCTCCATTCCATCCTGCCTTCTGCAGAATTCATTGTTGACAGTGAGCTGGAGGAAAAAATTCATATATGTACCTTGCTGGGTTATTTTAAGAATTTAATGACAGCATGAATAAAGCAGCCTAGAACATTCCATTCTTCCACTGTTCACCCCATCATAGCCCCCCCCCCCACTACTAAATGACGAGCTTCTGAAGGAGAGCTGGGTCTATTCCATCTTCCCTTCTGAAGCTAGACAATTCAGGCCCCTCTGACTACCTCATTAACTTCTGCAGATTGAATTCGTGGGTGAGAGAAAAGGAATCGACATTAAGGACATTAACTTCTGGTTATGTGGAATGTATTATGTTAAGAATTGTTGCCTGAAACCGGGCACTGGTGACTTACTCCTGTAATCCAAGCTACACAAGAGGCTGAGGTCTGAAGATCATGGTTCAAAGCCAACCTGTTCAGGAAAGTCTGTAAGACTCTCATCTCCAATGGCCAATGGCCAGCAAAATTCTGGAAGTAGAGCTGTGGATCAAGTGGTAGAGCATCAGTCTTCGGCAGAAAAACCTCTAGGACAGTACCCAGGCCCTGAGTCCCAAAAGACACACAGAAAAGCTGGGGTGGAGGCATAGTTCACATGGGAGAGTGCCAGTTGAACAAGCAGCCTGAGCAAGCGTGAGAGCTTGAGTTCAAAATCTCAGTACTGGAGAGGGAGGAAGAAGAACTCATCTTACCTGGAGTGTAGTAAAGTTCAAATGAACGTGTGTGTGCCCAGCAATTCCTTTGCTCATTACTCATGAGTAATCAGTATAAAAGCAAAGGAATTGCTGGGCATGGTGGCATACATCTGTAATCCCAGCATTTGGGAGGCTGAGGCAGGAACATCAAGAGTTCAAGGCCTGCTTATGCTATATATATAGAGAGAGAGAGAGAGAGCCCCTGTCTCAATAAAAAGACATGCAAAAGATTGTATGTTGGAAGAGCCCTCCTGGGGAGAGGGAAAGGTAAGATGCAGGTGGGCAGGGGTGCCATGCTCGTGGGCTTAAGTCTGTGTCCACGCTCTCTTTCAGGGGTCCCTGTTCCTCAAGGAGGGGGTCATGGCCTTCATGCTGCTCACTCGGCAACTGGCCTGCGGCTCCCAGAACACCCTCCGCCTGCTGGTGCCTGGTAAGCTCTGGGGTCTTCTGCAAGACGTCCCAACCAAGCCACAAGCCAGACCCAGGATCCCTGGACCTGGGAGTCTTGCCAGCCAGGGCTGGTGGGGTCGGGACCAGTCCTCCTGTGGGTGGGGCCAAGGGCAGGCAGCCCTCCTGTGAAGCTGCACCCAGCTGTGCTGGTGATGCAGAACTTATTTTATTGCTCACCTTCAGTGCAATATTCCAGAAATAACTTGAGCGAGGAGAAAGAGAGGGAAAAGAGGAAGGAAGGAAGGAAGGAAGGAAGGAAGGAAGGAAGGAAGGAAGGAAGGAAGGAAGGAAGGAAGGAAGGGAGGAAGGAAGGGAGGGAAGGGAAGGAAAGAGGAGGAGAGAGGGAGATGAGGAAAGAGAGAGAAGGGAAGAGAGAGGCAAAGGGAGTGGTGATGGGGAGGGATGAGGAGAGAGAGGGAGAAAGAGAGAGAGAGAGAGAGCGCCACCCACCCACCGGAATAGAGCAGAAAGAGAAAGCGGGATTGTGCTTCTAGCACTTGGAGAGGGCATGCCTGCTCACCTACAGCCTTGCTGAGTCTGGGTTCTCCCATTTTCCAACTCCTACCTGGCCTGGTAGCAGCCAGCCCCGTTGACTCTGTGGGGACCTTGAATGTCTGTCAGGGAAGATGCTCAGGCTGTCTGCTGACTCCCAGCTTCTCCTTTGTCTCTCTCCATGCAGCAGCCAGACATATCAGCCAAGCTGCAGCCAAAGTTGATGTAGAATTCGATTATGACGGACCCCTGATGAAAACAGAAGTCCCAGGACCTAGATCTCTGGTGAGGCTGGCATACCTGAGTGGCTTTTTTTCCAAAAATAAACAAGAAAGAGACCCAGATGAGACCCCCAGCCCAACCCAGGGACCAGTGTTGGTGCTTTTATAGAGAGCTCTCTGCTAGACATCCATGCACTAAACTAAACCAGGCCATTCTACATGAGAAGTAATCCTAGCTACTCAGGAGGCTGAGATCTGAAGATCACACTTTGAAGCCAGCCTGGTCCTATCTCCAATTAACCACCCAAAAGTCGAAAGTGGAGCTGTGGCTCAAGTGATAGAGCGCTTGCCTTGAACAAAAATAACAAAAACTCAGGGACAGTAAGTACCCAGGCTCTGAATTTAAGTCCCAGGACCAGAACAGGAGGAAAAAAAAAAAGACAAGGACAGATTGACTAGGAGGAGGACATTCTGTTCTGACAAGAAGATACTCTTGTAAAACCCTTCCCACTCCTGCTGGTACCCAACATGAAAGATTTTGAAGCTATTTTGATAAGAGGGTGTGGCTATTTGTTTCAAGGATATGGTGGCTACCTTAATGTTCTCTTTGTTCTTGCTGCAGGAGTTAATGAAACAGCTGAACATAATTCAGGTATGTGGAGATGAGATCGTGTTCCTTCCACTTCTTTATCACATTCTGAGGGAAAGATGCTTCATCTATGCCAGCTCTTTTCTTTTTCTTTTTTTAAAGAAACATGTAGTTGTCTTTTCCCCTAAACCTTTTTTTTTTCTAATTTCCCTCATAATTTCTTCTTTGTCCCTTTGATGTGGTGTTTACTTTCCATACTTTGGTGACATTCCTAAATTTCCTTCTATTACTGATTTCTGCTTTCATCCCAGTGTGGCTGGGGGGGTGTTTGGGGGATGATTTCAACTCTTCTGAATTTATGGAGTCCTTTTCTTGTGGTTGTCTGTTTTTGTCGGTCATGGGGCTTGAAGTCAGAGCCTGGGTGCTGTCCCTGAGCTCTTTTCTGCTCAAGACTAGTGCTCTACCACTGTGAGCCACAGCACCACTTCCAGTTTTCTAGGAGTTCGTTGGAGATAACAGTCTCATGGACTTTCCTGCCCTGGTTGGCTTTGAGGCGTGATCCTCAGATCTCAACCTCCTTAGTAGCAAGGATTACAGGTGTGAGCCACCAGTGCCCTGGCTACCATAGTGGCTTCTCTACAGCTAACCACAAATACTTCAACTTATCAGATATCAGCCTTGTTTCTTGTGAAGTAGAAAACACACATAGAAAAACTGGCTGACCGCCCCCCCAAATCACAGCAGAATGAGCTACTGTAAAACAAACCAGAGCAAAGCCCACGACATTGCCAGCACCCACAGCCATCCCGCCACCCACAGCCATCCCACACGCCCGCAGAATGCACAGAACATGACTTGCCTTATTGATCCGAGCCTGTGTCCTAAAAGATGAAGAATCACTGGAGTCCTAGTGAGTCTGAGCCCATTTCCTCTTTCCCAAGAATGCAGAGGCCGTACATTTTTTCTGCAACTACGAGGAGAGCCGGGGCAACTATCTGGTGGATGTGGACGGCAATCGCATGTTAGACCTGTATTCTCAGATCTCCTCTGTCCCCATAGGTAAGAGCTGGTAATGGGCCCTTGGGTGTCACCTCGCTCTATCCCTCATCATGGTGGCCAGAGCATCCTGTGTGTACCACACATACACACACACACACACACACACACACACACACACACACACACACACACCAAGGGCTGGAGAACAAACGAGTAATGTCACACACAACCTCTCTCACTCCCTTTCCCAGTGCTCCCAACAAGAGGAATATGTATCCTATTCCCCTTAGCTCACTCTGGTGTGCGGTTACCCAGCATTATGGCCACGATACAGCTGGGTTTCCTGAAGGAGGAGCTGCAGGTGGGCAAGTGGGTGTTGGGGGAGAGTGCTCAGGAGGAAGGAGAGGCAGGGGAAACAGCACTGGGCAGGACAGAAAGCTCCAAAGGATGAGGTCTCCGCTAGACACTGTCTGCACCCTGGTCCCAAAGGCTTTGGGCAGTTTCCATGGGAGGAGGCTGCTGGCGCTGTTCTCAGTAGCCGGGAGGTGGAGGAGTGGCCTGCCCAGGGATCATGATCAGCGTGACTCGTAGGACAGGACAGACCGAGCTGATTTGGAGACATGGTGGCTGTTGGCCGCATGAATGGTTTGCCATTCTGTGTCTAGTAGGACACAGAGCCTGGTAGAGCCTGTCCTTTGCACATGATGATGCATGTCTGCTGCAGAGAAGGTAGGGGTGCGGTGTCCTGGAATCTACCTGTAGCTCCTGCCCCAGCCCTTCCAGAAGCTTCTCTCGTGGGCTCCAGCCTTTACTAGTCCATCACCCCCTGCCTCCCCAGTCCATATCTTTATACTGTTTATTTCCCATTAAGATGCGATCAGATAGTAAATCAAGTCTTGGGAGAGGTTCATTATTTGGGGTGCTTTAGCCCTTTGAAGGGGCTCTGGGCTCAAAGACTTTACCAAACCCCCATCTCCCCCTTATACTGGAGTAGGAAGGCATGAGCTCTCAATTCATCCTGAGTTTGAATCCTGGTTCCATCTGTTAGCCATGACCCTGGGACCCTTACGGCCCTCCCTCCGCCCCCCCCCCCCAGGGCTCCCTCAGTTTGAAGCCCCAGCCCTCAGCCTGTGATTGGGGTAGGGAGGGCAAAGCCTGAAGTATAGACCAGAAGTTCTGAGAGTTCTTTTTCTGGTCCCCTTTTGTCTGATACCCTATGGTCTTTGAGATGGCTTTTGCTGTTGCTGGTTTTGATCTCACTGCATAACCCAAGCTGGCCTCAAACTAGATGCCTGCCATGTTGCTCTGTGTCTGGGCATGTTATCTCATTAAAAATCCAAAGCAGAAACCAGCCTCGGTAGCTCACACCTTAATCCTAGCTACTCATGATGCCGAGATCTGAGACTAAGATCTGAGGATCACAGTTGGAAGCCAGCTTAGGCAAGAAAGTCTGTGAGACTCTTATCTCCACTAACTATCAAAAAAAGCCAGAAGTGGAGCTGTGGCTCAAGTGGTAGAACACTGGCCTTGAGCTTAGGGACAGTGCCCAGGCCCTGAGTTCAAGCCCCAGGACTAGCACACACACAAAAAATACAATAAATAAAGTAAATGTCCAAAGTCAAACTGTTAACAGGATCTTTTACTTTTTTTTTTTTTTTACAGTTTTTTATTAGCATGCATTAGTTCTACAAGTGGGGTTTCATTGTAACCTATCCACACATATATACATCCCAATCTGCAATCCGCCTTCTCTTCCTCCTCCTCCTCCTCCTTCTTCTTCCTTTCTTTATTTTTTGTACCAGTCTTGAGGCTTGAATCTCAGTGCCTGAGCACTGTCCCTGGGTTTTGTGCTCTTGGCTAGTGGCCACAGCTCCACTTACAGCTTTTTTGGTGCTTAATTGGAGATAAGAGTTTCATGGGCTTTCCTGCCCAGACTGGCTTTGGCCCACAGTCTGCAGAACTCAGCCTCCTGACTAGTTCTTCACCCACATGGATCCTCATTCGCCCTCTCCATTCGTCCATCCTCTCCCCACTGATCCTCTCCCCATCCTCCCAGCACAGCTGTCAGGGCCTTCCGGCCTCACCTCCTCCATGTTCGCATCATTGCAAGTTTCATATGGTTGTTGGGTCTTCCCAGTGTCCCGAAGAAGAGCAAGGCCAAGACCTAAGTGACTGCATTGTAGTTGCCCACCGGGCGATGGGGGAGAAGGGGGTCATCTAACATCAAAACCCATGGTGAGGCTTCCCTAACCAGAGTCCAGCTTTTCAGCCTCTCTCTCTCTCTCTCTTTCTTTTACTTTCTTGCTCTCTTGCTCTGCAGGAGCCAATAAAACAAACTGCCAGTGTCGTTTAATGAGATTTACCTGGACCTGGCTTATCTGCTGAAGCAGAAAACTCATAAACACCCAGGCAGCACGATAAGGAGCCAGAACATAAAGATCTCTGGCCAGAAAACAGTTGGAAAAACCCAGACGGTATTTGTCCTCAGTGATGAACACCAGCCTTAGGTCCAGTGAGCTGTGGGGTAGAAAAGAGGCTGGAGAATGTGAGCCCCCCTTCCCCTCCCAATCCTCCCATTCAGCTTTCCTCACCCCACTTGCCACCAGAGGCTGAGTAAACCACAAAGGTCTTGGAATCTCTTTCTCTGTTGCTGTTGTTGTTCTGGGCCCCAGGCTCTGAGCCTTGGGCAGACCACATAAAATGGTTCCCACTAAAGTCAATCTCTGGTCCCAGGAATATAAACTGCCCTTTCAGAGTAAATGTATTTCAATTCAAAAGGAAATGAGTGCAAGAAAATAAGTGCAAAGTGTAGTAGGTCTTTGTCCACTGAGGCTGCTGTGATAAAATCCTGTAGGCTGAAGAGTTTATAGAAACAACAGCATCTTTTCTCATAGCAATGGAGGCTTGGAAGGCTAAGGTCCAGTCACCAGCTGGTTCAGTGTCTGAGGACAGCTCCCCCCGCCCCCCCCCTTTCTCACTGCTCACATGGCAAAAGGCTCAGACAAGCTCCTGTGGGCCTCCATTCCTTATTTAGTGAATATTGTACATAATCAGGGGTTTCATTGTGACATGTCCATACATGCATTTGTGTTTATATCATAGTCACCCTTTCTTATTCTTTCTTAGCCCCTCCTACTTCCTGTCCCCACGCCTTTCTGCCTCCAGTAAGCTCCGCCTGTGGGGCGGCCATGATTTTCTTGTGGTCTCTTCTGAGAGATCCTTTCCCATCATGAGGGCCTCACCCTCATCACCAGAGTTAGCCTTCCTTCCTTCCTTCCTTCCTTCCTTCCTTCATTCCTTCCTTCCTTCTTCCCTCCCTCCCTCCCTTCCTCTCTCCCTCCCTCCCTCTCTCCCTCCCTCCCTAACTTACTCTCTTTTTCTGTCTGTCTATCTGTCTTTTGATGCTGTTACTAGGCCTTGAACTCAGAGCCTCACAATCACTCTTGGTTAGCCTTTTTGTTCAAGGCAGGCACTCTACCACTTGAGCCATACCTTCACTTCCAATATTTTGCTGGCTAATTAGAGATAAGAGTCATTCAGGTTTATCTGCCCGGGCTGGCTCTGAACGGCAATCCTCATATCTCAGCCTCCTGAGTGGCTAGGATTCCAGATGTGAGCCGCACCCGGCAGGCAACCAAGGCAGTTTTCTAACCTTTTCCAGTACCACAGAGCATTCTGGGCTTGTGGAACAGCCTTGTCATAGACCAGGGCACTCTGCATAAGGCAGGGGTGGGGGAGGGTCATCACCCGTTCCCCCTGGCATCAAGGGGGGACATAGACACAGAAAAATGAACGTGCATTCATTGAGAACTGTGTGTTTTGGAAACAAAAGTCCTGATGATGATGATGATGATGATGATGATGATGATGATGATGATAATGTCCAGTGCTAAATTCCGTCCTTGGGGGCAGCTTGCCAATGTCTTAACCTCCAACCTGGTGTGTCATTGTCTCCTGGGACAGGCTGGAAAGGAAGTGGGGGTGGGGGGCAGGGAATCCTTGAATGTGGTGCCCGTCCCTCACCCTATCTTTCTCTCCCCAGGTTACAATCACCCTGCCCTCCTGAAACTTGTCCAACAGCCTCAGAACGCGGTATGTCACCTTGTACCCCAGAGCACAGATCATCCAGACCCACACAGACCCCAGGCAGCCTTTAGAAAGAACCCATTCATTCATTTATCCACCATTCATTCATTCATTTATCCACTCATCGTTGCTTAAGCATAGTCCCACTACGTACTGCACATGGAACGCCTTAGTGTGCAAAAATACTACCACCACCCCTGTCTCGGGAGGCAGCAAGTTAGCGACACACATCAGTGGACAGTTGCAACAACCACATTCAGAAGCACAATGCTCAGCACTGTGAGGCATAAGATAATGATGATGATAATGATGGAGACTGTGGCAGCTGCCAAACCCTGTGCAGGACTCCTCCCAGGTATAACAGAACACAGAGCTGCATCTATCATGACATTGTGATTCCATCTTATAGATGAGGAAACTGAGACACAGAGAAGTTACATATTTTCCTGACATCACACAGCCAGGGTAGATGTTGGGGAAGAACCCATAGAAGCTGAGCTATTTGGGGATGAGGAAAAGCTTTATAGATAAGGCGACCTTTGAGCTGAGACCAGAGGACAGGATACAATCGGTGTAAGACTATGTTCAGGGAATAAAAGGCGGTGGCAGGGTCACAGTCTCTGGGGGGAAATCCAAGTCAGTGTGGATTTTATTTGATTTATTTATTTTTACATTTTTATTTTTGTGCCAGTCCTGGAGCTTGAACTTGGGGCCTTAGCACTGTCCCCGAGCTTCTTTTTTTTTTTTTTTTTTTTGGCCAGTCCTGGGCCTTGGACTCAGGGCCTGAGCACTGTCCCTGGCTTCTTCCCGCTCAAGGCTAGCACTCTGCCACTTGAGCCACAGCACCGCTTCTGGCCGTTTTCTGTATATGTGGTGCTGGGGAATCGAACCCAGGGCCTCGTATATCCGAGGCAGGCACTCTTGCCACTAAGCCATATCCCCAGCCCCCGAGCTTCTTTTTTTTTTTTTGCTCATGGCTCTACCACTTGAGCCACAGCATCACCTCAGGCTTTATCTGAACAGTTTATTGGAGATAAGTGTCTCACAGACTTTTCAGCCCAAGCTGGCTTCGAATCGCAACCCTCAGATCTCAGCCTCCCAAGTAGCTAGGAGTACAACAGTGTTTCTTCACCTCAGCACTGATAACTTGGGAGCCAGATCATTTTTCATCATGAGATCTTCCCTCTCCCCCGCCCCACCATATCTTTTTGTTTGGGGGTTTTGAACTGAGGTCTTTGTGCTTTTTAGGCAGGTTCTCTACCACTTGCACCACACTATGACATCGTTTCTATGTTGATTATATTCAAGATACGGTTTTGCTTTGTGTGGGGGTCAACCTGGACTTCAATCCTCCTATTCATGCCTCTCTTTGTCACTGGGATGGCAGGTGTGTTATCCATGACTCTGCTGAGGTCTCTCTTGTAAGATCACCTTCATGAGGTCCCCACCCCCATGATCTAACCACCACCCAAAGCCCCCTCCCCACCTGGAGGTTAGAAACTTCTTGGCGGGGGTTGTTTTTTGTTTGTGCTGGTATTGTTGAGTCTTGCACTTGGGGCTTGGGCACTCTCCTTTAGCTTTTTCACTCAAAGCTGGCACTCTACCACATAAGCCACAGCTCCACATCCAGCTTTTCAGGGGTTAATTAGAGATAAGAGTCTCCAGGACTTGCCTGCCCAGCTGGCTTCCAACAAGGATCCTCAGATCTCAGCCTCCTGAGTAGGATGACAGGCGTGAATCGTTAGGGCCTGACTCTTAAAATGCTTCACACAGTTGAAGACTCTCTGACAGAGCCATCTTCTGGCTTGATGTATGAGTAATTGTGTCCTGCCTGGGAGGGCTTGGGGACAGATGTCGTGGCTGTCCCAGAGGGAGCTGGTGTCTTCCAGAAGGCGTCTGGGAAGGCCCTTTGTGGCCAGAGGTTGGGAGGATGTGTTTACATTCAAAGCCTGCTTTGTTGTGAAACGTCCCACAGATCCCAGCTGCTCCGGCAGTTGGTGCCTGAAGAACTGTCAACAATCATGTCAGACACATTTGCAGTGTCAGCTGCCTGCATGGCAGACTCCCCCCAGCCCCCCACTGCACATGCCATGGAGGCTCAGGGATCCTGATTTCCCACACAACACACTCCCAGCCCCACGGCCCACACTCTTCTCACCTGCCACTCAGGTGCCGGCTGGTCCCCAATCCTCTCCTCTTCCACTTGGATGTCTGGCAGGGACTACTCTCCCCTGTGTGCATGGAAAGCCTGTCCAACCTGTTCAGGTCCATCATCCAGGTGCAACAACTCCACTATACCAACACTGGAACTTGAACTCAAGGCCTGCCTAGTTTCTTCACTTCTTTTGTATGTGCCAGTCCTGGGGCTTGAACTTAGGGCCTCAGCGCTGTCCCTGAGCTTTTGTACAAGGCTAGCGCACTACCACTTGGGCCACAGTGCCACTTCTGGCTTTTTCTGAGGACTTTATTGTCCATCAGAGTCTCAAGGGCTTTTCTGCTGGAGCTGGCTTCAAACCAAGATCCTTAGCTCTCAGCCTCCTGAGTAATTAGGATCACGGGCTTTGAGCCCCTGCACCTGATGGAGCCATATCACATTTCCACTTAAAATCACAGGCATATGTTGCCATGTGCAGCTTGGGTTCCAGTTCCTGCGTCACCCAGGGCATCTCATTGCATTGTCCGCCCCCCCCCCCAGCCGTGCAGTAATCACTGAGCATTCTCGTGCACAGTCACATTACCTGTGCCAGTGTCACACGGGGGACCTGGCCACGAATGATAGATGCCAGCCTGCGACTTCAAAGTCTTGTCACCCCCACAACTCTGTTCTTCAACACTGAGAGGCGTTGTGTGAGTTACTTGGGGAGTGGTGGCACACACCTGTGATCCCAGCACGTGGAAGGGTAAGGCAGGAAAGAGGCTAGCAAGTTCAAGATCAGCCTGCGCGACATAGCTAGCCCCCATTTCAGACAAACACACGCACACACAACAGGATGCGGAGCCGACGGAGAACCTGTCCTCATTTGATTCTGCCACTCCGTGTCCCAGATTTCTTCTGTTCTTAATGTCACACTTTGTCGAGCAAGAACACCGCCCCCACATCTTTCCTGGGCCCAGATAGGCAGCCAGGCTTGCCAGCCTGCCTGTGCCCCTCTGGGAACTTCTACCCCCGCATTCCATGACAGCAGCTTGGGCCACCCCTTTCTCACCAAGCACCAGATTTCCTAAGAGCTCCCCAGACAGGACAGAGCTGGAAAGAACTGCTCTTTCACGGACCCTAAGGGCAGGTCAAGCCTGGGTGTGAGCCACTGTTTTGCTCCTTCCTGTCTGTCTGTGTGTCTTGGGACTTTATTGCTTGACCTCTCTGGTCCTCAAATTGGCCAAGTTGACAAGGAAGGGCCACCTCCTCCTCTAGTTAGAGGCCCTGTCCTGGGTCCCTAGTCCCACATGGATGAGTTCAAAGGCAGAAAGCCACAGCGATGTGAATTCTGCCACAGTTTCTGGTGGCCCAGGACAAGTCCTAAAGTCACCATTATTTTTTCTCTCTCTCTGTATTGGGGATCGAACACAGAACCTCATGGAAAATGCTCATCAACTGCTCCACCACTTGAGCTACAGCCACAGTTTGTATCTTGTAGTTGACATGAGGGTCTCACAGGCTGGAATCAGACTTTCTCTGCCTCCCAAGGAGCTGGGATTACAGGTGTGAACCACCACACCTAGCATTCCGTCTGTGAGGATGCCTTTGACAGCCCAAGCCCACTTCTGTAGCACCTCACTGTTTTCCTCTCTGCTTCCTTCCCTAGATCTGTTTCATACAAAAGCAACCTCTCCTGAAATTCTCTAGCTTAAGACAATTTTACCACTAATTATCATGTATCACCATGGTACAATATCTATTCTTATTGGAAAAATCAGAAAGAGGGATGTGCTGGGCACTGGGAGCTTATGCCCATAATCCTAGGAGGCTGAGATCTGAGGATTGCGGTTTGAAGCTAGCTAGCCCTGGTGAGAAAGTCCATGAGACTCTTACCTCCAACCAATCACTAGAAAACCAGAAGTGGAGCTGTGGCTCAAAGTGCAAGAGTGCTAGGCTTGAGGGAGGGAAAAAAGGTCAGGGACAGTGCCCAGGCCCTAAATTCAAGCCCCATGACTGACCAATGGGAGAGAGACAGAGGTGTAAAGCCCCTCCCTCCTGCTGTGGGGTAAGGAAGGTGAGTGTTGGTGGTGAGCAAGGTGGGGCAGGCCATGTTCTTCTTGTTTCCAAGATAAAGTCATTGCAACTCATTTATGTTTAAGTAACTAACTTAAGCTTAATAGTTTTGACTTCTGACCTAGCACTTTTACAGGCCCCCTAAACGCACTCTGGAATGAAATCTTGTGAGTGAACTTTACTGTCTTGAAATACAAGGCCATGTTTTTATATAATGGCGCTGAATAAATGACATTAAAAATGGAGTGAGGGGGGCTGGGAATATGGCCTAGTGGCAAGAGTGCTTGCCTTGTATACATGAGGCCCTGGGTTCGATTTCTCAGCACCACATATACAGAAAATGGCCAGAAGTGGCGCTGTGGCTCAAGTGGCAGAGTGCTAGCCTTGAGCAAAAAAGAAGCCAGGGACAGTGCTCAGGCCGAGTTCACGGCCCAGGACTGGCCAAAAAACAAAAACAAAACAAAACAATAAAAATGGAGTGAGGAGTACAGACCTTCCCGATTGGTTACTTAGAAACACTGTCCACTAAGCCTCGCCCCCCCCCCCTTGTGATTATATAGCTGTGTTACCTTACATCGAGTTAAGGCCCTTTATTTAATTTCCTCAACTGAAGTTTGACCACTGATGGTGTTTTGGTTATAAATAATACTGTGTAGCTGGACACAATGGCTCATGTCTGTAATCCTAGCTACTCAAGAGACTGAAGTCCAAGGATGAGTTTAAAGTCATCCTGGGCAGAAAATTCCGTGAGACTCGAATCTCCAATTAACTATCAAAAGGCCAGAAATGAAGTTAGGGCTCAAGTGAAAGAGCAGAAAAAGCCAAGTGGGAATATACAGCCTTGAGCAGAAAGAGCCAAGTGAGAACTCAAGGCCCCGAGTTCAAGACTTAGCATTGGCACACAGAAAAAGTACTTGCACCTGTCACTCCAATTCACCTGGTAGTAGCATCTTTAAGACTTACAGAATCCCAGTGGATTTCCCAAAAAAGCTCGGGGAACTCTGTCACTCTCCATATTGCTGGAACACACTCAGCCCAATGCCATTCACAGCTTATTTGAACCCATCCCCTAAGGGGAGGTGAACAGGGACTGGGCCTGAGGGAGAGTCATTGTTTCTTTGTTGGCCTTTTGCAGAGCACTTTTATCAACAGACCTGCCCTAGGCATCTTGCCTCCAGAGAACTTCGTGGACAAGCTCCGGGACTCCTTGCTCTCGGTAATTTTGGGGGAGGATTGTGGTGGCCTCTCTGCTGGGAAAAGTTTGTGATTCCTAACCAAGAAGAGGAGGTAGGGTGTGGCTGCTGAAATCTAGTCTCCTGTGCTTCAGTAACTAACTTAATATGAACCGCTTTGAATTCTGACCTAGCACTTTTACAGGTCCCCTAAACAGACTCTGGAGTGAGATCTTGTGAATAAATGAACTTTACTGTTCCTGAAATACAAGGCCGTTTTTGGTTTGTTTTTTTTTTTCTTGCCAGTCCTGGAACTTGAACTCAGGACCTAGGCACTCTTCCTGAGCTTCTTTTAGCTGAAGGCTAGCACTCTACCACTTTGAGCCACAGCCACACTTCTGGTTTTTGAGTGGTTAATTGGAGATAAGAGTCTCCCGGGGACTTTTCTGCCTAGGCTGGCTTGGAATTGAGATCTTCAGATCTCAGCCTCCTGAGTAGCAAGGATTACAGGTGGGAGCCACTGGCATCCAGCTAGGGCCATGTTTTTTATATAATAGCCTCGAATAAATAACATCAAAAATGGAGGATTCCCTTTTTTGTGCTGGTAGTGGGGCATAGTGTGGCAGTTTTCAGAACATCCCCAGTTCCCTCCCTCCTCTCTCTCTCTCTCTCTCACCCTCCCTCCTTCCCTCCCTTCCTTGGCCTCCCTCTATGCTGGGGCAATTTGGAGCTCAGAGCACACAGCTCCTGAGAGAGTGGAGGTCCAAATGGGCCAGCCTCACAGCAAGCTCTTTCTACAGGTTGCTCCCAAAGGGATGTCTCAGCTTATGACCATGGCCTGCGGCTCCTGCTCCAATGAAAATGCATTCAAGACCGTCTTCATGTGGTACAGGGTAAGGTTTGGGCCATGAACACACACACTCTCATCTAGCCACCCACTCAGCCATTGTCTGACAGTTCACCCCCAACAGACAGACCAGTAGACACTTCAGTAGTCAGGGTCAAAGGCTAGCGAGAGCCTGGATGGAGATCTCCCCGCATCTCAGTGTGATGTGGTGCAAAAGGCCAGCACTTTGGCAAATCTACTTGGTGTAATGATGCTGTGTTTCCTGGCATCAGTTATCTGTCATTGCTGACAGAATAGTAAAACATGGGAATGTATGTGTGTTGGTGTCTATTTCTTTCTCTGCAAGCACAACAAGCATTGAGGTGGTCCCTGAGATCAGCTCTTGAAAGCATCTCAGAATTTGTTCTGTTCTGTTTTGGCAGAGCAAGGAGAGAGGGCAAAGGGGGTTCTCAAAAGAGGAGCTGGACACCTGCATGATTAACCAGGTAGGTACAGCTACCTAGGCCTCCTGGCCTCTGTTAGCTGAGAAGATTGTGTATGTATGTGTGTATGTGTGCGCACAAGTATGGGGCTTAAACTCAAGGCCTCATGTTCTCACTTGGCTTTTCTGCTCAAGGCTGGCACTCTACCACTTGAGCCACCTCCACTAACTTTCTCCAGCTGATTCAGGTTGAATGAGCTGATTGATGGATCCTGTGTTCTCAGGAGGGGTCCCCAAAACATGATGACTTGTGAAGCTATCCTTGGAACTGGGGGCATGGCTCAAGTGGTAAAGTGCCTGCCTTGGGAGTCCAAGGCCTTAAGTTCAATTCTAACAAAAACATTCCATTATCTTCTTGCCTCAGCCTCCTCTTCCCTTCCCCTTCCCACCTCATGGTTTTTGTTTTTTAAATAAGTGGGCTTTGTTCTACCTCCCTGGTTGTTTCCTCCATCTTGGTGGGTATCTTACTCTATCAATGTTTTCAGATCTTATGCCACACTTTTAGTAGTCATGCCCAAATATGCACATGTAATTGGGAAACGAACAAAAAAGTGGCAAGGGAATATTTCAGAATTTGTTGGGTTGTTCTCCCAGGGTCTTAGGGGACATACTAGAGGGCCTTGAATGGGAGGGGCCTTGGTGCTCACCAACGACCCTGGTTGGAAGGGTCTTGGTGGGCAGGGCTTTGGTGGGAGGGGCCTTGGTAAGGAGGACCTTGGTTGGAAGGGCCTTGGTGGGTGGGATTTCAGTAGGAGAGGCAGAGGTAGGAGGGATGTTGGTGAGGACTTTGGTTGGAAGGGCTTTGGTGGGAGGGGCCTATGAGATGCCCCTGCTGTTTTTTCTGAGTGGGCAGTGGGTCTTGGGGCAAGGCAGTGGGGAGAAGGTGTTGTTCTCTTCCTTCTCACTTCCTGGCTCAGCAGATGTCTGTTTCCCATTTAGGGACAGCTCAGATTCCTGTCTCAGGCCTCCCTAGGAGGCATGCTGACATCCATCAGCACAAGGCCACCCCAACCAGCCTGGAGTGGGGTGGGCAAGAGGAGCCAAGAGGGGCTGTAGAATGGGGCTGCAGGCAGCTGCCCTCTCTCCTTCCCCCACCCCCCAGCCATCAGGAAGGCTGGCCATGGCACTGTGGCTGCCAAGGAGAAAGACTGACCAGAGAACACACCCTGTGAGAAGCCCGAAGTCCAGACATTTATGTGAAATCTGGTTCTTACTTCCTTTTTAAATTCCTATGAGAGCAAATCACAATTCCTGCCGGCTGTGTACAAATCTCAGAGGTCCTGGGGTGTGGCCTCAATCTTCTCAATGGACTCCTGTCTCCTCCATGTTTACCCAGCAGCACATAGCACCCAGTGCTGAGCCCATCACACCCAACTGTGACTGATGCATTTTTCTTGGTTCTAGGCCCCTGGCTGCCCCGACTACAGCATGCTGTCCTTCATGGGCGCGTTCCACGGGAGGACCATGGGTAAGGAGGGACCTGTGTGGTCCCACAGTGGCATTCGGAGTCTAGTAACCACAACAATCGTGCCGGCTGCCTCGGCTCTGCCATGGGTGGTTTCTGTGCATTGGCTTATTCGTTCCCACACAGTTCCTGGCACAGGGGCCTGTGACGCCCACTCTGCAAATGTGGACCTGGAGGGTCAGCAAGGGAAGGAACTTCCCAAGGTCACTCAATGACAGAGCGAGGAGGTGATACTTTGTCTCCCATCTTCAGAGGCTCTATGCCGTTTGTGATAAGTCACCAAGCAAACACACACAATGCACAACACACACACACAATTTTGCTGGTGTGAGCATTTCATGCCTATACTGTCATCTCTCCCCCTACCCCTTTTTCTGGTGCAGTCATGAGGCTTGAGCTCAGCTATCCCTGAGCTGTTTTGCTCACCATTAGCATTCTACCACTTGCCCCAGCTCCACTTCCTGCCTTTTGCTGGTTAATTGGTGATAAGAGTCTCTCAGACTTTCATGCCTGGGCTGGCTTAGAATTGGGATCCTCAGATCTCAGCCTCCAGAGTAGCCGGGATTACAGGCGTGAGCCACCAGCACCCAGCTGTCATCTTCTTTTGAAAACACTCTCTTCCTCTCCCCCAAGCCAAGCATCTGCTCTTTCTGTTTTGCTGGACTCAGGCTGCTTAGCGACCACACACTCCAAAGCCATTCACAAGATCGACATCCCCTCCTTTGACTGGCCCATCGCCCCCTTCCCACGGCTGAAGTATCCTCTGGAGGAGTTTGTCAAGGACAACGAGCAGGAGGAGGCCCGCTGCCTGGAGGAGGTAACCCAGCCTCCACTATCTCCCCAGAATCCACTTTCTCACCTCCTGTCCTCCAGCCCTCCCCTCCCCACTTGAATGCAGGACATTTTACCACTTGAACTTGTTATTTTGCTAGTCCTGGGGCTTGAACTGAGGGCCTGAGCACTGTCCCTGGCTTCTTTTTGCTCAAGATTTGTACTCTACCACTTGAGTCACAGTGTCACTTCTGGCTTTTTCTGTATAGGTGGTGCTGAGGAATCGAACCCAGAGCTTCGTGTGTGCGAGGCAAGCACTCTACCACTAGGCCACATTCCCAGCCCCATGTTTTGTTTTGTTATTTAAAGTAAAAAGGAAGCTGAACACCAGTGGTGCACAGTTGTAATCCTAGCTGGTCAGGAAGCTGAGATCTAAGGATCATGGTTCAAAGCCAGCCCAGGGAAGGAAAGTCCATGAAACTCATATCTCCAATTAACCACCAAAAATCCAGAAGTGGGGCTGTGACTCAAAGTGGTAGAGCACTAGCCTTGATTGAAAAAGTTCAGGGACAATGCCCAGGCCCTAAATTCAGGCTCCACAACTACCAAAAAAACCCCAAAAAAGTAAACATGAATAGGTGGAATTAATTTTAAAAGCATTTTATTGAGACTAATATACCCCAAAATATTAACATGTAATATTTAAACAATACCAGTGAGGTTCTTTTTCTTTTTGCCTCACAAAGCCTTTGAAATACTGTGTGTATTTTGCATTGATAGCATAGCTCATTCCAGACTATCTATATGCCAGATGATCAGTAGTACCCTTTTAGAGTCCACAGCTACCATACTGGAGAGATCAGAGCTGTAGGAAAGAGTCTTGAATCAATAGACAACAAAATACCTGGGCTGGGAATGTGGCTTTTTGTCCTAGAGACTCTCACACTAACAGAAAGCAACAATAACAAAGCAGTAACAGCAACAATGTCTCAAGTCACCATCTTCATTAGATCCTTACTGTGTGCTTAACTGTACAAGATCAGGAGACTGAGGCTGCAGAAGGCTAAGTAACTTTTCCCCATTCTTTGTATCCCCTCCGGTGCCAGCGCCAATCCCAAGGAGGCCACCTTCCCCTCCACAAGTTCTGCACCTGACATAGTCTCAGTAGAATTTCCAGAGGGTTCTGCAGCCCCGATGCCCCTCCCCTGGGGCGGCTCAGAAGCATGGGCTGAGCCATTGTTCTTTGTCCCTTTGGGGTACAGGTGGAGGATCTGATCGTGAAGTATCGGAAGAAGAAGAAGACAGTGGCGGGGATCATTGTGGAGCCCATCCAGTCTGAGGGCGGGGACAACCATGCATCAGATGACTTCTTCAGGAAACTGAGGGACATTGCCAGGAAGGTTAGAGCACCTGATGGGCCCACAGGGAGGGGGTCTGGGTTGGGTTCCCAGAGCAGAGAGTTGACTCTAGTATTTTTTTGGGGGGGTGGGGGTCTGTGTGGGGTTAGGGCTGGGTAGCACTCAGTGCTAGAGCAGTTGCCTAGCATGCATGGGGATCCTGGGTTCTATCCCCAGCAGTACCAAAGAACAAAAAGAAGCCAACGTGTCCCTGCAAAGCCCTCAGCCTCTCCTTTGTCCTTTTGGCTGATAGTACTCAGGGTTGAACTCACAGTCTCAAGCTGGCTAGGCAGATGCTCTGTCACAGAAGCAACACTTCCAGTTCCCTTTTGCATTTGGTTAACTTGGAGGTAGTGTCTCCCCTTATGCCTGGACTGTGGTCCTCCTATTTGTGCTTCTCTGAGTCACTGGGAATGGCAGGCACATGGAGCTGTGCCCAACCATTGTGCTTCCCCATGGCTGGGATGGCAGGTGTAGACCACCAAGCTCCGACCACTGGCACAAAAAAAGAAAACAAGCAACGATGCCGTGCTGGGCTGGGGTTGGGTGGTTGGTTGTTTTGGTGGGGGGAGTGTCAGAGGATCACTGGCCTGTGAGGAGTGCTGATTATTCCTTCCTTGCTCCTCTGTCTGTCCAGCATGGCTGTGCTTTCTTGGTGGACGAGGTCCAGACTGGAGGGGGCTGCACTGGAAAGTTCTGGGCCCATGAGCACTGGGGCTTGGATGACCCAGCAGATGTGATGACCTTCAGCAAGAAGATGATGACAGGGGGTTTCTTCCACAAGGAGGAGTTCCGGCCCAGCGCAGTGAGTGGAGCCGGCACCCCCCCCCCCCCATCACCCCTTCTTCACAAGAAGGAAGTCCTGGGTCTTAAGATGCTGCAGAGGTTTCTAAGGCCCAACTAGCATCACCCCCACATTCATCGCAGTCCAGAACAATCTCCTGGTGTGCACAAACCATCATATGAACCCCTACTGCTCTGTATCCATGCCATGGGTTCTCTTCTTTTTTTTTTTTCCCAATCCTGGGGCTTGAACTCAGGGCCTGAGCACTGTCCCTGGCTTCTTTTTGCCAAAGGCTAGCACTCTACCACCAGGCCATATTCCCAGCCCCCCTCCACAATATTATTCTTATAAAGATGATGGACAGAGGGGTTACAGTTACCTAAGTCAAGTAATGAATGCATTTCTTTTTGGACAGTGTCACCCCTTCCCTGGCTCTCTCCCAGTTTTTCCCTCCTGTCCCCACCCACAAGTTGTAGAGTTTATTTTCCACATAGTGTCTAGTGAGTATCATTACTGCATTTGTTCACCCTTTGTCCCCCCCTTACCTTTCCAAAGATGGATAAACGAACAAACAAGACAAAAGGAAAAGAAAACAAAGAAAACTTCAAGAACAGGGACAACACCCAGGCTTTGAGTTCAAGCCTCAGGACTGACATAAACACATAAATAGAGGGTTGTTGTAGGTATAGGTCATGGTGTAGCAAGGGTCCAGCCAGTCATTAGGCCATATTGTCCAGTGATGGCTTAGCCTTTTCTTTTCTTTTTTCTTGTCCTTTTGTCTGTCATGGGGCTTGAACTCAGGACCTGGGTGCTGTCCATGAGCTTCTGTGCTTAAGGCTAGCACTCTTATCACTGTGAGCCACAGCTCTACATCTGGTTTTAGGTGGTTAATTGGAGATAAGAGTTTCGTGGACTTTCCTGCTCAGGCTGGCTTTGAACCATAATCCTCAGATCTCAGCCTCCTGAGTAGCTAGGATGTCTTAGCATGTTCGTCTTTGTGAGTGCATACAAGGATTTCACAGCAACAGAAATGTCTCAGAACGAATCCTAGTTAATGACTGCCACTAAGGCACGAATGTCTTCTTTCTCCTGGCCTCTGCTGGACACAGGACCACATGTTCCCACTGCAGTACCTGCTTTGGGTACTGACAGAAGACTTAAATGAGATACTATGTGTTATGCTCCCAGCCCCTGGGAGATACTCATTGGGTTGGTTTTCCTCCTTTCCAAGAGAGGAGGCGTCTCTGCGGGTAAGGGTGAGAGGCATCCTGACGCCCCACTTCCTTCCAGCCTTACCGGATCTTCAACACCTGGCTGGGGGACCCATCCAAGAATTTGCTCCTGGCTGAGGTCATCAACATCATCAAGCGCGAAGATCTGCTGAGCAACGTGATGCATGCGGGGAAGGCCCTGCTGGCTGGGCTGCTGGACCTCCAGGTGCCCTCCCGCCCCCTTCCCTCCCCTCCCACCTCCTTCCCTACCACCCCCACCTCTGCCCTGCGCCCTTCTGGCCTGTACTGCCCTTCTGGCCACACTGCCTCTTTGATCTCTTTCTGTCTCCCCCTTGAAGGCCCGGTATCCCCAGTTCATCAGCAGGGTAAGAGGACGAGGCACCTTCTGCTCCTTTGACACGCCAGATGAATCCATACGGAATAAACTCATTTTACTGGCCAGAAACAAAGGTAAGGAGAGCCGGGGAAGAGACAGGGAGTCTGGGCAGTGCCCAGCAGTGCCTGGTATGAGGCAAACACCACCTCACAGCCTCCCTCCACACTGCCTTCTCTAAAGGAGGGAAGCTCTTGGAGAGATTTCAGCAATAGCTTAAGGTCCTTCCATGTACTTTTTTTTTTTTTTTTGCCAGTCCTGGGCTTGAACTCAGGGCCTGGGCTCTGTCCCTCACCTTCTTTTGTTCAAGGCTAGCACTCTTATCACTTGAGCCACAGCGCCACTTCCGGCCTTTTCTGTTTATGTGGCACTGAGGAATCGAACCCAGGGCATGGTAAGCAAGCACTCTACCACTAAGCCACATTCCCAGCCCCTGCATTTCTATAATTCATTGGCTTGGTTATTTTCTTTTCTCCTGCTCCCCATGAGTTTCTGGCAGGCAAGAACTTTTATCTCAGGATTTTATTTTTGTCAGTTGTGGGACTTGAACTCAGGGCCTAGGTGCTGTCCCTGAACCTCTTGTGCTCAAGGCTAGCACTCTACATTTGAGCCACATCGCCACTTCTAGATTTTTGTGTGATTAATTAGAGATAAGAGCCTCATGGACTTTCCTGTGCCGGCTGGCTTTAAACCACAAACCTCAGATCTCAGCCTCCTGAGTAGCTAGGATTATAGGCATGAGCCACCAGGACTGGGCTAATTTTTTTTTTTTTTTTTGGCCTGTCCTGGGCTTGGACTCAGGGCCTGAGCACTGTCCCTGGCCTCTCTGTGCTCAAGGCTAGCACTCTGCCACTTGAGCCACAGTGCTACTTCTGGCCATTTTCCATATATGTGGTGCTGGGGAATTGAACCCAGGGCTTCGTGTATACAAGGCAAGCACTCATGCCACTAGGCCATATTCCCAGCCCTGGGCTAGATTTTTTTTTTAAATCTCCCAACCATGTTTAGGAGGAGGACAGGCACTCAAAGTTAGGAGGTGCTAGGCATGGTGGCTGGCTCATGCCTGTAATCCCAGCCATTGGAAGGCTAAAGCAAGAGAATCAGGAATTGGAAGCCAGCCTGGACTATAGAGTAAGTTGAAGATCAGCTTAGATTACATAGTGGAGCAAGGGAAAAAGAGAAGGATGACAGGAGGTGAGAGAAAGGACGGGAAGGGAAGATGGGTGGCTAGTGGAAGGAAGGCCAGGTGTGAGTAAGAACGTTAGTGGGTGTCTCAGTGCAGCCGCTGCTGTCCTGCAACTGGTCCCCTGCACATTTTAAGGAGCCCACAGGCCTAACCTGCTCCGCCCTTTCCCTCCAGGTGTGGTGCTGGGGGGCTGTGGTGATAGATCCATCCGTTTCCGCCCCACGCTGGTCTTCAAGGATCACCATGCTCACCAGTTCCTCAATATTTTCAGCGACATCTTAGCAGACTTCAAGTAATGAAGCCATTCCCACGGCGCTCGAGGAAGCTCCAAGCTCAACAGTTGTCAAATTGATTAGTTTGCCTAATTCATGTTTTCACTTAAAAAGTATCAGAGGCAAGAAGAGCATACATGAAGGGTTATTTGTGTGGAGGAGATAGATGGTGGTGGTGGTGGCGAGAGTGGGGGGAGAGAGAGAGAGAGAGAGAGAGAAGGTGAGGGAGAGGAAGGGAGAGGCTGCTCTTGATTTTCCTCTTAGCACAACTAATGATCACATTGGTTAAACTCCAGAAACTCTGCTTGAGCCTTGGTCACCGTCTTAGAAAAGACATGGTGTCCTGGCCACCTGGCCATCTTTCTACCCATCCTTGACCCCTAATGATCCCTTTGGAAGCTGATCTGAGACTGGCAGCTGGGACCCTTGGGTTCCAGTCCATCTCCAGGGTCCTGTATTGTGACTTCCCCATCCCCATGTCTCCGGTGTGGAGCTCCGGCGCATCCGGCACGCAGCTCAAGGAGGGACTGGATGGCCCCTGCAAGGGCGATGAGGTGGAGGATTAAGGGCTGAGCTTGGGGGAGGGGAGGGCCCCCCCCCCCGGCCTGCTGAAGGTGGAGACCACTCCTCCCATTTCACCTGGCAATGCCTCTGAACTGTGAATTCTGCTCTGGGAGGAACTGTGGGTGGCATCACTAAACTCCTCCCTGCTCAATGCCAGCTTAGATCTGGGGTTATGGGGGGAGCTAGGGGAGAGCTTCAGCCTGAGGGTTTACTAAGTGTTAAAAGCACAAGATCAAGGGGACGCAAAACCACTTCATCTTCTCTCCCAGGACCTCTGGGCTTTTGACCTCTGACCCCTGACCTCTAACTTCTTTTCTCCAGCTTTGGTTCATCCACCTTCATTCTGCTCTATCTGAGTGGACCACTGCGGGACTAGATTTCTTCTCGAGGGAATGGAAGTTGCCCCTTGGGCGGGGGTGGGGGGGAAGCCTTAGATCCAAGGTGGTTTCTCTGAACTTGCTCCCAAACTCAGAGGTTTTCCTGAGATGCCTGAATTTGGGGATTCATTACTAGGCCGGTGCACAGATTGCAGCCAAGGCTGAGTACTAGCTGGGGGTAGGGGGCAGAGAGACAATCTTGGAACTGACTTAACCTCAGATGCTCCCATAAAAGCACCCGATCCTCCGAAGCAAGGCAGTTCTTGGGAGGGCAGACCCGAGAGAGGACTGGTAGATGCTCCCTTGAGAGGAGGCCACTTGACACACACACACACACACACACACACACACGCACGCACGCATGCACGCACGCACGCACACACACACCCCTGGGGCCTTGGGATGGGCATGTCAAGGGTTCTAATTCAGCACTCTGTGCTCTTAATAACTAATCTGGAAAAAGAGAATGCTTCTCTGACACCCAGGCAGACCCTAGGCAAGCCTGCAGCTGTGGCTGATTGCCACCATCGAGCTCATTGGCCCTGCCAACTTCATGAGGACATCTGCCTCCTTCTCTCTGCAAGACCTGGCGCATCCCTGTATCCACTCACTCATCATACCTTCATGAAACACCTGTGCCACCCCAGACCCTGCACTGAGTACCGAGAATACAAATGGAAGCTAAGCTACAGCTTCTGCTCTCCGGGGACTTCACATCCTCACTGGAAACCCCAGGCCCTTAAGCCAGGAAGTGAACCAGAGTGACAAGTGCATAGGTAGAGAGAGGATCATCACTAAATCAGCCTCACCAGGCACCGGTGGCTCACACCTGTCATCTGAGCTACTCGAGAGGCTGAGATCTGAGGATCACAGTTCAAAGCCAGCCCAGGCAGGAAAGTCCATGAGACATCTCCCAATTCCCCACTGGAAGTGGTTAATAAATTAATAAACCGGAAGTGTGACTCAAAGTACTAGAGCACTAGCCTTGAGTGAAAATGCTCAGGGACAGCACCCAAGCCCTGAGTTCAAGCCCCAAGACTGACAGAACAAAAAAGTCAGCATTGAACTGCCCGAGGCTGAGAGGAGCATTCAAGGAGAAAGTGATGATGGCTGAGAAGGGTTTTGTAGAATGAGTAAGAGTTCACCAAGCAGATGGGGTAGAGAAGAGTATTGCAGAAAGGGAACAGTGTGTAAGAAGGAACATCAGTTCCAGTTCTGAGACAAATTCCACCCAAGATAGCTCAAGGTTCAAAGCCTTACTTAACCAACAAGGAAAATGCCAACACAAACCAAAATTCCCTCATTGGCTGGAGTCTGGCCTCTCCTGAGACCTTTTATAGATATTCAGTAAGGCTCTTGGAATCTAAAGGGTTTTAAGTCAGGGCTTCTTCAAGTAATTTTTGTTTCCAATAAGGTATTGGCAGAGAAATTATAGTCCCTTCCTCTGAAAAGTTATTTCCAGATACATAATTCACTCTTATCAAGAAAAGTTACTTCTCATTAAAAATAAATCTATTGACTTAAAAGTTCTGTTCAACGTGGGCACAGTGTTTTTGATACTGTATCTTTGGGGCTAGGAGGTTAGCTAGATGAATTTCAAGGGAAAGAATTTCTGGGCCAACCAAGCTCATAGCTGTAGAAACTTGGAAAAAATTGGTAGAAGGCTGGAGAAGCGGACAGACAGGCCACTGTCCAAGGCTGAGCCCAAGAACAAGCGCTGCTGCGAATGATGGTCTGGAAATGAACCATCAGACATTAGTGCCATAGAGTTTATGTCTCTCGTGAGTCTTGTCTCTTCCAGAATTCAAAGTCCAATACTAGCCAGTCTTAGCACATTCTGTCTTTTATTATAAATGGTGTGGGGATTTTTTTTTAATGATTTTTACTGACACTCAGTAACCATGCAAAACTGTACACAATGTTGATGTATCTATGTAGCTGCACCTACCTAGCTCTATCTATCTATCTGTCTATATCAGCTCATGGTAGAAACCATAGCTAGGACTATCGCAGACTTAAATGCATATGAGGTGATCTTGTTTACCGTACTTTGTTGACAGTGCCAATAATTACAGAAACTTAACATGTCTCAATGTCACTGATGACCAGATGCCAATTCCATGAATTAAATCTGTTTCCTGTGTCAATCATTATCCTTGAATTTAAAAAAAAGGTATTTATAATGGAAGCGTTAGGGTGAATGCGGATTTCTTTGGGTTGGAAGTGGTTTTGTTAAATGATTATTTGGCGAGTGTTGATGAAACATTTATTGTACACGTCTTAGAGACAACTTAAGGGGCATGTCCTACCTGCTTGTTGCCTGGGGCTGAGGAAGAATGACAAGGCCTTTTGTCCCATTAGCTTCATTAAAAACAAGCTATTTAAAGGGGTAGGGGCTGGAAATGTGGCTTAGTGGTAGAGTGCTTGCCTAGCATACATGAAGCCCTGGGTACGATTCCTCAGCACCACATAAACAGTAAAAGCCAGAAATGGTGCTGTGGCTTAAGTGGTAGAGTGCTAGCCTTGAGCAGAAGGAGCTCAGGAACAGTGCCCAGGCCCTAAGTTCAAGCCCCAGGACTAGAAAAATAAATAAATAAAGGGGCAGCAGGATGAATGCCAAATGTAAACTCACATTCAAGCAGAAGTGTTGTAAATGCCTAGTATTTATGACAGTAGATGGTGTTAACACACAAGAGCCAGATCCTTGGGTAAGGCAGGGTAGGAGTCAAGCCCTAGGTTTCATTTTCAAGGATGAGCAGGAACTGCTGGGGTGGCTAAGAAGAGGGATGGAAGGTGGATGAGGGAGATGCATTTCAGAACAAGAGGACAGGATGAGGCTGGATCTCTTGAGGTCAGTACTGCAAGGTCACAAGGAGAGGGAGAGAGATGAGGCGCTGGGCCTTCAACACCCCGGACACAAAGTGTCCCAAGCTGGTGATGCAGCAAGGTTTGGAGGAAGGAAGTCATCCAAGGGCATTTAAAAAGACTCCCAAGTTGGCATCAGACTTGTGGCTCACGCCTGTAATCCTAGCTACTCAGGAGGCTGAGATCTGAGGGTCGTGGTTCAAAGCCAGCCCGGACAGTAAAGTCTGTAAGACTCTTACCTCCAGTGAACCACCAGAAAGCTGGAAGTGGCTGTGGTTCAGAGTGGTAGAGTGCTAGCCTTGCACTGACGAGCTCAGGTACAGTGCCCAAGCCCAGTGTTAAAGCCCCACAACAACAAAAAAAAAAAAGGCAGCCAATCTGGATTTCATGAGACCTATCTGAAAAAAAAAAAAATCCTAAGGCTTGGGCTTCACTCCAAGGAAGTCAGATTTTCTGAGATCATAACCACATAATCATCAGGTTGATGACAGACTAGAATAAAACAGGAGGCAGAAAGAAGCAGTGTGGATGCTTTGTGGCTAGGTGACCTTCCGTGGTGGATTTCATCTCTCTGAGCCTCACCTGCCAAATCTGGGTAACCATAGTAAACTACGTTTGTTGAGTGTCTTCTGGGATGAAGCAGTGCTATGTTTAAAGGCTTTTATTTAGTAGGTCATTTAGTCCTCCCAACAGGAAGGACTGCTGTGATCAGCAATGGAGAATGGAAGGCTCTCTTCCTTTATACAAGCTCTATGACTGCCTCACAGGCCAGGTCCCACATGGGCAGTGGCCAGGCTGGCAGTCAAGCTTGCAGGAAAAGTGCTACACATGCCATGTTTTACCCCTGCATGTTGTTGTTGCTGCTGCTGCTGCTCCTGCTACTGTATGTGTGTGTGTGTCCTGCGGTTTGAACTTAGGGCCTGGGCACTTTGGCTTTTTCACTCAAGGCTGGTGCTCTGCCACTTGAGGCACAGCTCCACTTCTGGCTTTTTTTTGTGGGGGGGGGGGTGATTGGAGATAAGAGTCTCATGGACATTCCTGCCCTAGCTGGTTTCAAATTGTGATCCTCAGATCTCAGTCTCCTGAGGAGCTAGGGTTACAGGCGTGAGCTACCACCGTACTTGACTTCTGCCATTTCCACTTAAGGATTCTGTCTATTTTTCCACTGCAGATTCCAGCCCAACTGATGCCAGGGTATTCAAACCATTCATCAGTAAAACGAATGCTTTGTCCCCAGAGTTGGTACAAACATAGCCAGATGGTAGCAGGCATAGGCTCTGCCTGATTAAGTCTAATCAAGCAGGGTTTTATAACTGGATAAGGGCAGGATCAAAACAAGGCCATAAAAGTTGGACTCTGCCTGGGGCTCAGAGGGACCCTGTTGCTTTTTCCATTTACGAGCTGGCACCTCCTGAAGTCCTAATGACAGTAATAAATGAGAAGCTCCAGCCTGGGTTGTTTGGCTCATGCATCTCAGTCTGACCCGTAAGAGCAAATCGGCCCACTGGACTCTCACCTCAAGTGCATGAACCCTGGGGTTTTAATGATAGGTTGGGGGATGGGATGGACACTTGGTCTGGGGATAAGAGAAGCCTCATTTTGGTAACAATAGGTAGGGCAGCTGTTCCCATGGGCCTGTGAGCAGATTTCACCCCACCTTACGTGGCAACTGTATAAAGAAGCCTGATACGCCACAGACCAGCCTGCCCACATCTCAACCACACAGCCTGGGTAGCAGGGCAAAGTCCAGATAGCTCTCAGCCCACCGGAAGATAGGCTCCCAGGGAAAGACAAGCAAGAGTATGTCAGCAATGCTGGTCCACTGCTGTGCCTGTCTTAAGGTGTCCTCAGCAGCTGAGCCCAGAATGGAAATCCCGGACTGGGAAATTCTGCCCTTAAAAAGTCAGCATGGGGCCAGGTGCCCATGGCTCACGCCTGTAATCTTGGCTACTCAGGAGGCTGCAAGGTGAGGATCACAGTTCAAAGCCAGCCCAGGCTTTCTGAAAGTCCATGAGATTTTTTTTTTTTTTTTTTTTGGCCAGTCCTGGGGCTTGGACTCAGGGCCTGAGCACTGTCCCTGGCTTCTTTTTGCTCAAGGCTAGCACTCTGCCACTTGAGCCACAGCGCCACTTCTGGCCGTTTTCTGTATATGTGGTGCTGGGGAATCGAACCCAGGGCCTCATGTATACGAGGCAAGCTCTCTTGCCACTAGGCCATATCCCCAGCCCCAGTCCATGAGATTTTTATCTCCAAATAACCACCAGAAAACCAAAAGTGGCTGTGGCTCAAGTGGTAGAATGCTAGCCTTGAACTGAAGAGCTCAGGACAGGGCCCAGGCCCTGAGTTCAAGCCCAATGATAGACAAAAAAAAGAAAGAAAAGAACATTGTCACAGGAGAGAAGGGATAGGAGAGGCAAGTGCAGCATCATTCTTTGTTGGTTAAGATCAGTGACGCACATCCATGAACATTTCAAGCATGATGAGAAGGGGATAAAGTTGAATGAGGAAGACTTCCCCATTTCAAGTACCCCCCCCCCACTCCATCCCTAATGCCCACCCCAGGGGTCACCAGATTAATTTGCAAAGTATGCTTAATTTTTTATTTATGTTGTCAAAGTACAAAGAAGATCTCACAGACTTACTACTCCATGGGCTTACATCCCTTGAGCAGATAGGGGTCATTCTTTCGTATGTGTGTGTGTGCCAGCTTGAACTCAGGGCCTGGACATTGTCTCTAAGCTTTCTTGCTCAATTGGAGGTGAGTCTCACAAACCTTTCTGTCCAGGCTGGCTTTGGACCACAGTCCTCAGATCTCAGCCTCCTGAGTAGCTAGGGTAACAGGTGTGAACCACCAGCACCCAGCTTTTTGTTTTGGGTTTTTTTCCTCAGTTGTGGGGTTTGAACTCAGAACCTGAACTCAGAGCTCTGTCCTGAGCTCTTCACCTGTCCCTGAGCTCTTCTGCTCAAGGCTATTGCTCTACTAATTTTCAGCCACAGCTCCATTTCTGGTTTTCTGGTAGTTAATTGAACATAATAGTCTCATGGACTTCCCTGCACAGGCTAGCTTTGAATACAATCCTCAGATCTCAGCCTCCTGAGTAGCTAGGATTATAGGTGTGAGCCACCAACACCTAGCTCATTTTTAATTAATAGCTCCCTGATACTCATCATCGTCATCATTATTAAATACTCCTTGGGGTGTTACAGGAGTGAAGAGAAGGAATAATGCACTCGCTCACCCTGCCCTCTGCTGGCCATGTGAGTGAGGGCATGTTCTCCCTTCCCAGAGCCCCTTGCAGGCTTCTGGGCAGGATGGGAAACCCTGGCTGCAACAAGAGAACAACCTGGGTGGCTGGCAATGGCCACAGCAGGCCATTGGTCTAGGCAAGATCTTCACAATACAGCCATGGACTACAAAGGTCAACCTAGCACTTCTCAACAGGTTTGAAGCTCTTCAGGCCCGGCCAGGCGTACCTCCCTACTCTGGGCCACATCTACAGCAACCCCCCCCCCCCCCCATCTAGGTAAACAGTCATGTCTGCAAATGTCCGAAGAACAATTCTTCTGCCCCCAGATCACCCTTCCAGAGGCTAGGAATTAACAGGTGGTAAGAACTGAACAATTAAGTGAATGTGGCTTAGTAGTAGAGTGCTTGCCTAGCAAGCATGAAAATCTGGGTTCAATCCCTCACTCAGTACCACATAAACAGAAGAAAGCTGACAGTGGCACTGTGGCCCAAGTGCTAGCCTTGAGCAAAAGGGACAGTGCCCAGTTCAAGCCCCAGGACTGGCAAAACAAACAACACACTGAACACTAAAGTCTTGTAGGTCTGTGTCACCTATGTCTTCTCGCTACATTTTAGGAGGGAGGCAGTGGAATTCAGGGCCTCCCACTTGCAGGCTGAGCATCTATCACTTGAGTCATGCCTCCAGCCCTTCTTGTTTTAATTTGGATAGAGATCTTGAGTGACTGAGATCATAGGCACACACGGTCAGAGCTGGCATTTTTTTGTTGAGTTGGAGGTCTTGCTAACTCCCCAACCAGCCTTCAACTTCAATGTGTGATCCTCCCAATCAATCTCTGTCTTCCAAGTAGCCGAGATTACAGGCATATGCCACCTGGCCTTCTTTGACTCTGGCAGTACTTGAGATTGAACTAGGCCTTTTAGGGAAGCCTCCCAGAGCAGAGATTACAGGTGTGAACCACCCTGCCTGTCTTTTTTATATATATTTTTTTTAACTCAAAATGAGTAAAGATGAAAGACTGTTTCTTCTCCTTCTTAAAAAGTCTCAAAACTAAGCCATGTGCTAATGGCTCATGCCTGTAATCCTACTTAGGAGGCTAAGATCTGAGGATCACGGTTCAAAGCCAGCCAGGGCAGAAAGTCTATGAAACTCTTATCTCCAACTAACCACCAGAAAACAGGAAGTGGAGCTGTGGCTCAACATGGTAGAGCAGTAGCTTTGAGCACAAAAGCTCAGAACCCTTAGGCCCTGCTGTGCCCAAGCCCCATGACCGTCAAAAACCAAACCTAAACAAAAAAGTCTCAAAACTGTCTCCCAGTTTTTTCCAACTTTCAAAGGCTTCCCTTTGTGATTAGGATACAATTCAAGTTACTGGTCTTAGTAATTGAGTCAAGTTCTGGTCTAGTGCAGAAAAAACACATTGGCTCCCTCTGGTGTTTTCATCCTGTTTTCACATCAGGTCAGTGGCTTAATCCCTCCTACTGGGCTTGTCCTTTCTGTCCCACCACCCTGCCTTAGTCCTTGACTTGGTTCTGTCAGCATCTGTAATTGCACACATTTATTCACCCACACACACACACCAAAGCTTGTGAAAGCTTCACAGGAATCTGTGGATGTGTGTGTGTGTGTGTGTGTGTGTGTGAGAGAGAGAGAGAGAGAGAGAGAGAGAGAGAGAGAGAGAGAGAGCGCTCTAGTCCTGGGGCTTGAACTCAGGGCCTGGGCTCTGTCTTTGAGCTTCTTTTGCTCAAGACCAGAGCTCTACCACTTAAGGAACAGCTCCACTTCCAGTTTCCTGGTGGTGGTTAATTGGAGATCAGAGTTTCATGGACTTTCTTGCCACGATGGCTTTGAACCACAATCCTCAGCCTCGTGAGCAGCTAGGATTACAGGGGTGAACCACCAGCGCCTGGCTAGAAATCTTCTTAACCACTGCTAGACATGGGGGGGGGGGGCAGATGCTCTGGGGGTTTAGGCAGAGTCAGTGGGTGACTTGGTAGTCTGCAGCAGGAACCAACTGCTATCAACTCTAAGCTTTCTCTGCTTCTCTGAAATGAGTTAAATTAAGTGAGAAAAGGTAGCTTCTTTCATGCTACTGTGATTATTTAAAAACATCACTGGTGAAAACCAGGCACCAGGGGCTCAAACACAGAAAGAAACACAAGTACATGAGACTGAGACTCTACAAACGCAGCCAGAAGGCAGGCTGCCCAGGGCTGGGGGTGGAGAGAGAGAGCACTGTTCAACTGGTAGATTCTGCTGGGAAGATAGATATGTTTTAGATCTAGATAGTATAATGGAGGTACAACACTGTCAATGTGCTCCAAGTCCTTGAACTGTACATTTGAAATGGCTAAAAGAATATGCGTGTTAAGTATATCTTATTATAATAAAAAAAAAACCAAAGGCTAGAAGGTTACACAACAAAACATTTAATTGTCAACTTTTGAGTGGCAAAATTAGAAAGATCAGGCCTTCTCTTTACCCTGGTACAAACTGTATAATGAACATGTATGGAGCAGTACACGCAACTGCCTTTCACGCTTAAGATATACAGCAGCATTAGGACCCCCAGAATCCCAGGTGGGGTTTGGGACTCCTGTGAATGACATCACTGCCCCCCGTCAGAGAGCAGTAATGTCCTGACCAATATAACAAACACACTCTGGGCTCCATCCAGTCCCTTCTGTTGTTGAGCACAATACAGCCCAGCTCAGGACTCTGCAAATCCTCACTGACCACCAGAAAGCCTCCCTCCATGCCATAACCTCTGACCAAAGGCTCCATTTGCTAAGGCTTCATGTTTGCAAAGCATGTGGCATTCGTTGTTTTTTTTTCTTTTTCTTTGTGGTGCTGAGGATGGAAACCCGGTTCTCTTGGATGCTGGGCAAAGTGTCATACCACTGGGCTTCACTACTATGACCCAAGCATCCCACGAGCTAAGACTCTCCATTGTACAGATGTGAAAAGTAATTCCTGGCACTGGTAGCACATACCTATAATTCTAGCTACTCAGGAGGTTGAGATTGGAGAATCATAGTTCAAAGCCAGTCCCAGACAGAAAAGTCCAATTAACTAGAAAAAAAAGAAGTGGAAGTGTGGCTCAAGTGGCAGACCATCAGCCTTAATTGAAAAATAAAAGCGAGGGGCTGGGAATATGGCCTAGTGGCAAGGGTGCTTGCCTCATATACATGAAGCCCTGGGTTCAATACCTCAGCACCACATATATAGGAAATGGCCAGAAGTGGCGCTGTGGCTCAAGTGGCAGAGTGCTAGCCTTGAGCGAAAAGAAGCCAGGGACAGTGCTCAAGCCCTGAGTCCAAGGCCCAGGACTGGCAAAAAAAATAAAGAAAGAAAGAAAAAGAAAAGCGAGAGCACATGGCTCTGAGTTCAAGCCAAGGGAGGGAGAGAAGGTAGAAAGGGAGGGAAGGAAAGGAGGGAGGGAGGGAGGCAGGCAGGCAGGCAGGCCCTGCCCCAGCCCAGGGAACCTCTGCTCAGTCTCTGATGTTTCCTGATTCCAGATCCTGCCTGCCACACCCCTGCCTTTGGTTTCTTAGTGGCAGGCTATCAGTAATATGAACTTGGCCACCCTCCCTCCTACAACTGCCCCTTCACAGAAGCTTCTAGCCATTCCCTGAATATATCGTGAGCAAGTGTGGTTAAGGTGTTTTTTTCCTCCAAGGGCCTTTCTCTAAGCCTTGTGGATTTCTTCATCTCAAGATGAAGTCTCCAGGAGCCCCCTGGGTCAGCCTTGTCAGAGATTCAGGGGACCCAGGACAAGGCCCAGAAGCCTAGCGCCGATGCTCACTTAAGTGTGGCCAGTGTCCCAAACACCTGTGAGAACCGCTCTCTGTCCAGGACGCGTCCATAGCGGAGGGTGAGGTAGAAGGTCTGCTTCCCGCTGTACTGCCGGATGCGAATAAAAAGATCCTGGGGCCGATCCTGGGTCTCTGTCAGGGGCACCACATCCACCACAGGACAGTATGTATCCTGCCGCCAGCCCCAGAAGGTCAGGTGTGCCACCTGCAGTATGGTGCCAGACTCATTCACGTACAGGATGCCCACCAGCCTCCGGAAAAAATAGCTCATCCAGTAGAGCATACTCAGGGCGAAGCCAGCCACCCCACACGCCATGCACATAGAGGTGTGTGTCAAGAGTCCCTGGGAGTACCAGTAGAAGGCCGGAGGCACCGCCACCACTGTCAGGGCGGTCTGTGCCAGCTTCATCCGTGACACGAACCCAAAGACTCTGATGGAATCGAAACGGTAGACCATCTGGAATTTCTCAGACTCGAGGCCTGGTTGTTTCGCTGCGGAAGTGGGCGGCCTGCGGCCTAAGCACCAGAGCGCACAGAGGGGCCTTCCCCAGGCAACAGCGGGTCCCCCAAGCCTCGGCGGGGCTCGGAGGAGGGCAGCCTGGAAGTGAGAGAGGAGACAGGTCTCTCATGGAACTCAACCGAGCTAATAACGCAATGGGCATCTTAGGCTAACCCTGCAAAGTCACCATGATTGCCACGGAAGGAGAGAAAGATAAAGCCAGCCACGTGCTTTATGTCATGCGTGCTTCACAAAGTTTATTCTGGGCATGGGCAGACATAGCTGCATCCATTTTACCACTAACTGAGCACCTCAGAGAGTGTAAGAAATTTATCCAAGGACAAGCCAGAATAAAGGGAGTGGAAATGAGTCTCAAATTGATCCACTTAGTCTCTTCGTTCCAAGCTTTAAAAAAAAGGGGGGGAAGGGGGGAGAAGATGTAGCCAGGTTGGCACACGCTTGAAATCCAGGCAGTTGGGAGGCTGAGGTAGGAGGACTGGAAGTTCGAGGCAGCCTTACACTGTACACAGAGGCCCTGTCTCAAAAACAACGAAGAAAAGGTGTACTGTATCTCATTCATTCAACAAATATCTAGGGAGGAGGCCCACGCTCCCCAGATATGAAGCACGTGAAACCAAAGCCAAGAATTCACAGAAAAACAGTTATTAGTAAATAGAGTCTTACCATGGCCCGACACTAGCCGCCACCGGAAGCAAGTCCCACCTGCTTCCGCCTATCCCAGCCCAGCCTCAGCCCAATTACCAAGGGCGCATGCGCACACGTAGGCATTACGTTGCATTGTGGGATTCGTAGTCCAAGCACTGTGGTGGACGTGAGCCCCTCGGCTCTGTGGTAGCCGCGGGATTCTCCTTTCCCGACATGCCCAGCGGCGTACACGTGGGGTGGGGGGTGGAACCGGAACCATATCAAGTTCCGGTTTGCGTTCCTACCGCCAGCGCGTCCTGTCAGGTAGCGCCCGGAGGTTGGAGAGATGGCGGCGTCGGGTCCCGCGCTCTGCCTCTTCGACGTGGATGGGACCCTGACGGCCCCGCGGCAGGTAGGCGGTGCCCGGGAGGCTGGAGGACAACCGCACGGGATCCCCGCCGCTTCCGGTCCCAGCCGGGCCGACCACCGCCCGGCCGATAATGAGGCGGAAGCCCGAACGGGGAGCTCACAGACGTGACGATTCCGAACCCTCTTATTTAAGAGCAGGAAACCTGTATCGGGTGCGCCCGCATTGGAACCCAAGCCCGGGCCCCCTCTCCAGCTCTGCGACCTCTACCTGCAGCCTAAGGGCCGTGCCTTGTAGCGTGGCCCAAGACTTAGGTTTCCGCGTCAGTGTCCAGTCTCAGCTTCGCATCTTGTACCCGTGAGCTCGGCAGTTCACCTCTCGGAATCTCCACAGCTTCAGCTTGAAATGGGGACTTTACCTGTGCTCTAGGCTGTCTTGAGGGTCTGGTGAGATCTTGTAAGTTCAGATTAGAACTCGGATATACGTATATATTAGCCACTTCCGGTAGTCTCTGCATCCAGCAGCCTCTGCAATGGACCACGGTGGTATAGAAAGGCCTAGGCCATTGCAGGCAACCCACTGAGACTCTCATTAGGATCTTGCTTCCTAATCTCCTTTGCATAAACTGGTCTCTGAACAAATCTTTAAGACTTGAGCCTGGACCCATGGATAGCCGCATTCGCCTCCACTCCCATCTTACCTCTTTTGGTGATGTGCCCTCTAGAAAGCCATTGTCTTGTGTGTGCGACCTTAGACCTTAAGTGCAGGGTTTCTGAGCCACAGGTTTGATTCATCTAATGATAACTCTACACCCCAAGGGCTGAATTATCCAAAGGCCTTTTTTTTTTTTTTTTTTTTTTGCCAGTCCTGAGGCTTGAACTCAGGGTCTGGGCACTATCCCTGAGCTCCTTTTGTTCAAGGCTAGCACTCTACCACTTGAGCCACAGTGTCACTTGTGGCTTTTTCTGTTTATGTGGTACTGAGGAATCAAACCAGACAAGCACTCGAACCACTAAGCCATAGTCTCAACTCCCTATTACCCCCTATTGAAGGCCTTTTTTAACCCTGAAATTGAGTGATTAGCATACACCTATGAATTGTTGCAGGGGTATAGTAATCGATCTGGCAACAGCAGTTCTTCCTCCTCCCCCCATCCTCAACCTTCCTCCCTCCTCCTCCTTCCTACTTCTTCCTTCTTTATAAAAACAGCTGCCCAATTTGGCCCACAAAGTACTGGGAATTGAGCCCAGGCCTTAGCACATGCTCCCATCCCCTCTAATCCTTTTTTTACCCAATGTGGGACTCCTTGTCTCCCTCCTTCCTTCTTTCATCCCAGGTAGGGTAGTTTGTTATTAGTATTTTAAAAGTAAGGAATCTGAGCCAGGTGCCAATGGTTCACACATGTAATTTAGCTACTCGAGAGGCTGAGCTCTAAGGATAGTGGTTTGAAGCCAGTCTGGGCAGAAAAGTCCCTATGAGACTCTTACTCCGATTAACCTCTCCAAAAAAAGAACAAACAAGCAGACACGGGACAGGAGCCATGGCTCAAAGTGTAGAGCACCAGCCTTGAGCAAAAGAGCTCAAGGATGGGGCCCAGGCCCTGAGCTCAAGCCCCAGGACTGGCACAAAAAAAAAAAGAAGGAAACTGGAACCCAGTTCCCAGTCCATGGTGTCAAATTCAAAAGCAGACTGATTGGAATTTCCCGGACCTCAAAAGCATTATCTGTCAAGGTGGAAGCTTTTCCAGATGCTAGGTATGCTGTTAGGAAAGTACTGGTGCCCAGAAAGAATCAGGATATTTAAGCATAAAGTGTAATTCACAAAGAAGCCATATGACCCAGAATATTTTCCCTTAAAACAGTTTTCTTTGCTACGAAGATAAATGATTTTAACACTGAGGGAAAAAAAGAAAATCTTTCATTTAGAGAGCATTTCTCCTATGGGCTGAGAACTACAAGTAACAAAATAACATAGATCTTTCCATCACACAGCCTTTGCCTCGATATATTTGTATTCTCAAATATTTGATAAGCATAATGCAACCTGGAAGGGGAAGAACAGGATATCTTTTATTGCTTTTGTGACAGGATATGATCAACACAGGTTAACTCTAGCTAGCATGAACTCTTAAGAGTTGCAAGAATCACTTTTAGTAGGAGGTTTTTTGTGCTGAGTACACTTGCTTAAAATGCCACTCCATCTAAAACAATTGAAACTTAGAACAAAAGCTTTCATAAAGAAGGGCCTATAAACCCACATGAATCATTCTCTTACTTTGGAGCATTAAAATTTTTTGATGAAATACGAATCACTGAAGAGAAATACACAGAATAGCTATATCCCATATGTAAAAATACTTGACACTTCATCATGTTAACTTTCTACCCTTCTAGATGGGGGTCATCATAATGTATCTCCCTTCATATCTTAGCCTGCATTTCTTAAGGACCAAGACTTTATTCTTTGTAACCACAAAGTCATTACCACACCTAACAGCTTACCAACAGACAGTGAATATTGGGAGACTGCAGACCACACAGCCTGTTACAACTGCTTGTCTCTGCTCTGAAGCCATAGATACTCTTGTACACAAGCAGATGTGGCTGTATTCCAAGGCTATATAGTAAGATCCTGTCTCAAAACACAAAACTAGATAAGCAAACACAACAACTGACAGTATCATGCATACAGCTTGTAATCCCAGCTACCCAGGAGGCTGAGACAGGATCTCTTGAGCCCAGGAGTTCAAGGTCAGCTTGGACAACATTGCAAGACACCATCCATCCCTTCCCCCATCACTAAACAACAGCCAAAAGATAGCTAGAGCAACACACAACTGCTCATAAATTTCTTATGTGTTTAAGTTTGGGTAAATGTATGTAAGATTTTTTAAGTTTATTCCAGTACAAACTTAACAGTCAAAATTATAACTCACATACCTGAGTATATGTAGAAAACTACAAACGTGGTAACTTAACTGGCTATGTATAAAAATAGGAGTTGGGTTATTTTATGGCTCATGACTGTTACATGTTCCTCCTTGAAATGTAGAAAATTACGAAGGAAATGGATGACTTTCTACAAAAATTGAGGCAGAAGACGAAAATCGGAGTGGTAGGCGGGTCGGACTTTGAGAAAGTGCAAGAGCAGCTGGGAAATGATGGTAACCAATCCATTGCTAATTGCATTTTGTCAAAGATTAACTTCTCATGAGGATATTGGGCCCTGTCTCAAGTACCCTGTGCAGCCCTCCCCATAAGCCGTGCTTTCTGCTTCCTTGAGGAAGAAGTTTTTTCTGCTTTTGTTCTCCCTTTACTTGTAGCCCTATAAGTCCCTGAGTTGCTGGTAAACCCTTCCTTCAGATGTGTGGGTAGATTACACACGGAAATCTTTCTCCCTGAACTGCTTGCTTGTCCCCTCTCCTAGTCTGCTACTCACTCTGATCCCAGATCCTGGCTGTCCTTACCCAGATGAGGTATCCTCTGGGTCTGGGTCACTCCTCTCTGTTGTCCTAACCTAATGTTCCCCGAGTTCCTCAGTCATGGGAGATGGGAGTCACCAGGCTCCCCACATGTAGTAAAACAGCATCTCCAGCTCAGGACCCCGGAAAGTATTACTGGCTTTCTCCCTGCAGATTCTGATTCAGTAGATTAGATCTATGGGACATGGAACTGTGTTGTAGCAAACACTCCCCAAAGATTTTGGTGCACCACTGCTAATGGGTGCTCTCTTGGGCCCTGCAGATACCTTTGGGATGCCTGGCCTGTGAAAGATAATGGGTAGGAAGATGGATGAGTAGTTCTTTAAAACCCTTTTGTGCTGGGAATTGGCCCCCGCACTCAGAGGGCTGAGGCAGGAGAATCTTTTTTACCAAACAAAACAAAAACCATACCCTTTCGCCAGAGCTCTTGACACATTGGAACCAGCCCATGTAGAATGAAGTTTCTCAGCCTTGGAATTATTGACATCTTGGGCTGAGTAATTCTCTGCTATGGGATTGTACTGAGTGTTGAACACTGTCATTGACCTCTACCCACTAGATGCCAGTAGAGTACATGCAGACAAAGCCTTGCCCAGGTCCCCTGGGATAGCATGGGGAATGACTGCTGCGTCATATCTTAGAGTGCAAATTTGTGTAGATTGTTTTTACCGGATCCTAGTTTCTGGAAAAGTAGTCCACACAGTCCCTTTAAAGCTCTCTGTTCCACTCACACCCAATTTCCTTGTAGATGCCCTGCTTGGAAATGCTATGAATGATATAATGGGTGCATTAAGCCCCAGATGTCCTGTCTTCTGGTAGTGATTGTGTTTCCTGCCTCTGATGGTGTATTTAACACATGTCTAGAGGTGCAGTGAATGTGAAACAGCAAAGTCAAAGCAAACAGGTAGACCACAGCCGAATGCCACGTGCATGTTTCTCACTTGGTTAAATTTCAGGTGTGGGTGCCCACCAACACAGAGATGCAGCCAAGTGGCGTTGGGCCTGGAAATCAGCATTTTAACAAGTGCCTGAAGGATATCAGACTGATTATAAGCCTCACCTTAAGAAAAAAAAAGTTGTGATTCTCAGCCTGTCCCCCTGCTAATTTGTGGTCTAGAAAGCCTGAGAACAGAATTTGGAGATGCACGTGTTCACCATGATCCTGCTGCTGCTGGTTCACAGTGAGGCTGAGGAGCTGCGATGAACCAGGCACTCCTTACAGGCAGGCTGGCTAAAGGCAGGGACCTAGGACCCCTCACCACTCCCATCAAGCCAGACTTCATCCTTCAGATCTATGTGCAAGGAGCCCTGTCCCACACACAGTGTGCTAAGATGAACTTGTCTCCCGGTCCTTCCTGGAGCTCAGTTGCTTTATTGGTGGTGGTGTTAATCAAAATAGATATGTAGGTTTTACCTCATTCCATTCTGAGTTGTCTTTTTGTTTTGGTTGTAGTGGTTGAGAAATACGATTATGTGTTCTCAGAAAATGGCTTGGTGGCCTACAAAGATGGGAAGTTTCTGTGTAAACAGGTAAGGTTCTTCAGTAAATGATCTACCAGTTCCTACCATGAAAATGTTGTCTGAAGGCTAGGAATATGGCCTAGTGGCAAGAGTCCTTGCCTCATATAAATGAAGCCCTGGGTTCAATTCCTTAGCACCACATACACACAAAAAGGCCAGAGTGGTGCTGTGGCTCAAGTGGCAGAGTGCTAGCCTTGAGCAAAAAGAAACCAGGGACAGTGCTCAGGCCCTGAGTCCAAGGACCAGGACTGGAAAAAAGAAAATGTTGTCTGAAAGGGTATTTGGCATTGGATGTCTCTGGGGAGGTGCCAGGGAGCTGGGGGATGGGAGGGAGGGTATCTGAACTACATTCTGTGTTAAAATGTTAAATTTTGAGCCACGAGATTATTATCTATTCTGGATTGGTCACTAAACTTTTATCATTAGTTTTAGAGGGTGCTTATGTCTAATATGTATTTCTAATTTGTATTATGGGAGCAAAAATGAGGCAGGGCAGCTCTCACAGAAGAGAAAGCTGAAGTGGAGCAAATATCATTTCTATCATTGTCTGGTGATATTTTAATTGGATAAAAGCAACAGCAGTAAGCGCTCTGGACCTTCCAGGAAGTGTTTGCCAGGCAGTGAACACAAAACTCTTTGAGTAATGAGGCAGAAAATGCTCTTGAGCAAAGCTTTTGTGGTTTGGGAGAAGTGAACATGCAACTAGTGACACAGTCACTGCTGCAGGCCCCTGCCGCCCATGGCTTTCCAGAAGTAGAAGTTGCAAAACTGGTTTGCTGGAAAGCTGGTTGAAAACACTTCCTGCTTAATCAAGTAACTCCAGTGTTTTCTTTATGTAGAATATTCAAGGTCATCTGGGTGAGGCCCTAATCCAAGATGTAATCAACTACTGCCTGAGCTACATAGCAAAAATCAAACTCCCGAAGAAAAGGTGAGTCTACTTTGAGCACAGAGGCTCAGCTACAATGTAAAATAATGTCATTTGCTAGACTCAGGCTCATTTATACTCAGAGCCCAGCACTTAAGAAGAAGAAATGGAAAGCCAGGAGTGGTCCTGCTTGCCTACAATCCCAGCACTTAGGAGGTGAAGGTAGAAAAATCTCAAGCAAAAAAAGAAGAGGAGCTGGGGATATAGCCTGGTGGCAAGAGTGCTTGCCTTGTATACATGATGCCCTGGGTTCAATTCCCCAGCACCACATAAACAGAAAACGGCCAGAAGTGGCACTGTGGCTCAAGTGGCAGAGTACTAGCCTTGAGCAAAAAGAAGCCAGGGACAGTGCTCAGGCCCTGAGTCCAAGGCCCAGGACTGGCCAAAAAAAAAAAGTGTCGTTTTTGGGCTGGGGATATGGCCTAGTGGCAAGAGTGCTTGTCTCGTATACATGAGGCCCTGGGTTCAATTCCCCAGCACCACATATATAGAAAATGGCCAGAAGTGGCACTGTGGCTCAAGTGGCAGAGTACTAGCCTTGAGCAAAAAGAAGCCAGGGACAGTGCTCAGGCCCTGAGTCCAAGGCCCAGGACTGGCCAAAAAAAAAAAGTGTCGTTTTTGGGCTGGGGATATGGCCTAGTGGCAAGAGTGCTTGTCTCGTATACATGAGGCCCTGGGTTCAATTCCCCAGCACCACATATATAGAAAATGGCCAGAAGTGGCGCTGTGGCTCAAGTGGCAGAGTGCTAGCTTTGAGGAAAAAGAAGCCAGGGACAGTGCTCAGGCCCTGAGTCCAAGCCCCAGGACTGGCCAAGGGAAAAAAAAAAAAAAGAAGAAGAAGAAGAAGAAAAATAATTGGAAACAGTCTATAAGGCCAGTAAAGACATACAGTGCTATGTCCATTGGCACAGCCATCAAAAACTGCACAGTGCCAGAGGCTATTGGTGAGGTGAAGCACCTGTGAAAGAGCTTGTAAAAAGAGCCACAGATGGGTTGGAAATGGGGCTTAGTAATAGAGTGCTTGCCTAGCAGGCATGAAGCCCTGAGCTTGATTCCTCAGCACCACATAAACAGAAAAAGACAGAAGTAATGCTGTGGCTCAAGTAGTAGAGCGCCAGCCTTGAGCAAAAAGAAGCCGGGGACAGTGCTCAGGCCCTGAGTTCAAGCCCCAGGACTGGCAAAAAAAAAAAAAAAAAGCCACAGATTCCACATCTGGAAGTTTCTAGCTGGAGGGCCCTACCCAACACCAAATGGGCCTGCAGCATCAGGTATAATCAGAACTAATCACTTAGCAGTCTGATTTCCCGTTTCAAAATGCCTGGACTTCTGGCTTCCATTGGTAGAATCTAAAGACCTGGCAGCCCTCCTCCCCACACATGGCCCATTCCTATCTTTTGCATACAGCCCACATCTCACTTTCTGACCTTTGCAGGCCTTTGGTTTGAAGACCTGCCTCCTGCTTCCTTTAGATGCTGTTACCATCTCAATCCGCTTTGTGTGTACCGGTCCAACGGCTTGAGCTCAGGGCTTTGTGCTCTATTCAGCTTGCTTGCTCAAAGCTGGCGCTGTACCGCTTGAGCTACACCTCCAGTGTAGTATTTCAGTGTAGTAATCAGGGATGGAGTCTCACTTTTCTGGTTTTGAACCCTGGTGCTCCAGATCTCAGCCTTCTGAGTAGCTAGGGTGACAGGCCTGAGCCACTGGCACCCAGCTCCATTTGAAAAATAGTAATACAATAGATGCATGCCCATGGTAGGTAGGAAGATTAGAAAGCAGAGGACACATGCCAACAGTGATGATTGGTGACTTGGCAAAGGCGATTTCTTCCCAGTTTTCAACACTCATTACATAACCTGAAGCACCAGGCGGAGAAGCTTCTTTGAGGCTGTGGCCATCAGAGTCCACAGAGCCTGCACCTCCCGCTCGCCTCTGCAGCTGGAGTGAAGGACCCACACACACACCTGAGTGGAGGTGTGAGTGCTGCCACTGGGCCGATGCATGTTGCAACTGGGTGGTGGGCATGCAAGGACCATTACCCCGTCCTGTTGGCATGTCATCATCTCCTTAGTAAGAAGTTAAGGTACAAGGGCTGGGAATATGGCCTAGTGGCAAGAGTGCTTGCCTCCTATACATGAAGCCCTGGGTTCGATTCCTCAGCACCACATATATAGAAAAGGCCAGAAGTGGTGCTGTGGCTCAAGTGGTAGAGTGCTAACCTTGAGCACAAAGAAGCCAGGGACAGTGCTCAGGCCCTGAGTTCAAGCTCCAGGACTGGCCAAAAAAAAAAAAAGTTAAGGTACAAATGTTCCCCAGGTCCATTCTGTCACTAGTTTGACTAGGCATTAAGGGTGGTTTTGTTTAGGAAAGACAAGTCCTAATCCTATCTCCAAACAGTCTACGGTCTGGTGAGAGATGCCGGTCTGGTGAGAGATGCCGCTGGCAGTGCAGAAACTCCAGAGTGGAGGGGGAGCCTGTGAGCCCAGGAAGCAGGACTGAGATTGTGACTGATGTGCACATGTCTTGAGCAGACACTATTGTTCATGGCCTGGGTCAGATAGAGGCAGGAAGATCTTCAGGAGGAAACCGGGTGCTTGATAGACCACCTCGGCCTGGTTCCTGAGATCTTGGAAGTAACGCAGCATGGTATTATGTCCTGGAGTTGGGAGAGACACAGCGCTGTTTGTAATCTTTAGAATGGGTAGCCCCAGGGCCACCTCAGGAATGGTCTCCAGTCCTGGGTACCTCATGGGGCATGTAGAAGAGGCCAGGGCTGGGTCTCCACCAACTCCAGGACAGGGGTCTTTGGGGAAGTGTCCTAGGTGCTTTTGTCTTGTATCTTTTTTGCTAAATCCTGAGTGGAGCGACAGGTACTGAGATCCAGTTCCAGGGGTGTTGCTGATCCCACCTTCCCTGATGAGTGTCTATTACTTCCCAGTTCATACAGAACCTTAAACCAGTGCATTTGATTATCATTGCACTCCTTCTGAAGGTGCATATGCACAGGCTTGGAGAGGCACCCAGGTTTAGATAGTCCAGGAGGAGGCCATGCTGACCTCAGCTCTACACCTGCCTCGTAGCATCTCCTGTGGCCGGTGGCTGGAGGTCAGGGCAGCTGGAGGCCCCGCAGTGAGCCCAGGGGGCTCACAGGCACCACTGCTGCAAGCCAGGAGATACTCACAGCGCTGCCCCACACAACACACTGCAATGTCACTTGTCAGGAGGACTGTCTCGCTTACCTGATAGCTCTGTTTTTTCTTTGTTTTTTAAGAAAGAATATTCTGAGACCAAACTAGAAAAAAATATTGAGTGACTTAAGGTAGTGTTAGATCCGCTGCTGGCTGTGTTGCATTCTCCTGTGCTGATGATCACTGGGGCTCCTTGGAGGGCTCGCAGAACCATCCTGGGTAACTCTACTTTGTAAAGAGCCTGCCCGAGAGCTGACCAGCAAGTCAGTGCCTGGGCGATAGATTTCCACATTCCTCAGGGCAAGCAGGTGAGTGTTCTGTCAACACTGACCATCATACCTGTTGTCAACTAGGAAATCCTCACTCAACAGCAGCACTGTCTGATATGATAGAAATAAGAGTGAGGGCTGGGGATATAGCCTAGTGGCAAGAGTGCCTGCCTCGGATACACGAGGCCCTAGGTTCGATTCCCCAGCACCACATATATGGAAAACGGCCAGAAGGGGCGCTGTGGCTCAGGTGGCAGAGTGCTAGCCTTGAGCGGGAAGAAGCCAGGGACAGTGCTCAGGCCCTGAGTCCAAGGCCCAGGACTGGCCAAAAAAAAAAAAAAAAAAAGAAATAAGAGTGAGCCACCAATAGGATTTTATGTCCTGTAGACATAAATTGAAAGCAGAAAGAAGCAGGTGAAATTAATTTTACTACTGCAATATTTAACCCACACAGATACAGAATATCACTTTAGCAGTAGTATGAAACACAATTCATGACGATCTCCTTCCTTTTTTTTTTTTTAATTATCCTTCACTTGTTGTACAAAGGGGTTTCCAGTCAGTGTGGCAGTTTGTATACAGTGCATCTTGATCATTGTTCTCCTCCATTCCAGCCCTTCTCATGCTGGGCCTCAATGCACAGTAGCCACATTTCAGGGCTACCATGTGTCCCATGAACCCCTTCTGTGTAAAAGCGCCCAGATGTTCAGCTGCCTGTGGTGCTGCTCAGATGAATAGAAATGTGGGGGACCTCTCCTCTTTGCCCTCTTTCCCCAGGGGAACTTTCATCGAATTCCGAAATGGGATGTTGAATGTATCCCCTATTGGAAGGAGTTGTAGCCAAGAAGAACGAATTGAGTTCTACGAGCTGGATAAAGTGAGTGCTGAAATGCTGGCGAGTAGCTGGACTTGGGAAAATCATGCCTGTGGCTAGTACTTAATGTATCTTTTTCTTTTTTTTTGTTTCCCCCCTCCCAGAAAGAAAATATACGACAAAAATTCGTAGCAGACCTACGGAAGGAGTTTGCAGGGAAAGGCCTCACGTTTTCCATAGGTAGCAGATGTGCTGCATGCCTTGGCGTCCGTTGGCCGGGAGTTCCTTGTGGGTGGCTGAGCTACTAAGGGTTGCCCTGGGCTCGGTGTGGAGGCAGGTGGAAGATGACATGGGCAGTGCGAGCCGTCAGGAGCAGGGCCCCTCTCTGCATCACCAGGACATCCCCAATCCCGAAGTGGCTCCCAGACCGTGGGTATGGCCCTCCATCCTCACATTGCAGGACTCTTCCTACCTGCGCTTTGCCATTCCGCTGGGCACTGTCCCTTGGCTTTTTCACCCAAGGCTTATACATTCTACTTGTGGCTTTTTGGTGATTGATTGGAAATAAGAGTCTCAAACTTTCCTGCCCAGGCTGGCTTCCAACTACAATCCTCAGATTTCAGGTTCCCAAGTAGCTGGGATTACTGGCATGAGGACCACCCACACCCCAGCCCTTTTTCTCCTTTTCACCTCAGCTTTCCTTTGCTCCCTTCCTGGCAGGAGGTCAGATCAGCTTTGATGTCTTTCCTGATGGTTGGGACAAGAGGTACTGCCTGAGACACGTGGAAAATGACGGTTTTAAGACCATCTATTTCTTTGGCGACAAAACTATGCCAGTAAGTCTGACCACGTTTTTGCAGTTTATTCAGGCGGGGCTTGAAGTAGGCAGGCAATGGTGATTAGGCTGTGTGTCCCTGGCTCTGGCTGAGTGACAGCTTCTGTCCTCAGAGGGGCAGAGCCTCCAAGCTCAGACATCAGTGTCCCAGCTGCAGCACGTTAGTGGATCCTTCCAGTGTGGCTCTTGAATTAAATATTACCTGCTTCTCGTATCTCCCAGAGGCCCCGCTTCTGGTTCTGTGAATCCCTCTGCACTTCAAAGCCCCCAGGCATCTGATATAAATGTCAGAAAGGAAGGGAGGAGTGAAAGTGGGGGTCAGGGGCTCGGAATATGGCCTAGTGGCAAGAGTGCTTGCCTTGTATACATGAAGCCCTGGGTTCGATTCCCCAGCACCACATATATAGAAAATGGCCAGAAGTGGTGCTATGGCTCAAGTGGCAGAGTGCTAGCCTTGAGCAAAAAGAAGCCGGGGATAGTGCTCAGGCCCTGAGGCAAGCTCCAGGGATGGCCACAAAAAAAAAAAAGTGGGGTCAGGACTCCAGGGACAGTGGGGAGACATCAAGGCATCACACGCAAGGTGTTGAGAGTTGTGCCGGGGAACCAAAAATCCCAGGCCAGGGCCACATTGAAACTGGGAACTGATAGCTGCCCCAGTAGTAAAGGCCAGCACGAGCAGGAGGGGGACATGGACACACTTTCCCCACGCCAGGCAGCAGAGCAATGCTCTCCCTGGACTAAGGTACCCATTACCACCATCTTACCAAACTGAAAGCACTAGTGTGCACCTGTGAAACTGAGGCAGGAGGATTGAGTTCCTGCCTCCAAACTAGAAAGCATTGGGATCTTCACTGTAGACTGGAGTCTCGGCAGCCGTACCCTAGACAAGGCTGGAAGCCAGGCTCTAGCCCGTCCACTCCAGAAACCATGCCCTCCGCCTGCAGCCCGGCCTCAGCACTGGTCACACAGCACACTCCTCCTGACCCAAACAAGTTCCAGCATAGGAGGAAACAAACCCATGTCTGGGAGAATTCTGTCACCTGCCATGTTCATGTTCTTGACAGAACAATAAGCCTTAGACAGATCTTCACGAGAACGACACAGTGTCTTTCATAAGCATAATGATGTGTTCTCTGCTCATCTGCAGTTCAGGGAAAGGTTAAATCCCTTCGCACTGACACGCTCCTGCGCTGCCTGCCCGCCCCAGTACCAGCCCACTTCCTCAAGGCCCAGGACGGTGTGGAGCCATCTACAAACACACGTTTGTGTCTTTGCAGGGCGGCAATGACCACGAGATCTTCACAGACCCGAGAACCGTGGGCCACACAGTCACAGCCCCCGAGGATACACGCAGGATCTGCGAGGAGCTCTTCCCATGATGCTAACAGAGGGGTCCCCACGCCACCCTGAGGTCATTCCAGGCCTTATCCCAGAGCCCTCAGCTCCTTGGCCAGCTGCTAGCTCACCAGTCACCTCCACCTTAACAGTCTCCATCTCCAGTGCCAGCAGCAGCCAAGAGAGACACCCACAGCAGCAGGGGGCTGGGCATGGCTGTGGTGGAGTACTGGTGCACACACACACACACACACACACGCTTAAAGAATAACTCCCAAGAAGACAGACCACCCCCCCCCCCCAGTCTGGCAGTGGTACAGGATTTTTTTAACTTGACAATAGTGTCTGGGCCCTCCCTCTTCGTGGGTAAAAAAGTTCAGACCCAGCATCAACACCAAAAGTGGGGACTTGGGGCTGTGAATATGGCCTAGTGGTAAAGTCCTCGTCTCGTATACATGAAGTGCTGGGTTTGATTCCTCAGCACCACATACATATAGAAAAAAAAAGCCAGAAGTGGCGCTGTGGCTCAAGAGGTAGAGTGCTAGCCTTGAGCAAAAAGAAGCCAGGGACAGTGCTCAGGCCCTGAGTCCACACCCCAGAACTGGCAACAAAAAACAAAATTTTTTTTTTTAAAGTGGGGACTTGATGGTGGGAAGGAAAGGACGCCACCTGCAGTGACCCTCCCAGGACAATGGACACTTCCCAGTGTCTGACAGAGGCCAAGCAGTGTTGTCCAGATGTCCACCCCTTCCTGTTTATGAGCCACAGACCTCAGCGTGGCCTGCTGCACAGAAGGCTGGCCCGAGACAGCTGGCCCCGCACAGCCTGCACCTTGCCCAGTGAGCTCGGGCCTCTATGCAACCTGAGCCGCCGGGCTGCTGTCCCTGGAGAGGGGAAGATAAGAGGACCAGGAAAACACCCACAGCAGCCCTGCCCAGGACTGGACCTGGGAAGACACTGGCCCAGCTTCTGTGGGCCTCACCCAAGAGCACCCGCCCTGGGTACCAGGACAGGAGCCCCACCTACCCCACCTGCCACCATCTTCCCAGGCCTAGAAGGAGCCCACACAGTGGGAAGAGCTCTTCCAGAACGGTTCATGCCACCTCTGGGACCCAAAGCCCCTCTGCAGGTTGGAGCTGGGGCCTGAGGCCTGGTAATGCAAGGACTGTGAGGTGTGGCACATTAAAGGGACCTCACTGTTTCCTATTTCCATTCCTGTGACTGTGTGTGTGTGTGCGCGCGCGCACACATGTACTGGGGCTTGAACTTGGGGCTTAATGAGCTTCACTTTTTCATTCAAGACTGGCATTCTGCCACGTGAGTCTGCTTCCTCTGATGGCAGAGTGGGTGGTGAAGTGAGAGACTGACAAGTTCTTTCCGGGGCCTAGAGAGAACCCTGCTTGCAGCTCACCCACTCCTGTGCTCTGTGCTGACACCCAGAGCCCCTGGCTCTGCCTCAGCAAACACTCCCCTGGGTGGCTTTCTGGGAGCAACGGGAGGGTGGCAGGCTGTGCCAAATTCCCACGCTGGCTGTGAGATCTTCCTACATGAGCTTCAGCTCCCCTCTCCCCCCTGCAAATCCCACTACCTCCCAGGTGCCTTGGTCACTAAGTCCTGTGCATGGCATTTGCCTCCAGAGCAGCAGATTTCCCTGGTGGGCCAGGTGAGTGCAGATGCTGACCAGTTGTGACTCTGCCGAGCTTTGCTTCAGTGGGCTCACCTGTCAGATGGGCCGCGTAGTTATTAGTAAGGGAGCCGCTTTCAGCAAAGCAGTTTGTGTGCCATCATCCCAGCTGGGGACACTCCCAGGACCCGTCACTGCTGTGCCCTCGTTCCCCCAGCCTCTGGGTGCTGGCAGGAGGCAGCACAAGACATTTCAGTGCAGGACCCATTGAGCGATGGGGAGGCCCAGAGGTTGCCCGTGGGCCGGAAGTCAGCCAGGGTTAGAAGAACTGGTGAACTAGAACCCGGGTGAAGACCTGGCCCCAGGGCCAGGACTGGGTAGGAACGAACTGGAGAGGGTTCAGTCCCCCTGCCCCTGACCTGAAGCACTTCTGACTGCTGCTGCTTCTTTCTCCCTCACCCTGGCCCCTCCCGCCCCAACACCCCCAAAGCCATCCTCTAGAACTCACCCTACCTTTACCCCAGGCTGGTTTCCCCAAGTTACTCTTCTGTCTCTAGCTTACCCAGCCCCCTCCCTGCCCTTGCCCTCTGCCTCGGCCTCTCCCTGCACAGCCATCACAGGCTGGGCAGCACTTTCCCCAGAACCCCGAGAATCACTGCTAATAAAAACCCCCTCTGCATACCAGAAAGGTCACTGTCCACTTGTGCACAAAGGCCCTCCGAGAGCAGCTCTCCCTCCCTGCCCAGCACCCCATTCCACACTCCTCCCTGGCTGCCTCTTGTCCCCACTTACACCAGGCTGACCTCAGCCCTGGGCTGCTGAACCCCCAGGAAGGAGACAGCCCAGGGAGCCTCCAGCCCCTGGGACATTTACACACCACCCACCATGCCAGAGATTGCCTTCGTTTGGGGGACCCCACTCCCCGACCTTCAGCACACAAGAAACCTTACACACACACTCTGAGCTGTGCACCAAACAGACTTTATTGAGAGAAAGATGACTGGCAGGAGGCACAGCCTGATCACTAACCCTGTGTCCTCCTTTCGTAAACAGACTGAGGGGATAGCTGCTCCTTTACAACTCTCAGAGCTTGCAGTTCCAGAACGTTCCCCAACTAAAAAGATGTGGCCGCACAGAAAGCCCTTTACACAAAGGATTCTGCCAAGCGAGAGAATCCAGCGGTCCCCATGGGGCAGAGCTGGCTGCCGGACAGCCAGCATACCTGAGCCAGTGCCAGGGCCAGGACAGCCACCCTGGGGCTCAGAGAAGCCAGGGGCCGGCCGCAAAGGCAGAAGTGGCCAGGCCCCTGGGAATGCACTGGAGAGGAAGCCAACAGCGGTGGGAAACGGGGCCACCTTTGACCCAGCAGAGGGCAAGAGGGCAGAGGCCTTCGAGGGAGGTGGCCCCATGGTGCATGGCCAGTGACAAAACAATCCATTGAACTGAACAGCTGTGGCTACCCACACCCTGCCCACATGCTCGTACGTCTAGCCCTCACCCCACACTTGACCAGCAGGGCCACGTAGACCCTCCACAAGGCCAGGTCAGCAGTCTGCTTCAAGGCCTACCTCTCTGTGCAGACAAGCATTCCTGACTGCATACAGACCATTGATTTCACAACATCTGCTATTTTAAAATCACAATGAAAACCACACAGCAAAGGAAGCCCTAAGCATCCACACACTAGAAATAACTACAAAATGCTATAATATCACTGCAAAGTGCAAACAGCCTGCTCTGGGAGACTGCTTAAAAAAGAAAATGAAAAAAAAATCAGCACAAGACCCTGGGTTCAAGCTCCCAGTACCAAAAGAAATGACCAAAATCAGATTTTCTTCTTGAGGAGGAAGCCAGGTTCCAGGATCGCTGAAAGTATCAACAAGCATTTCTTTTTCTTTTTTTCTTGTCAGTTCTGGGGCTTGAACTGTGGGCCTGGGCACTGTCCCTGAGCTCTTCAGCTCAAGGCTAGCGTTCTACCACTTGAGCCACAGCACCACTTCCAGTTTTCTGGTGGTTAATTGGAGATAAGAGTCTCATTGACTTTCCTGCCTGGGCTGGCTTTGAACCACAATCCTCAGATCTCAGCTTCTTGAGTAGTTAGGGTTACAGGAATGAGCTACCAGGGCCTGACTTCAATAAGCATTTCTGAACACTAGTTTGAAAGAACTCTATCACGGGGATGGGAATATGGCCTAGTGGTACAGTGCTTGCCTCCTATACATGAAGCCCTGGGTTCAATTCCTCAGCACCACATATATAGAAAAAAGCCAGAAGGGGCACTGTGGCTCAAGTGGTAGAGTGCTAGCTTTGAGCAAAAAGAAGCCAGGGACACTGCTCAGATCCTCAGTCTGAGCACTGGCAAAAATCAAAACTCCATTGCGACCCCTACCAAACATCTATTTCTCTGTCAACTTCATGCTTTCCAAGGTTGACAGAAAGCAGGATGCCCAATCTTTTCCTGGAAGGATGGTTACAGACTAAAGTCTTGTTTTGTGGTGCTGGGGATGAACCCAGGGCCTCCCAAATGCTAGGCAAGCACTCTACCACTGAGCCACACCCCTGACCCCTTGCTTTTCTGACAAGATCTCACTGTGTATCCCAGCCTGGCCTTTAACATCCAATCCTCCTGCCTCAGCCTCCCAGGGCCTGGGATTACACAAATGAATCACCATGCCCATCCAGAGAAAAGTTCTGGTTTTAAACAAAGACCTCCCCATCCCAGAATGCCTCCCCACACCCATCTCCAGCCCCGCCTGAATGAGCAGGCATGGGACAGCAGCAGGTGGCCAGAAACTAGACAAGGGATCAAGCTCATCAGAGAGGGCAGAGAGAGATTGGTCCCAGTGCTTGGGGGGGGGGGGGTGGGGGGAAGGGATGGGATGGGGATAGGAAGCTCCTGTGGGAACTCTTGTCCCCAGATGGCAGTGACACTGCCACCAAGGCACCAAAGGCCAAGTCCCTCCTTCCAAAGACAGCCCTCCCACCTCCCACAGGGCCAGCTGCCCTGGCAGGGGCCAGCCAGGACTCCCAGGATTGCTCTGCCAAGGAGCTCCGGGATGGGCACCAGTGGAAATTTCCCTGGGGAAGTCTCAAGGCCTGTGACATTTCCCTGGTAGGTCCAGACCTGGGGAGTTTGAACCTCCAATTACAAGAGGGGCTCTGCAGGCTGAGCCCATCGGTATGCGCGGACAACTAGGAAAATACCACCCAGGACCTACCCCAGGACTAGGGGAGGTGGCCCTCCACTCAGCCACCAGGGGACGCCTCTCCTTTTTAAATGCTTTTAATGCTTTTTAGGTGGGGAGAGCTTGTTGCGATGGATGGTCAGAGGCCGTGCTGGTGGCTGTAAGCCCCCCTCCTCCCGTGCCTGCCCCCCACTCCCCTCTCCTCCTCCAGGAACACTGTGTCCCAACCGGAAGCCCCATCTCATGATAGAATTGTCATCATCGCCAGTGTGGCCCTGCCTCCTCCTCCCCCCAAAGTCTCCCCCAAACCCAGGAGAAGGGTCGTACGGGTCCCCTAGTTGCTGACGACATGCCCAGACCACGTCTCGTGCTTGGTGCCTGGTGCCAGATGAGTGATGACCACCTCTACGGCCTGCAGCTTCTCGTTCTTGGGCGGGATGGAGCACATTTTATAGGTGACCTCGTCGCCTTCCACCGGGACATACTCCCCTTCCACACTGGGGGGGGGCACAAAGAACAGTCAGAGCCCACCCAGGAAAGACCCACAGCATCCACCCCAAGTCACCAGCCACCCACTGTCCGGAATAGGCCCAGGGTAGCCTGACCAGAGCCAGTTCCCAGGAGCAGTCACTGCGGCCCTTCCACCAGGGGGCGCCACTGCCCTGTCTCACTGGCTCCTTGGCTGGGACAGGCAGAGCTCACCACCTGTGACTGTTCACACCTTGACTGTGAGAAGGGAGGCCGCAGTGGAGAGAGGGCCTGGGCCAGGCTTCCCCTTGACGCGCCAGCCCCTGGTCCCAGGAGTCCTTGAGTTCCCCAAGGAAGCCCCTCGTGAGAGCCAGGTGTGGTGGTGTAATCCCAGCCTGTAATCCCAGCAACTCGGGAGGCAGAGCAGGGAATGAAGAGTTGGAGATGACAGGGTGCCTGTCGTCCTAGCCACTTAGGAGAGGCTGAGTCTTCCTGCCCTAGGACACACAGGCCCCACCCCAGTTCCCGGAGGATTCCAGACACTCAGGAAGGAAGTCAGTGAACAAATGACAGCAAGGGTCCAGCCCCAAACTTCCTTCCTGGAGCTGAGGAACTGGCACCCCTACTTCTGCAGACTGCCTGCCCCCTCCGCCACCCCGAGGGACACCTGGAAATGCCCCCACAGCCCAGGGCAGACCACCACACAGCCACAGTGGGACATACGGGACCATTCAGACCCCACCCCAGCTCTGATCACAGGCACCACACGGCAGTGCAGTGACCCACACATGGTACCCACCCAGCCCAGGCCCCCCAGCCCCACCGCCGCCGACTCACTCAGAGATGTGCAGGAAGATGTCGGGGCCGCCGTCTGCTGGGGTGATGAAGCCGTGGCCCTTGGACCTGCAGAAGCACTTGCAGACTCCTTTGTAGACAGGGCCCTGGGACGCCCGCACCGTCCTGCCACAGAGCCAGGAAGGTAAGGGGCAACCCTGTGGCACAGCCTCCCACTCTTGGTTTCTGGGTTTTTTTGTTTTGTCTTTTGTCAGTCATGGGGCTTGAACTCAGGACCTGGGAGCTGCCCTTGAGTTCTTTCAAGGCTGGCGCTCTACCACTTGAGCCACAGCACCACTTGCGGTTTTCTGGAGGTTCATTGGAGATAAGAGTCTCATGGGGGCTGGGGATATGGCCTAGTGGCAAGAGTGCCTGCCTCGGATACACGAGGCCCTAGGTTCGATTCCCCAGCACCACATATACAGAAAACGGCCAGAAGCGGCGCTGTGGCTCAAGTGGCAGAGTGCTAGCCTTGAGCGGGAAGAAGCCAGGGACAGTGCTCAGGCCCTGAGTCCAAGGCCCAGGACTGGCCAAAAAAAAAAGAGTCTCATGGACTTTCCTGCCCCGGCTGGCTTTGAGCTGCGATCCTCAGATCTCAGCCTCCTGAGGAGCTGGGATGACAGGCCTGAGCCAGGGGCACCCAGGCCTCCTACTCTTGCTGGGGGCAAACCCACGGCCCCCAGGCCCTGCCCACAGCTGAGCCCTGGGGAGTGCTGGCTGGGTGGTGCCCCGCGCAGGCGTGGGAGTCATCCGGCAGCCTGGCAGAAGCCAGCCTCTGCTGACCCTGGCATAGTTTCTCAGGCCTGTGTCCCACGTGGGAAGAGGGAGTTGGGATCTCTGGGCCTCCTTCCCTCCCCCTCCCTCCCTCCCTCCCTCCCCACTCTCTTTCTCTACAGCAAGGCTGTCACTGTTTAGAGATGGCCCACCCCGAGACTCACGCGGAGAAGGTCCTGGTCCGGCGAGTGGGCAACGGGCTGGGGACCACGTTGCCCCGATGTGGAGAAGGTGAGCGGTCCCGGGCCCGAGGAGCGTCCAGCAGCCCGACCATAGCCTGATGCGTGGGGGGCTGTGGCGGCGGCGGGGGAGGATCAGATGACATGGCTGACCTGGGGAGGCAGGGGGACGACAGGGTTTCACGCGGCCGGCTGGAGGGAGCAGAGGGAACCTTGCCTGCTGACTTCCCCGCCAGCTCCTCCTCCGCCAGCTCCTCCTCCGCCAGCCACCAGCCTCTTGCTAGCACAGTGGTGCCACAAGATGCCAGGGTGAATGAGCAGAGCCCCAGGGGCTCACACCTGTCATCCCTGCCACTCAGGAAGAGGCTGAAGATGGAGAGGATGGAGGTTCAAGGCCAGCCTAAGCCAGAAAGTCTCCAAGACTCCATCACCAAAATAAGCAGCATAAGGCAAAGCTGGAGGCATGTCTCAAATGGTAGAGCACCCGCAGAACAAACACATTGAGAAAAACATGAGGCTGAGTTCATACTCCACCCTCCCCCCAATAAAAGCCAGGTAGCCCCAAGGCAAGGACATGAGTCCCCCTACACCCTAGACTCTGACACAGAGATGATAGAGCATACTGGGGGGGAGGAGGGGAGAGGAAAGGAAGGAAGGAGAGAGGGAGGGAGGGAGAGTTGAATGCTAGACACCAAGGCCAGGAACCAGCCATCAATAAGCATCCCTAGGTTTCTGCTCTGAGCCAGGCACCATGAGGCAGGCTATGAGTAAAAGAGGGCATAGCAACCAAGTGAGTGCTTGTAGAAACTTCCAGAACCAAGATCAGACAGCTCAGGGGATGAGGCACAAATCCAAAGATGCACATGGTCTTAGGAGGGCCCCCAAAGGTGACCGGGCCAGCAGGTCCCCGGCCCCCAGTGATCTGGGACAGACTGGGAACCTGGGTACCATAGGCAAGAGACACCCCTTGGTTTGCAGTTAAACAGGGAAGCAAAGCAGCCCAGGCACCTGGCGCTGGACTAAGACTCCCCCCCCCAACCCCGTCTCTGACTCAGTTTATCCATCTGAGGGGCAGGCCAGATGGGAGTTGCGCAGCATCCAATGAGGGCTGGGTACACAGGGACACCCGGTGTGGCAGTGCTGGGCCAGCCTGAGTGTCACAGTCCGCTCTGTCCACAGCTTTAAGTCTCAGCTATCTTTTGGGGGGGGGGGGCATACAGGGTTTGAACTCAGGGCCCCACATTTGCTGAGTATATTGGTCTACCGCTTGGGCCATGCCTCCAGCCTTTTCTTTTTGCTTTTTGATTGTTGCTTTATTTTCCAAGATGGGGTATGGTGTGTGTTTTTTCTGTTTTGGGGGGAGGGACCTCCAGGGGTCAGCCTGAAGTAGGATCCTCCTTGCCTCTCAAGTTGCTAAGATTACAGGCACGTACCATGATGCCCAGCTCCAAGCTATCTTTGAAACATCCCCAAAGTCAGTCTGAAAAATCTGTTTCCCGCTACTTTTTGCAAACACTCCCCACATTCCTGCCACCCTGAACAGGTTGGTGCTGATTCTCCCTTCTGGTGAGCAGCTCCGTGGTCCCGGGGGTCCGAGTTTTCACCTAGATGACTGGGGAATGCTTCCTTCTGTGTGGCCCAGGGCAGAGGGGGAAGGGGGTACCCAGCTCCTCCTCCTGTCAGTCCCCCTCCTCTGTGCCCCTGGGGAACTGGGGCCCACCCCATTGGGGAGGGGTGGCAGCCTCAGGCAGGAAGTGACATAGCTACCTCCTGACCCTCTTCTTAGCTGCCGTCGCAGCCAGACAGGAGGACCACGAATCCAGGGAGGCCCCCACCGCGGAAAGGCCCCAGCTGCTGGGCTGGCGGTCTGCGCCCCAGCACCAACAGGTCATAGAGTGCTGGAATGTTCCAGTCCCCAGAGTTCTTGGAAGGAAGCTATCCCGGAGAGAAGAGGAGAGGAAAGAACCTAGACCCTTCCAGAACAGCCGTGGAGACCACAGTGACGCAGGATGCCGTCCAGGAAGTGCCCTTCCTCCTCACCGGAGTCGTTTGTTTGTTTGTTGTTTTTGTTTTCCTACCAGCTGTGTGATCTTCAGTAAGTTGCTTAACTTCTCCAGGCCTCCATTTCTGCTTCGAGTCACTGGGGATTATAGTACTCCCGACTTGACTTAGTCATCGTGGCGAAGGTGAGCCACAATAATACATGCCAAACCTCGGGCACACCGTCCACCCACTAAACTGTCAGCTCTGACTAGCCTAACAGTCATCATGAAGTCACTCGATAAACATATATCAGTACCAGAATCAGTCCATGTGGCCCGGGAGATGCAGGGCCGAACCTGGAGCCAGAGAGGAAACCGTAAATGCACCCAAAGCCTGCTGAGAGGAGAGTGTGTGAGCGCATGCCTGCAATCCCAGCCGGCCGGGCGAGATGTGCTAAGGACCCTCATCCAAAAAAATAAACAATGAAGAGGTAGGTATGACTCAAGTGGGACAGTACCTGCCTTGCAAGCCTGAGGCCCTGAGTTCAAACCCCAGTGCCACCACCAAACACAAAGCTAGCCAAAGTGTGTAAAAAGCAACAAGGAAGGTGTGAGTGCAACTCAGGCTGGGAACACTGAGTCATTTGGAACACGGAGTGAGGCTGTCCTAGGCTCAGAGAGCGGCCTGGGATATGCCCCCACCCCCACCCCCGGTCAGGGTCACGTGACTGCTGTGCCAGGTGATGAGAAAGACAAGACATGAATCCCCTTGCATCATCTGCTTCGTCGCTGTCACTGTCCTGCACAGAGCTGCCCCCACACCCCTCACTGCCTTCCTGTGTCCCCCCCTCTGTCCCTGAGTGAATGGAACGGGGGGCCTGCTCACGTCACAGATACACCCCCAGCCCCTCAGGCACCTTAGAGAGGCAGCATGGGGTCCCAGCCCTGGCTATGATCCCCTGCACATTCATTCCATGCCCAGTGCCATATTCTCGCTCACCTGGCCGTGGAAGAAACTGAAGCACAGACAATGTCAAGGACTGAGGTTGGGGGGAAGGGGTTCTGGGAGAGCCAGGAGCCTGTGGGGGGTGCCTGGCCAGCCAGCCCTGTGGTGGAGGTGCAGCTGGGGCCAGGGCTGCAGCCCGGCACAGGCACAGCCCCGGATGGGGTCGGGCAGGAGGCGTCAATGGTTTCAGTGTCTGCAGGCTGGGTCTGAATCTGGCTGTGAAAACAACACAGATTGCTGGTCCAGGAGGCTGCTTGGCCACACGCTCAGGGCTGGGGGAACCCAGTGCCCCCGCCCTGCCTGTGGGGGGAAAGTTCAGGCCTGCAGGAGGCTCTAGACCAGGCCCGGGATGGACTTCCAGCCCGCAACCAATTCTGAACAAATGTCATAGCCCTGGCAGGTCAGGAGTTCAGGGCTGGATGTGCCTCTGTGTGTGTGTGTGTGTGTGCGCATGCGCGCGCGCACGCGTGCGTGTGTGCATGTGTGTGGCCTTCACAGGGGTGTCTATGCAGCTGAGTGTGCACACACAATGCGTGCACCCACAGGCTTGTTGGAGGGTGCCCCTTCCCAAGCAGCCCCTCAGTTCTGATAGGTACCAAACCAAGGGAGGGACCCAGAGCCTGGAGGGAGGGAACAGCAAGAAGCCACACCCTCCCAGCTGTCACCAGGGGAGGGGTTTGTCATAGGTTTTCACTCAGAACAGAAAAGGGGGCTGGAGATTTTCCATAAGCCCTGGAGCTCCTGCTGGAAGGTTCTGAGGGCCTCAGCAGAGCATACTATCCTTGGGCCTTCCCCACCCTGCTTCCTTGGTCACCCAAATGTGTGGGAGGAGCATGGGTGCTGGCCCCTTTCCTTGAAGACAGGGAGGTGGGGAAGAAAGGACTCTGGTCAAGTTGGATGTTTTATTCCTAGGCACAGCCAGTCTATAAAATAGGGTTGTCCTGTCTGCTGGGATTGTGCCTGGGGAAAGTCATGGCTGGACACCCCCAATATCCAGGCAGGTAGAGGGGCACAAGGCCACCCTAGGCAAATGGGACAGGGCTGGACACAGCAGGCCGCTCTGGCTCTGAAGAGCCTCAGGTCCACCTTCAGGCCAGCCAGATACAAGAGTCTGCTTATTACTCACTTGACAGCCGGGGGGAGGGGGAAGGGGGGTGCTGAAGCTGGGCCCCCGCCCAGGGACTCCCAAACACAGAGCATCTGGGAATCTCGGGGAGACAGGCCATAAGCAGTGTCTGCTGGTGACCAGGTAGGGCCTGGGATTCTGCTACAAACTACAGGGAGTTGTGAGGGGAAAGGTTTAGTACTAATACTAGGAATGGAACCCAGGGCCCCAGACCTGTTGGGCACCTGACTCCCCTGACCCACACCTCAGCCATCAGAGAAGGGGTCAGCTTGCTGCTTTCTATCTCCTCTCTCCCCTTCCCTACTAGGCCCTCCCTCTCTCCCTCTGTGTCTGTGTGTGTATTCCCCTGGAATATTGAGATTTGAACCCAGGCCTTGTAAGCAGTGCTCTACCCCTTGTGCCAAGCCCCCTGGGTCTCCCAGAGATCAGCCCCCCCCCCCCCGCATTTACCCCGGCAAGCAGTGGATGAGGGGGGCTGGAGCAGAGTTGCAAAGTTTCCCAGTCTCATCTGTAAGGGGGGGGTCCCCAACCCACCCTATGGCCACCCCCAGCCTGGCAGGGTGGGCTCCAGGGGCCAAATTGGGGGGGAGAGGGTCAGCCGAGCTGCACAGAGGGAGCCTTAGGGGCGACCAAGGCCCAGAAGGAGCCAGAGGCTGATGCCAGGCGCGGGGTGGACGGGGTGGAGGGGGGAGGGGGAGGGGGGACACTGCCACAGTCCCCACACTCCGCTCCATTGTTCCTGGGCCAGCAGGGACTGGGACTGCTGAACGGGGCCGCGGGGCAGGAGGGGAGGGCGGTGCCAGCTCTCCCAGCCAGCAGCACACCGCCCCCCCCCCCGCCCCCCCAGCCTCTTCCTGCGCTCTCGTTTCCCCCAGTACCGGGAAGAGGCCGGAAAGGAGGAAGGACGCGCTGGGAGCCCAGGCGGCCCCCGACGACGCCCAGTCCCGCCGGCGCACCCGGGGGACCCTGGCCAGCCGCCTCCCTGCGCCCCCCTACCCTCCCAGCCCACCCAGCCCCACGCCTCTCCGGCCTCCCCGTCTCGCAGACCTGCATGGCCCAGCGCCCCGCCACGCGGCTCCCCCAGGCCCGCCGGCCGGCCAGCCGCAGGGCGCTCAGACGCGGGGCGGCCAGACACGAAGATCTGCGACAACTCGGTGGGACAAAGAAAGGCAGGTGTGTGTGGGGGGTGCACCCTCAAACCCACCCATCCGGGCACAGCTGGGCGCATGTGACCCCCAGAGCAGGCTGGCCCTGGGACCGCTCCCCGGCTGGGGTGGGGGCGGCAGGACACCCCGCCAGGCGGGCCCCGGGCTATGGTTGGGGAGGGGGGTGGCAGATCACAGAGAGTCTGGGGCGCTGGGGAGGAGCCTGGCTCAGGGCGGGGATCAACCTTCCAAGGGGCACAGCTGGTCTTAAAAGACCGCTTAATAGGGGGGGGGGGGCGGGGGGAGAGCAAAGCTCAGAGGGAGTGAGGAGGGAGAGGGGGACTGGGGAGGGAGTGGGGAGGGAGAGGGGGGAGGAGGACGGATGGAGGGGCCGAAGCTGAAGGAGTTCTGTTGAAAAGTTTGACAGTGGAGAGTACCCAGGGGCGTGGGCTGGGGTGGATTTAAACCGACTGTTTTGTGCCAAACAGGCCTGGCTCCGGCTGATCAATGATGAGAAGAGCAGGACCGAGACAGAGGCGGCTGGGAAGCATCGAAACGGCGGGCGGGGGGGGGGGGGCGGGGGAAGGGGGACAAATAAATACTTAAAAAGAAAAAAGAAAAATCGCTTCCTGGCACGGACGGGCCGTCTCCCTTCACTGACGCGCGCGCATGCGCGCGCGCGCACACACACACACACACACACACACACACACACACACACACGCCCCTCCCTGCTGGGAAAGTTGTCTCCCAATGTGCACCGACCCCCGTGGGGCACCCAGTTGTGCAAGCAGCCCCCTCCCACGCCTCTCCCAGAACGCAGGCCAGGCCCGGAGCGGGTAACCCTCCCCCCCCGCACACTCCCACATCCCCCCCCCCAAAAAAAACCTCAGAGTCCCGAAGCTTCCCTTTCAAACAGCACACGAGAACGTCGCGTTTCCGGCCGGCCAGCCCGGGCTGCCAGCGCGGCCGCGGGCGGGGCGGGGGCTGCGCGCGCGGATCAAGTTTGGCCCCGCGCCCGGGGGCCCCCAGGTCCCAGCGCACACGCCCGGCGGGAGCGCGCCCCGGCTCCGCCTCCCCGGGGCCGCCAATCGCTAGGCGCCTGGCCGCCGTCCCCGCCGCCCAGCCCGCCAGCTGCCGGGTCCAAGCCAGGCCGGGGTGAGCTCCGCCCCTCGCACGGCGCCCCCCGCGCGCAGTCACCCCATGCATGCCCCAGCCTGGGGCGACAGCGGAGGGGAGGGCAGGGCGGAGCGCGGCCTGCACACCAGACAGGTGGACGGCGGGAAGCGCCGCCCGACGACAGCCTCGGGTCCCTCCAGCCCCAGCCACCCCGCCGCTTCCCAGGGGCATGAGCAGCCCGCGCTACCCGAGCACAGGCCCTGTGCCCGCCGGCGCTTCCGAGGAGCTCGGAGAAGCTTGCATCCGGGGAGCCCTAACAATCCCCACGAGGGTGTAGAGACCCGGCACCACTCCAAGGGTCCCCAGGCCCTCGGGACGGAGTTCCCCACCACGCCCTCCCTAAGGTCCCGGAAGAAGCTGCCCACCTGACAACACAACCGGCTCCACCAGCGGCTTCGCTCGGACTGCGGGAGCGGAGCTGGGAGGGGGCGTGACCACCTGGAGAGCGGAGGGGCCGTGAGGCCACGCCCCCATGCACTCTCGGCCAATGGGGACGCGTTTCAGGGGCGGGGGCGGGGCCGTGTCTGAGGGAGGAGCTTAAAGGCCACGCCTCGTTAATCTCAGGACCAATCGGACAGCAGGCCGGAGCCGGGGGCGGAGCCAGCGAGGCGCGGAGCCTGGGTTAGGGGGACCTTTGTGTTGGTGCCCAGCGGCCGGGTGCGCGGGTGCGGGGCGGGGAAGCCGCAGATGCTGGGCCAGGGACGCTCGCGGCGGGCCCAGCGCCCTTGGAGAGTGAAGAATCGGGTCGCTGCGCCCGTGTGAGTCCCTCCTGTCATCGGCACGTCGGGCCCGGCCCCCACCTGCCCTTGACTCCCCAGATAAGCACCTCGCCTCGGTCTTGGCCTTAGGAACGAGATAAAGGAACGACTAGAGCGGGAGAGAGACGGGAAACCAACAGGCAAAGGCAGAAGAAGATCGAGGGGGAGGATTTGGGGTGTGGGGTAGAAGGTAGGTTCTGGGGCAGGAGCTCAAGGCCAGGGCGCTTCACCATTTGAGCCCTCAAATGGTGGTTAGTTGGAGATTAGTCTCATTGACTCTTCTGCCTGAGCTGGCTTCCAGCTTCCATCCTCAGATCTCAGCCTCTGGAGTCGCTGGGATTATAGGCGTGAATCACCAGTGCCTGGCTCTTCTTTTGTCTTTACTTCTACTTCACTCGATGATTGAGTCCGCTCTCTGAAGCTAGTTTGTTCACCTTTCTTTCTTCCTATTTTCTTTTTGAGAATGGCATCCCTGGGCAGCCCAGGCTGGCCTTTGGCTCTCCCATCCTCCCACCCCAGCCTCTCAGAGCTGGGAGGAGAGGCCTTCTAGCTTCTAGACTCCCATTCTGCAGGGGAGGCAATTGGCACACAGAGGTGACCTGGCCACTGTCACTGTCAGAAGCAGAAGCTGAATGCGATTCCAGCCCTGGGGCCCAGAGTCAGGCTGGTATTCACAGCATGCCTTAGCTCTCCTGGACAGCAGGCCCAAGCGTGGACCACCTCCCACCCATCCTGGGCACCCTGCCTGGTGCAGAGGGAACCACCACCATTCCCAGGCAGAGGAGGAGGAGGCCCTGATGCTGCTGGTGGGGGCACAAACACTGTGGAACTTTCTGGAAGGTCCTCAGAGCCTCGGGGCCACACCACCCAGCAAGTCCACTCCTAGGTACCAGCCCAAGAGAACTGAAAGTAATATTAAGGCAAAAAGAAACCGCCACATGGTAGAGACAACACAAACATCCATTAAGAGACAGATAAACAAAATGTGTGTTGCACACAGCCAGCTGGGTGCTCATGGCTCACATCTTTAATCCTAGCTACTCAGGAGGATGAGCTCTGAGGATCAAAATCCAAAGCCAAGCCAGGTATGAACATCTATGAGGCTTTTTATCACCAATAAACCAGCAATAACTACTAGAACTGGAGATCGTAAGTTCAGTCACTCATACTACTAAAGACAGGAAAAAAAGATTCACTCATAAAAAGAATAACTATGGGCCCAGTGCTAGTGGTTCATGCCTGTAATCTTCTAGCTACTCGGGAGGCTGAGATCTAAGGATCACAGTTCAAAACCAGCCCAGGCAGGAGAGTCCATTAGACTCTTATCTCCAGTTAGCCACCAAAAAGTCAAAATTGGAGGGAGCCCTAGCCTTGAGTAAAAGCTCAGGAACAATGCCCAGGCCCTGAGCTCAAGCCCTAGGACTGGCAAAAATGAAAGTGTGTGTGTGTGTGTGTGTGTGTGTGTGTGTGTGTGTGTGAAAAGGGGGGGAGATGGACAGGGAGGGAGGGAGGGAGAAAGAGAGAAAGAGAGAGAGAGAGAGAGAGAGAGAGAGGCAGGCAAGCACAAATGACCCAGACATCTATAGGAATCAGTGCAGACAGGAAGAGCAGGAGTTACACAGGGCTGGGAAAAAAGCTGATAGCTACTACAAAGTATCTTGCTGAGGTAAGGCAAATGTTCTCCCATTGTACAATCAGAGCATAGTTTTGATATGTTAAACACTGTTGCATTGTAGCTTTTCATGAATGAATTGTAAACCAAGCAAGTCATAACCGAGAGGAAAAAAAGGTATTACTGCAATTCACACAAGTAGCGTCCATGTGATGGAGCTGGAGATGGGCCATGAGCAAGTTTCTGTCCTTCAGTCTGGGAGTCTTGTATGGGGATTACTTTATAAAAATGTATCCAGCCCATAAAGATCTGAGTTATCATTTACATACACACATGTATATATTGCAGTAGACCAGACTAGCCATTTAGGGTTGACACAAGCTCCCTCCCCAAGGTCTCAGATGGGGGAAGCCCCTTGCCAGGCACTCACTCTGACGCTCCAGCCATGCCCCCAGCCCTGCCAGGCTTTCTTCACAAGGGGCCAGGACAGCCCTCCATGAGAAAGTAGTATCGATCAGAGGGTCTGATTGAGTGGGATATGGAGGAAGGAGATTCCAGAGGGCAGGAACAAAGAGTGCAAAGGCCCACGGGTTGGAGCAAACCAGGAAAGTAGCACACACTGACCAGTAAGGTCAGAGTAGTTCACTGAATCTTTATAACTGTCTAAACAGAAGTTATTAGGCCTGTGGTTCCAGAGAGAAAACTGGAGCTTGTTGTCTGAGTCATCGCCTAGGCCAGGCAATTAGTTTGAGGATTTAAAGGCTAAAACAGTAATTTTAAAGTATATCTATTAAGAAATAAAAATAAAACAGTCCACTGAGAGCCTCAAGGCTAGAATCCTGCATGGATGCCCTTCATCCTGGGTGCAGAGAGGCTGGGGTCTAATTTGTGACCTTGAGCTGGCTTCCTGGCCTGTCCAGCCAGGCCTGCCCTTCACCGAGAGGAAGGGGCAGTTAGGCAGCCACAGCGGTGAGGACCTTGGGTGAGGGTGTGAGGGAATCCTTACAGCAGCCTCATACTGCCCCCTGGTGTCCGTGGCTGGCATCGTCCTGGGAGAGTCCCTGGAGAAGGAAGGACCCCCTGGGACTCCACCCCACACGTGCACAAAGCAAATGGTCTCCCTGCTCCAGCCCCTCAGCGTTCCACAGAAGAGAGGCTGGTGGGCTAGCCCATCTCAATGTCCCCAGAACCAGGACAGAGGTCCAAACTCCACTGTGCAGCCCCAGTGCACTCTGGGAAAAAGAGTGAAATAGGGCCCTCAGCCCACCTCTGGAGAAGCTGATGAAAGCTTTAGGTTTAAATCTAGTTGGCCTGGAACACAGACCTGAGGAGCCCAGGCTGGGGGTGAGTAGATCTCAGAGAAGAGACAACGACTTACATGTTTGCCATGGTGCCGTTTAAACAATACTTCTCTGGGCAAACTTGTCATGATAAGAGTTAGAGGCTGCCAGTTGCTCACACCTGTGAACCCTAGCTACTCAAGAGGATGAGATCTGAGGATTGAGGTTCAAAGCCAGACCCAGACGAGGAAGAAAAGTCCCCATGAGACTTTTTTGGTTTGGTTTTTTTGGGGGGTCAGTCATGGGGCTTGAACCCTGGGTCTGGGTGCTGTCCCTGAGCTCTTCAGCTCAAGGCTAGCACTCTACCACTTGAGCCACAGTACCACTTCCAGTTTTGTGGTGGTTAATTGGAGATAAGGGTCTCTTGGGCTTTTCTGCCCAGGCTGGCTTTGAACCATTATCCTCATATCTCAGCCTCCTGAGTAGCTAGGATTACATGTGTGAGCCACCAGCTCCTGGGTCCTATGAGACCCTGATCTCCAATTAACCACCAGGAAACTGGAAGTGGTACTGTGGCTCAAGTGGTAGAGCGCTAGCCTTGAGCTGAAGAGCTCAGGGACAGCACCCAGGCCCTACATTCAAGCCGAGAGAGAGAGAGAGAGAGAGAGAGAGAGAGAGAGAGAGAGAGAGAGAGAGAGAGAGGAGAAGAGAAGAGGAGAAGAGGAGAGGAGAGGAGAGGAGAGGAGAAGAGAAGAGAAGAGAAGAGAAGAGAAGGAAGAAAGAAAAAAAGAAAAAAAGCTCGGTGCAACCAGGCCCTAACACCTCACCCCGATAATCCCAGCTACTTAAGAGGCTGAGATCCAAGGATCACAGTTTGAAGCCAGCCCAGGCAGGAAAGTCCATGAGACACTTATCTCCAATTAACCACCTAAAAATCTGAGGTGGAGCTGTGGCTCAAAGTGGTAGAGCACACAGCTTGGGGATAATGCTCAGGCCCTGAGTTCAAGCCCTATGACCACAAAAATAAAAGTACAAATGGTGCATTGGATGTTTGCTTTCTTAGGATTGCTTTTCTTTTTGTTGTTTTTGTTGCTGTTTACTTACCATTTTTACCCTGCCCTCAACACACTTTGTCAGACTATCCAAATCTGTACAAAAGTTGAGATAATTAGGCAGTGAACAAAATACTACCTTCCACCTAGATTTTCCACCTCATTTTCCTCCCCAGTTTCCCCTGGGTATCTCAGGGGACTCGTTCCAGGATTCCTTGAGAACATAAAAATCCCAAGATGCTGGAGACCCTTACATAAAGTGCCATGATCTCTACACATACCCTGTATATTTTAAATCATTTTGCCTGATGCAATGAAAATGGCTGTTATACTATATTGCTTAGAAAATACTACCGAGAGTGACAGCAACCTCCTATCATTCCAGCCTTTGAGAAACAATTCATCTCACAATTGAAGTCTGTGGTTGGTTCAACACATTGCAGAGCCCAGAGATATGGCTGCCTTCAATTCTTTTTTAGTTTCTTGATTGGGGGATCAAAACCAAGGCCTTGCACAAGTCAGGAAAACACTCGACGACCGAGTTAGATCACCAGTCTGTGAGGTTTTGGGTTTTTTTTTTTCTATTTTATTGTTGCTATAATGGTGATATACAGAGGGGTTACAGTTACAACAGTGAGGTAAAGAGTACATTTCTTTCTGGACAATGTCACCCTTTTCCTTGCTCTCTTCCCATGTTAGTTCTTGGAATTTGAGGGAGGGTCTCACATGTAACTCAGACTGACCTTGAACTTGGGGATTATTGTTGGTTATTGGTTGGTTAATTCCTTAGACTTTTAGGGTTTGACAAATGCATCCGTGGACGTTGAAGGTCTAGGAAGAAATAGGCTATCACTGGTCCCCACGCCCACTTCAGAGAATTCCCTTCCACCCCTTTGGTGCTGGGACTTGAACAAACAAGTCTTGCTCTCTTAGGTAGCTTTATTACTCCAGGCTGGTACTCCAGGGATGTGAGCCATTTTGCTGGTTAATCGGAGATAGAGTTCTCTCACAGTTATCTGCCTGGTCTGGATTCCAACTACGATCCTCAGATCTCAGCCTCCTGAGAACAGTATTACAGGAGTGAGCCAGAGACTCACTACCAAGGTTTCAACTCTGGGCCTTGAAACTTAACTTGGCTTCCTTGCTTACCACATGGAGCTCAATCACTTGAGCAAGGTCTCCAGACCTGATATTCGCAGGTTGGTAGGTCCTTGTGTGTGGACCGCTGTAGAATTCATTCCCCAAGAGTGGCCAGCTCTGGACTGACTCCTCCCTGAGCCTGCATGGCACTCCTCACCCAGCTACCACTGAGCTCCTGGCCTCCAGGGGGCGCTATGGGAAGAGGACAGCGGCTCCCCCCACAGGTTATCCCAGGGAAGTCCAGGGCCAGCCTCACCTTCTCCAGCAGGAAGCAGAACAAAGGCCCGCCCACAGAACACTAACAAGACATCACAATGGCTGCCCCCCAGCTGGCCAGTGGCAGGGAGGTCCACTCACACTCCTGCACCTGGCCTTGCCACAGGGACTCCTCTGAGACAAAAACATGGGCTTCAAAATGTCCCAGACAAGGATGGGGGACAAAAATCAATCCTCAAACAACAACAAGAGAGGATCCACCTCAGGTGCCAGGGCTGAGGCAGGCCAGGGGGAAGGGCACTGGGACCTGCAGGAAGGGAAAGGAGGCTGTGCGCCACCTGACTGAGCTGGGCACTGAATCCCAGCCCACCTTCCCCAATCCCCAGCCCCACTGCCCCCTACCCTGGTTTCCCTAAAGAAACATGGGACCTCCAACATCAGATGCCTTCTTAGAATGGCAGGGACAAATCAAAAAGCAACAATCCTTTCTTTCCAAACGATGAACCTTTCTACCCCACCCACTCCCCAAAGAGTAGGCAGAACCCACACAGCCTGGGTGGGGGTCTGAGGCTGGTCCAGTCTTGTTTCACTTATTTAATGGAGGTTACCAGGGTTTGGACTCGGGCTGGGCTTTTGCTTGGATTTTTTTGGCCCCACAGGGCCTGGACCCAGACCCTGTCAGCAGCGCCTCTTGGGTAACTGGATGTCAGGCCCGTGTGATCACACCCAGCTCTGCCAAGCCACCTGGATGTGTTGGCCTCAGAAACCCATGTGACCTGTCCATGCTGGTCAAGGGGGCAGGGCTGCTTGCTTGGGATCACCTTGAACTCGCAGCCTGCAGCTGGGACCAGGGCCTTCCCGTCTGGCCTGCTAAGGCCTCCTGTTTGCAGAGGCTATGCCGTGGAGGGGTGGGGTGCGGTGGGGGGGTTCTCTGTGCTGGCTCCCACCCTGCGGGATGCACAGAGCATCTAGAAGGCCAGGAAACTGCCAGCTGCTCTCCTGGCACGGGCAGGAGGAGGAGGTGGAGAGGAAGCCCAGGGGCCTGTCAGGTGCCCCGTGGCTCATCACACCAACACACGGGGTCCTCACTGTCCACCCAGGAATCCCGCCCACACCCCTGCTCTGCTGTCCTGGTCCCCACCCTCGGGTGCACCACCTGGGGTCCTTGTCCCACAGCCTCAACCCCCACAGACCCCTGGGCTCTGCCCTGGCTAGAAGATGGCCACTGGGGCATGAGGGAAGCTCCCTAGGGCACAAGCAGGGTCTCCACGCCCTGTGAGAAGGCCCTGGGGGTCAAGTGCAAGCCAAGGAGGGGGTGTGGGGCATGGGGCCAGGGCCTCAGAAGTCCTCTGAGGGGCAGAGGGGAGCCGACCACAAGGAAGCCGCCTGTTCAGAGGCAGCCACGCGGCAGCCGGCAGTGAAGGCTTCTGAGCCCGCCAAGCCCCAGTCCACCTCTGGTTCCCACACTTGTCTGAGGGGCAGGCAGGGCTGGCATGGGGTCTTACTGTGGAAGCTAGAAAGCCTCAGATTCCCACACACACACACACACTCACTCCTCCTCCTGGAAGGCTGGGGTGACAGGTGTGAACCGCCATGCCCAGACTCTCGCCTTGTTCATTAGTTCATCGCAGTAAGTTACTGAGCTTCTCTGAGCCTCCTTTCCACACCTGGGAAATTAGAGTAGAACTTCACTGGGGCTAGCTGTGGTGTACCTGTCATCCCAGCATTCAGGATGCTGGGGCAGGAGGAAAGTAGAGACAGGTGGGCACGACGGGACTCGGATCTGCCCAGGTGGAATCCAGCTCCTCACCCTGCAGCCCCTCCACCCCTTGGGTAATTCCTCCGGCCTGGCTTTCTCTTGTGGAAACTGGTGCCCGCACCTGCAGTCTCTCTGTACCCACCCACCGCAGCCCTCAGACCTGAGGCTTTTCTTTCCTCTCTCCTCTAGACAGTGACTCATCAAAGAGGAGAAGACACCATTCATGTGCCGATGGCCCATATTTCTGTCCCCCAAGTAAGTGTCTAACTGTGGCCACCACCTCATCTTGCCTTGTGTCTCATGCTTGGGCTACCAGGAGCTTCTGCTCAGATCTTGGGCCAGGGCTGAGCACACAGCACCCACTCTGGAAAGCCCTCCTTCCCCCACCCTGCAGCTCAGAGTCCACAGCCGGCTTAGCCTCCCCTTTGCTCCTGTGACTTCCCTACTACCAGCACCACCCCAAGCATTGTTCTCCAAGACAATTGTGGATGGGGTGAGATGCATACAGTGAGTGCTGAGGAATGCTGATCTAGTAAGCCCCCAGCAAGCACAGGGCCCTTTGCACTACACAGGAGGGGAATGCACAGCCCCTGGTGGGGCCTGGGATTTGGGAGTTGTCAACAGGCTTCCCAAGAGATTCTCAAGTACTCTGAGAATTGCCTGGATGCACTGGACATTAGTCAGCTTCCCAAACCACAGGGAAGTTATTGAGGTTCTTAACTTATAGTGGAAGGGTTTGACTTTGACTTCCAGATCTGGGAGCTCAAGTCAAGATCCAACAGCCCCTCTTGCTTTGGGCTTCTTGGGAGCAGCAGACTCTGATCCCACAGTGCCTCCAAAAACACGCCCACAATGACCTAAGCACCTCCCACATAGCCCCACCTCCTGAGACTCCATTGGCTTCCAGTCCCTTCGAGGCCACACCCCCAGTGACCAAATACCTCCCACAAAGATTCACATCCTGAAACCCCGGCACCTCCCAATAGCACCACCATGAGGGCCAGGCCTCTATCTATCACATGGACCCTGGGAACTCTTAGCCAACGATTCCTAGAGGGCAGCCACATGCTGGAAAGGGCCTGAGTCCTCACCACCCACACTTAGTCCTTCTTGCCTTACTTTCCCATCAACTGGGGACATGGCACACTCCAAATCTCAGGGCCCCTCCCTCTCTAAGCTCCACACCCAACTCAGTGTGATTCACCTGGCCCATACCTGAAGCACGTGGGTCAGAACACTAAAGTGCACTGAATTTGCCTGTGTTGGGTTTTCTTTGGCGGTCTTGGGGAGAGCCCCAGATTTGATACACTCACCCATGAGCCACATTCCAGCCTGGGTATTTAATTGAAGGACTTGGAGATAAGTCCTTGCTAACTTAATGAGCCAGTGGAAGGTCTGCCCTGTGTTAGGATGTGCAGGGCACTCTGTGAGTATCCTGGCTCCTGTCCTCGCCTAGGCCGGGGTCCTAGACTAGGGAAGTCCCTGAGACAGATGGGCAGGTTGGGCAGACATGGGGACCCATCTAGTTGGCCTCAGGAACTTAAAGCAACAACTTGCAGATTCGATGCCACAGTGGGGGGATGTCAGGGTGGTGGGGACCAGCGCTGGTGGGGGGACGTCAGCCAGTGTGGACTGGCAGGTGTGGGAATAGTGTTCTGAGGACTTAGAGGACCTGGTCTGACCCCCCTCCCTCCCCTCAGGTCTATATGGCGGCCTGCGGAAGGTGGTGATCTGCATACCCACTCAGGTGGTCTGTCCTTACTGTGGGAACTACATTGTCACGGTGGCCACCCCTGTCCCAGGATTACTCTCCTGGATCGTGTGCTCTAGCATCATTGTGCTCGCGTAAGTGGCTAGTCCTTGGGAACCACGGAGGCCCTGAGCACCCAGTGGAGAGCCCTGCTGGGTGGGTGGGGGTGCTGGCCTCCCACAGTAGGATGGGCATCTTAGGGAGGGTGTGCAGAAGACAAGTGGTACCTGGCCCACAGGATGTCCCGCCCCCCATGGGCGTGGTCAGTTAGCATCCTCAGAGGAAGCCCTGTACCTCCTGGCTGGTGTCTCTCAGGATGACGAAGAGAAGAGGTGATAGATACCACCCAATGGTGGCCAACATTCTTGCCTTGGAGATGGCGGGATCCCCAGGCCTATCTTTAGGTACCCAGAGGTGGACGAGGTCTAGGACAGAGAATGGCCTCTTCTCACAGGTGTTTCCTGGGTTGCTGCTTTCTCCCGTGCTGCAAGTCAAGCTGCATGGAGGTGAGCCACTCATGTCCTGTGTGTGACAAGGAGATCTTCCGCTGTCAACGAGTGTGATCTCAGAGAAATAAATATCACTGAAGCCCTTTCAGTGTGCTGTGTGCTGCTGGGACCACGCTGGCTGGCCAGGGACGGGGAAGAGACACCGGTCATCCCTGCACATACCCTCTGCTTCCCACCTAAGGTGTGGTGACACCACAGGGGCTGGCACACCGCGGGGCACACTCGCTGGAGGAGGGAGGCAGGGCCTGCGAGGCTTGGCTACCGAGGCCGGCCTCCCTGAGGCCCAGGATCCTGTCTCCTTTCTATCACCGCAAGCCTCTGCCTCTCCAGAAAATCCTGTGGTCTGCTCCCTTCACCTCACCTGCACCTCACCCTCACCTGACATCAAGCCTCATCATCTCCTACCCCTCCCTGCATACCGCCATTTCCCCTGCTTCCCCAACCTGCCTGCATCCTGGGTGGCAAGGAGCATCCGTCTTCCCCTGGGCCACCGCCTTCCCACCATCACCTCCTGGTGAATTTTCATGGCCTTTCTGGGGTCCTGCCCTGGCCACGTCTCCCATTGCTCTGGAGGCTTCAGCCTTCATCTCCAGTGTCTCACAGATGCCCCAGCACAGGAAACCCCTCAATGCTATGACTGGCTCCCCCTTTCCTCCTTTTGCAAATGCCACCCGTCCTGCTTCCCCAAGCCCACCTGGCTGGCCTGTCCACTGGCCCTGCTGACAGCCTCCCCTCCATCAGTTTCTTGAGTTTCTAGCCCTCCTTGGCATCCCCAGGAGCTGGCAGGAATGGGGGCTGTTTGGGGGCGCTGGGTCTGCCCAAGTCCCCTTAAAGGGTCTCCCACATTTGATTCCCGTGTCTCCTTCAATTGACAGCCTTCCTATGTGCAGGAAGGTCAAGGGCACATGGATGTGAAACTGTTGAGCGAGGAGTAATTGGTACCACCCACCAGGGCAGGAAAGGAAATCCAGCGTCAAACAAACGTATATCCACCCACCACTGTCTCATCTAAGGTGAATTTCAGAGAGAGGAGGGGAGGAGGAGAGTCTCAGGTATTTGAGATGGGGTGGGGCGGGCCGGGCATGGGGGGGGGGGAGGCTGCAATTCAAAGCCAATCCAGGAAACTCTAGCTGCAAAACAACCAGTGAACTGTGAGCAGTGTGAGGTGCGGCTCAAGTGGCAGACTCATCGTTGCACAGAAATAGCCAAGCAAAAGTTGAGGTTGTGTGTTCAAACTGGTGTTAAAAAAAAAAAAAATGAATGGGCTGGGGATATAGCCTAGTGGCAAGAGTGCCTGCCTCCGATACACGAGGCCCTAGGTTCGATTCCCCAGCACCACATATACAGAAAACGGCCAGAAGCGGCGCCGTGGCTCAAGTGGCAGAGTGCTAGCCTTGAGCGGGAAGAAGCCAGGGACAGTGCTCAGGCCCTGAGTCCAAGGCCCAGGACTGGCCAAAAAAAAAAAAAAAAAAAATGAAGAAGGGGTGGGGATATGGCCTAGTGGCAAGAGTGCTTGCCTCGTATACATGAGGCCCTGGGTTCAATTCCCCAGCACCACATATACAGAAAACGGCCAGAAGTGGCGCTGTGGCTCAAGTGGCAGAGTGCTAGCCTTGAGCAAAAAGAAGCCAGGGACAGTGCTCAGGCCCAGAGTTGAAGCCCCAGGACTGGCCAAAAAAAAAAAAAAAGAAGAAGAAGTCAGGTGCTGGCGGTTCATGCCTGTAATCCTAGTGACTCAGGAAGCTGAGATCTGAGGCTCACGGTTCAAAGCCAGCCCAGGCAGGAAAGTCTAAGAGACTCTTATCACTGGTGATCAATTTAAGGAGTGGGGAGACATTGTTCTTCCTATTCATCCTCCTCTCAGACGTGTCCAGTGAGGGGTGGGCAGGGAGGGATGAGGCCCCCCAGGGATGCGTAATAACCGTCGTGCAATGCCAGAGGTGAGGGGGAGATGGGGGTGGGGGGAGACTTCAGAGGGATAGGCAGAGGGATTCCAGGCTGGGCAGAAAGTACGGAGATCAGAATGGTGTTCTGAGAAGACGTCTCGGACTGCTGCTTGCCTCGATGCTCGCCTTGCCGGGGTGGTAGTTTCACTCACAGGGCTGTGTGCAACCCGGAGACTTCACGAGGTTAAGGTTCTTACTATGCCCCCCTTTCTCACTGAATGCACTCATTCCCTAGGCAGGTTGAAGGTCAGGCAGCAGCGGGCCGGGTCCCTGAGCTGAATGAGGCCACTGGCAGCCCCAGGTGACCGATGGGACACTGCTAATGTGGCACCCTGCTTCAACAGGGCCTGTAGAGGCAAGTTCAGGGGCAGGGCAGGATCAGTGGCCGCCCACTGGCCTCACAGCTGGGTCTAGGGGGAGCGGGGTGGGTGGGGGCAAAGTTCACAACAGGCTTTCACCTGTGGTGGTGAACACAGCACACAGACCTAGAAGACCTTGCCCTGCCTTAAGTGTGGCCCTGGCACCTGCCTACCTTTGTCCTGCAGCCGCGAGGCAGGAGGGTGAGGCTGAAGCCAATGCCCACTTCTGTTCAGGGAACAGTGATCCATCCATGTGTGAATTGACCTGGGCACACTACAGACTTCAGGGGAATCGCCGCCTGGTGTTGGGAGCCCCACTGCGTCCCTCACCAGCAGGGCCAGAGTCTGAAGACAGACGTTGCTTCAGCTGAGCTGAAGGCAACCCGGAGGACAGGGGCAGGCGTGGCCTAGGAGTGGTGGGCGTGGCTTAGTGAGTGGGCGTGTGGGCGTGGCCTGCTTCCTGCGCTGAGGCTGTGTGGGGGTGAAGAGGCCCTGAGTCTTGGCTCTGGCCACCTGGGCCAAGGTAGGGACAGTAGCTAAGGGCACCAAATGCAGCATCTCCCTTAGGGCCTCTGGGTCGTGGGCTGTAGGGGAAGTTGCTCCTGAGAGTGGGGCACCAGGTCCAGCTTGGGGAAAGAAACACAAGACGCTGCCACGACCCCTCCCGCTTTCCCGCCCAGGCCTGGCTGCATTGCACACAGCAGGGACTTCGAGGTCATGGCTACCCATCCTGCTTAGCCCTTCACAGCCGCTGCACCTGCAGGGTCTCCAAACCAAGATGGAAAGTGGCATCTTTCCCGGAAGATGGCAAGTGGCATTTCTTCCAACTCTAGGCAGCCTCAATCTCTTCTCTTGGTTGTAGAGACAAGGACACTGGGCAGAACCATTGTGGTCCCATCACAAAGATGGCCGGCCTTCAAGGATGGATGGGATGTGTTGTCCCTGGTGCTGACTGACCTGACACCTCTTAGCTTGATTTCTTACAAAGCAGAGGCCATCCAACCCCACTTGAGTTCACCCAGGCTCCTGGGGGGGGGGGGGGGGGAGGAGCCCCATTTGCAGTCCTAAAGATCCTGTTGACACCTCTGTTTTCCAGTCCTTCACTGCATGGGGGTAGTGGGGGAGAAGGCAGCAGCAGGGATCCTGGAAGTACAGTCAGCTCCTGGGCCTGCAACCTGGAGAAGTCTGTCCTGCTACTTGTCATCCTGCTGCTGTGACACAGGGACCTCCTGAAGCCACTCAGAGTGGGTCTGGCTTTACTGTTGTCATCCACGGACCTTCTGAAGGCCAATTGGTGCCCGGACCTCACCAGGCCTTTCTGCCCTACACAGACAGACCAACAGACAGCTTCACTTCCACATCTCTTACAAATGTTGAATTCCACGTACATAGATTTGAGTTTCTGCCTGTCTCCGTGCCCCAAGCCCTCGGCTCTTGCTTCTGATCTGTGATGTTTCAGGCTCCTGCCCAAATCACCACCCCTCCTATGGAGCCTGGAGTGAAGAGGAGAGTGTAATGGGGAGATTAGGGTGTTCCTAGCACTCTACCACCATTATGTGGTACTGAGGAATCAAACCCAGGGGGGCTTCATGCATGCTAGGCAAGCACTCTACCACTCAGCCATGTTCCCAGACCGATAATGTTGGTTGTTTGTTTTTTTTTTTTTTACCCTCCCCAGCAGGCTGGCGAGACCCCAGCAGGACACAGCACATGGTAGGGGCATTACTGATATTTATTTCTCTGGGATTATGGTCAGTGGTAGTGAAAGAGCTCTTTCTTGCAAAAAGGGCAGGTTTGGCCGATGTCCTTCATTCCTTCAGGACAGCATGGGATAAAGCAGCAACCCAGGAAACACCTGCAGTCCCAGGGGGCTGTGAGCAGAGCCCATCCTCTGCCGGAGACCTCGCCATCTCTGGGTAGCTGAGAATCTATGGTGATCCTAAGCCCCCGGACCGAGAGCTGTGCTAACCCTGTCATCTCAAGCATGTCAGCCACTACAGTTGGTACCACCTCTCATCTACTTCATGCTGAGAGGCACCTGACCTCAGTCAAGGACGGCTCGCCCTCGGAGGATGCTAATTGGCCACTACTTATAGAGGAGACATCCTGTGTGCATGGCACCGCTTGTCTTCCGCACATACTCCCTCAGATGCCGTCCTACCGCGGGAGGCCAGCGCCCCCACCCACCCAGCAGGGCTCCCTCACTGGGTGCTCAGGGCCTCTGTGGATCCCAAGGCCTGGCCACTCACGCAAGCACACAGGAGCCAGTACACATCAGCCAACCAAGGAGTCCTGGGACTGGGGTGGTCACCCGGCCAATGCAGTTCCCACAGTGGGGGCAGACCACCTGAGTGGGTATGTTGACTGTCATCTTCCGCAGGCCAGAATACATATCTGGGGAATGGGAGGGGGTTGAGATCAGAACCCAGTTCTTCGTGGCCCAATGCTGTCCACCCCAGTAGGAAACCCTTCCCACGTCTGCCCACCCACGATGACTGCTGCCCCTTCATTGTGGCATCGAATCTGCAAGCTTCTCTAATTCTCTCAGTTCCCAAGGCCAACTAGATGAGTCCTCATGCCCGTCAAAATGGCCATTAGTCTCAGGGACTTCGCTAGGCTAGAACCCAGGCCTAGGCCAGGACAGGAACCAGGACACTCACAGAGTGCCCTGCACATCCTAACACAGGGCAGACCTTCCACTGTTTGGCTCATTAAGTTAGCAAGGACTTATCTCCAAGTCCTTCAATTAAATTCTCTATCCAGGCTGGAATGTGGCTCATGGGTGAGTATGTCAAATCTGGGGCTCTCCCCAAGACCGCCAAAGAAAACCCAACACAGGCAAATTCAGTGCACTTTAGTGTTCTGACCCACGTGCTTCAGATATGGACCAGGTGAATCACACTGAGTTGGGTGTGGAGCTTAGAGAGGGAGGGGCCCTGAGATTTGGAGTGTGCCATGTCCCCAGTTGATGGGAAAGTAAGGCAAGAAGGACTAAGTGTGAGTGGTGAGGACTCAGGCCCTTTCCAGCATGTGGCTGCCCTCTAGGAATCGGTGGCTAAGAGTTCCCAGGGTCCATGTGATAGATAGAGGCCTGGCCCTCATGGTGGTGCTATTGGGAGGTGCTGGGGTTTCAGGATGTGGATCTTTGTGGGAGGTATTTGGTCACTGGGGGTGTGGCCTCGAAGGGACTGGAAGCCAATGGAGTCTCAGGAGGTGGGGCTATGTGGGAAGTGCTTAGGTCATTGTGGGCGTGGTTTTGGAGGCACTGTGGGATCAGAGTCTGCTGCTCCCAAGAAGCCCAAAGCAAGAGGGGCTGTTGGATCTTGGACTTGAGCTCCCAGAGCTGGAAGTCAATATAAACCCTGGTATTAAGCTCCTGGTAGTCCAAGCATGAGACACAAGGCAAGGTGACCCGGTGGTTACAGCTAGGCACTCACCTGGGCGACAGACGGGGCTATTGCAGCATGGTTGCTGCTTTGAACAATTCCCACTTTCCTCAGACCCTAGAGGAGAGAGGAAAGAAAAGCCCCTCAGGTCTGAGGGCTGCGGTGGGTGGGTACGGAGAGACTGCAGGTGCGGGCACCAGTTTCCACAAGAGAAAGCCAGGCCGGAGGAATGAGCTGCAGGGCGAGGAGCTGGATTCCACCTGGGCAGATCCAAGTCCCATCGTGCCCACCTGTCTCTACTTTCCTCCTGCCCCAGCATCCTGAATGCTGGGATGACAAGTGCACCACACCTAGCCCCAGTGAAGTTCTACTCTAATTTCCCAGGTGTGAAAAGGAGGCTCAGAGAAGCTCAGTAACTTACTGCGATGAACTAATGAACAAGGTGAGAGTCTGGGCATGGCGGTTCACACCTGTCACCCCAGCCTTCCAGGAGGAGGAGTGTGTGTGTGTGGGGGGGGGGGAATCTGAGGCTTTCTAGCTTCCACAGTAAGACCCCATGCTAGCCCTGCCTGCCCCTCAGACAAGTGTGGGAACCAGAGGTGGACTGGGGCTTGGCGGGCTCGGAAGCCTTCACTGCCGGCTGCCGCGTGGCTGCCTCTGAGCCAGGCGGCTTCCTTGTGGTCGGCTCCCCTCTGCCCCTCAGAGGACTTCTGAGGCCCTGACCCCATGCCCCACACCCCCTCCTTGGCTTGCACTTGACCCCCAGGGCCTTCTCACAGGGCGTGGAGACCCTGCTTGTGCCCTAGGGAGCTTCCCTCATGCCCCAGTGGCCATCTTCTAGCCAGGGCAGAGCCCAGGGGTCTGTGGGGGTTGAGGCTGTGGGACAAGGACCCCAGGTGGTGCACCCGAGGGTGGGGACCAGGACAGCAGAGCAGGGGTGTGGGCGGGATTCCTGGGTGGACAGTGAGGACCCCGTGTGTTGGTGTGATGAGCCACGGGGCACCTGACAGGCCCCACCTCCTCTTCCTGCCCGTGCCAGGAGAGCAGCTGGTGGTTTCCTGGCCTTCTAGATGCTCTGTGCATCCCGCAGGGTGGGGGCCAGCAGAGAGAACCCCCACCCACCCACCCCACTCCTCCACGGCATAGCCTCTGCAAACAGGAGGCCTTAGCAGGCCAGGCGGGAAGGCCCTGGCCCCAGCTGCAGGCTGCGAATTTAAGGTGATCCCAAGCAAGCAGCCCTGCCCCCTTGACCAGCATGGACAGGTCACATGGGTTTCTGAGGCCAACACATCCAGGTGGCTTGGCAGAGCTGGGTGTGATCACACGGGCCTGACATCCAGTTACCCAAGAGGCGCTGCTGACAGGGTCTGGGTCCAGGCCCTGTGGGGCCAAAAAAATCCAAGCAAAAACCCAGCCCGAGTCCAAACCCTGGTAACCTCCATTAAATAAGCGAAACAAGACAGGACCAGCCTCAGACCCCCACCCAGGCTGTATGGGTTCTGCCTACTCTTTGGGGAGTGGGTGGGGTAGAAAGGTTCATCGTTTGGAAAGAAAGGATTGTTGCTTTTTGATTTGTCCTTGCCATTCTAAGAAGGCATCTGATGTTGGAGGTCCCATGTTTCTTTAGGGAAACCAGGGTAGGGGGCAGTGGGGCTGGGGATTGGGGAAGGTGGGCTGGGATTCAGTGCCCAGCTCAGTCAGGTGGCACACAGCCCCCTTTCCCTTCCTGCAGGTCCCAGTGCCCTTCCCCCTGGCCTGCCTCAGCCCTGGCACCTGAGTTGCATCCTCTCTTGTTGTTTGAGGATTGATTTTTGTCCCCCATCCTTGTCTGGGACATTTTGAAGCCCACGTTTTTGTCTCAGAGAAGTCCCTGTGGCAAGGCCAGGTGCAGGAGTGTGAGTGGGTCTCCCTGCCACTGGCCAGCTGGGGGGCAGCCATTGTGATGTCTTGTTAGTGTTCTGTGGGTGGGCCTTTGTTCTGCTTCCTGCTGGAGAAGGTGAGGCTGGCCCTGGACTTCCCTGGGATAACCTGTGGGAGGACCCGCTGTCCTCTTCCCATAGCGCCCCCTGGTGGCCGGGAGCTCTGGGGTAGCTGGGTGAGGAGTCCCATGCAGGCTCAGGGAGGAGTCAGTCCAGAGCTGGCCACTCTTGGGGAATGAATTCCACAGGGCTTCTGCCACAAGAACCTGTGAGACCTTCCACGTCCTTCCTCTCGGAGTGTGAGTATGCCTGGGCACTGTGGCTCATGGACCTGAGTGTGTACATGCAGTTCTCTCAGACCCCATGGCCTCTCCTGTTCATTCAGCTCTGCAAGTCTGGGATGAGATTCCCCGAGCCCCCTTCCCTTCTGCCTCTCCCCTTCAGTCCCTGCCTTACCTCCCACCTGTAAAACAGAGGCAATAATCACAACCTTGAATGGCTTTTAATTTTTGGTGACAGTACTGACGCAGGGCCTTGGTCTCTCGTCCACTTGAGCCATGCTTTGACTTCCAGTTTTTGTTGCCTAATTGGAGATAGAAGTCTCAAATTTATCTTTCTGGGATGACTATGAAAACACAGTCTTCAGATCTCAGCTTCCTGAGTAGCTTAAATCACCCAGAGGCAAGATGCCAGCATCTGTCTTCTATTTTCTTTTGCAAGTCCTGGGGCTTGAACTCAGGACCTAGGTGGTGTCCCTGAGCTTCTTTTTGCTCAAGGATAGCACTCTAGTACTTGAGCCACAGCATCACTTCCAGCCTTTTCTGTTTATGTGGTAATGAGGAATTGAACCCAGGACTTCATGCATGCTAGGCCATGCCTAGCTATGCCACATTCCCCATCCCCATAGTTAACTTTTCTTTGGAAATAGGCTCTCATGTAGCTCACTTTTCTGGACCTTGGAATCCTGCCTCAGTCTCCATAGTGCTGGGATTACAGGCATGGCTCATCATACCCTGGCTTTTATAGAGCTGTTGAGAAACCCAATAATGTGACTCACAACCCTTGGAGGCTTGAGACCCATAGGATCTTGCCTCAAACCAGCCTGAGAAAAATCCACTAAACCCCATCTCCATCCAAGCAGCACAAATCAGTGCTGGAGACATAGAACACCAATGGTAAGCAAGCCAAGCAAGTCCAAGGCCCTGAGTTTAAAGCCTGGTACTGGGTTGTTGGCTCACTTTTGTAATCTTCCCATACTTAGTGTAGGAGGTTGAGGTTTGAGAATTCATGACTCAAAGCTAGCCAGGGGATATAGCAAGCTGTGAGCACAGCTGAGCCATGAGCAAACTAGGCAAGTGTGAAGTCGTGAGTTCAAGTTCTCTTGGGCCAAAATATTAATAAATAATAATAAAAAACAAGGACTAAATATGTGGTTCAAAATGGAGATGGAGTGGCTTAGGTTCAATCCTCAGTACATTAAGACACACACACGCACGCCCCGCCCCTCCAAAGCAGCAGTAGCAAGAGTGGGAGAAAAGAAATGGAAGCTACTGGCACTTGAGGGTTGTTGTCTAGGAATGCCACAACATTCCCCTGGGGGCACTCATAGCAGCAAGGGGACAAACAGCAGGACAGACCTGCCCCTCTGGGGTCCCCCTCTACCATTCCCCACCACCAAGCACTGGGAGACCTGCAAACAGAAGCCATCAACAGGATCTTCAGGAGGCTCCTGGGAGGCCCCGTGAGAGCCTGCGGGGGAGCAGGGTCCTTGCCTGCCTCTGTTTCCCTTTGCTGACCCCACACTTCCAACATGTCCTGAACCAGGCAGGCCGGGGAAAGGGGAGGTAAGGTGGGCAGGGCCCCAGCACGGCTGTGCACCAGTCTGCCCCTCCCAAATGCAGTATTCCTGACAGGGGTCCTGCCGTTAGCTGCCTGTCTGGTTCACGGAGCCCCACAGTGCCGAAAGGTTCTTAGCTACTGTCCCCTCTGGCCACCACTGCAAGGCGGCCAGAGATGGGCAGGCCACACCCAACTCAGCAGTATCTTGGACAGACAGGAGGGTGTGGTGCGGCTCTATTAGTGATGGGAGCAGCTCACCCCGCCCCACGCGTAGGTCCTGCCCAACCTAGTCCTAAGGATGCATTGGGCCCAGCTGAAGCAGCTCTAAGACAGGCCATTAGCTGGCCCAGCCCAGGAGGGGCAGAGCAGGTCCAAAACCAAGCCAGAACCCACCTGCAGCCTGCAGCTCACCCCCAGATCACTTCACACCCACTTGCTCCGGACGGCTAGATCACATAGAGCTTCAACAATGGGAGGGCAGGGTGGGGAGGCTTTTCCTTCCTTATACTCAAGCACACCTGGGGTCTGCATAGCCACCCCCTCCCCACCCCGGGTGGCCAGGACCCACTTCCCCCTCCACCCCTTGACTCGGGGGGGGGGGGGGGGTGTCTTCAACAGGTCTATACCTCAGCCCATTTTGAACCTGAGATTAAAATGACACATTCTCAGAATGGTGCCTGGTCTGTGGTTGTTTGCCACACAGTGGTGGCAAAGGCTACCATGTGTCCCAAGAGTTATTAGTGTTTGATTCTCTGACCTGGAACTGTGATCCTCCCATCGCTGCCCCCAGTGTAGCTTTGAAAAGGGACCTCTGGCTACTCGCTGGACTTTTCCAGGATGTCTGCCCAAATCACAAGAGATCTGTCGCCACATTCCATATCAAATAAAGTTCCAGGTGCTCTACATCTCAAACCCCTCCTGTCCCAGACTCCACAAGAAGGGAGAAGGGTCCTTGTGATTGATTCCCCAGGCCCTCAGCATCTTGTGAGAGGTAAGTCCTGGTCAGGGCCCAGATCAACAAGAACTGATCCCTACACAGGCTCTATGGAGCCCAGGCAGGCCTTGAACTCTTGATTCTCCTGTTCCTGCCCCTTCAGTGCTCATAGACTCATGGTACTCTGAAACAATCCCCGTGCAAGGGCTTGTGCCATGAGTGCCTCTCTCCTTTCGGGATGTGCTGGCACACGAGTCAACCCTCTGAGCAAGGCTAGTTGCTCTTCAAGAGGACACTGGGTAGGGAATGCACCCCCGGCCCACCGCTGGTGAGGACAGTAGCCTCTTTGTACTGTTCCCAAAGGAGACCCTGCAGATGGCCCCTGAGACCCATGCTCACCCAGGCCAAACCAGCCCTCCCTGTCATCCGGAGACACCCTAGAGCATCTCGAACAGGGGTGGGGAGGAGAGCCAGAAGCCCAAAGGTATCTCATTGTTCTCCATTTATATTCTCCTCTCCTCAAAAGCAAATGAACTCATACTGCCAGTCATTGAGGTAGGAAGAATGGGGAGAAAGGAAATGTGTCCATAGCAAACCCCAGCCCAACACCTAGAATATGGACCTCTGGGTTTTAGAGGTGGAAGGATGTGTGAAGGTGTGAAGAGGTCCAAAGGACCCACTGACAGCTTCTTGTCCGTAACTGATCCAAGGAGGCCTGGGGCAGAAGACTGAGGCTTCTCCGTGGCAGTGGAGAAAACTGCTCCAAGCTACAGAGATCACAGAGCTCACCTGGCCGTGCGGTCCAGTGAGGGGCCTCAGACCCCACATGATGCTATGGCACCATACCCCGTGGACTTGGGGTCCACCTGAAAAACCACGCACCAGGGCCACTCCTGGTCCCCAGGAAGCTGGCCAGAGGCAAAGCTCAAGCACAGCTCAGGGGGTGGGGAACCTTCCTGAACCTCCGCTGCATGGCACTCACTGAACTTCCATTTTTATAGAAAATTTTATTCAACATACAACATTTTCCAGCAAAAAGGCAATATACAGGAGAGTTGGTGCACACCGCTGCTACAGAAACAAAACAAAAAATACTGGGAAGGAGGAAGTAAGTGATTGCCGATCCTATCTGACTGCACTCAAATCTAGACACGCAGGGGCGTTCGCTCAGCGTAGAGGGAGCCGGGACACAGTGAGAGCAGCCCTGAGGCCGCTCGCAGACTCCCTTCCCCCCCATGCCAAGTTGTACATGGTCATTCATTAAATATACAATTTCATCTGTCCTTTTTTCCCCCTCTTTTTACCCTTTTTTCTTTTTATTACAAAGTCAACAGCTTCCTACCACTAGCGAGCATGCCCTCTTCTAAAGAAAGGCTCCCCTGGTCGCAGGCAGCTCCTGGTCCTACTTGGAACCATCCCCTGCTGTGATCAGCCTGCCAAGAGGCAGCAGAGTAAACCTTAATCGCACTTCACAACCTTCTCCGGACCAAAGCCCCGTGTCTGTGAGGGCTGGTTCAGTGTGCCCACTTCGCGATCGGCTGCCGGACAGTGGTGGCTGCGGGGTGACAGGTGTGACATGAGGCTACGAAGGACCCGGGCAGCTGCGGGCGGGTGGGCGGGCGGGCAGGCAGGACGAGCCGAGGAAGGCCGACAGTGCACACAGAGAAGGAAAGAGCGCTATTTATTAGGTTGTGAGTTTCTCGGTTTGCCTTTACAGATGCACAAAGGTCATTGAAAGTTTAACTGAAGGAGCCTACACAGGCCTATCTAGCTGCAGGGCTGCGACCCCGGCAGGCAGCCCGCCCACCTGTGCCCAGAGGCTGCCCGCGGGGACCCCATCCTAGGCACCTCTTCTCCCCGGGAGGCTGAGTTGCCTTGCACTGTGGTTACCATAAAATAACTCTCATTGGCGTCCAAGCTTTATAAAAACACCTTCATTTTGCTCAAAAGGGCAGTCAATAGATACAGAGAAGCCAAACCGAACAGCCTCAACAAAATAAAATTAACATCAGCAGCACATCCTCTTGCTGGAGACTGGCTAGAGTGCACGTGTACCAAAGTTCTGCGGCTGGTAAAGGGCACACACCACGCTGCCCTCGCCGTCAACACTGGAGAGGAAGTCAGTTGTGGATTTTAATCGCCTTTTCCAGGTAAGTGTAGCGACTCCTCTTTGGGGCTTTGTTGAAGTGGTCGAGCCCTAGCCAAGGCCGGGGATGAGACATGTTACCTGTGGAGAGAGAAGAGCCCCTGAGACCCACAGTCCCCGGCCCTTGGCAGACTCCCCACGAGCTGCCATGGGCTCCTCCGCCAGCACCGCCCATCCTGTTCACAGGGCTGCGACCACCCGCTGGCGGGCGGCTCAGGTATGCGCCCCGTAAGGAGGCCCACCAGAGTGAGGGTGCGCTTACCAGGCTGCGGCTCAAAGTCTTTCAAGTTCACTTCATACTCATCTTCATTAATGTACTGGTGTCGGCCCATCATCACAATTGCAAATTTAAACTAGAAGACAAAAGGTAAAGCTTCTTCAGTGTCCTGCACATTGCTCTGCTGGCCCGGGTCCTGGGGCAGGGTGGGCGCCCACCTTCTCAAACTCCTTTTCCTGGATGTCCAGCAGGCCCTGGATCCGCTTCATCACTTCTCTGAAATGCTCGCCCTGGGAAGGCGAGGACACGCGCTCAGGCGGGCAGTGCAGTGTGTGCAGTGTGGTGCTCCCATCACCACGGCCCGCGCCCACGCACCCGGCCCGCCAGGCTCCTGCAAACTCACCTGGTGTATCCTCAGCAAAAACGGAATTCCAAAGGTCCCAAACACCTCTTTGTGGAAGTGGGCCACTGTGATCAGCATCTCATTTTCCTTATCTATGTCCACCTGGTCCAGGGGTATCTCCTGGATGTGTGGTGAAGACAAAACAGGCTTACTGCAGGCTGGTCAAGTCATCAGGATCGGGCTGGGAATATGGCCTAGTGGCAAGAGTGCTTGCCTCACATACATGAAGCCCTGGGTTCGATTCCCCAGCATATATAGAAAACGGCCAGAAGTGGCTCAAGTGGCAGAGTGCTAGCCTTGAGCAAAAAGAAGCCAGGGGCAGTGCTCAGGCCCTGAGTCCAAGCCCCAGGACTGGCAAAAAAAAAAAAAAAAGTCACCAGGATCCCCAGAAGAGGGCCAGGGCCAGGCCAGTGCAGGAGGCGGGAGCCTTAGTCGCTGCACACACACCCCAGAAGGGTCTCTGGATTCTCCCCACACACGCTCCTGCACACCACAGCCACAAGACCTCCACAGACAGAAAACTGAGCCACAACAAATGCTGCTTAGGCTATCTCAGATGCCTCACGTGAGCATATTGCGGACAAAACATTCAAAGAAGGGTCAACACTCAGGAGGTTTTCCATGAGAAGATAAGGTACTAGTGTCCTTAGGGTGGGAACTTCAGTAGCTAATCTCAGTGCTGCCTGGATTTGCAGCACACCTAAGGGTGGCTGCCAGGGCAGAGGGAGGAGGGGAAGGAGCGGCAAGTGGGGAGAGGAGAAATTCTGGAGATGGTGGTGCTGGCTGCAGAGCAACATCCAACACCTCAGCTACACCCTCATTGAACCTACATCCCGGGTCTGCTGTCTCTGCCTTTTCTGCCTTCTGGAATGTTAGAGAGCCCGACGGGGAACTCAGCCGGCCTGACCACCCTGCCCTGAGGGGCCATGTGTTCCCTTAGAGTCTATTACCTCTATTCGAAACGTCCGACTCGTTGCAGGAGATAAACATTCTAACAGCTCGTCTTCTTGATGTACACCGATGATTTTGTAACTTACAATTTCTAGCAGCCTGGGAGGGGGGGAGAGGAGAAAGTAAACAAGATGCAACGAAGTGACTGTTCACAAAGAAACAGAACGCACTGGTCACAAATGGATCCTTGTTAGACAAGAGAGGTTTCTGTTGTTGTTTTCTTGGTGGTGTTTTTTTTGTTGTTGTTTGCCAGTCCTGGGGCTTGAACTCCGGCCTGAGCACTGTCCCTGGATTCTTTTTGCTCAATGCTAGTGCTCTACCACTTGAGCCCCACTTCTGGGCTTCAGGCATTCTAGGCAAGCACTCTACCATTAGGCCACATTTCCAGCCTAGACAAGAGGTTCTGTGCCTGCTGGGCCAGTGTACCACCACGAGTCACATCCCCAGCCCTGTGCTCATGGCTGGAGCTCTACCACTTGAGTCTCGCCTCCTGTCTTTTTTTTCCTTTTGCTAGTTAACTGGTGATGGAGTCTGGCAGGCTTCTCAACCTGGGCTGGCTTCTAACCTCAAACACTCCAGGTCTCAGCCTTCTGTGGCTAGGAGTATAGGCATGAGATGTCAGAGTGGGTAAAAGGAATGATCTTGAGTACGAGGTCACACCTGGCCTTCTCAATACCAGCCAAAGCCAGGCTTGCTGCCACACCAGGTGCACTCCCACAGCCTTGGCGCTTGGGGCCAGAGCAGTCCTACCTGGCCTGCCTCACCAGGAGAAACTTGCCTGAGTTTCCCTGATGCCTTTTCGCCAAGCTCCACGGCTTTCTTACATTCTTCCAACAGGTCCCGGACACAGCCATGCTTGTCTGGATATAGTGTTATTTCCTAGAGAACGACAGGAAGTCAGGTGCTTTAGAAAAGGAAGCACAGAGGAAAAAGACAACTGCGGTTCAAGTCCTCCAGCTCCCACCACTGTGCTCACACAGCGCCACATTTCTATGCGAACTCCGACAGCCCGGTGAAGGACCCTCCTTGGGGACTCTCAGCACCACGAGAAGGCTAGTCCACAGACAAGTGTCCCTTCAGTGCTGGTGGAGCTAGGAAAAAGACCAGGCACCCTAGCAGGCTAAACTTCCTACGAGGGGACTGACTTGCTATAGCAGCAAGGCTAGAGCTGGGCAGGGCCAGCCAGGGGCACCCAAGCCATCCTGTGCTGGCCAAGGACAAAAGGCACCCTTGGCACACTCCAAAGGAAGAAAAGCCACCATACCATCCACCCCAGAGTGGCTCAGTCAGAGCCTCACCACACGCTGGCACTGATGGACAGTGACAGAAACAGCAAGCTATGAAAAAGAAACCTACCTCTTCCCTAAATTGGCTGTTTAGCCATATACACTTAAAACTTCGTCTGTTTTCAAAGTCTGTGATTTTCATCTTGAGCTATTGAGAAAAAAGAAACTCATCTTAGATATACTCCCAAGCAGCCCAGCCTTCTCTTCAGCACCCAGTTACCTGAATTGGGGTTCATACCTGCTGATAGTAAAGTTTCTTGGGTTGCCGAGGCTTGAAGAACTGTAGAAGATCTCTTAAAGTACCTTCATAATTATGTCTAAGAGGATTACCTGGGCCATCCCTGTAACTGCACAAGGAAACGGCATGTCAGCATGCCAACACGTCAGCCAACACTCCAGGGAGCACACACCACGTGGCTTACCCTTGGGATTTGAAGAACTGCAGCAGCATGGGGTCCGTGTTGAGCCTCTGCGCAACTGTCTTTGCAACCTGTGGGGTGGAAACCAAAGCACAAGACCTAAGAGAGGCCTTGTGATTTGAACACAGAACCGTGACCTGCACAGCCTGAATCTGAACTCCCTAGATACTGACTTCAACAGGAATCAACCATAGTCCTCAGTACAGCAGCCTAACTCTTAGTTTTCACTACTGTCACATGCTTAGGGGAGCACTGGGATAGTTCAACACATATGTGCAACATGGAATGGACTACCATATAGCATCTCCTCAAATAGCAATAATATGTTGAGATCCTTTGAACACTCTTTTTTTTTTTTACTGCATAAGGTGGGGAAAGATGGCCTATAGTAGTTCACTGGCTTTAAACTTGTGAGTTTCCTGCCTTAGACCTTCCAAGAACCTGGATTACAAGCATGCATGGCCATACCTCGCGACAGTTTCTCTCTTAAAATTATGCCAGGGGAAGGAAGGATTTTGTGGGATGGTGTCTGCAGAGCCACGCCAATGAACAATGGCCTCTGAAACCCTTCTTGTTCAAACCATGGGAGAGTGTCTCTAGCAGACATTTAGAAATGAGAAGCTGGGGACAAAGCTCAGGTCATAGGGTGCTTGCCTAAAAGTGGGGAGACTCTTGATTCAATCCCCAGGAGAGGGAGGGAGGGAAGAAGTGACAGGGAAGAGGGAGGCAGGGACATGTGGTGTAGAAGGTGGAGGGGACAGAGCAGGCAGTACCTGGAAGTAATTCATCCTATTGGATAACGTGACCACAAAACCAGGGTCATTAGGGATGGTTTTGTCACAGAAGATGACGTCCACGCGGTGATAGAGATCTCTGAAATATTCTTTTGCGGTGGGCAGCTCACTGCTATCGTTTTCAGGGTCATCTCTGAAAAAGGAGATGTTCCCAGACTGAGCAGGCAGTGGGAGACAGTGGGGATGCACACAAGGTCCCAATTTCCCCACAGAAACATAAGACAGCTTCGGTATCTGCCCAACACCAAGCAACCTAGACATAGTGCCTACGACACAGACCTGGGCTGTGCACACCACACCCATGCCCATCCTGCTGAGCAACCCCAGCTCACTGCAGACTTTTAGGCCAGCTACTGCTGCCAAAACTCTGGGAAACCTCCAACTAATTAATCGGGGCTCAAGAGCCCAAGCAACTACTTCCTGGTCCCCTTCCCAGCCCCCCTTCCCAGCCCCAGAGCGGGTACCACCAAAGTGCACACACTTCTGAAACACTATGATGTCTCCGTCCATCAGCTCATCTAGGGCTTTATCAAGGGACACGTCATAGTCTTGAATTCTCTCTGTTAAATTCGGTTTAACTTCCTGTAGTGAAGGACATAAAACAGCTTACAAAGTGGCCACACTCACGTATTCTATATTTATATTCTATTTATTATTATTATTCTATTTATATTCTCTATAAATAGAATCACTGACACTAAACATGTTAAATTCATTTAATGAAAACTTCACTCTCAACCCCAAAGCCCTTAGCCAATTTAAGCTATCTTAAATTCAGGGTTTACAAAAAATAACCACCCCCCCACCCCTCAAAGGAAGAAGTCATTTGAGAGAGTGCAAACCTCATAGAGGATAAGGCTAGTGTCTTGGATAAATCCTGCTCTGTCACACATAACTGGGAGCAAGTCACCTAGGACACAGAAAGGGGTGTCAGAGGCATGGCCGGACTACATCAAGCTAAGGTCACAAGGCCCATGCAGCCAGGACTTACGTATTTTACAGGATATGGGTGTGTAGATATGCCCACAGTAATTCAAGCTCCGCGTTTTGGGATCATACATCTTCAAAAATAACATTACATCATCTACAAGTTGATAAACAGGCTGTTAGCATCCTAATGTTCAGTATGTATGGGTAACAAAACATACAGTCAAGCCTAAGAGGTCAGTGGTACTCTAGCAGTTGAGGGGTCGGGAGAGGTTTGTGCAAGAGTTGGGCCGCGAATGCAGGGGTGGGTTCTCACATCAACCTGGGGGCCATACCAGGGGGCAGAAAGGGTGAGCTGAGAAATACTTTTGCAGCCTGACCCCACCTAGCCAGGTAAGTATCAGCACACAAGATGTGCTGGAGCTGCAGAAATAAGCCCAGACAGTAGCTGCGGCCAAGGCACCCTGTGTTCTGTGGCAGACCCTCCAGCAAGGCCCTACCAGCAACGACACACTGCTGTGTGGCCCACAGCGGAAATGTTCCCCCCCTGCAATCCCAGCACCAACGGAGCACATGAGGGAGCAGACAGCAGGCACTGGAGTGCCCAGTGCCACTTGCCCCACTCCACAGGACTATTCTGTCCCAGGACTAGGCAATGAGGAATGGAGGGTGAGCCTGGGTACTGAGAGCCATCAAATGTCCCTCTTCTGTCTCACTGCAGCTGGGTATGTGTGGGCACTTACGATCTTTATCAAACTTGGGTAATGTTGCTCCGCTAGCAGCCAGTTCAGGGTCAACTGTCTCCAGGAATATTGTCCAAGGGTTTTCATTATCACTGAGTTCAATCATCTATTTCCAAAAGAGACGTTGAATTTAGGAGATGTGAATGGCTTAGGTGATAGGGTGCAAACCACTCTTGAGCTCTGCAGAAAACAGCCAGTTCTGGTGAACCAGATCAAGAGGCAGACAAGGCCACAAGCTGCAGAGGACAAGAGCCTTCACAGAACTGCACACACCCCCTAGGGCCTATCAACAATATTTACTGTTTTATTGCCGTCTGCTTCATTATCTAGCATTGCTGGTCGCTTTGTTCCATTACTTCTTGCTTGCATGGGCCATAATCGAATTTGATCTTGTGGAAATCCCTGAAAAATATTAGGAGATAAATTGGGGGGAGGGGAAAGTAGCATGTTTCCATCCTGTATTAATTCGATGCTTTTGTCTTCGCCCCACCTGGCCTGGACCACACACCTCCCTCCCCTCTTCAGGATCCTGGTGGCGGGAGGGGGAGCAACATCCTATCCCCCTTTGTGAATTCCAGGGGACAGACTCCTGAGGGACCCTTCCCTCCTTCCTGGCCAGAAGCAGTGCTCAAGTCAGCACCTCACCTTCATGCCCTGCCCAGACCAACCCAGCACCCACTCCCAAAGGGAGCTAGTCATTCACAGCTGCAAATAGTACAGGTAGGGTGGTGTTATGAGGACGCTAGTAGCTGAGGCCACACGCACCATGGTCTGGGAGAGGCTCTGGACAAACTCTGAGAGGGAGGAGTTCTTCAGAACCTTGAACACGGTATACTTCACTTTCTCTTCATCGTACATGTCATTTCCTTGGTGGCCACAAAACTGGTCCTCTGCAACTATCTGAGGACACAAAGCAGCACCAAAGAGTCAAAGGGACCACATCCAAACTATAGAATGTTTTTTTTTTTTGGTCGGTCATGGGGCTGAACTCGGGGCCTGGGCGCTGTCCTTGAGCTCTTTTGCTCAAGGCTAGTGCTCTACCACTTTGAGTCACAGCTCTATTTCTGGTTTTCTGGTGGTTAACTGGAGATAAGATTCTCATAGATCTTCCTGCCTGGGCTGGTTTTGAACCAAGTTCCTCAGATCTCACTGTCCTGAGTAGCTAGGATTACAGGCCTGACACACCAATGGCCCAGCTAGAATGCCCCTTCCTATGACCAGAACCCAAGATGGGATGATGCCATCTGCAATCCAGTAGTGCTTGCCTATCTGGGGGCTAACATTCTGCAACTCAGCCTGTGTCTTCAGCTAGGTGTATACTATTCAGGACCCGCCGAACCTCAGGGAGCACCTGCCAGTGACACTATAGTCATGTTCAGAAGATGCCAGCGCAGGCAGCTCAGATCCCCAACAGCTTCCCTCCACCCCCACCCTGGCCACAGGAGAGGTAGAGACTGCAGATCAGGGACATGCTCATGGCGATGTCAGAGCAGACAGTGCTGACCCACCCATAGCTCCCTGTAACCCCATGTCTAGGCTGAGCCCACATGAGTAAGTGGAAGCATTTCCCCTCAATGGCCATGCAGGTGCCCTGTCTGGCTGAGGCTGACCTGCACTTGCATGTAGAGATGGGCCTCCTGTCGCTCCTTCCGCTTCTGAGCCTCGATCCTTTTCTCTTCTTGTAATCGTTCCACCAACTGCTGAGGAATATCATGGTCTGTGACAGCTTGTAAAACTTCACCTGCAGGACAAACACATCCTCTTTGACCTGGGTGCAGGGTCTGCTCGCCCCCTTTCAAGGTACTGACTCCAGGATGTAAGAATGGAATCCACTAAGGAAAAGCTACTTGGCAGCAGGAGTCCATGCCAAAGCACACAGACCACAGCCCACTCAATACCCTGCTGCATGAGGATAACAGAGAAAGCAGGAAATGTGTTTGCATGGGTGACAGGAAGTCCACTGTACTTTACTATATATATATATTGCATAATACGCCTATAAGATAAGACAGTTAAGGGATTTGTGTGCCTCCTCCCACAGATGTGTCACAGTGAGGGTCACAAACCGGATGTACTCACTTAGCTTTGATTCCCTGATATACACTAACATATAGGCATTAGTGCAGTGTCGCACAGATAGGTCATCATCATGGCCCCCGTAATTGTGCTCGATTGCCTCTTCTTTAGTACACCTGGATACCACATCGTCATCAAATTTGCACCACTGGAAGAGGAAAGCAGCCAGAATCAGTAGAGACAAGGTGCCAGTATCTGAGCACCCTGCGTCCTTACAATCCAACCTAGCCTCGGCATGTCTTCAATACTTCCTCCTTCAACATCTACCATCTTGCCACATGCTGCAGTAAGCACATTCCTGACTTGTATAGGGTTTGGATGCAGGGCCTTGTGCCTGCCTGCTATCCAAGCCTTCTATTACTTGCATTGTGCCTCTAGCCTCTGATCCTGACCTGAATCTGACCTGAATCGAGCATAGCTTGTACCCAGCAGTTACTGCCCAGTCTGTGTCCTGGAGTGAGTAAAGTGGTGGAATGCCACCACTAGTGGTACTTGCTACACTATGGTTGTGGACAGTTTGTTTTCCAGATGACATCACCTCCTCTGCATCCCCGACAGGAGACTCACAGCGCTAAGAAAACCAGGGACCTGAGGGGCCCAAGAAGATAAAAGCACAATGCGGCTTCAGACCCAGGTGATAAGTAAGCCTCAAATCAGAAAGGGATGCAGTAGCAAAATACAACCTCTAACTGATCATTTACTATATTAGCAATGACACAGATAGGAAAATGGCCCCTCACAGCTTGAGAACACACACATCTGCTGAGGGTCAGAAAGGAATCTTCAGCCCGAAGTTCAAGTCGGGAGGTGCACCTGTCATTAGCGTCCTGATGAGCAGCACCCTGCACCCACTTACTTTGCCATCCCCCTTGGGGTTTAGATAAACCACATAGTGTCCACCATGGTTGTCTCCACTGTGAACCAGGACAGCGTGCAGGATGTAGTTTGCAGGGTCCTTGGGATCTGTTTTCTGCAAAAACTCATCGAGTGGTAATTGCTCTGGAAACTCAAACCTATTAAATAATTTTAAATAAATTCAGTGTTTATGCAGAGAATTGTTTTCTTTATTACAAATCTTTTTAACTTAATGGCTCATCTAGATGTTTTTCAACTTTTTTCTCACTCTAAAAAATCTTTATTTTGTTGACAGGGTAAAGTATAGAGGGGTTACAGTTACATATATAATGTAGTGAGTACATTTCTTATCCAACTTGATACCCCCTCCCTCATTTTTTTTCTTATTTATTGTTAAAGTGATGTACAGAGAGGTTACAGTTTCATACGTTAGGCCTTGGGTACACTTCTTGTACTGTTTGTTACCTCCTCCCTCATTCCTCCCCCTCCCCCTCTCCTCTTCCCTTTCCCCCCATGAGTTGTTCAGTTGGTTTACACCAAATGGTTTTTCAAGTATTGCTTCTGGAGTTGTTTGTCTTTTTTCTCTTTTTTTTCTTTTTGCCAGTCCTGGGGCTTAACCTCAGGGCCTGAGCACTGTGTCCTTGGCTTCTTTTTGCTCAAGGCTAGCACTCTACCACTTGAGCCACCAGCGCCACTTCCGGCTTCTATATATGTGGTGCTGAGGAATCAAATCCAGGGCTTCATGTATACAAGGCGAGCACTTGGGCCATATTCCTAGCCCCTCGTTTGTCTTTTTATCCTTAACTTTTTAAAAAATCTTTTTTTTTGGCCAGTCCTGGGGCTTGGACTCAGGGCCTGAGCACTGTCCCTGGCTTCTTCTTGCTCGAGGCTAGCGCTCTACCACTTGAGCCACAGCGCCACTTCTGGCCATTTTCTGTATATGTGGTGCTGGGGAATCGAACCCAGGGCCTCATGTATAGGAGGCAAGCACTCTTGCCACTAGGCCATATCCCCAGCCCAAAATCTTTTATTTTTTGCCAGTCCTGGGGCTTGAACTCAGGGGATAGGCGTTGTCCCTGAGCTTCTGCTCAAGGATAACAATATCACTTGAGTCATGGCACCACTTCCAGCTTTGTCTACTTTTGTGGTATTGAAGAATCAAGCCCAGGGATTCATGTGTGCTAGCTAAGCATTCTACCACTAAGCCACATTCCCAGCCTTTTGGCTCATCTTTAATGACAAAACATGACTTTGACTAAGAAGGTCCTTAAACTACCCTTGAGGTTTCCTTTTAGTAGAATAATCTGTTAATCATGTCAATAAAGATTTGAAGTTAGATTTGATAGGTGAGTAGAACATTGATACGTAAGTAGTATAATCAATTTCCACTGGACTTTCCAGGGCATAGACAGTCCCAAGGTATTCATCAATCCAAAGGTCCAGGAGCTAACCAATGAAGCAACATGACCACAAGAAAATGTGGGGAGCACACAGTGAGCAAACAGAGCTGGATTTGGTTGGGGTTTTTTCCTTTCTTTTTTTTTTTGTTGGTCATAGGGCTTGAACTAAGGGCCCTGTGCTGTCACTGAGCTCTTTTGCTCAGGGCCAGCACTCTACTACTTCAGCTCCACTTAGGGTTTGAGTAGTTTATTGGAGATAATGGTCTCATGGACTTTTTCCTAACCTGGCTGGCTTTGAACTGTGATCCTCAGATCTCAGCCTCTGAGCAGCTAGGATTACTGGCATGAGCCTCCGTGCCCAGCCCTGTACTTGGCTTTTCCAACATTCAGTCATCCACTCACAGCTGGAGGACAACATAAAGTACCCTCAGAGACAGACAGATGGGCAGACCAGGCAGGGCAGGGCACCATGAGATGCTGTTGGCTGAGGGGCGCCTGACTGGCTCCAGTTCCCTCCACCTGGACGAATTGCAACCCTGCATGCTCAAATGCCTGGGGCTCCATCTGCAAGTCGCTGAAGGGATTTCTTTGAATGCCACACACAGCAGCAAGCATAGGCCACCAGTGAGTGGCTGCTGGGCACATGGCTTCCCTCAGAGGTGAGGCAAGGACTATTCCCCAACCACATTCCTGAGATTTGGAAGACCTCACATACATACACCTGCATGAGTTCATGCATTCAGGAAAAGCAAGCACATTCTAGTTAACATCAGTTTGAGAGATTAAAGACTATATAGGAGGGACAGGCAATAATGGCTCATGCTTGCAAATCCTAATTACTCAGGAAGCTGAGATCCCGAGGATCACAGTTGGAGGCTAGCTGAGATAATAAAGTATCCATCATCAATTAAGCAGCAAGAAGCTGGGAAAAAAGGCTTCTTCTAGACTTGATGAAATAGTGTATTCAGTAGGAATTGGCATACCCTCTACTGCAGTGTACACACACACACACACACACACACACACACACACACACACACACAAATGTTAGGCAGCAAGTGCGCTCTGGCCAAAATCCATTGATTTACCAGAAATCTGCCCTCACAGCCACAGTGCCAGAGGCCCGGAGAGGGAGCAATCAGTTAGAACAAGCTGGCCTCTGAGGTTTCCTGGGTGGATTTCAGTGCTGGGAATCCCAGATAAGCCAATACCAAAAACCACAAGTGCGGCTGATCTCCAACATGACCCACTGCATCCCGCCACTCCCACCCCCTATATTACCTATCATTGATCTTGATATTTTGGTCCGTCTGAGGGTCATACATAAATCTCATCAGCTGTAGATGTAGCACTGGTGGCAACGTTAGGAATTTTACCCCTTTCTCTGCTTCCTGAACAATGAGAAGACACGTGAATTTAACTCACCTCTACTTTTATGAAGACATGAAAGGATGTTTCATCACAATCAACACAGGACCATGTAGTCCACACAGTGCAAAGCAAGGACATCAGCAGCTATCTAAGGCGTCTTCGTTATTAACTTCAACATGTGAGAGAGAGGCCAGGGGTCAAGCTTCACCTCAGCCTCAATTACACAGTTAGGCCCTGTGTCAAAAAGTTTCCATGGGCCAGGTGCTGGTGGCTCACACCTACAATCCTAGCTACCCAGAAGGCTGAGACCTGAGGATCACAGTTCAAAGCCAGCCTGGGCAGAAAACTCTGTGAGACTCTCATCTCCAAATAACTACAAGAAAACCACAAGTGGAGCTGTGGTTTCAAGTGGTAGAGCACTAGCCTTGAGGAAAAAAAACTCAGGGATAGTGCCCAGGTTCGAGTCCCATGACAAACCAAAAAATTAAAAAAAAAAAAAAAAAGTTTCCATGGGCTGAGGGGTGGCTCAAGTGCAAGAGCACCTATATAGCCAACATGAGGCCCTCAGTTCAATCTGCAGAATCACTAAAAACAAAAGGCAGAAACATACTTGCTGCAATGTCAATATGAAACAATACACTGAATTTTATAGCCACGACATCAAGTTTCAAAGTTGTAAGTTGAAACAGGCGTGCTCAAATATGCCTTGACCTCTGCAGTGTTGGTAGTAGCTCTACACATAGCAGAGGAGGGAAGTGGACTGCTGGAACACATTACAATTAAATGTGTGGTGTTTCTATCCCCTCAAGTCCAGTGAGGGGAGTGATGACGTAAACTCAGTCACCTGCTGGCACATTATAGCTGTGGGCTGACAGGACAGAGTAGATGGCCTCACAGGCTGGCTCTGTGCTCACAGTTCAACATCTCTCCCTCCCCCCAGCACCTCTCCTCTTGGCCATTGGCCTTTTGCTGCAGACACTTCCATTCACATTCTAATGCCCAGGCGCTCTAGCGAGCCCCAAGACTGACTGCCCAGCTCTCAGCCCCTCCTTTATCTTGACTCTCCCCTGGTACCTCTGTTCCTCACTAACAAGAGTTTGCCATCCTCCATCCTCAACCACTCATGGGCCTCACTGCACTCCTGCCCTTTCTAGCCTCCACTCTTCATTATGCTGTAAGCCCACATGTCCTACAAGAGGAGGGCCAGGGACTTGGCCAGCCACACCTAGTTAGTAGCCTTGTTTGGTACAAGAGACTGTTTAAGACAGTATTATCAGTGCAATTTCCAGGCAAAAACCCAGACCCAGAATCTTGTTCCCATTGGTATGGCTGTGACAGAGGCAGTTGGTCTCCACCACTGTCCAGAAGAACAAGTCATGCAAATTCAGTTGTTAATTAGTATCTACAGAGATGTGCTGGTCTATAAAGGTCCTAAGTGGCAATGGTTATGGCCCACCAAGAAATGGGCAAATTGGTGCCTTAGAAAGAACAGGGCATTGAGAAGCTTTAATAATACACAAATCCTTGAGCAAAAAGAAGCCAGGGACAGTGCTCAGGCCCTGAGTTCAAGGCCCAGGACTGGCCAAAAAAAAAAAAAATACACAAATCCATGATGCTGACCAGCAGCTGCAGGAATATGGACGGCTCCTGTCATGACATACCCATAGCCCTCTGGGGGGCGCTAAATGTGGTCACTCTCAAAAGATCACAAAAAATAGCTGCCCTGGAAAAACAGTCCAAGTATTTGTGACAAGGTAAAACAAGAAAAACACAGCAGGGTAACACAAAGGACAGGAAGAGAAAACTGTTCCAGCCAGGCTCCGGCTGCCTCAGGCCCCACCCTCCCAGTCCAGAAATCCTTGTGTGCAAAGTAACAGGCAAACCCAGGCATGTTGTCCATTAGCCACTGGAATGTGACCCAGGAGAGTCTGACGGCACACTAGCAGATGCCAGTGTCACGTTACCTGTAGGCCATGTTCTCCAGCATCGTACTTGTTGTCACCGTCCAGTTGTTCCACTGCCACATAATCCACAAATGATTCAAATACTTTAGGAAGGAAAGAGAAAGAGAGAAGAAGTCAACCGACTTCATCACTAAGGTTGAAGGATAACGGCAGAGAGCATAAAAGACTGTGGCTTCATATGCTGAAGACTGCAGCCACAAATGCCACAGTGGCTGTCACACTAAGGGATATGGGTGGGTTTTTCAAGGGTAGCAGGACAAACATCCTAGCCCAAATACTCACCACAGACCTATCATGAAGCAGATGGGAACAAAGGTGACTAGGGGGATGAAGACCAAAAATGAGGAAAGCATGGGTCCAGCAAAGGGACTGGCCCCAAGGCCAACACACAGACCTGGTTTACTTCCTGCCTAGAACCTGAGAGACTCCAAAAAAAGACTAGGCTGGAGCCATCACTCAAGGGGCACAGCACCAGCTGAGACCAAGTGAATTAAAGGCCCCAAATTCAAACCTGAGTTGGGAGGGGAGGAAAGGAAAAGGGAAAATTTGAATTGCCAACAAACATTTGGAAAGAACAACCTCTCAGTGGTAAAAACAAAAACAAAACAATCAAAAAAAGCAACTTTCACTTGCTGTTAATTGTCAAGAGGCTGGAAAAGAATCAGACTTGGGCCTTATGACTTCAAGGAAGGAAGGAGAGGGGGGAGTAGGAAGGAGAGGGGGAGAGAGAGAAATCGCCTAAGAGAGTTAATGAGAGTGTGGTCACACTATTATTACTTTCATGAGTGCCACAAACACAAAGTTAAGCAAAAGAAAGCAGGAACAGGGTGGCTCACAGGGTCCTGTGAGCATGGAAGAGAGGGGATAAGGGGTGGGGATGTGGGGGTGGTACAGGAATTCTGGCAAGGAGTCTGTTTCACCCAGGAAACCTGTGCCAATAGGGGCTTGGCTAGTTCCCCATTTCTACATGTCCAATAGACTTCAATACAATTACTGTGTACATCACATGTGAACACAAAATAGAAATGATCCAAAGCTCAAACCACTATGCACACAGAACTTACTATTTTTCTTTCCTTTTATACTTAGTTGGATATCGTAATAATCTTCTCTTCTATCAGAGCGGTAATCTACTTCTTTGCACTGAATGTAGGACTGTGGAGAAGCAAAGAGTGGCCTTCAGTGTTGGGCACATTCTCATCTCAACGTTGTTTAGAACCAGTAAACAAATGACCACATACCACCATTTTGCCTCTGAACAACTTCGGGATGGTGCCTTCCACACATGTGCCTTTCATCTTGTTCTCCACATTATCAAGCAACTGAAAGAGAGGGGTTGGACTCTGATGTTTGTATGCTTAAGTGACATACAGTACTTTAATTCTTTACTAGGAAATGTCAATGGTCAAAGAAATTCAAGACTAAAATATTATGACTTTTGGCATGCAATTATCAAAGAAAAACAAAATCTTCTGTCTTGGTTGGATATTTACAAAACAGCTACATGCAACAGTCGAGGTTAACCTTTTTTTACGGCCTTTGGAATGAATTAGTAATCTGTAGTGCCTTTAGAAGCATTTTTATAGTCATTTTACCTCTGTGGAAAAGCATGTAAATTGATCACTAAACTTAACTCGTAATGGTCCACACCAAGAGATTAATGAGGTTGAGCCTGTCAACAGGATTGACTGGTTTGTCCATGGATATTTAATGAACTGGATTCAATCCAGCTAGTGCTGTAAAAAAGAAAACACACCTTGCCCAGCCAATCACCTTGAGGTACCATCTCATGTGTGCATCTGTGTCTTTCCTCACTGGAAAGGAGGATTTGCGAGTGGCGGAAGAGGGTGCAGGGGGGGGATTGCCAGCACACAGAGTGAGATAGCCTCAGAGGGATATGGGGCTCAGGGGACTTGGGGCTGGGATGCGGTGGTGACCCAGGACCACCTGAGCCAATATGTTGGTTTCCTTCTATCACTCAGAACTAACAAGTAAAAGTCTATTGCTGATTGCTGCTTATACACTATCTTCAAATAAATAAAGTCTTTTGTAGCTTTTAAAACCAGACAGGTGCTTTTTTATTCTCTCTCTAGCTTAGGTTTGGCCTTGGACAAACAAACATGGTTATTATCTGAAGGTCTGGGGCTTCACCTGCTAGCAACAGTGCTTCATGGTAGTCATTGTAAGAACCACACAATTAGTGTTTGAAACTTACCACTCGACACAGCTCTTGAACATCATGTTGCATGAAGCTATCTAAAGTTTCCCACCTTTCAAAGATAAAACGAATATCTACATTTAAAACTCCAATCCCAAATGCATAAACTAAAAAACAATCTAAATGGACTGACTAGCCATTATTCTCATATTCATTTTGGTGAGGATTACTTTGGGGGATTATAATTGATGTATACTGAGAGGGGAGGTGGCAAGTTACGTTTTCATGCATTTGAAAGTTACTCGAATTTCAAGTGCTGTTTTCAAAAAGGTAAGGGTCAAGAAACAGGATACAGCACAGCAAGACTGAGCAGCAAACAGGTACTCCTCTCCATTGATTGTCCAGACCAAGGGGGGGGGGGGGGCCCGCAGCGCCCACAGGGGCCTTGGCAGGCTGTGATACACACCCAAAGGACTTGGTCAACTTCTTCGTTCCAACAGGCTTGTCGCTGTGCTGTAGCTCGTAGAACACTCTTTGCAATGCTAAAGGGACACTTTTAGAAGAATCATCACCTTCGGTTGGCATCATGTACACAGCCTAGAAAAATTGACACACAAATAAGTATTTTATCATATGTCAAAGTATTTCTACTATCATAAGGGCTAAGGTAATTGCTAGGGCTTTTAAGCAGTCCAAAAGAAGCCCAAAAGCTTGAAAACTAACAAATCTCTTAAAAGAGACAAACAGGACACAAAAACAATTTTTCAAATTACCACTACACCTCACCACCCAACAAGAACCACATTCATTCACCTTCCCACTCCTGAGAACACTACTTTTAATTACCATCACATGTGAGCAAAAGATTTCGTGAGTGAGGATGGTACCCACAGTACCCTAATTAACTATCTCTTTAAACACTGCATCCTGCTATAGTCCTATGTGCCTGTGACCCCAGAAAGAAGCTTCAAGTCAGTGCACCTCAATCTAGGCACAAGTTTGTGCAGTAAACAAGACCAAATCCTAAAAAATAACTAGCAAAAAACCAGGGCCGGGGGGCATGGTTCACGTGTGATTGAGTACCTGCCTAGAAAGCAGCAGGCTAAATTCAAACACCCCAAAATAATGAAAACACTTTTTGTGTATTTATTGGGGGAAACAATTACAGGGGAAGTCTGTAAAATTATGTTGGCTCTAATAAACCTGATCGCCTAGGTGAGCTTCCATGGCAGCTGCCCCAAGGAGAAGGAGAACATCTGCTGGGAGCTCAGCTTGACACTGATATACTGGACAGAACACAGTGGATAGATACAAGACCCGGGGAGACAAATACTACTTTTTACTACCACTCACCTTTCGTAGTTGATTTGTGAAAAATAAAGTCTGCAGCAGGCTGTTCATGTAACAAGTTGCTCCCTGATTCTTCAAGCCAACATAGCCAGTGTGCTTCTTTGAGTCCCACCTGGAAGATTAGTCAAGCTTGAAGGGAGATGCACAGGACACCTTGTGACTGCCACCATCCCAGCACACCCCTCCCCACCTGATGCCTAAAAGCATAAATTCAGTGCCAACACTCACACGTCTACTGACTACTACCACTACCCGCATTTATTTATCAAGACCAGCACCCACAGATACTGACAATATGCAACACATTTATGTCAAATGTGGCTCACAGAACAGTCTAAGGACACACAACCACAAAAGCCATGGGAAGTGCTGAGACATCTTTTCAGGAGAGTCTCACATGCAAGGAGGACAGGAATGATTATGAGAAATGCCAGTTCATATGAATCGCTGGGTCATTGCTCACTGACTAGAAGAGGGACATTCTAAGTTGTGACTGTCTCCTCAGCCCCACATGATAACAGGAAGCTACCTGAAAGCACCACAGCCCTTCCTCCTTCAACCCACCTCCCTCGGCACAAATACAAAGAGGCAAGCAACCACCACCACCCAGCATGCCCCATACTTGAGGAGACATTTATTGAGCAGTCTCAACTCACAGGTACCACGGCCTCAGGAACCCAATGGCTCTGATTACAGCTCTCTGCTTCACGTAGATGTGAGCTGTCTGCAGTGCCCACACTGCCTCCCTGTGGCATGGTTTTACATCCTTCCCTCTTCAAAATAAAGGCATGGCACCTCTGCCATGGCTATTTAACATGCTGCTCTTGGCTTCTCTTTGTTTGTAGCTGTTCTGAACCTAAGTACATCCTTTGTGCCTGGCAGTGAATTGCGGGAAGGAACAGAGCTGTTGTCCCATTACATGAGGGGAAGGGAAGACAGCAACTAGCACCCTGGTCCCTGGGGGCAGGGAGAAGGGCACACTGCCAAGGCACTGATTTTTTAAGCATATGTACCCTTAAATATATTCTAATGCCCCCCCCCCCCCCAGTCCTGGGGCTTGATCTCAGGGCCTGAACACTGTCCCTGGCTTCTTTTTGCTCAAGGCTAGCACTCTACCACTTGAGCCACAGGGACACTTCCATCTTTTCCTCTGTATGTGGTGCTGAGGAATCGAATCCAGGGCTTCATGTATGCGAGGCAAGCACTCTACCACTAGGCCACATTCTCATGCCTCTAATGCTTTTTTTCCCAACACATTACAGAAGCATTTTCAATAGTACCCAATGAGTGAACAACTTACGCAACTCCATGGGGTGCATCTGCTTGTACAAAGACTTCAAAAGTCACTTTGTCATCGTCTATAAATCCTTTCTCAGGATCAGTCACTTCCTATAAAAGAGAAATGGAAATATACAACTTGCATAAAAACACACATGCTTCCTCCAAGAACCTATACTTAATCATCTAAAACATCTCATTGTGCTTGTTTTGGTTTTAAACTGGTCCCCGAACAAAGCCTATGAGTACAGGGTCCCTCTTAGAAGGTTCTGAAGACCTGTTTTGGGGACAAATTGCATAACACAGGCAGCAGGAACCTTAGGATTCCCTCAAATCTGGGGGTGGGGGAGCCTCTGGAGGTAGAGTAAGACAAAGCACAAATGAGCCAGCCAGGAGCAGCAACACACCAATGTTCCAGTCATCACCACCTCTGAAAAAGTCCCTATCCCCATTAAAAAAACAACAACAGAAAACCTAACCTGAAAATTTAAGGCAGGGGCTGGGAATGTGGCTTAGCGGTAGAGTGCTTGCCTAGCATGCATGAAGCTCTGGGGTTGATTCCTCAGTACCACATATATAGAAAAGGACAGAAGTGGCGCTTGTGGCTCAACAGGTAGAGTGCTAACCTTGAGCAAAAAGAAGCTAGGGACAGTGCTCAGGCCCTGAGTTCATGCCCCAGGATTGCCCAAAAAAATAAAAGCCAGCCGTGTGAAACCTCCCAGCAGTAGCTCGGGGTAGTGCATTCTCTGACTCAGTATGCCTGTGGGGAGGATCCTCCGCATTTGCTTAAAAGCTTAATACCAGCCCAACAGACAATACAAAAACTTAAAAACTTTTCCCTAAGATGAGCAGAGAAGCCTTTGTGAAGGACAGAGAAATAGTGCTCCACTACTTACGCTCCAGGCCATAAAGTTGGAAAACCCCCAGTCATTCTCCTTGTGGAAGAACAGGTGGCTAATCCGGCGGCTGAAGGACTTCTCATCGTCCCGGTAGTTTATTATCTTCAGCACAGCTTGTGCATGGCATGACCATGACCTGGTGAGAAAATAATCTAAGCCTTAGCTGACATACTCAACTCACAGCCACATGTTGTTAAAGACACTGGAAACCAGCACAACTTTCTTAAGTTGGTGGGGGGTGTATTTACCTTTATAGGGAAAGGCACTTGGGGTTCCCCAATGGAGGCTCAACTCATGGCTTTAGCTTTTACTTTCTAAAACCATTTGGTTTTGCAAAGACTTCCCAGTTTTCCAGTTAGAGCTATGAAAATACAGGCTTGTGAACTTTTAAGTATTGTCTTAAATTCTGTGTCTTTCACCTGGGTGGCAGCGCTCCTGGCCTTGCTCCTGCCTGTGTCACAGGTTCTTGTAGCACGCCTCCCGGTGGGAGTGGGTAGTACAGGTGCACAGGCTGTTGGCATTACAAAGTACTGGGCTGCCCAGGCAGGACAAGCACAGCTACAAGAACAGCCCCTGTACACACTCACGTGTGGGGCTGACCATACAAAGGTCTCAGCACAAGTGCTTCAAAACGAAAGTGTGTCCTGTCCCACTTTAAGCCCCCTAACCAAGGTTTGCAGCTGAAGCAGGGCCACATGTGTCCAAGTTACCATGGCCTAGCAAGTGCTTTCAGCTTCTTTAAGGGCAGGAGCAGCATTATTCTGATGGGATATGGATAGCTTACTCTTTCCTAACTACTATGTAGGTCAAAGCTTACATCTGAAAACAAACCCATCATCAGATCATCATCTATGCACAGGAGCAGGAGAAACTTCCACCTATAAAAAGGCTCGAGCTGCACATATCAGTTTGGTTTACTGACTACATGCTGGAGATGGAACTAGGGCCTCGCACCTTAGGCCAATACGCTTTGCCACTAAACTGAACTCTGGTCTAAAGAGAGAGAAAAAAGGAGTTGTGCTCCCTGGGGCATTTACTGAAGAGCTGGTGCCAGGACCCAGGGCGTAGTTGAGGATGACAGGGAGACTATGCCAGGTGAGACTGATGTAGACGGAGGAACAGAACAGTCTACACCTGCCTACAAATCTGTCTTCTGACAGCAGATCAGCAATGACAGTAATTGATGCTGATTAAAGGGAGATCCATAAATGCTGATTAACCAATCAAGGGGTAAAATGTTTGAAATTCTTAAACATGGGAAACTCTACCCTTCATTTTCATCTAAACAGAGGGACTGCTAAGATCTGTCTCAACTTTAGGACATTAGACAATAAACCTGCTTTGAAAAAATTACCCAAACCAATATTTTCTCCCAAGTCAGAGGCCCTGTTCTAAATGTTTCAAATGTCTTTTTTTTTTTTTTGGGGGGGGGGGTGCCAGTCATGGGGCTTGAACTCAGGGTCTGGGCACTATCCCTGAGCTCTACCACTTTGGGCTCCACTTCTGATTTTCTAGTGGTTAACTGGAGATAAGAGTTCCATGGACTTTCCTGCTCAGGCTGGCTTTGAACTGCTATTCTCAGATCTCAGCCTCCTGAGTAGCTAGGATTACAGGCATGAGCCACTGGTGCCTGATGTGTCAATGTCTCAATCCAAAAAAAGTTCAGAATAATCCATTGGAATGAGCTGTCATAGTATGGACATCAGGCTCTGACCTCTGCAGACACTTGGGGAGCCACTGGCAGAGAGCAAGGCAGCTCTCCAAGGCCTGGGCAACACACAAGCTTCAGTTTTTCATTTGCAAAGAAAAATATACTTTCCTAGTTTTATAATTCATGTATGAGGGACTTTTAAGCAGACCTATTTTATCTAATTTAAAATCAAAAGGGCTATGTAGAGACAGCAAGAAAATTGAAAATGAAACTGAGTAAGGCTGATAAAATTTGGCTTCCAATAAAGGTAATGTAACTATTTGTGGATTTGTAGTTGCATCATTTAAACTCTTACGTGGAGTCAGATTCAGCATTGCACTGGAGAAAGAATCCTACGCTTTTTTGGTGTGGTCTGTCTGGATAAAAGCGTGGCATCACCATTATCTTCCATGGCAGATTTCGCACAAAACACGGAGGGCTAAGGACCGACTCACTCAGTCTGCTGAAGCGCTCGACGGTGAACTGAAAGGTTGCCTCGGAGCGCCAACTGGTGTCTGCAAGAAAACATGCCATCAATCACAGTGCCAGGCACCCGGCACCAATGGGAAGCACGCACATACACTGGTGTAACCTGCTCTACACAATCTCAGCAGCTAAGCCTTTTGGGGAATCAGTGTGGCTTCCAGAACACAAAGGTCTCTGTAGGAGCAGAGCCTTCCTGACCCAGCTGGAACAACACACCTGCCTTCCATGGAGGCTCAAGAGGTTAGGGTGGGAACAACTATTCTAGAACCTTCATCCCTGAGTAGTAGGTCTGGGCACCAGTGAGCAGGTGCCAGGAGAGGAAGGTGGTCACAGCTCACTCTGCTGGCCAATGAAGGTGACACAGCTGTGACAGGGGAGGGGTGGCAAACCCAAGGTGTCTAAGGAAGCACAACATATTTAAAGGCAAGAAGACAGCTAGGCCAGCCTAAAATATACATATTAATGTCCATCTCCTCCCACCTTTGTGAAAAATCAGTTTAGACTCCTTATGGCAGGGGTGGGAACATTTTTTTTTCCCTGACAAGTGGCATTTGGATACTCATAACATCATTCAGGAGCCATACAAAATTATCAGAATAGGGAGACAGGTGCAACCAGCCAACAAGAAGCATACAAGTTGTCCTGTCATGTGCCAGATGGTTATTTTGGGCCTTATATGGCCTGCAAGCTGGTTCCCCACCCCTGCCTGATGAGAATACGTTTTATAAACTAAGAATGTGGCATTCAACAGGAATAGTAAACATTTTATCTTGGTTTCTCCAATATAGCTCAAAAAGTCTCAATGAAGAAGTCCACTTTTTGCAGATGACCCAGCTCACTGCTTGGACCAAGCAGTACATCACGCTGTCTACTTTTCAAACCACTCTGAAGGAGTTTTTGTCCCCAGTCACCATGTTATGTCAAAGCTGTCACTGACCAAGTTTGTCAAGTACAAGGCAACTGCCACAGGAGGACGACTACAGAAATTCTGAAGGCAGTGCTCCCATTCTGTGCCTGCCTCACTAAGCAAGGAAGAGGTCCGCAGATGACAGAGACCAAGGGCCATACCTTGAGGGTGCCTCTGCCATTCCTGATCTGGGGGTCCCAAAGCACATGCAGCTGGCCTGGATAAAGAGCACCCTGCACCTGGCAGGCCTCTGAAGGCTGCCTCCCTGAGACCCACAACCCTGCCATCTCCAAACTGCACACACACCTGAGTTCTCAGGACCTGCTACTGGTCCGTGGATAGAAACTTGCAACTGAGTTTGTTCTTTAGAAAACATGTCCATCAGTCCTCACGAGAGGGTATTCTTTACCAAAGAAATAAAAGCCCACGTCTTTGTGACCATGAGCATGGTTTCCCCTGCTTCCCCCCCCCCCCCCCCACATCCTATAGCACCTGCTCTGTGGCTCACAGCAGGGGCTTCAGAAGGAGAGCAGTTCAAAATGGAGCGCCCCAGCTAAGGGCCAATCACTGGCTGGAGTCTGTTAAAAGCAGGATGTTCTCAGGTTCTTTGAGGGCTAAGTCTACTAAAATGTCTTCCTGATAAATGTCTCAAATGATTTAAGAAGCTTTTTGTGGGCACTCATTTTTATGGGCACACAAGTCAAACTGGAACAGCACTAAAATCCTCACAGTGGACCAGAGTAGACAGGACCCAATTCCCACTTTGCAGTAAGCAAACACCTTGTAACTGTCTCACCAAAATGGCAGGACTGCTGTACCTCAACTTGTGAAGACACCACACATGATGCTTGTGCCTTCAGTTTCAAATGCACTCCCCAAATGCAAAAGCTTTACAGAGACCACACACAGAGAACCACACAGAACGAAAACAACCACAACAGAGAGACCCTCTGGGCTCTCTGGGAAGGTTATACCTCTTCTACTTCATCTTCTCTGTTTAACTCAGACTGGTAGGGTTACATTTTGCATAAGTAAAATCAGCAAATACAAACTGGGCACCAGTGGTTCACACTTATAACCAACGACTCAAGAAACAGATCTGAGAATTGCGGTTCAAAGCCAGCCTGAGCAGGGAAGTCCCTGAGACTTTTTATCTCAAAGAAGCTAACGCACAGCACCCAGCCCCTAAGTTCAAGTCCTAGTATTGGCACAAAAATAAATAAATAAAACCAATACATATTCTAAGTGCTTCTCATTCTTTTGCCCCATCCCAAGCAGATTACTGAATTTTCTTTTAAGATTAGATTAAAAAAAATAACAAAGATGCCTAGTAGTGCCACCTCACTCTTCTTGCAGTCCTAGCTACTAAAAGGCTAAGAGGTAGCTCCAAGACTTGACTGTGGTTCTATGCTACCCAAAACTCTTATCTCCAACTAACCAGCCAAAGGCCAAGCTGGAGATATGGCTCAAGAAGCAGAGTGACAGCTGTGAGAAGAAAAAGCTGAACAAGACAGAGGTCCTGAGTTCAAGCCCTAGTACCACCAACAACCCAACCCCCTCCCCCAATAAAACCAAAGAAACAGTGCTTATGCTCAGTGTGGCACCAAGGCACATGGTTATCACAGTATGGTCCTTCCTCAGTGCTCAGCATTTCATTAAATGTCACACTGCATTCCTGCCCTTGCAACTGAAGCACATTCCTACAACAGGAGCATGCTACAAAGTTCCACACAAAACTTCCACATGCATAAATTCTAGGACACAGTTCAGTGTTAGAGCAGTGCTTAGCAAGAGGCCCTCAAGTCAAGCCCCAGCACCAAGAAAAATTAATTTCAGTGGCTCTAAGAGCCCCATACTAACAGAACAATTGAGAATTTAAATACCAAACAGAAGACTCCATACAAAAGAGAGACAGACTTGAAAGCTATCTGTCTGGAAAGGACCAGGGGTTCACCCTCCTATGAGGAATTGCAACAGTTTTGCAACTTTTTGAGTTTAGGATCCTTTCACATTTTAAAAATAAAGAGTAAGGGGCTGGTGGGGCTGGGGATATGGCCTAGTGGCAAGAGAGCTTGCCTCGTATACATGAGGCCCTGGGTTCAATTCCCCATCACCACATATACAGAAAACGGCCAGAAGTGGCGCTGTGGCTCAAGTGGCAGAGTGCTAGCCTTGAGCAAAAGGAAGCCAGGGACAGTGCTCAGGCCCTGAGTCCAAGGCCCAGGACTGCCCCCCCCCAAAAAAAAAAGAGTAAGGGGCTGGTAATGTGGCTTGGTGATAGATAGGGTGCTTGCCTGGCATTCATGAAGCCCTGAGTTCAATTCCTCACTACCACATAGACAGAAAAGGCCAGAACTGGCACTGTGGCTCTAGTGGTAGAGTGTTAGCCTTGAGCAAGAGAAGCTTGGGGACAATGCTCAGGCCCTGAGTTCAAGGCCCAGGACCAGCCAAAAAGAAATCACAATCCTTGGAGCCTGCCTGCCTGACCCCCCCTCACCCCCGCAGCAATGCTCCAGGACAGTTCCAGCAAGTCAGTCATCAGACTCCTTGACAACCCATTAGTGGCAGCAATTATTAAATGGTTCCAGGGCTGGGAATAAGGCCTAGTGTTAGGAGTGCTTGCTTCATATACATGAAGCCCTGGGTTCGATTCCCCAGCACCACATATATAGAAAACTGCCAGAAGTGGTGCTGTGGCTCAAGTGGCAGAGTGCTAGCTAGCCTCGAGCAAAAAGAAGCCACGGACAGTGCTCAGGCCCTGAGTCCAAGGCCCAGGACTGGCAATAAATAAATAAATAAATAAATAAACAAACAAACAAATAAATAAATGGTTCCAAAGCTCCCAATCTCATTTCAGGACAGAAGACCACCCTGGGCCTTAGTCATGTGACCAAAGGAGAAAAGGATGCAATGCTTCCAAGATTTAGAATGGAAGGGATTTCTCCTAATGATGTTCTGGCAGTAATCTTATTATGCCTATTATTAATTCTATCTCTATTGCAAATTTTTACAAGTCACAGCCATCCAGAAATCTGCATACGGGTACCTACAACCTCATCTAGAAATAGTCTAGGCTTGCTCTAAAATGTCCCTTGACCATTTAAGGAAAATCTACACATGAAAAACTTTAAGATGCAGAGTAGATGTCACTAGAAAATAAATCTAGTATCTTCCCATTATTTGAACAAGATTTAAACACTCTCATTTACATTCTCCTATCCATGTCTCCACTGCTCTAGGCAGGCCAGTTAGACCACTGACTGACATGCCTCTGCGGCCAGGCATGGTGGCACATGCTTGTGAGACTGAAGCAGGAAGATCTCAAGTTCGGAAAGGCCAGCCTGGGCTACACAGGGAAAACTCTGTCTCAGAAAACTAAACAGTAGCTTCCCAGATGGTGTGTTCTGGTTTGAAGCATTTTCAGGGTGTTCAAAGGAAAGGGCAAGCCCAGAGTCTGGTAGATCACTAACACCTCTACAGAGAAGTAGTGAACTGAAGCATGAGGGCAGAGCCGTGCCACAACAAAGAGCTGGTCATGGCTGGCAACAGACTGCCTGCCCTCTCCTTCCTGCACTTCTGCCATCCCACAGACCGGAACCATTGCAGCCCTTGGGCCTTTGAGAAGGCCACTCCAACTGCACACAAGACTGCGCTAGTGGAGACTCCTCTGACTCCCTACCTGAGAACCACAACAGGGGCATTTCTACTTCTGGTCCAGTGATTCTTCAATATTACTACTAGTAATCCTGTAAAATCTCAAAAGCAAGGGGACTCTAACCCCAGGAGACACCTGGCTGACATGTGCAGGTGGGTAGGGCATGGGGTGGAGGTGGGGCTACTGTAATGCCCAGGACAGTGTTGCATTCTAGTACAACTATGCTGCCCCCAACCCTCTTCCTCAAGGGGGATGCTTCACCCAACTACGTTGGGAGAGCTGACAGGGTGGGGCCAGTTACTGCTCCACACATGACCCAAGTTGATCCCAAACGCACACCTGACGACTTGGCAAGGCCACCTTCCCAAAGGTACTCTCTGAATCACTCTCGGCATCTCTGGATGCCCAAGAGCCAACGAGACCACGCCCACACCATCGCCCTTGCCCTTCCTCTACAGTGGAAAGCGCACTCCACGGGGAACAAAGCAGCGGGTGCAGCCCACGCCTCTTTACCTTCCTCAGATATTGCCTCAGCCAGCTGCCAGGGGGAAACCGCACTGTGAGAGAACTCTCAACTGCGGCTGCAGTTTCACATGGAGGCTGAACTTTTGGCAGGAGGTCTGACAGCAGTCCTTCTGGTGGTGCAGCCCGTGCCTGATGGTTTCTTTCAACTGCCCCGTTACTCCCCTGGGAAGGACACAACCCTCATGAGGATTGATGGACATGCTTGTACAGAACATGGTTTCATATTACACTGCAAGATTCCAGGGGCTGCATAAAGCTCCCTTCTGGGGATTTTCCACCTTGCAAATGTTTGGGTCACATAATCTGATAACTTTTAAGAAAAAATAGTCTCCACAGAAAAAAAGTGATGTCCTAGACACAAAATGTCCATGCATGTACATATGCCTTTACAAGTAGAAGCTACAAAGCAAAGTCAGTGGGGAGCGGGAAGCCCAGTGCTTGACTCTGACTGCACTCCTACCAGGGGTGGGGTTCTTGGCTACAGGTGACTGCTAGACACTACACAGAGAATGCAATGGAAAGCCAAATCCCAGTGTCTGGAAGTAGCTTGCTGCAAACGAAAGGGAAGAAGGAGGAAGGTCTGCTCATCGCCTGAGTGCTACCCTGGCTGGAGAATGGCAGGTGTGGACAGATGCCCATTCACTACAAGCCTGGAGTTGAACCTTTATGCTTAGGCTGGGGAGAAACAACTTACCTTGAAATTTCATAGGCAGTCATGAAACTCAAAACAAAAACAGGAGCTTACATTTCCTTCCTACCATATCCTGAGAACTAGCTACTCTTAAGAAGCTCACAAGTGCTCAGGGATGGAGTCTGTGCTTGCGGCCGAACTCCACTGCTGCGAGTAGGCCTGTTGCACTTACCATCCTCCATGTCTTCTTCTGCATTGCTGTGCCCGTCACTCAGGGCCACATTCCCGTTGATGACAGGATTCTGCGTAATTCTTGGCGGGTCATCTGTATCTCCAGCTTTAACAAAAACAAAGACATCCAATAGGTTTTACATTCTCAGCTTAGATTAAATGGTAAAAACATTTTTGTTTTTCTTTGACAATTTTTAGTGAGATAAATTCTAATTGAGCTATGATAAAAAAACATTCTAATCACCAAAACACTTATTAGTATATATGCTAACTATAAATAGGAATTTTTCTTGCTTTCCAATGCTAAATGCAATTGGCCACGCTGTATAATCTCTGTATGAAATTATACTTATATTGTTTGGGGTATGTGAAAGTGTTTTAAATGGGTCTTTGAATGCTACAATGCCTAATTGGCTTAGATTTAAGAAACTATATAACTGATGCGGAAAGTTAATTTTGCAACAGATTTCCAAATTAAGACTTGATCCTGGAGAGCTAGAGATGTAGCTCAGTGGTGGAGCACTTGCCTAACGCACAAGGTTCTCGGTTTGATTCCCAAGGCCACAACAAACAAAAAAACCTTAGCTCTATAGACTTGTTGTTGAGAAGGCCAACAAAAACACACAGATAAGGCATATTAAAGAAGCATTTAAACATCTACACTATAGTGATGAAGCTTGGACTGAAAACCAGTGACTCCCAACTAGCATTTTAAACACTATTTTCATCCACTGACTCAGAAACATAACTCTTACACTGACACGTTTGTAACTTTTAAGAATAAAATTAGTGCTGGGAGCTGGTAGCCCAGGAGGCTGAGATCTGAGGACTGCAGTTCCAATCCAGCCCAGACAAGGAAATACCATGAACAATGAACCAGAAAACCAGAGGTAGAGTTGTGGCTCAACATGGTAGAACACTAGCCTTGAGCAAAAGAGCTCAGAGTCCCTGAGTTCAAGCCCCACAACCAACCAAAAAAGAAAAAAGAATATGCTGTGGCAGGTTTTGGCACTGTGTGTATATGTGTGTTAACTTTTGTGAGGGTCTTGCTATGTAGCTCAGGCTGGCCACAAACTGAAGATCTACGTTCCTTAATCTCCCAATATGCCGTTGTGTGCCATAATGTCCAAACAGTACCAAATTTCCATTTGAATTCACCAGTTACTTCAGAACAGTGCAATACAACCAGTGATGACCTTCAAGTTGCTCCGGGATTTTCTAGGCATACCACCCATTACAATAGAAATTGTTACATGTCCGTGCAAATAGAAGGCATATTGCTCTTAAACAGCTAGGGGATTGTATGTATTTCTGGCCTTCCCAGCTTCATTTAGAGCACTTCTGCCACCAAGATCAGTAGGCTATCTGGTTCAGCACCACGGACAGTGCCACCTTCTCCCTAAAACCCAGCTCTGCCACCATGGAAGGAAAACCTCTCCAAAAATTCTACATGAAACCACGCATCCCTCTCTTGAACATCTCAGAAACTCTTGAAATAAAAAAAGCAAGCTGGGAGCAGTGGCTCACGCCTGCAATCTTGATTACTCAGGAGGCTGAGATCTGAGGATCAAGGTTTGAAGCCAGTTTGGCAGGAAAGTCAGAGTCTGGTCTTGAGGATCAGCAAAAACAAATAAGCAACACACACCCTCCCCCACATACACAAAGAATACTAAAACTTATGCCAATTGCTAAAAAAAAACATCAAGGGCTGATAACAAGTGCCTCCTGCTTCATTCACCCCAGTACAGTCAGTCCCTCCCTTCAAGAAAGGTATCAAAAAAAAAAAAAATCAATGATTCCCACTCACCATACCTTACGTTGTGGTTTGAGAGGGGAAAAGTGGGTAAAACCCACTCAAAGCTTCTAGAATAGGACTGACTGTAATGTAATGATGGAAGAAAGCCCAACTATTTTATAACACTGTTTCTGTCATTGATGAAGCCAGGGTTCCTCTGCGTCTGGCACCTAAAAGCCAAGGCAACAAGTAGAGTTCTACACCTGAATTGTATTCTCCTTTTGGTGGATCTGGGGTTTGAACTTCAAGGACTCTACCATTTGAGTCCCATCCCCAGCCGTTTTGCTTTGTTCGTCACATAGGGTCCCACTCTTCTACCAGACCTGGTATTGTCGTGGCCCTGGAACTAAGGGCGAAACCAAGTAGTGGAGCGTTGCCTGATTGCATGAAGCACTAGGTTTGATTTCCAGCACCACAGAAGACCTTGATATGCTACATGTCTATAAGAAGATAAGCAAGTACCATTCAAAAGCATCACACTCAAAAATACAATTACAACAGTTTTCATTACTCTTACAGCACAGAGCACAATTCTGTATGTTCATTAAAAGGCACAAAATACCCATTTCTCAGAAACGTAAGACTATGTTTTCTTCTTTACTGAGAAGCCTGTGCTTGTGTTCAGCCTTTTCTTGCTGACTTCCACTTGTGATGTCATAACAGAACTGCAATTTCACCAAGGAACTCACCAAGGAACACTTGCCAATTACTATGGAAATGAGATGGCATGGTGGAGCATCTGACACTGCATAGCATAGCTAGCCTCAAGCTCCTCAAGATGCCCACCCGTGCCTCAGTGCTGGGCTGGGTGCTTGCCTGTGATTTTTTCCTGTCACTTCTCAAAGACTTATCAATTTCTTCCCCAAAAAAGGCCAGAGTAGGGGAAAGATAAACCAAACATCTCAAGTAAACGTCACACAGCCTTCTGATCAAGAGTCCACATACCACCACCAGGTGGTGCTTTGGCTGCAAAGATTAAATCTGCCTCCTATCCATAAGCATCTTCACTGGGATTCTCCCTAGTAGTGATAATCTACCGATGGTCACCTAGTGTTACCACAGCAGAACACACATCTTAGCACACTATACCTATCTATCCGCTCACCTCCAATTCCAAGTCAAAACCCTCCAGGATTGTTTCCTGACTGGACTTTCCTCATCATCTCCATGGAACTCTTAAGTATTAAACATGCCACTTGTCAGAACAAATAGATATCACTTAGCACTTTAGGCTGATAGTATTTGACTGATAATCCCAAATAAACTTAAGAATAACTGAGAAATAAAGTCCTGAATCACCTTCTGGCCCAAGTCTGTGGTTCCCAGCCATGTCTCATGGCTCTGCAGCTGAGACTGGGGGTGGGGTTCCCTACTGAGTGACTGCATAGAACCTCCAGGGGCCTATACCTCAGCATTCTTTTTTCTTTTTTTTTTTTCTTTTTTAAAAGCATCCTACAAATTTCCTTAAGTCCAGATCAATTCAGAAATCCAGACAGATAACATGAAGTGGCTCAGAGTCAGAATGAGGATGTCAACAAAAAAAGAACAAAATCCAAAGAAGCCTTATTTTCCTACTTCCCAACACTGGGCACTACTGAACCTAAACAAGACCAGGACAGAGAGGTGGCACATCCCAGGGTTTATGCATTCATTGTGACAACAGACCTCTAGTAATGCAACAAACATTCATAAAGCAAGACAAAGCTAAAACTGAATGTTTTGTTTGCTACTCCCTGCCAGCCTGGGAGTAGCTGTAATCCTAAGCTACTCCTCCAGGGTAATATGGAGGTCTGAAGCCAGATGACATGGCTTACTAGCAGTAGTGCAGGTTGAGCAAGAGTGACATATACTAAGTTCAAGCTCCAGAAGTGGCACAAACAAAAAGGTACACTCCCAATACATGTATAACTGTACAATTTTTACTCAAGTTGTACTGAAGACAGATTATGGATTCACAGTTCCAGGACACAATACACAGAGAAAAAGACTATGAGCCCTTTTCCTAATTTCCCCCACAGGGCCACCTTGCAAGAACTCTAGCACACCACCACCACCACCACCACCACCACGGTCAGAATACAGCCTATCTATCTATATACTTGGACTCAGTTGGGGTTACCTTGAGCAGCTGCAGTTCATGCGCAGCTGTGTGCTTGCTTCCAGTCAGGACAGCACAGGACTCCCACACAAGGGTCACTCCATCGCCAGGCCTTTCACAACCACCCCACCTCCAGCATTCCTGGCAAATTTTAATTGCTCCCTCTCATCATTTCATAAATAGACCCATGGTTCACACCAACATGCTCCTTTTTATTGCTAAGCAGGACTGACTCTGAAGTGGGGAAGACAGTACTCAGACCTGCGGTTGTCTCTGGTTTAGGGTATTACAAGTAAAGCTGCTATGGAAACTTCCCTATGGATCCTGGTTGCATAGATATTTGTACTTTTAGACTCAGAAAGAATGAAATGTGCAAGCAAGTCTGTGAGCTAGCAAGGCAAATGATGCCCAATGAAGGACTGAAGGGCATTCAGGGTGCTTTCCTCTGTTCACACATGCATGTATGCACTTTTACTCAGGGAGGAAACAGCACACCAACCACAGGTGATGGATTTACATGGAAGCTAGCCTCAAATAAGGATACATAGACATGTACACAAATATAGCTGAGGATTTAATTCACAAAATAATGCTGAAACATTGTGGCATGAGTACTCCATGATTCTCCTACAGGTGACTATTTCCAACTTTTCAAATGCCATCACTGAGTTGCATTCCAGCCCCCACAAGAGTCAGCCAGGCTTTTTCCAACAATGGCAACTATCAGCTATACTGTTATCACCCAAGCTCTGAAGTACCCTAAATGGCTCTGAATGCTGACCACATGAGCAGCCTCCTGCACCAGGCTTGCTAGCCTTTCCAGAATACCTGTAACACCACTCAGATGTTCCAGACCACAACATGCCTTCAAGTGCTGAAACCTAACTCTAAGCTCACAGGAGCAAAAACCCAGCCATTAGCCAACACCTGCCAGCTGAGGAGATAATAAAACAAGCACAGCCATCAACACTGTTTATCAGAGAGAGAAAACCCAGCCTGGGTTACTTGTAAGATGCAGCAGCAGAAAGTGGTGTGGTCAGAGCCAGCCTTCCCGTGGTGGGCTGGCGAGAGAGAAGGAAGAATTCCTGGGTATTCACAGAAACAGGGACAACAATCAAAGGCAGAGTGACCACACTCCAAGAAAAAAAACCCAGATGAGCAACTTTTAGACTCTCTGGGAGGCTGGAGAGAGACTCACTCAGTTGAACCCTACTAGCTTTGGAACCCCAAAGATGGCCATCTAGTATTTGTATTTAAGTTTATGTAAAAATCTCCACTCAAGATATCACCCTAATGTAGGTCCTTGTCCAACACAGCAGCTTTAACCCTGTGGCAGGCACTAAGGGCTACAACCCCTATAAAACTAACCCGCTGGCAAGGGCATCTGCAAGGTTCTCTCTTCCACAAGAGAAATGATCGTCTGCCAAACAAACTGTGGGGCTAGAGCACGCTTGTAAGGAGAAACCCCAGAAAGCATGATAGGGATGGCCTCCGGGAAGCTGCAGATGGATTATCTCCTGAATATAAGCAATGCCTGCAACAGGGACTGGGGCATGGCCCAAGGCCCTGAGTTCAAAGCCTGGTAGGTGGATGGGAGGGGAGGATGGGACTAGAACATGAAGTAGCCACAGGTGTGCTATGCAGAATAAACATGACTGCTCCTCACTGCTCCTGCAACATGTGCTGGGGGGCGCGGATGGGATAAAGCACAGTGCAGTAACATAATGAATACATGTGATTGTTTGTGTGGACCTGGGATAATCATCTCCCTAAGGAATTGAGTGCAAGGCCTCTGAGGAATGGAATCCCCTTGGTCTTTGTGCTTTCCTGATGGACATTTTCAGTGAGCATGTACCACCTTTTTTTTTTTTTGGGGGGGGGGCTAGTCCTGGGGCTTGGGACTCAGGGTCTGAGCACTGACCCTGCCTTCTTTTTGTTCAAGGCTCTACCTCTTGAGCCACAGCGCCACTTCTGGCCTTTTCTGTTTATGTGGTGCTAAGGAATTGAACCCAGGACTTCATGCATGCTAGGCTAGCATTCTACCGCTAAGCCATCCCCAGCCCCATGTACCACCCTTAAAAGAGCAAAAATAGGAACAAATACACATTGCAACCAGTGCCTAAAGTACAACCAAAAAATATTGGCAAAGGCAAGGCCCATCTTGGCAGTTCTTAGAAGCTATGGGAAGGGGAAAAGACAAGGGGGTCCAACTAGATTCCTGGGCAACAGAACCTGTGGCAAGGAGACAGGTTTGTATGCACCTGAGCAATAGCAGCATCCTCTCTTTGGAGCCTGGCTCCCTTCAAAACTTCACAAAAAAGACAAGTCAGGGCTGGGAATATGGCCTAGTGGCCAGAGTGCTTGCCTCGTATACATGAAGCCCTGGGTTTGATTCCTCAGCACCACATATATAGAAAAGGCCAGAAAGTGGCACTGGCTCAAGTGGCAGAGTGCTAACCTAGCCTTAAGCAAAACGACACCAGGGATAGGTTCAGGCCCTGAGTTCAAGCCCCAGGACTGACCAAAAAAAAGATAAGCCAGTTTATGACTAGGGGTAAGGTCAGATCCATAGACAGCATGTGCTAATAATTAAAATTTCAAAGGACATATGTGGTGGCACACATCAGCAATTGGGAGGTGTGACAGAAAACTAAGTTCAAAGCCCTGTGGTTATTTATTACTCCTTGGGGCCTTTTTGGCACCCATAGCAACTCCCAGAGCCTTTGCTCATTCATCTTTCTGGTCCACATTATTTGTTCACCCATGGTAGTGGCTTCTCTGTCCCTCAGAGCCTGGGCTTCTACATCTGAAGTCAAGGGCCAGGATATCTGCATTCAGAATAAAAACAATACCTTCAGAAAGCATAATAACCATTTTAAAAATTAGATCTTTAGCTGGGAGCCAGTGGCTCACACTTGTATTTCTAGCTACTCAGAAGGCTGAGATCTGAGGATGGTGATTTGAAGCCAGCCTGGGCAGAAATGTCCGTGAGACTCTTATCTCCAGTAAGCCACTCAGAAAAAGCTGGAAGTGGTGCTGTGGCTCAAATAGTAGAACGCTAGCCTTGAGCTGAAGAGCTCAGGAACAGTGCCCAGGGACCCAGAGTTCAAGCCCCATGACCAACCCCCCCAAAAAAATATTTCATCAAAATAAATTCAGAAGGAACAGCTTTTAATTTCTAAGGTAAGTACTAATTATTAATAAAATGTACAAAAGATGTACAAAGTACAATTCTTGTTTCTCTCCAAGGTAACTCCTGACACCAAGCTTAGAAACAGCTAGACCTGGCCAGGCCCACATTTCCCAGGGTGCTGAGAATGCAGAAGGAGACAACAGACCTGAACTACCAAAGTACCAACACATCCTGCCTGCTGTTGGCCTGGCACTGCCTACTGTCCCATGCCATGCTCTGGGACTGGCAGCTCTACATCCTGAAGCACCACCCAGTCACCCCTCAGGGCCATCTGCTTTCCTCCAGACTAGTCCACCAAGAGTCCTGCTTTCATATTCCAGGTGGTGATTCACAGTGGCCATGGTATGCGCACAGGACTGTGTGTCAGTTGTCTAGACACTGTCCCTCCCCACAAATCCCTCCAACTAGAACACGGGTGGCTCATTTTCCCAGGAGAACCTCAAACACAAGACATCTATTAGTAAACAATCCATCCAATGCAGAACAGAACCAGAGCTCTTGTGGACTCTTTGTGCACCTTCAGAAAACAAAGATCAAAAGCTGCACCTAAGCTTTCTTGAATCAATGCCTTCTCAGGCAGGAGACGTGTGACTTGGTCGTTAGAGGGTTTATCTAACGTGCAGAGGCCCAAGCAAAAGAAGAGATAAGGGGAAAAAAAGGTAGGGCTATCTGTATAGAAACTGCAGTCTTGCTATGGTTTGAATGCTACAGCTAAATATTCTGCTCAACACCAGTCATATACTTTTTAAATTCAATGTCACAGACTGAGATCAGAATGGAAAATACTCAAAATACAAAACAAAAATAAATGCCACTGGGGGGGGGGGCAGGAAGGGGGAAGCGGGGTGAAAATGAGGGAGGAGGTAACAAGTTGGATAAGAAATGTACACTGTCTTACATATGAAAACGTAACCCCTTTGTACATCACTTTGACAGTAAAGAAATAAATGCCACACACCTAGCTAAAAGTTAACTGAGCAAGAAGACTAGTCTGTGAAGTTACTTTATTTCCTTTTCTATCTGCCCAGCTATGGGATCCAGAGGCTCCCAGGATCTTTGCTTCCACCTTGTGAAGGCAGGTGGCCATCTCAAGGACGGAGGCAGAAAGGCTATAGGGAAGAGAGGTGGCCAACCCAGCTGGTCATGGTGGACACTGAGCAAGAAACAGGCATGGAATAGGCTCTATGCCCTGAGCTTGAGCCCACCAAGCTCAGATAGACGATCTGTCTGGCATAGAAGTACGGGCTCCAGGGCTGGGAATATGGCCTAGTAGCAAGAGTGCTTGCCTTGTATACATGAAGCCCTGGGCTGGATTCCCCAGCACCACATATATAGAAAACAGCCAGAAGTGGCGCTGTGGCTCAAGTTGCTAGCCTTAAGCAAAAAGAAGTCAGGGGCAGTGCTCAGGCCCTGAGTACAAGCCCAGGACTGGCAAAAAAAAAAAAAAAAAAAAGTGCCGGCTCCTGTGACAAGGTGCAGAGTCCTATGGGGACCCAACAGCAGGTTACCCTGTTCCTATTTTAAATACTTTTACCACCCAACAAGAGACGGGGAGTGTGCGTGTGTGTGCGTGTGTGTAAAATGCTGACACTTGTGCTGAGTCCACACACAGCGAGGCCTCTGCCAATTTAAATTTCTCCACATAGTCAAGCCACAGACCCTAGATTTGTTTGGGAGATGCTGCATTTCAATACAGGATTTTATTAAAGCCTGTTCCTAGCTGGACTGGAGCATGGATGAAGTAATAAAGTGCCAGCCGTGAGTGAAAAGGCCAAGAAGAGCGTGGCTTCAAGCTGCATGGACATCTGGTTGGCAAGGGAAGTGTTCTAACCACCAAAGTGTGTCATGGTGCTTGGTGTCTTTTTGTATCTCCAAATTCCACCTGTGCCCCGCATGGAGCCCAGCCTACCTTGGAAGTGAGCCACTTTCTCTATTCAAAGCATGTGGTTAACCACACAGAATCATGCAGCCGAGGAGGCCCAACTGCAGCCTGCCACTTTGGGGTGATGAGGTGGGAAGCTGGGAGTGGGTAGTATCCCTCACTGATACTTTGGGGGAGGTAGTAAGTAGGGCAGGAGTGGAGTTTGAACTCAGGACCTCACATTTGCTAGGCAAGTGCTCGACACCACTGAGTCCCCAGCCCCTCACAGCATATGGCCAATGGTGTCTCATGATAATGCTGAACTGCAAATGGCCAAGTAGACAGGCAGCCTCAGTTCCAGCTGTACCCTGCGCTGGCTGAGCTGGGCAGGTTCCTTACCGTGCTCTTTGGCTGTGGGTGTGCCACAACTGTGATGAGAATGCACCGGTTCCCAAGCCTGGCACTGGGCAGCCTTAGTGCTCCTGTCCTGCACAGCCACAAGCATAGCCTTCTTCAGTCCTGCTAGTTCCTTCTGGCAGGTGGAACAATCTGCCACAGACTTTGTATCTTGACATACTTTTCAGGCTCAGTAGTTCTGGAGGTCAGCATTCAGGGCTAAAATGGGTATGGACACAACCTGCACCCTGCCAAGGAGATGTTATTTCTCTGCCTCTCAGGCCCCCATTCCCTTACACATGTGGTATCTTCCGAGCCAGCAAGTGTGGCCAACTCATTTTCACATCAGGGAGCACTGAGTCCTCCCTTCCCTGTGCTGCCAGCAGGACCCCTGTGATCACATAGGTGAACTCTCTAGGGATCAGATTTGTACAAGGGACCTTACTACATAACTGAACAAATTCCAGATCCCAGGAATTACAACATCAACATCTTTGAGGTCCCAGAGACTGGAAATCCTTTCTTCAAGCTCTACTGCATCACTCCTTTCTCAAGCTGCTCTGCCTACCATTCTGGAGGGAACACCATAACCTGCAGCCAGCACCAGGTAGTGGGTGTCCGATGAACAAAAGTCTCAGTGCACAGTCAAGGCCAAGTCGTGAGGCATGGGGCAGGTAGCACCAGCAGGTGCTGCCTGGCTTTAGAAACTTTCAGGCAATGGGACCCTGCTGCCATACCCAAGCAGGTATCCAGTGGGCTCATGGCTCTCTCTAAACCATCTCAGGTAGGCCATCCTGTGTGGTAAAACCGGCACGGCCAGGCAGAGCAGGTCACTGCAGGTTACAGTTAGATTCTGTGAAATTGTATAATTATTTTAACTACAACCCAAGAAGATACAGCCGGACTCCATTTCTTAGGGAAGAAGACAACTTGGCTGTAGGCTTCCAACAGGGCAAGTTGATGACTCTGTCTATACAGAGGAAATGCAACTTATTACTAACTAAGTAACATATGCATATACACTGCACCCAGTCAGCTCTAATGCACAAGACGATGTTGAGTTCTTGCTGGAATGACAACAAAGACACTATGGGATTTTCTGTGGGTTTTTTTGTGATTGTTTTGTGCTGGGGATAGAACCCAGGGCCTTGTACATGCTGGGCAAGAGTTCTACCATTGCGCTGTAGTCCTGAACCACTAATCACCTACACACACACTTTCAAGAACAGCATACTTCTGCGATTCTTTTTACCTGACGTATGTTTGCTCTAGATGTAACAGCTGGGATGCACTTTTTGTGTGTGTCCATTTTGGAAGGCATGATTATCCATGAGTTGAAAACTGAAGAAAAAAGCTCTTGACAAGCAACTTGAGGAGTCCTTATACTACAGGGTTCAAGAACCACTGCTTGCACTCACTTTGCTGTTCCAAGGTATATGGCACCCTTCCAACGGTGACTTTAATCTCACTAGCATCCCAACGGAATGCTCAGAACCTCACTGCACCTATAGTGACTACCATGGTGGCCAAGCTGGCTACTGAACACACCTGGATAAAAAACCAGTAGCCAGGGGCTGGGGATATGGCCTAGTGGCAAGAGTGCTTGCCCCGTATACATGAGGCCCTGGGTTCAATTCCCCAGCACCACATATATAGAAAAAAAATGGCCAGAAGTGGCGCTGTGACTCAAGTGGCAGAGTGCTAGCCTTGAGCAAAAAGAAGCCAGAGACAGTGCTCAGGCCCTGAGTCCAAGGCCCAGGACTAGCCAAAACAAAAAACAAAAAATACCCCCAGTAGCCAGATGTTTTTGGGGAAAAAAAAAAGTCCTTAAAATCTCCATGTGACTGGTGGTATAGTAATTGCATGGTGCATTGTGCAAGCCTTCTTTACCCCCTAAGTAGTGCCCTGGGCTCTGAGCTGTGGAGAAATACAGCTCTAAAGGGGAACGTCTCAGTTCCTGTGGTTACCAGCAGCACAAGGCCTGGGGAGCTTCAGAGAAGCATGAAACCCTGGCCAGGTAGGCAGGACCAAACGACATCAGAAGCAGCCCCACCAGGGGACGGGTCATCTCCAAGGCCACAGCAATCCTCCACCCTAAAGCCTTCTTCCTTACCTTAACTCTTACAGTCTCAAGACACATGAGGAAAGAGGGCTGAGGTTTACATGAGGATAACTCTAGGTGTCTAGGATACTTGTTTGACTTAGCAATTTGCCTGACTAAACAACTTTCTACAATTAATAGAAAACAACAGGGAGGATGACTTCACTATTATCTACTCTACACCCTAAAAAGAGTGGGATGGCTCAAAGAGTGTCTGCCTACTCGAGATTTCAAACTCGAAAGACATCCAGCCTCAAAAAAATAAAAAATAAAAAATTCAAGCCATGCAGATATGTTTTAACACAGCAACTGCACAGGGTCAATTAAGAGACCTGAAATATAATTTATTCCCCAAAGCAACACTGATGAAATGTTCTCCCAACTCTAGGCCAAGGGCCCACAGCCTGTTTATAAGGGATTGATTGGGGGCAGGGCTAGTTAGCCTACACACTTAGAACAGAGATGCCAGCCTCAACAATCCTTGAGTGCCAAGAAGTGGAGTGAGTGGCAGTAGGGACTAAAGAAATAAAGACTACCCTCAGGCACCTGAAGTTACACCCTGGGTGTGACCACTGACTTGAAATGTGGGACACAACCAAACTCACACAACAGGCTCCAAACCAGATGCCAGTTTAACAACCTATTTGGGAGCGCTGGGCCTTCCCTGGGAGAATATTCTGGGGGTTGATACCTGCCCTAAAAGAACAAAGAGCCACCACCTAGAGACTAGAAAGGCACTAACTGAGTCCCGGTTTTGGAGGCTGCTGGAATGGGAGCTCCAGTCAATCAGGTAAGTGGGGGCACAGGACCCGACAACAGCTGTGACTCAGCAGAGGTCTCCACCCACCAAGGGCTGAATCAGGAAACCCAGCAACAAACAGGGCAAGAGCCCTCCAGCAGCCCTCTGCTATTCCCCAGCTACTCCCCCTGACTTCTACTCTACTTCTCAGGCTAGGTACTCACACACCAACACCCTCCCCCGGGGGGGGGGGGTCCTGCTGGCCTCACTGGTAGGTAGTGTGCCTGTCACAGTTCTGGAGTCACCCACCCCTTCTTGCCTAGCTCCAGGCATTTCCCTACATGAGGCTTAGCCCTCAGAAGTGAATGCTTCTCAACTTTTACCTGTCTGACTTGTCATCAGCCAAGGCCTGTGTGAAATTACTAGAAAAATGGCAGTACCAACTTACTAGCCTACGACTGACACTTTAAGAAAAGACTGTTTCTTTCAACTTTCTCAAGTCCAAATTAGTTCAGAACTAGTCCTTATGAACAGATGATAGTGAACACTTGACTGTCATGTTACATGTCAAGAAATACTTTGCAGGGCTGGGGATATGTATGGCCTAGTGGCAAAAATGCTTGCCTCCAACACATGAAGCCCTGGGTTCAATTCCCCAGCACCACATATACAGAAAACGGCCAGAAGTGGCGCTGTGGCTCAAGTGGCAGAGTGCTAGTAGCCTTGAGCAAAAACTAGAAACATTAACAAAAGTAAATTTAGAAATATACTCAAAAGAAGCCTTCAGTATCATTTATGAAGATCTATCAAAGTCCTCTGGAAAAACAAAAAACCTTCTGTTACTTAAAGAAACCAAGGTTAAGGGCAATAAAACTGAATTCACAGCTATCAAAGGTATTGGTTTATGGCCTGGGGGCCTTTCCCAAGGCCCTCTGGTCAATGCCCATCCTTGGTACCATGTTTCCTGCATGCAGATCTCCCACAAATTAATGTTTAAAAGGAACATGACTGGTCACCTCCCAAGCAAACAATTCAAGTATAAATTGGTAAGGGGGCAAGTGGAGCAAAAGGTTTTCACAGGCTTTTTTTCCAACGTATGTGGCTAAGGGGGCCAGAAAAATTAGGGGAAACAATGGTACCAAATGGTTTTTATTGTGGAGATGGAGTCTCAAGGTTCAGCCTAAGCAGGCCTTCAACTTCCAACCACCATCCTGCTGCAGAGTCTGGCTAACACTGAGATTACAGACATGTACCACTACCTCTGCCTGACTTTGAATGGAGTTTTGAGCCACTTTCCTAGGGTACCATTTTGTTCAAATCCAGAAGTGGAGGCTACCACCCAGCCGTGCACAAAGGGGCAAGGACCTGGTTGTACACAGTTTCCCCAGAAGGCAGGGCTCTAGAGTCCTCTAAGCAGGGCAGTGACAGTGTGCAACAGCCCTGTACAGCCAGCTTTTCTGTAAGGGCAGCAATCAGTAAGAAGGCTCCTGCAAAGGTTCCAACAAGGGCCTTCTTTACTGTGGTTGTAGTGGCTGGAAAAACCAACAGGGCTTGGTAACAGGATGTGGGGACCTGGAGAAGAATTTGAGGCAGACTCTGAGGGCTGGAGGCCAGTCGACCCAGCTTCCCTGATACAACCGGAATCTCCACCTCATCAGTGGAATAACACTAGAGCAATAAATTCAATGAGGCCATCAGGCTGATTTCAGTACCAGCTGATTCAGTCCCAACATACCACATTCTCACAGCTCCTGTCACCCATCAAATTCTTCTCAAAACATTCTATCTTTAAGTCCCTTAAGGACGGTCAATCTCAAGACTACATGAGCACAGCTTAGGTGGACTCTTTCTTCCTGGTCCAGTCTCCAGTAAGACATTTTTGCACCTTGGCAATAACCGACCTGCCTCAGGGTAGATGTAATCCAGGCACACATATTCCTTCCTCAGTGGCAGAGCCTAGGCCTTCTTCTGCATGTTTGGAATTGCAGTAGTGCACCACCATGCCCCTCACGGGAGGCCTGCATCCACCCTGCCTGGTGGACTATGTGTGGTGACTGCCATCTCACCCGGACCCGGGCAGGTTTGAGCCATCTTTGTGGGGAATATAGATAGAAATGGAGGCACCAAGAGTTTATGAGATCATGAACAAATCCACACTGAGACCCAGACGGGCTCTGTCAACTCTTTGCCCCTCTGTGAACTAACTTAATGACCTTTTGCCCATTCCAAGACAGATGCAAAGAAAAATGAGATGAAATAAAGGATACACTTTCTCCTCCTCTGGTGGTATGGGTTCCTTGACTGTAAAGGAGAAAATAACCATCAGAAAAATCAGCAAAGAGAGAGCTGTGCCTGCAGGGAGTTAACTTCCAAAGCACCAAAACCTGACTCACATCAGAGTGAGAGGGTTTCAAGCTGCCCTAATTTCTTTTCTTACCAGGTCCTGAGCTAACGCTAACTTTGGAACTGCTCTGAGAATTCTAACACCAACAAAAGCCAACGCAGAAAAGATTATTAACCTCTCACATCATCTGACTTATTTGCTGCACACAGTGCGAAGGAGTCGTGTTTTAGTTTGTCTGGGAAGGAAGTGCAAGAACCCCCTTTCGGCTGACCAACACACCTTGATAGAAAAGTTCCACAGGAATGAAGCCCACCACCAAAAACACTGCAGCCACTGGGCTGCAGAAGGCTAGCTGATACGTGGATAGGAGAGCAACTACCCCATCTGGGAGATGACTTGACAGGTGCTCACCTGGGAAGAACTGCATCATGGAACAGTTCGTACATCCACACAGGAAACAGTGCCTTGGTTTCAACAGCACACACCCAAACCAGATTATCTCTTCTCCAGTCCCGTCTAAGTCTCTCCTTCAAACTCTGCCTTGGCCTTCGTGACTATCCACATTAAACAATAAATAAACTGCCAAACACTCTCATTCCTGGCCAGATCTATTACCACCACCGCCTCCACAGCTCTACTCGCCCCCCAACAAGATGTGCTTACACCCTCTCCCAACCAACTGCCCCTCATCTTTTTCCTCCCTACACTTCTAACAGCTCATAATAGGACATTTTTATTAGCCTACATTAGTTGTACAAGGAGGGTTTCATTGTGACATTTCCACTCAGGTATACAATGTATCCCAATCAAACTCTCCCCCTCTACTCCATCCCTGACTCCCCCTTTCTTAAAACAATTTCAACAGGTTTCACTGTTCCATTTTCATACATGCAAACCATTTCACCATATTCATCCTCATATAATAGGGCATTTTAAAAATAACTAATCCAGAGAGTTTTATTCTCCAGCGGACATGCAAGGACTGTGCAGAGGTCAGTTACAAACAAATGCAACCCCAGAGTGAGGCAGGCAAGAGAGCAAAACTAACCCTGACCTACTGATAGGGAAAACCAACCAACCCAACCTGTCTCCCAGTCAGCACCCAGCCCCAGGGGCCCCAGGGTGGGATGCTCCACACTCAAGAGAACCTCAACAGCCCCAGCTCCCACCAAGCCCCTCTCCCAGCCAACCTTACGAAGCAGAGCCGACTCATTCAATCCCTTCCTTCTGCATTTCAGACTCAGGTCTCACTATGAAGCCCAGGCTGATGTCTTGATCCTCTTGACTCAGCCTGCTGTCTTTCTGGCTTTGTGATAAAAGTACATGGCTAGCAGTCCACCTGAGGAATGGGAAGACGAAGTGACTGCCTAAAGTGTGAGCAGCTTTTACACCACACACCTGTAGGTGTTCACTACGAGGCCTCTACTGTCCTACATGACCAGGGACCTTCTGGACTCCGAAACCAGCAACTAAGCCCGAAGCAATTTACATTCTGAAATAACTAAAACGTTTGTCATCCCATGGTAAGGCAGGTAATGAACTTAGGGGGTTCACTTTCCAATGCAAATTAACATGAGAAAAATTCATGAGCAAAAAAAGTGAACTGTGGAGAGCAGAAACCTTGAAAAAGTTCCTGCACCTCTCTCCAACACTCTGGTCTCCCAGCAAAACCCTGGAGGAACCTGTAGACAAGGACCTACAACAGACTTTGAAACATGGAGACTCTGCCATTCAGGGTTGCCCATGCTTTTATAAGTTGTCCAAAACCCTTCAAAAGCAGGAAAGCACACGGGAAATTAATCCGCCCAAGTTACTGGACTTCTGTTTTGATCAGTTATTTGAAGAAAATGCAACAGACTCGAGACTGTCTAGTTCCGTTTAGGTGCGCTGTACAGCACAATTCAGAAGGAATCCACACATTTCTTTCTGCCAGCCAAGCATTCCTTGGTTTAATCGCTCAAGCCAGACACTCTGCGAAGTTACTGCTTTGCTGGGAGCCAGAGAAGGAACAGATAGTCTGATGTTTGGCATAGACTCAGCTCGGCTGCCCACCCCCCCCACTTCTGCCATTGATAAGTACCCCCAATGGGTGGCTGGCTGGTGGAGCCATCTCTTATTTGCAACAGGGCCCGTGGACACCCACTTATCAGCCTCGGCCCCGACTTATTTGCAGAGAGGGACATCGGTCACCCTGGGTGTTTCCACCCAGCAGCGCCTCCTGGGCCAAAAATACAGCTTCGCCTTCACTTCCTTGGGACTTAGGAAACTCAAGACACTTTTGCCGAAAAAGCAGAACTAGAACCTACCACTCCATGCCGGCTCCGCTCAGGTGCACCCTAATCTCGCCTTGGGCCAACCTGAGCCCTTCCGGGACATAAAGAAACGGACTATGTTTACCTACTCCCAAAAAACAAACTAAACAACACACTGCCACCCAGTGAACGGGGTTGCCTCGGCCTTTCCTTGAGCAAAGGCCCGGAGACCCCAGGCTTCCCCCCTCCACACACACACAGTACCTGCGCAAACTTTCTGCCAACGCGCTCAAGCCTTTGCCTCACTCAGCCATGTGCCTGCCCGCCAGCCCGCCCGCCCGGACTTTTCGCAGAGTTTCAGCCCCACACCTGGCCGGATGCGGAGCGCGCCACCTCCATCCCCCGCCAGGTACCCAACTCCGGAAGCAGCAGGAGGAGCAGGAGGAGGAGGAGGAGGAGGAGCAGGAGCAGCAGCAGCAGCAGCAGCAACCCGGGTCGCAACGAATCACCCGCGAGGACCCGAGCGGAGGGCCGGGGACCCGCGCAGGGAACCCCGGAGGGCCGCGCGCCCGGCAGGTGCCGGCTGCAATCCCCGCGCATGGCGGAGCGGTGCCCCTAGGAAAAGGGGACCCGGCACACCCGCGATCCGGATCACCCCGGTGCCCCGCCACGCGACCCGGGGCACCTCCGTCCTCGCCCGCAAGCCGGGGGCGCTTTGTGCACGGCCCCAGCCCGGGCGGCGCGCGGGGGGCGCCGGCGAGGCAGGGGGGGTCCCCGGGGCGAGCGGGCCCCGGGCCTGGTTAAAGATGGCGAGCCCCCCCTTCGCGCGGCTCCCGCGGCCGCCCCGGCCACAATGAAAGGCGGCGCGGCGGCGGCGGCGCCGGCGGGCCTCACCTTCCATCTCCATGTCCTCGGGCTCGCTCAGCTGCTGCTCGCCCGCCTTCGGCGGCTGCTGCGGCTGCTGCTGGTGGTTCATGTCGGCCGCGGCCTGGGCCTCGCCTGCGGCCGGGGACCCGGGCTGCGGGCCCGGCGGCGGGAGGCGGGCGGCGGCGAGCCGGGGCGGCGGCGGCGGCGGCGGCGGCGGGGCGGCCTCCTCCTCCTCCTCCCGCGCGTCGTCGGCGGCGGCGGCCCCGGGGCGGCCCGCGGCGGCGGGCGGCGGCGGCGGCAGGGAGACGCGCACGTACTTGCTCGCGATTCGCCCAATCTCGGCGCCGAGGCGGGCGGGCGGCCGGCGGGCCGGGCCGGGCGGCCTCGTCGCTCGCTGCGGCCGCCGCCGCCGCCGCCGCCGCCGCTCCCGCCGCCGCGGGGCCCGCCTCCCGCCGCCGGGGCCGGGGCTGCGGGGCCGCGGGCCGGCCGGGGGCGGAGGGCGGCCGGGCGGGGGCCGCGGAGTCAGCCCCGCCTCGGGCCGGGCGCGGCGGGCGGGAGGCCTGGCCGGCCGCGGTGGGCCTGCGGGGCCGGGGGCCGGCGGGAACGGCGGCGGTGGCGGCGGCGCGGGCGGGCGACGGGCCGGCCGCGCTCGGGACGCTGCGGCCTCCGCGTCCTCGGCAGCGGCGGCGACGGCGGCGGCGACGGCGGCGTCGGGGCTCCGGCAGCGGACGCGGCGCCCGGCGGCTCGGCTCGGCTCCGCTCGCTCGCTCTCAAAATGGCGGCGGCGTGAAATGTCACATCCGCATGGGGGGCGAGAGCGGCGAGCGGGACGAGGGCGGGCAGCGGGGCGGCGCGGGAGGCGGAGCGGGAGGCGGAGCGGGAGGCGGAGCGGGGAGCGGCCCGCCCGCCGCCGCCGCCGTCGCCGCCGCCGCCGCCGCCGAGACCCGCCCGCCACTCGCGTCGCGCCGCCAAGCGCGCCGCCGCCGCCGCCTGCTAGGCCGCCGTCCGCGCTCCCGCCGCGGCCCACACCGGCCCTTGGCGCCGCCGGGCCCCGCGTGAGGCGCGGGCCGCCCGGGGACCCACTAGGGGGCGGTCCCGAGTTTGCCGCGACCCGGGGGACTAGGGTCACCCGAATGGCCCGGGAGCGCTTCTCCCCACGGCGAAGAGGGCCGTCGGAGGAGCCGGTGTGGACTCCAAGCTGCTGCTGCTGCTGTAGTTGTTGTTATCATTATTATTATCACTATTATTATCATTATTATTATTTTGGTGGTTTTCCTTTGAGACCAGGTCTCCATGTGTAGGCCAGGCTGGTCCCGAACCCACGGTCCCACTGCCTCCTCCTCGCCTCCTATCTGCTGGGATGACAGACCAGCACCTGCGCGCTGGGCTCTTCTCTACCTTAACTCATTCTTCATTTTTCATACCGAATCGACCGTGGGAAAACGGTGTTTTTTACCCCATAGTCCAATCTGGTCAAGTTTAGTTCTCCAAAACCCATCTCAGTATCTCCTGGGTTTTTAACGTTCGTTTCCTTCCTTCCTAGGAGTAACCCAACTTGGCTAAGGTGTTTCCTCCAGGACCCCTCCCCCCTTTACTCCAGGAGGCACCTCGGAGGCCCCCCTGCTCTGTCCCAGCCACCCTTTACAGACCCTGGTGAGTAGGGCCTCAACTTTTCCCTCATGGTGGAACGTGGCTGGAGGCATGGGTCAGTGCTAGAACACACCAGTGTGAGGCCCTGAGTTCAAACCCAGCACTTCCCCCAAACAGAAAACAAATCAACTCTGGCCACGGGGAGCTGCAGCAGTAAGACTGGGAAAAACCCTACTTGGAAGTGGAGCTGTGGCTCAAGTGGTAGCTAGAGCACTAGCCTTGAGCTTTTAGAAAAGCTCAGGGCCAGCACCCGGGCCCTGAGTTCAAGCCCCAGATCTGACACACATACAAAAACAAAGCAAAAAAGTCAACAATTCAAAAATAACAAACAATACCAAGAACTCTCAGGGAAAAGTGAATTTTGCCTTGAAAATGCCAGGTATTTGTGATTCCTGTCTGGCTCTTCACCTCCCTACCTCCTTTCTCTCCAAATCTGGCATTGCTCACCCCTAAAGACATCTTGTTATCCATTCTGTCTTCAGTGCCTGTGATACAAGTGCTCAATGAACACGATTCAAATATCAATGGGTTCCTTATACCCCAAATGCTACATACATTTGAAATGTTCCCATTAGTGAACCTCCTGCATGAAAAATTCAGGATCTTCCTAACCAAGAATAAGCCCCCAGCCTCCTGGGTCACCCAAATCTGCCAGGCAGGTGTTAAAACACACAGATTCTTAACGCATGCTAATGAGCAGTTCACACATGCAAAGGGGCCCTTTCCAGAACTCTGACTCCAACAGAGTTCTTCCAGCAAGGCGGAAGAAATGATGGCTCTAGGAGAGGAGAAAGTGGAAAAAGGTGTTTTACTTGGCCAACACAGTTCATTACTGAGCTTAGCACCAACAAGGGAAATGTGAAGATGGAATGCCTTGTGATGGAAATGTGATTCTGATATCCTTTATCCAAAATGCTTGGCACTGGAGTTGCTTCCCATTACAGATTGTGGCATAGTCGGCACATAGTGAGATATTTTAGCCGTGAGACGCAAGTATAAACACAAAACATATTTTATATTTCCTGCACACCTTATGCACATAGTTTGAAGGTAATTTGGTACAGTATTTTAGCACACCTGTGTTGTGTGTGTGTGTATGTATGAGTATGAGAGCTAGAACTCAGGGTCTCAGCCTTTCTAGTCTTTTTGCTCAAGGATAGCACTCTTCCACTTGAGCCACAGCTCCACCTCTGGCTGTGGGTCTTGAACTCTGGGCCTGGGCACTGTCCTTGAGCTCTTTTGCTCAAGGCTAGCCTCTACCACTTTGAACCATAGCTCCACTTTAGGTTTTCTGGTGGTAATTGGGGCCTGGTTTTTGAACTATGATCTTCACAGATCTCAGCCTCCTGAGTTGCTAAGGATTATAGACGTGAGCCACCATTTCCGGGATACTTATGACTTTGGGGTGGGGAGGTGAAAAAGAATTTTACTGGGTGAGAAAGCATTGGTGCACTAGGACTGCACCCAAGGTCAGGATCTCAAGATGCAGCCACTTAGGACTTTTTGATGATTACTTGGAGATAGTTTCTTTGATGTGTCTGCTCAGACTGACTTTAAACTGTGCTCCTCAGATCTCAGCCTTCCAAGAAGCTAGAATTACAGATGTGAGCTACTAGCACCTGGTCTAGTACACCTGTGTCTCCCCACCTCCTCCCCCCACCGGTCCTGGGGCTTGAACTCAGGGCCTAGACTGTGTCCCTGAGTCTCTCTGTGCTCAAAGCTAGCACTTTTCCACTTGAGCCACAGCGCCACTTCCAGCCTTTTCTGTTTATGTGGTACTAAGTAATGGAACCCAGTGCTTCATGCATGCTAGGCAAGCATTCTACCACTAAGCCACATTCCCAGCCCCTGTGTCTTGACTGTATACATAACCTGTCACTTGAGATCAAGTGTGTAATTTTCCTCTTGTAGCATCAAGTTGGCAGGCAGGGGAAAAAGTTCTAGATTTTGAGGAATTCCAGATTTGGTATTTTCAGATTAGAGATACTTAAAACCTATATACCCATACACTGAAATAATACTTGGCAGTGAGAGACAGAAAGACTCTAATTCTAATATATGCTATGTAAAATATGAATAGAACTTGGAATGGTGCTCAGAAATAGACCAGAGACCACATATTATCATTCCAATCCCATAAGATGTCCAGAATTGACAAAGCAATTCACAGAAATAGAAAGTCTTGAAGGTTGGATTGCTGGCTCTTTTTACTTAGAGCTTCTTGGGGGGTGGGGGAGGTGAGGAAAATATCCCAAAATCATATCCTGATGATGAATGAACACCTGTGAACATTTTTATTTTTTTTTTGCCAGTCCTGGGGCTTGGACTCAGGGCCTGAGCACTGTCCCTGGCTTCTTTTTACTCAAGGCTAGCACTCTGTCACTTGAGCCACAGTGCCACTTCTGGCTGTTTTCTGTATATGTGGTGCTGGGGAATTGAACCCAGGGCTTCATGTATATGATGAGGCAAGCACTCTTGCCACTAGACCATATCCCCAGCCCGCTTTTTCTGTTTATGTGGTGCTAAAAATCAAACCCAGGCTTCATGCACTGTACCGCTAAGCCACATTCCCAGCCCGCAAATAGATTTTTAGAAATCCACTTAATTGTATACATTTAAGTGGGAAAATTGGATAGTATACAAATTATATCTCAATAAAAACTACTGAGGTCCCCCATCAGCATCAAGGTGCATGTGGAGAGGAGTGAGTACATCAGGAACTTGAGTTGATGATGCTGAGTTGATGTTGATGGCCAATATGAGAAGGTAAGGTCTGATGGTCACCTTATGGAGGTGGTATTGAACAGATATGGGCCATGTGTAGAGACAGGATGGAGAAGGGGCTAGTAAAGAAGCTAGACCCCGTGTGCCCCAGGCCCATCTACCTGCTTACTTACTCCATCATACCTGCTTTGCTTTGTCACCGGCATTCCACCATTTGCCGTGCTGTTCCTTACTTGTTTGCATGGTGCACTATACTCAAAATTTAAGCAGTCCCTGTGAACTTCAACCCTAGTATTACTCCTGTGATTAATGGAGTAGCAATCAGTTGCCCTGTGTGGGGCTGGGGATATGGCCTAGTGGCAAGAGTGCCACATGAAGCCCTGGGTTCAATTCCTCAGCACCACATATATAGAAAAGAAAAGACCAGAAGTGGCGCTGTGGCTCCAGGGACAGTGCTCAGGCCCTGAGTCCAAGCCCCAGGACTGGCAAAAAAAAAAAAAAGATAAGCTATGTGGTTGGATCTACGGTAATCACATTGCCCTTTAAAACCAAATAGTTTAGAAAAAGTACAAATAAAAACAAACAGTTGGGCTCAAGTGGTAGAGCCAGCTGCCTAGCAAGCATAAAGTCCTGAGTTCAGGCAACAAAAATATGTTGACAGGCAGGCATGGTGGCACATGCCTGCCTGGAATCCTAGAATTCAGTGGACTGGGGCAAGAGGATGGAAGTTCACATCCAGCCTGGGCTACACAGAGGGATCTTGTCTCAAAAGTAAGCACATGAATCAAATGAATTAAGATAGGGTGAAAAGCAGGTAGTTGAGGTTGGGAGCATAGTTAAATGGTAGCGTGCTTGCCTAGAATGCCTAGGTTTGATTCCCAGCACTGAAAAAAAAGGATTGTTTTCTGTATAAAATCAGAGATGTGTGATGTAAACAACAAGTGGGACCTGAGTCACCTCCACCAGCTAAGAGCCGGCCCGGGCCAGCAACCCAGCAGAAGACTGAATTCTGCCACAACCTGAGTGTGGTTGCTGTTCCCTAGAACACCTGGGTGATATTCCAGCCCTTGACTCTGACCCTGTGAAAATCTAAGAAGAGAAAAACCCCATGAGAAACCTCTTGGCTTTTTAATGTACATACTGAAAGGATCCTATAGGGGTGTTGATTTAAGCCGCTACATTTGGGGTTTTCATCATATAGCAGTAGGATAGAAACACATAAATAACGTCTGTCTTGTCCTGCTGCCCCACATCTTGGGCACCTTGCAGGGAGACACTGAACCACATCTGTTTCCTTAGCCCTAGCACATACTAGGTGGAAGCCGTTCAGTCCTGCTTGCCCAGTGCTCTGGGGTGGGGAGGGCACCTGGGATACAATGGGGAGAACAAAGGTGTCTGCTGGCTTGGTAGATCCAAATATGTCTGTGTTCTCTTGTTCCTTCCTGCCCAGCCATTCATAAGCTTCACGTGGTCGATGGTAAATATTGTTCATTTCTGCACCACCACAGCTTCTAGAAAAGCAATACTGGTGCCCCCTGGAGGCCTACTGCAAAGGCCTAGGCTCAGTTACCGGAGGTGTTCCTAGCCCATGTTCTTTCTCCCCTGCTGCAGTAGATATGCAGCCCCTTTGTGCCCAAAAGGGAGGGCTCCCTCAGCAGGAGGGCCTGCTGAGGAATGCCAGCTTCCAGCTTTACTGTCAACGTGTCTACAAAGGAATCAGAGAACTCCAAAGGGGACGAAGACAGAGCACCATTCCTGATCACTGCCAATTATAAGAAAACATTCATAACCTTTGACCCTGGTTCCGGGCAGGAGCCAAGGAAGAGGAAAAACTGGGCAGACAAGGAGCTGACTTCGTAGGTGCCGCCCTGGAAGTGCAGGGAGGGGCCTCACTATCATTGCAGCCTGAGCAAAACAGACTCTGCTGCTCCTGGGGCCTGTGCCATGACTTGGCATAAACAGCAGGTTGGGTTTTTTTTTTTCTTCTTAAAACCAAAATATTTACCTACCTAGAAGCTAGGTTGGTCAGGATCTGAAACAATAGAAGTGTCAGAAAAGAAATGAGATTTTTAACATGCTTTTAGTTTTCCCCTCAATCCTAAAATAACTAAATTCTTGAATAATCCATACCTGAGAAAACATAAACTGATCCCATGCCACAAGGTAACAGATGAGGACCTGGGTTCAGAGGGAGCAAGAGACTTGACCAAGGTCATGCAACCCAGGTCAAGCTGTCTGAAAGGCTAGGGCCATAGCTCTTCAGAGCCACTGGAGGCTTGAACTTGGGAAGTACAAGTAAATAACTTGATTGAACTGAAGGTGGGGTACAGAGGACAGGTCCCCCTATATAGCCCAGACTGGTCTCCATCTTATATTTCTCCTACCTCAGTCTCCTGAGTGCTGAGATTATAGGTGCATGCTCAACTAACCTTGAGTTCATACCAGGAAAATCTGGGGGGGGGGGTGAGGTGATAACTTTATGTGCACAGACCTTGTATGATGGTCATTATAAGAACAAGGACAGGGCAGGGAATGTGGCTTAGTGGTAGAGTGCTTGCCTAGCATGCATGAAGCCCTGGGTTCGATCCCATAGTACCACATACACAGAAAAAAACAGAAGTGGTGCTGTGGCTCAAGTGGTTAGAGTGCCAGCCTTGAGTAAAAGAAACTCAGGGACTTCAGGACTGGCAAAAAAAAAAAAAAAAAAAAAAGGTTGGGGGGAGCTAGCGGGGAGAACAGAATGAGAGATGAAGCACCAGGCCCCAGTCCTTGACTCCCAAATACACAATCCTTCAAGTTAAAATTGATTATGAGCTGAATACCTGCTGGTGCCTATGCCACCTTGAATTTAAATGAACAGCAAAAATAGTCATACAATGATCTTTGCCTGTAGTCTTAGCAATGGAGGTCAGCCTGAGCTACATAGGGAGACCCTGTCTCAAAATTAAAAATATTTCCAGGCACCAGTGGCTCATACCTGTGATCCTAGCTACTTAGCAGGTTGAGATCTGAGGATTTCAGCTTGAAGCCAGCCTAGGCAGGAAAGTCCATGAAACCCTATCTCTAAGCACCAAAAAATCTGGAAGTGGAGCTGTGGCTCAAGTGGCAGAGTACTAACCTTGAACAAAAAGCTCAGGGACAGCACTCAGGCTCTACATTCTAGGCCCCAGGACCAACACACATACATACAAAATTATTTTTTAAGGGCTGAGGATGAAGGGTGGTGGTAGATCGAAGCTTAGCCTGCACAGGGGCCTAGGCTCAGTGCTCAGTACTATACCGGATGAATGAATAAAAGAATGAATGAATGAGCACGCCAGGTAGAGGTGGATTCAAGTGATATCACATGACCAATTTTCTTCCCAGCTCTGTTTTAAGGAAGGAGTTAGCTAAATGGCTAGCCAGTTTATATAAAAACTGAGGTGAGTCCTGTTAGTTTTTTATTTTAATTTTATTGTTGTTGTTTATTTTGCTTTTGCATTCCTGGGGATAGAACCTAGAGACTGGCACTCATTAGGTCCTGGAGCTTTACCATGCTTATCTTGTACATAAAAAGCAGCTTGGAAAGATGCTACAGGGAGTTACAGGGAAGACAGAGATCAAGAGGACTGAGGTTGGGCTGGGAATATGGCCTAGTGGCAAGAGTGCTTGCCTCCTACACATGAAGCTCTCCGTTCAATTCCCCAGCACCACATATATGGAAAACGGCCAGAAGGGGCGCTGTGGCTCAGGTGGCAGAGTGCTAGCCTTGAGGGGGAAGAAGCCAAGGAAGGTGCTCAGGCCTTGAGTCCAAGGCCCAGGACTGGCCAAAAAAAAAGAGGACTGAGGTTTAAGGGTCTAACTTTTTTTGTAGACCCTAGCTCAAGCAATAAAAACTGGGCATGGATTGAGGTGTGGCTCAAGTAGTAGAGGGCTTACTTAGCAAGTTTGGGGGAAAGGGCAGGGTGCTACTCTGGAAGGATAAATACGATTATGGTTCAGTCAGTCCAAGCAAAAATTCAAGACCAAAGCACAACAGGTAGTGTGGCAGTCCCAGCCTTGAAAGTGAAAGACTTGGAGTTTAAGCCCCAGTACCAGCACCATACATAGATAAGATGGATGGACAGATAGACAGACAGACAGATATCATAGAAAACCAGAGGAAAAAAGGGTGGAGGCATGTTTCCATGTTTCCCTGGCAAGTTCAAAGCCCCGAGTTCAAATGCTTAATACTACAAAAAAAAAAGTGATTTTTGTGTTTTGGTGGGTCATGGGGCTTGAACTCTGGGCCTGGGCACTGTCCCTGAGCTCTTTAGCTCATGGCTAGCTAGCACTCTACCACTTTGAGCCACAGCTCTACATCTGGTTTTAGGTGGTTAATTGGAGATGAGTCTCACAGACCTTCCTGCCCAGGTTGGCTTTGAACCACAATCCGCAGGTCTCAGCCTCCTGAGTAGCTAGGATGACAAGCATGAGCCACCGGTGCCTGGTGCAATAAAATGTTTTAAGGGAATATGTGAGTGGAGGAAGTGTCTTAAGTAGCAGAGCACCTGTCTAGACAGTACAAAGTCCTAACTTGAAACTCCAGTACTCCAGTCCTACAGTTTCAGCCCCCCTCCCCTCCCCATCTCACCCTGCCATACGGCTCTTAGTCATATGGGGTTGCTTTCACGTGGCATGATTTTCAAAACTCATATCCCAAAGAAACTCTATCCACACTATTACCCATTATTACCCATTGCCACATACTCCAGCCCATTACAGCCATGAACTCCAGCCCTGGATTACTACCCAGTCATTATTTTCCCAGCCTACTGGTACACTTCTCTTCCATTAACCCCACTTTTCACACCAGTTGTGTTCCCCAAGGCTTGGCAGTGTTCACTGCTAATCAGTCAAGCCTACCCATAACCAAGGAGGGCAGGTGTTTGGGTGTTTGCCATGGCAGGTGGCATTGCCCAAGTGATAATGATAGAGAACAGCAGGCCACCTGGTCTCTGCCCCCTTTGGGGACACAGCACCCTTTAGTCAATCATGTGAAGGTGTCCGAAACTTGCATTATTCCATGGTAGGCAAAAACAGGAGACATTACCCATATTTCTGTGGGCTTGATTCAAATTTGCACTGAAAATGACAATCCTTTTTAGATCTTAAGAAAAGTGTGGAAAAATTGGTCTGACTCCAACATTGGCCTTGAGTCCTGGCTCCCTGTGGGTTTATCTCCTTCCCACTTGCTATCCTGGATGCTTAGAAAATTCATCCAAGCTGAGCACTGGTGGTGGCTCAGGAAAGTCTGAGACTCTTTCTCTTCAATTAACCACCAGAAAACTGGAAGTGGCACTGTGGTTCAAGTGGTAGAGTGCTAGCCTTGAGTAAAAAGAAGGTGGGGGGGGGGCAGGGCTGGGGATATGGCCTAGTGCCAAGAGTGCTTGCCTTGAATACATGAAGCCCTGGGTTCAATTCCCCAGCACATATACAGAAAATGGCCAGAAGTGGCGCTGTGGCTCAAGTGGCAGAGTGCTAGCCTTGAGCAAAAACAAGCCAGGGACAGTGCTAGCACTCTAGCGGCTAGCACTCTACCACTTTGAGCCACAGCTCTACATCTGATTTTAGGTGGTTAATTGGAGATGAGTCTCACAGACCTTCCTGCCCAGGTTGTCTTTGAACCACAATCCTCAGGTCTCAGCCTCCTGAGTAGCTAGGATGACAAGCATGAGCCACCGGTGCCTGGTGCAATAAAATGTTTTAAAAGGGAATATGTGAGTGGAGGAAGTGTCTTAAGTAGCAGAGCACCTGTCTAGACAGTACAAAGTCCTAACTTGAAACTCTAGTACTCCAGTCCTACAGTTTCAGCCCCCCTCCCCTCCCCATCTCAGGCCCTGAGTCAAGGCCCAGGACTGGCAAAAAAAAAAAAAAAAAAAAAAAAGACAAAAAGATCAGGACTGGTGTCTCAGGCCTGTAATCCTAGCTGTTCGAGGCTGAGATCTGGAAGATGGTCATTAAAAGCCAATCCACTTGTTTGCTTGTCTGGTCCTCTAACTACTTGAGCCATACCTCCAGCCTGGCATTTTGCTGGTTATTTTGGACATAGAGTCCCACAGACTTTCTTACCTGGGCTGGCTTCTAAAAGAAAATCTGCTGGCTCTCAGCCTCCAGCCACTGACATTTGGCACATAATAACTTTTGTTTTTGTTTTTTGTTTTTGTTTTTTTGGTGGTATCAGGGATTGAACTTGGGGTCTTGTGCTTGCCAGGCAGGCACTCTACTACTTGAGCTATGCTGCTAGCCATTTGGGCTTTTGTTTTCCAATACAGTCTAGAATTTATTCTCTGTGCTGGCTTGGATATCCACCCTCCTGTTCATACTACCCAAGTAGCTGGGACGACAGGCAAAACAACTGGTATGGGATACCAGCTGGTATACTGCTAGACTGGTCTTGAGCCCTGATCCTCATGATCTCCCCTCCTGGGTAGCCAGGATTACAGACATGGGCCACTCTGCCTGGTTTAACTTTTTGATTTTTGGTAGTCACAATCCAGAAGGTGAAAAGACAGTTCCTCTATGAGCTAATAGGTTACCACAGGACCCCACATCCACTCCTAGGATCCCAGCTGGGAGGATGAGAAGCAGGGGTGCGGAGATTGCTCTGTGACTCCTCATGCAGCACCAGTCACAATAGCCAAAAAGTAGACACGCCTCCCCCAAATAACTCAGTGGATACATGGATAAACAAAATGTGGTCTTACCAACTGAGGCTCAGTGGCTACCAAGACCGAGTTCAAATTCCAGAACCACCGAAAAATAAGAACATGTGGTCTTTTGGTAGCATGGAATACTATCCAACCATATAAAGAGGCAAAGTATTCATGGACTTAAAAACTATGCTTGGGGGTGGGAATGTGGCCTAGTGGTAGAGTGTTTGCCTAGCATGTAGGAAGCCCTGGGTTCATTCCATTCCTCAGCACCACATACACAGAAAAAGCCAGAAGTGGCACTGTGGCTCAAGTGGCAGAGTGCTAGCTAGCCTTGAACAAAAAGCAGTCAGGGACAGTACTCAGGCCCTGGGTCCAAGCCCCAGGACTAGCAAAAAAACAACAACAACCCAAAACAACAACAATAACAAAAAAAATGCTAGAGAAAGCAGACTGAAAGCTCACGGCCCCCCCCCCCCCCCGCTTTTTTTTTGCCAGTCCTGGGCCTTGGACTCAGGGCCTGAGCACCGTCCCTGGCTTCTTTTTTTGCTCAAGGCTAGCACTCTGCCACTTGAGCCACAGCACCACTTCTGGCTTTTTCTATATATGTAGTGCTGGGGAATCAAACCCAGGGCTTCATGTATACGAGGGAAGCACTCTTGCCACTAGGCCATATTCCCAGACCAAAGCTTGACCCTTGTATGATTACTCAGAACAGGTTGTCAGGAGTTGGTGGTATGTGGGTTCTTGGGGAGGGGTTGTATGAAGGGCCAGGGCCTTAGCTTCACCTAGGCCTCCAATGTTCCAAGCACCCCTCCCAGGCAGTTAACCAGGCCATGGTTGGTTGGTGAAGCTGTCTTTCCATGTCTTTCTCTCCCTGCCTCCCTCTTTCCCTTTCTCCCTATCCTATATCTCCCCCTCTCTTCCTCTCCACCTATCTTTCTTTCTCCCCTCTCTTCCCCTTTCTCTCTTCACCCCACCAGACTGCAGACAGCCATTCCGCTGGCCTTTTCCTTGGTTATCTTCCTCTGCTCCCCAGTCCTGGGCAGGTCTCCCTTAGGGATACTCCAGGGATCTCCCTTCAGCCAAGTGCCTGCCTGCCTTAAAAAAATTTTTTTTGGTTGGTCATGGGGCTTGAACTCAGGGCCTGGGCTCTGTCCCTGAGCTCTTTTTGCTCAAGGCTAGAGCTCTATCACTTTGAGCCACAGTGTGACTTCCAGCTTTTTCTGGTGGGCCATTGGAGATAAAGAGTCTCAAGGACTTTCCCACCCAGGCTGGCTTTTGACATAGGATCTTCAGATCTCAGCCTCCTAAGTAGCTAGGATTGCAGGAGTGAGCCACCAGCATCCTTGGGATTGTAGTGTCATCCTTTCTAAAGACAATTAGATTGGGAACTTCCTTTCTTAGGGGCTGGCCCCACCCAGCCAGCCTTCTCATTCCACAGGGCCTCAGGACCTACCCGGCTAGAAGCCCAGAGCCTCTCCCAGCAGCAGCCTCCACCCCAGTGTTATCAGAGTGCAATCACAGGGCACCCTCCAGCTGAGCCGGGGTCACAGAATTGGGGGTCACAGAATTCATTTCTACTTCACCCACACCCACTTTGATTAGATGCCAGGATAAGTTCACTGCTTAGAGTCTGCCTTTCTCCTACCCAGGCAGAGTTACCTATTGCAAATTGGGGGGGGGGGGCGGTGTTTGGGGACAGAGATAAGATTTTTACTCTTCCATTCATTCCCTCAGTCTTAAAGAAGTGAAGGGGGCTGGTAATATGGCCTAGCGGCAAGAGTGCTTGCCTCCTATGCATGAAGCCATGGGTTTGATTCCCCAGCCCCACATATATAGAAAATGGCCAGAAGTGGCACTGTGGCTCAAATGGTAGAGTGCTAGCCTTGAGCAAAAAGGAGCCAGGGACAGTGCTCAGGCCCTGAGTCCAAGGCCCAGGACTGGCAAAAAAAAAAAAAGTGAAGGATACACTTTGAATAGCGTCAATGATCCCTCCTGTGATAAACATTTAAAATGCAGATTCTAAAGTAAAGTCTTGTCTCCCCATAAGAAAGGGGCCTCTTTCAGCTAGGAACAGCCCCTATCCTAACCCACTGAAAGGCCCAACAAATATTGCCTGAAGGAAGAAAACTAGTTTTCTTCCAGCCAGAACAAGTAAGGCAAGCTTGGGGGAGTAGGCTGAAGGTTGATGGGCCCCCAGCTGGCATGGCTGGTGCTGTCTACCACATCTCTCCCTGCCCCAACCCTCCAGGGTCTGTCCAGGACGGAGTAGGGCTCAGAGGAAAGCCATCCCCCACCAGAGGGAACTCAAGCACTAGGGGTCTAGATCCGTGGATGGTCGTTCAGTCAGAGAAAAGATTGGAAATTTCAGTTTAATGGCCCAAAAGATTCAGAAGACATCAGGAGAAGGAAAAAACCTGAAGAGGTAAGGCGCCAGCACAGACCTCCAGCCTGTCATGGGGTTTGAACTCAGAGAGTGCTGGGCGCTGTCCCTGAGCTTCTGTGCTCAAGGCTGGTGCTCTACCACTTGAGCCACCCTTCCACTTCCAGATTTTTGGTGGATTCATTGGAGGTAAGTCTCACAGACTGGCCCAGGCTGGCTTTGAACCTTTATTCTCAGATCTCAGCCTCCTGAGTAGCTAGCTACCATTACAGATGTGAGCCACCGGCACCCTGCTAGATGTCCAGTTGTCCAGTGTGGAAGACATATATTTGAGAAGGGGGACCACGAATGACAACAGAAGCAGTGAGAGAGACCTCAGGGGCCAAGATCACCAGTGATGGAGGGATGGCTTTGTCAAGGCTGAACTTGAACTTGACCTCACACCCTTGCTTGGCTTTATGTTCAAGTCTGACTCCTTACCACCAGTTCTGGCTCTTTGCTGGTTGACTGAAGATGAAAGTCTCTCAGATTTGTCTACCTCAGGCTGGCTTTGAACCATGATCCTCAGATCTCAGCCTTCAGAGTAGCCAGGATTACAGGCATGAGCCACTGTACCCAGTGGCCATCCTTGACCTTGACATTTAAACTTGGATCTCTGTTCAACAAAGTCCTTTAGACCAGATTGTAATTTGCCCTCTTTCCCTACCCATCTCTGTTTTCATCAACCCCAACTATCTCCAATGCTACCTAATAAGCTCAAGGCCCTGAGTTCAAACCCCAAACACACCAACAACAAAACTCAACAGGCAGACTTGCAACAACCACTTGGAATGAGAGAACATAGCGTGGAATGGAAAGACCAAGGCCAAGGTGATGTGCAAAAGGCATGCTGGGAAACTCCCAGAAATAAGCCCTGAGAAGCAGATGCCCTTCCAGTGCAGGGAAAATATGACATCCATTTGGAATCAGCAGTAATGTAGGGAAATCATTTTTAAAAGCATACTTGAATCCAAGGGTAGTAGCACCACCCTCTAGTCTCAGCTACTTGGGAGACTAAGGCTGGAGGATTGCTTGAGCCTAGGAGGTCAAGATTAACCTGGATAATATAGGGGGTCAGGGTCAAAAATCAACCAAAACAAAGCATACCTTGTTTTCTGTTTCTTGTTCTCCAGGAATACAGAGCCAGTATAAGCAAGGATTCCCAACTGGTGCTGGGGAGAGGCTGACAACTGCGAGGCTGTGGGCGGCCTCTAGGGTTGGAGAGAACTCGGCGGCGCTGGCCTCTGGGCTTTGTTTGCTTTGTTTTCTTTGTTTTCGGCGTTGACTCTGGTGGAGCCATGGGCAAAATCACGGCCTCAGTTTCCCTGAGCTTTCTGCACTCATCCAAGTGATGCTAGCTAATAGGGCCCAGCCTCAACCTCCAATCACTTATATAGTCTGGCCTTCCCCTCCCACCCTTCAGGTTTAAAGGCAAGGCAAAGTCTCAAATCCTTCTTCATTTGCTTAACTTTAAGGCGTGGTCCTAGGACAAAAGAAAGGAACAAAGTAAATTAATTTCCAATCTTCCTCCACTTTCACTTAAGTAGAGTGCAAGAACCTATCTAGGCTAAACTGTCATTCAAAGCCAGGTGTGGTTGTCTGTTACCTCTTCTAGTAGAGGCTGAGGATTCAAAATTAGTGGGTTCAGCTGAGTGCCGGTGGCTCATGCCTATAATCCTAGCTAATCTGGAGGCTGAGATCTGAGGTTCAAAGCCAGCTAGGGGAAAAAAGTCTGTGAGATTCTTATTTCCAGTTAACTACCAAAAAAAAGCTATGGAGCTATAGACTCAAGTGGTAGAATGCTAGCTCTGAGCAAAAAAGCTCAGGGATAATGCCTAGGCCCTGAGTTCAAGCTCCAGGACTGGCACCAAAACAACCACGGCCAATTAGTGGTCTGACTGGGCTTCACAGAAAGACTGACTCAAAAGACAAAAATAAATTTTTTCTCCCCAAATACTGGCTAGGACACATTGGTGATTAGTTAAATAAATGATAAATATACACATAAATCAATTTAGCAATGATCTGAGTATGTGTCTGCTATTGAAAAGTGAATTGGAGGAGGCTGTAACCCACAGGAAGAACACTTGCCTAACACATCTGCAGCTTTGGGTTCAAATTTCAGCTCCACAAAAGGAAAATAAGTGGGAACTTTGTCTTAGGCATTCTTTGTGTGCATGCACACACACACTGAAAACAAGTAACTCAGGGTCTGGGAATATGGCCTAGTGGCAAGAGTGCTCGCCTCATATACATGAAACCCTGGGTTCGATCCTTCAGCACCACATATATAGAAAAAGCCAGAAGTGGCACTGTGGCTCAAGTGGCAGAATGCTAGCCTTAAGCAAAAAGAAGCCAGGGACAGTGCTCAGGCCCTGAGTCCAAGCCCCAGGGACTGGGAAAAAAATAAAAAAGGGCCAGATACCAGTGGCCCATTCATGTCCAGAATCCAACTGCTTAGGAGGCTGAGATCTGAGGATTGTGGTCCAAAGCCCTTTCTCCCTCTTTCCTTTTCCCTTGCACCTCCCTTTCTCTCCCACACTTCCTTGAGAATACTAAAATAAAATAAATAATAAACCATTGAAGCTGAGCCTTGAAGCTGGACCTGGAGGGAGGGAAGACTCCAGGCTGAGGGAAGGCAGAGACATGGCCAGCAGCTGGGGTGTGGGTAGCTCAGTGGTTGTGCAAAGCACCCCCAAGGCCCCAAGTTCCAGCCCCAGCCCTACAAAAATAACATGGGGGGAGGGGCAATGCTGACAGTTTCCTCAGGAATGGAGGACAGCGGTAGACTCCTGGGTTGCTGAATATGCAAATGGATGAAGTTTATTTGTTTAGTTGAGATGAAGTTTGGCTGTATCTTCTAGGCTGGTCTGGAATTCAAAATCCTCAAGCCTCCACCTCTTAAGAGCTGCGATTACAGGAGTGGCCACCACACAGGGATTTAGATTAGGCAAGATAGCCTTTGGGTGGGCTTACCTCTGAGAAGGAACTGTTTGCTGGTTTTACCCAGATATTAATTGCACAAGGGGGTTTCATGTCCTACCCATCTATCTATCCATCTGTCTGTACATCTGTCTATCACCCTTTCATTTATGTATCTATCCATCTACCCATCCATCTTTCAGTCCCTCTGTCCATCCATCCATCCATCCATCCATCCAATGTATCCCAAAGACTCCCTCCTCTCTCTCATTTCTTTGTCCCCTAATTATTTTATTATTTTTTGTTTGTTTTGAGGTGCCAGACTTTGCAGTCAGGCCCCACCACGTGAACCCCATTTTAGAATTGAACCCTGAGCCAATCAGATTTGTACCTGTGTTCTAATCTTGCTTGCACAGCTGATTGTTGTAACCTTGTTCTTTGCCTTTATAAGCCCTGTGTAATCACAGCTCGGGGCTTCCTCCTAACCTCCACTGTGTCGGTGGGTAGGATGAGGCCCGAGTTGGCAGCTCGTTAAATAAAGCCTTGCCTTGCTTTTGCATTTCGGAGTGTCTGAATCTCGGTGGTCTTCTTGGGGGTGGTCTTGCGACTTGGCACAACAGTTTGTTTTTGTTGCCAGTCCTGGGGCATGGACTCAGGGCCTGAGCACTGTCCCTGGCTTCTTTTTAGCTCAAGGCTAGCACTCTACCACTTGAGCCACAGTGCCACTTCCAGCTTCTTTTTATATATATGGTGCTGAGGAATCGAACCCAGGGCTTCATGTATATGAGGTGAGCACTTTACCACTAGGCCATATTCCCAGCCCCTAATCTTCTTTTCTTTTTTTTTTTGGCCAGTCCTGGGGCTTGGACTCAGGGCCTGAGCACTGTCCCTGGCTTCTTTTTGCTCAAGGCTAGCACTCTGCCACTTGAGCCACAGCGCCACTTCTGGCCGTTTTCTGTATATGTGGTGCTGGGGAATTGAACCCAGGGCCTCATGTGTAGGAGGCAAGCACTCTTGCCACTAGGCCATATCCCCAGCCCTAATTTTACTTCTTTTTTTTTTTTTTTTTTTTTTTTGGCCAGTCCTGGGGCTTGGACTCAGGGCCTGAGCACTGTCCCTGGCTTCTTTTTGCTCAAGGCTAGCACTCTGCCACTTGAGCCACAGCACTGCTTCTGGCCGTTTTCTGTATATGTGGTGCTGGGGAATTGAACCCAGGGCCTCATGTATACAAGGCAAGCACTCTTGCCACTAGGCCATATCCCCAGCCCTAATCTTATTTTCTTTTTCTTTTTTTTTTTTTTTAGGATTTATCCAATTTCTTTTTTTTAAATTTATTTGTTTATTAATTGAACACAAATTTTTTGACAAAGTGTTGTGCAAAAAGGGTACAGTTACATAGTAGGGCAGTGTGTACATTTCTTGTGATATCTTACCTCCTGTTTTTCTATCTCTTCTCTAGGTCAGGTAGACATATATACAATATACAATGTATCAAGAACATATACAGTAGCCACGTGGCCACGCCCAAGAAAGTTCGCCTAGGGCTTTAAATGTCGATATTAGACCATATGTCGACAGTAGTCTTATATGAACGTAGATACCTAGCTTTTGAGCTATTGTATTCCCCTGAGAGGTCAATTTTTGACCTTTATATGTTGAGTAATTGGTTACATACTGTTGGGTCGCTGCCCCAATCCTGTGGGGAATACTATTTGACAAGCAGTTTTTGGTTTCACAGACTTGGTCTCTACTGTCTCTCTGTCTCCCTTTGTTAACAGTCATATATCAGGGAGATCATGCCCCTTTGTTTTCTGTGTTCTAGGCTTGTCTCGCTCAACATTATTTGTTCGAGTTCTGACCATTTCCCTGCGAATAACAATATTTCACCATTCCTAATCGCTATGTAGTATTCCATTGTGTATCCATTCATCTGTGGAGGGGCATCTGGGTTGTTTCAATATTTTGGCTATTGTGAATTGTGCCGCGATAAACATGGAAGTACAAATGTCTTTTTGATATCTTGGGGTTTGCTGTTTTTTGTTTTTTTTTTTTTGGCCAGTCCTGGGCCCCTGAGCACTGTCCCTGGCTTCTTCCCGCTCAAGGCTAGCACTCTGCCACCTGAGCCACAGCGCCCCTTCTGGCCGTTTTCCATATATGTGGTGCTGGGGAATCGAACCAAGAGCTTCATGTGTAGGAGGCAAGCACTCTTGCCACTAGGCCATATTCCTAGCCCGGGGTTTGCTGTTTAGGATAGATGCCTAGGAGTGGTATGGCTGGGTCTTAGGGTAGGTCTATATTGAGCTTTTTGAGAAACCTCCATACTGTTCTCCAAAGTGGTTGTACTAATTTGCACTCCCACCAACAATGGAGAAGGGTTCCTCTTTCCCCCTAATCTTATTTTCTTGAGACAAGGTTTCCCTCTGTCATTCAAGCTGGACTCCCACTGGAGATCCTCCTGCCTCTCCCATCTCCTGAGTGCTGGGATTACAGGCATGCACTACAACTCTCAGCACTCTCAACCAAAGTGGGCTTAAGGTACTCCATCTCTCTCTCCCTCCCTCCCTCCCTGTATTCACTCCTGTTACAGTTTGATGTAATCCCGTTTGTCTAAACAATATCTGATGTCTTCATTTCTCTTCTCTTTTATGGGGACCATTGTATCAGCAGGAGCAAACACTTATTTATAACCTATCAGGAAAATGGGCACGACATTTTCATCCCTATTTGCCCTTACAGTGGTCTCAGGAGAGCTCTGTGAGGACAACCAGGCCACACAAGAAGCCTTCCAGAGCCATCTCAGGCAGTGCCAAAACAGCTTTGGACTCAAGCCCTCTGGGTGCTTAAGCGAATTCTGAGCTGGGACAGCTTCTGGGTGCCACCCTAGTGAAGGTTCTAATAGCAGGGCTGGTGGTAAGCTCTCATATGTCTTTCTCCCCCGCCTCCCCACCCCCATTCATATGGCTTGAAATTGAACTTGATTGCAGTTTTTTAAAGACAGGTTCTTGCTAAGTGGCCCCGACTAATTTCAAATAGGAGATGTTCTTGCCTTAGCTTCCTGAGTGCTAGGATTACAGGCATGTGCCACCATGCCCAGATGTTTATAGAACTCTACAGTGCTACTGTAAGTGGCTGGAAATGGAGTGGGTCTTTTTTTTTCCTTTCTCTTCTAATGCTGGAGAGGAAACACAGGGCTTTGTGCATGGGAGGCAAGCACATGACGTGTCATGAAGGCCCGCACTCTTGAGTGCAAGGGTGGCTCCTGGCTTGTAGCTTAACAGAGCCTGGATTCTACTTAAAATGGGTCTAAACAAGACAAAACCAACCTAGGTGCCAGTGACTCACACCTATAATCCTATCTAAGCAGGGTGAGATCCAAAGGATTGAGATTTGAGGCCAGCCCCCACAGAAAAATCCACTAACTCTTATTTCCAAGAGCAAAAAAGTTAAGACTGGAGACATGGGTCAAGTAGTAAGGTACCAGCTGGAAGCAAGCAGGCTGAGAAAGCTCAAGGCCCTGAGTTCAAACCCTGGTACTGCCCACAACCACCACCAACAAAACAACAAAACCTGTCAGGATGGAGAGATCTGAAGTTACTGGGTGCCAACTTCCGCAAAGGTTAATTGCATTGCACTGAGATGGGCAGAAACATGGACTTTAAGATGGCCATGCCCTCATCCTGGAGTTTGTGACTATGTGATCTCACCTGGCAAGCAGGAAGGAAGGGCAATAAGCAATGCCCTTGCAGAGACTCTGGTCTTGGATTATCCTGGGAGATCACCACAGATACATCTCTGTCTCTCTGCTATGGCTATCATGTTCTGTGCTGAGGATGAGACCAAGGTCTTGTGCATGCTAGGCAAGTGCTGTACTTCAGTGGTTCTTTTCTTCTTCCTCTTCCTCCTCTTCTTCCTTCTTTCCCCTCCCTCCCTCCCGTCCTTTCTGCCATCCTCATTGATCTAAGGCTGGGAGCTTGATCTAGGCTGACTCTCTGCCATGTGAGCCACACTTCCATCCCCATTTTGCCTTGGTTACTTTTGAAGTAGGGTCTCCATTTTCCCTGGGTCATCAGCCTGAACTGTGATCCTCCTGTTTGGCTTCTCTTCACTGTTGGAATTACAGGCTCATGCAGCCATGCTCAGCCATTGTGCTTTCTCTGTGCCTGGAATAATAGGTATGCCCCACCACCCTCAGCAATTAGTCAAAATAGAGTCTTTTTGCCCCAATTGGCATCTATTTCTTCCATTATGGGATTATGGGCTTGAACCTTGAGCCAGGCTTAAACCAGAGGTTCTTAAAAGGACAAGGAAGAAGAACAGCCAGGACCACGGATATGGCGTAGTGAGATATTCTCAGCCAGGCATTGCTGGCTTTGAAAGTGGAAGGGGCTGTGAGCCAAGGGATGTAGGCAGCCAGGCAGAAGTTGGGAAAGGCAAGGAAACATTCTTTCCTGGATCCTCAGCAAGAATCATAGCCCTGGGGCTGCAGGTGTGCTCTGTGGTAGAGCATGGGCCTAGTGTGTATGAATGTATGGGATTCCCCACCCAGTAGGGCGAGGAACAAAAACACAGGAAGGAAAAAAAGAAATAAGAGGCCAGGGGCAGAGCACTTGCCTAACAAGTGTGAGGTTCTACATTCCAAATTCCAGGATCACACATACACACACATACACACACACACACACCTGGAGTCTGGGCTCAGTGCCTGGCAAACAGACAAGGTTCACCTCCAAGGCCCTCATTGCTCAGAGGCCTTTGTGCAGTTCAGAACTTGCTCAACTGTGGCCATGCTACCTCCTGTACCAAGCAACAGAAAGATCTAAGAAAATACACCGTATTTCCAGAACTAAGCTTTTGAGATTCCACAATCCTTAGAGCCTCTTCCAATACAAACCTGGATGTGCTGTGCTCTCTCCCCCCTACCCTCCCACCCCGCCAGCAACTCACTATATAACCCAGGCTGGACTGGGACCCTCCTACCTCAGCCTCCACTATGCTACTACTACTTACAGACCTGCCACAGCACAGCCAGCTGGGCTGTGTGTCTGATGACTTTCCATTTCTGGACCCTCCTGACCCTTAGATTCTGTTTGTTGCTGAGATCCTTATAGTAAACCTTGGCTTTTGCTTTAAGCAAACTACATCTCAGCTCCAGACATCTAACAACCAGGAAGCATTTGGCTTCACTCTCTGCTTACAAGGACAGGAGAGGCTTTTTTTTTTTTTTTTTGCCAGTCCTTGGGCTTGAACTTAGGGCCAGGCGCTATCCATGAGGTTTTTTGTGGGTTTTTTTTTTTTTTTTTGGCCAGTCCTGGGCCTTGAACTCAGAGCCTGAGCACTGTCCCTGCCTTCTTTTTGTCAAGGAGGCTAGCACTCTGCCACTTGAGCCAACAGCACCACTTCTGGCCATTTTCTATATATGTGGTGCTGAGGAATTGAACCCAGGGCTTCATGTATACGAGGCAAGCAGTTTTGCCACTAGATCATATTCCCGTGCCCCCCCCCCTTTTATTTTTTTTGCTCAAGGCTAGTGCTCTACTTGAGCCACAGCTCCACTTCTGGTCTCCTGATGCTTACTTAGAGATGAGCTTCCCCTGGCTGGTTTCGAACCCTGATCTTCAGAGCTCAGCCTCCTGAGTAGCTAGGATGACAGGCGTGAACCACTGGCACTGCCTGGCAAAAGAGAAAATTCTGTCAAAGCCCTCGGGAGGTGACACTAGGATTCTAGTGCTTTTTTGGGGGGGGGGGCTGGCAATGGCGGTACTGGGTGTTCCCAGGAGAGAAGAGATGGGAAGTGATATTTGGCTCAATTCTGCAGATGATGGATGGGAACATGGGAATCTACCACCTCCACTTCCAGCGCAGCTATTCTAGAAGCAGCTCCCACAGCCCTGAGTAGCTGCCACAGGGAGCCGATTCCTTTTGCACATTACAAGCTGGAAGACCTTCTGCAGGATGGCTGGACTCCAAAGGGGAAGCCACATCCTGTGTCACAGCTAACGGGCCTCTCTCTCCCTGCTCCCTACATCAGAGGGAGCACGGGCAGGATTATTTAATGTGAAGTCTATGAGTTCATAGTATCGATTGATCTTTGTATTGTGTAGAAATGGCATGACCTTGTGTATGCAAAATTGCCCCTTTTCTAGGTCTTGGTATGCACAGGGATGACAAGGCAGGGATGGGTGAGTGGCTGCAATTGGCTGCGTAGATGGGCAGTACACCGTCTCTTTTCTCTCTCCACATTGGCCTGGGAGTAGTTCTTGTGGTCTTGGGTCCACCCCAGTACCCACAGTATCTTATCCCTAATGGATTGGCTCATAAGATGGGCATGTGACCCAGGCTGGGCCAATCAGAATCTTTTCTGGGATTGTTAGCCTTGTCAGGTGGGAAAAGCCATGAGAAGCTATTGCTTGTGGGTATGGTGGGACTGCCTGTAACCCCAGCACTCGATAGGCTAAGGCAGTAAGATCATGGGTTCAAAGACAGCCTGGGCTACATAGCAAGACCCTGTCTCAACACTCAGCACACATCACACCCCGAGTCACTTCTTCCTTTAAATGAAGGGAGCAACATAAAATAAAGCCAGTGTGGGAGAAAAATGAGGGAGAAGGTAACAAGTTGAACAAGAAATGTACTCACTGCCTTACATATGAAACTGTAACCCCTCTGTACTTCACTTTGACAATAAAGGAAAAATAAATAAATAAACAAAATAAAGCCAGGCACAGCATTTCACAGAGCAGAGATATATAGAGACAGAAGACAGACACACAGAGAGAGCTCCTATCCATTCCTGAGCTTTTCACTGACTTCAATAATTAATCAATTACCTTCAGGCCAAGCTTTTTGAGTTTGTGCTCAATCACATTTTTGGGAGCTTCCAGTTTATATGATTTTGAAGGGACCCTTCTTGGTAACTTTGTGTGTGTGTGTGTGTGTGTGTGTGTGTGTGTGTGTGAGAGAGAGAGAGAGAGAGAGTGTACTGGGGCTTGAACTCAGGACTTAAGTGTTGTCCCTTAGGTCTTTTGCTCAAGGCTGGCACTCCACCACTTGAGTAACACCTCCACTTCCAGCTTTTTGCTGGTTAATTGCAAATAGGAATATCATGGACTTTCCTACCTGAAGCTGGCTTTGGGCCTCAGTCCTCAGATTTCAGCCTTCTGAGTAGCCAGGATTACAGGCATGAGTCACCTCTGCACCAGCTGAGGGGCCCCTTCTTGAAGAAGAAGAAGAAAAAAAAGCACAATGGTAAAATTGCTAGGAAACAAGCAGCAAGCTGGATTTGACCTAAGTGCTGTAGTCTGTGGACTCTTGGTCAGCGGCTTGAAAGGGAGAAATGTAACATCAACGCACCTGCCCTCAACAAGCAAACACTGCTAGGAAAGGACGAGCTGGGACCTCAAAACTCAAGCTTCCAATGAAGGTATAGCCACTTACAGACAGGAGTAATCTCATGCATGTTCCTAGTTGGCTCTGTGTGTGTGTTTGCAATAACATTAAGTTCACTTCTTCCTGAGTTCATCAGTCTGTGGCTGTCTAGAAAGTACCCCATGGCTGGCAAATGGTTAAGAATATCCATACCTGCTGGCCACTGGTGGCTCAGACCTGTAATTCTAGCTACTCAGGAGACTGAGATCTGAGGATTACAGTTCAAAGCCAGCCTGGGTAGGAAAGTGAGCTTCTCATCTCCAATTAAACACCAAAAAGCAGGGAGTGGGGCTGTCAGTGGCTTAAGTGATAGAGCATTAGCCTTGAGCAATAAAAGTTCTGGGAAGGTGCTCAGACCCTGAGTTAAAGCCCCAGAACCAGCCCATGCACACGTGTGCATGCACAAACATACCTCTATACTTTTTCTTTTTAGTTGCACAAATGTACACACACATACACACTCATTCGCAGTCAACCCCACAAGTACTTTCTGTTGGTTTCTGTTGGAAACCAATTTAGCAATTCACACACTCAATTCGGGTCCTATTAACAACACAGAATAAGCTTATTAGGTGTGAGGTGCTGGGTTAAGTCCTGCACTCATCAGCCACCGTTCTTACTGACTTACCCGAGTTCATCCTTGCCCATCCCTGTGGCTTCAACTCAGGGCATCTCGTGCTCTTGCTTAGCTTCTTCGCTCCAGGCTGGTGTTCCACCTCTTGACCCACACCTCCACTTCCAGCTTTTTATTAGTTCTAGTCTCACAGACTTTCCTGCTTGAGCTGGCTTCTAAACGCTATCCTCAGATCTCAGTCTCCCGAGTAGCTAGGGTTACAGGTGTGAGCCACCAGCTCCGTTTTTTTTTTTTTTTTTTTTGCCAGTCCTGGGCCTTGGACTCAGGGCCTGACCACTGTCCCTGCCTTCTCTTTGCTCAAGGCTAGCACTCTGCCACTTGAGTCACAGCGCCACTTCTGGCCATTTTCTGTATATGTGGTGCTGGGGAATCGAACCCAGGGCTTCAAGTACACGAGGCAAGCGCTCTTGCCACTAGGCCATATCCCCAGCCCCTTTTGGGTTTTTTTTTTAAAGTTATTTTTTATTATAAAGGTGATGTACAGAGGAGTTTTTTTTTTTAATCTTTTGAGACAGGGTTTCACTATGTAACTTTGGCTGTTACTCACAATCCATTCATTGGCTTCAGTCTCCTGAGAGCTGGGATTACAGACATGTGCCACCATGCCTACTTGGTCTGCATTTCTTCTTCCTTACTATTGTTTGAAATTTGGAAGTGCTGAGGATTAAACCAACGCCTCAGGCGGGCGTGTGCTCTGCCCCGTGCTACTTCCCCAGCTCACATTCATTCTTTTAAACATTTACTAGCTATCTCCAGATGATGGAGGAGGCGACTGAGACAGAAGGTGTAAGCAACCTGCTCAAAGCGTCAGACCCATTACAATTCCAAGTGTCCATTCTCTTATGCTGTCTGTCTATGACAGAAACCAGGAGATCCGACTTCAGGTGGTCTGAGAAATTTTCAGCACAAACCCCACCCCACTTTCTTGTCCTTCACTCAAGCTGCTTCGCCTCATTTGCACAACTGCCTCAGCTCCTAGAGGCCTTTGAGCTTCTGGACTTTTGGGGCAGAGCCCGGTGAACCATTGTTTTTCTGTGTCCATTGATTTTTTTTTTCTGGTTTGTTTTTCATGTGCTTCACTTTTTCCAGTTTGGTTTTTGAATCTGCACTGCCACCCACTTCCTTCTGTTGTGAGTCTAAATGAATTACATTCTTGGAACAGTCACCTCCCGCTCCTGCCTGAAGCTCAGGAAGCCCAGCTGGCAAAGGAGCTTTATCTCCTTGTCCTTTCTCCTCACACATCCTCAGCTGAGATGACAATTCCAGATTCCAGACCGTGTCTACAGGACTCTGACCACAGGTATTTGACACATACTCCTTGCACAAACCTCCGAGTTTTACTATAATTATCATCCTTTAGGTGGGGGCACAGACACAGCAAGATGTTTTCCCAGGTCCACACAGCAGTACAAAGCAAAGATTGTGTGCATGTGTGTGTGTTGATAGTGGTTCTGGGATTAGAATTCAGAGCCTCATACTTGCAGATGCTTTACCTCTTGGGCCATGCCTCCAACTCTGAGGAGAGATCTGAAGTTATGATTTCAAACTCATTGCTCACAGAAGTAGAGCACAGTATAATCCTTACTAGAAGAAAAGTAAATTCACACTACTTTCAAAATACTAGCCAGAGAATTAAGAAATATTAGATACCCCTCTTGGGCCAATTCTGTTTGCTGAAAACTGTTTTTCTGGGTTTTTTTTGTTGGTTTTTTTTATTTTTTTATTTTTTTTTGAGACAAGGTCTTGCTGCATAATCCAAGCTGGCCTTAATTTCTGCATCCTTCTGTTCTGTCACCAGAAAGCTAGGATTACAGGTGTGAGCCGCCATGCCTGTCTGCATAGTGATGATTCTGTCAGGGGAAGATACACAGAAATCAAGGCAGATCATTTCCACCATGATTGTCTGCACTGGATTGGATTTCCTTGAAGGAAAATGCTCCTGGTAGCACCTCCCTCCCTGTGTTCTTTCACCCCCTTGGCTCCATGACATCCATCCAACATGGCTGTTACCGAGTCCTAGAGATGAGGCTAATCTAAATTAAGATGTGCTGTAAGCATCCAACACACATCAGACTTAGCATAAGTGAAAAATTAAATAGCTCTTCCACTAATCATGGCAGTACACGTGTGTAATCTCAGTGCCAGGGAGGCTGAAGCAAGAGGACCAAGAGTTCAAAGGCAGCTGAGTCACATAGCAAGCAAGACCCTGTCTCACAAAGTCTCTGTCTCTGTCTCTGTCTCTCTCTCTCCGTATGTATCTCACATAGCAAAATTTAAAGGTTCTGGTGCTAGGTGCTGGCAACTCACACCTGTAACCCTAGCAACTCAGGAGGCTGAGATCTGAGGATTACAGTTCAAGGCCAGTCTGGGTAGGAAAATCTATGAGACTCTTATCTCTAGTTAACCACCAGGAAACTGGAAGTGGCACTGTGGCTCAAAGTGGTAGAGCGCTAGCCTTGAGCAAAAGAGCTCAGGGACAGTGCGCAGGCTTTGAGTTCATGACCCAGGAATAACAAAAATAAACATTAAAAAATAAAAGGTCCCTGTCCCTGAGCATCCAAGAGGGAGAACCTGTAATAATAGGTGACATTGTGCTCACTTCGGCAGCACATATACTAAAATTGGAACGATACAGAGAAGATTAGCATGGCCCCTGCACAAGGATGACACGCAAATTCGTGAAGCATTCCATATTTTATAAAAATTCTTGTTAAATGCAAAAAAAATATAGGTGACATTTGTATGCTAAGAAGCCCAGAGCAGGGCCCACTGCCATCCATACTCTTATGTTTTATATCTTATAAATCCTGGGGCTTGAACTCAGGGCCTGAGCACTGTCCCTGGCTTCTTTTTGCTCAAGGATAGCACTCTACCTCTTGAGCCACAGCGCCACTTCTGGCTGTTTCTATATATGTGGTGCTGAGGAATCAAACCCAGGGCTACATGTATACAAGGCGAGCACTTTATCACTAAGCCATATTCCCAGCCCGTCCATACTCTTATGACTTGGGGTGAATCTTCTATTCTCCCTGGCTGGTGTGGTTTGAGGTAGGATTGTGAGTTCAAGGCTATCCTGGGCTACATGGTGAAATTCTGTCTCAGAAAACCAAAGGAAAATAAAACGAGTGAACTCTGAGCTGAGACATGACATGTTGACTGCTCACACACTATATCCATCAAAATATCCCTGGTTGTAAGTCTCAGATACTGAATTCGGGCTCCCATTTGTTTGCTTGCTTTTTTTGAGGTGGGGGCATACTGGGGTTTGAATTCAGGATTTTACACTGGCAAGGCCAATTGAGCCTTGTTCCATTGCTTGAGACAAGTCCCCTATGTAGCCCAGGCTCCATTCTGCTGCCTCAACCCTCTGAGAGCTGGGATTACAGGTGTGCGCCACTACTCCTGCTTCAATTTACTCTTAGAGAAAGTGTGTATGTCAGGAGGAGGTGTATACTATTTCCAATGACCCCCACCACAGCTCACTTAATAATTAAAAATGATAGACAGTGCCTCCATGGCTGATAAATCTGGAAGGTGCTAGGTGAAGTAAAACACCAAATTTAACCCCTCCAACAATGGGGAAAACCAGCACCATTTGCTCTCTGCTGGCAAGGGACTAACAGGGCTGCAGGTAGCCCTGCACATGCTTACTGGGAGCACTGAACAGAATCTAAGCAGCAGGAAACAACTGGACAAACGCCAAGCAAGAATGCTCTGCAGACACACAGCCTGACAAAAAACATCAGGGCTGCACTGGTGGCTAACGCCTGTCATCCTAGCTTCTCAGGAGGCTGAGATCTGAGGATCCAGGTTCAAAGCCAGCCCTGGCAGGAAAGTCCGTGAAACTGTTATCTCCAATGAACCTCCAGAAAACCAGAAGTGGTGCTGTGGCTCACGTGGCAAAGTGCTAGCTTTGAGCACAAAAGCTCAGGGATAATAACCAGGTCCTGAGGTAAAGCCTCAGAAATGGTGCGAGTGCGCACACACACACGCGCGCGCACACACACACGCGCGCGCACATACACAGGAGGCAGGGAGGGAGAGAGAGAAAGAGAGAGAGAGGGAGAGAGAGTAAATGATCAGGGAACAAACAAAGGCTCAGAGAGGGGAAGTAAGCTAAGCTAAGCAAGACTTCTAGAACCTAAAGAACTGGGTTCGAGCCCAGGTCTCTGTCTCTCTGGAGCACAGGACCTTTGCATTTCCAGGACCATTTCTTCCAGGAGGCCCAGGTCAGCCCTGGTTCAGCCCTGGTTCTCCAGGCCATTCTTTTTCTTTGTGCCAATCCTGAGGACTGAACTCAGGGCCTGAGCACTGTCCCTGGCTTCTTTTTGCTCAAGGCTAGCACTCTACCACTTGAGCCACTTCTGGCTTGTTCTGTTTATGTGGTGCTGAGGAATCAAACCCAGGACTTCATGCATGCTAGGCAAGTACTCTACCGCTAAGCCATATTCCCAGTCCTGGGCCTCTCTTGAAAACCTCCATGTTGCTTTAAGCACCTTTTTCCTGGTGCTCTTTCTCACTTTCTCCTCTTGCTCTGGCGTGCCGAAGAAGCAGGATTGCTTACAGTAAATGAAAACCAGCCTTGTACAGGAAGCACGGCCCTATCCATTACAGGGTCATTCTAGCCTGTAATGTACCCAGCCTGCGAGCTCCCAGATGAAGCCAGATGCTCTGGACAGGGGCTGGGAAGGACTTGAGCTGCCCTAAGGGGGTCACTACTTAGATCCCAGGGTGCTCCCTCCCATGCATGTACCCTGGCTGAGATGCCAGCAGGTGCTCTAAGGTGGGGAGCTGGGCTCTGACCCCAGCTGCCAGGGATGTGGCCCTGGCTGGTGGTGCCAGCTCCCTCTAGTGGCCATGCTGAGAAAGGAGCAGTTCTTGCTAGATGCCAGAAGCTGGTCTCAGCAAGCTTGGTGCTGTCAGACCAAGCTTCTGTCGTTCCTGTCACCTTACCAGTTACAGGATAGAGAATTCAGAGTAGAGAGCTCCCCGCAGACACCTCATTCTGCAGAATCATGGTACTCAATTAACACAGGTGTCTAAGCCAGGCATGGTACTGCATACCTATAGTCCCAGCCACTCAGGAGGCTGAGGTAAGAAGATCAACTGAGTCCTGGTTTTGCAAGCTAGACTGAGCAACATAGAGACATTCTGATTCTGCCTCAAGTAACAAATGAAAAACTATGCATCCCTGATCATAACAAACGCACAGGCCCAAGCCACATTCAGTCCAAATGAAATCTCTTCTCATATAGCCGGGTGCTGCTGGCTCACACCTGTAATCCCAGCTACCTAGGAGGCTGAGATCTGAAGATCGCACTTGAAGCAAGCCAGGTAGGAAAGTTTATGAGACTCTTATCTCCAATTAACCACCAAAAAGCCAGAAGTAGAGCTGTAGCTCAAAGTGGTAGAGCACTTGCCTAGAGAAAACAAACAAACAAAAACTCAGGGATGGACAATGCCCAAGCCCTGAATTCAAGCCTTATGATTGAGAAAGAAAGAAAGGAAGGAAGGAAGGAAGGAAGAAAGAAAGAAAGAGAGAAAGAAAGAGAGAAAGAGAGGGAGGGGAAAGGAGGGAAGGAAAGGAAAGGAAGGAAGGAAGGGAATCTATTCTCATTTTGTTCAAACTATAGAATTGAGCTAGGTATGGTGGGGTTCATCCATAATCCCAGCACTTGAGAGGCAAAGGCAGAAGGATTTTTAGTTTGGGGCCCCTCTGGGCTGTATAAAAACAAAGAAACAAGCAAAAAAAAAAACCATAGCAACAACAAAAAGAGCATAGAGCTACAAAGATTCTCATGAGTGAGTTAAAGAAATTCCTTTAGCTGATTGTTGGAGAAAAAAAAGAACTTTCTTAAAGTCTAAGTGGCATGCTGGGAGCTGGCGACTCTTGTCTGTAATCATAGCTACCCAGGAGGCCGAGGGCTGGAGGATGGAGGTTCGAAGCTAGCCTGAGCACAAAAAGTCCTCAGATTCCATCTCCAGTTATTTAGCACCAAGCCAGACTGGAGTCATGGCTCAAAGTGTACAGAACCAGCTGTGAGCTGACAGGCTTGGAGACTGAACCCAGGACCTTGCTGAGTAAATGCTGTATAGTTTGAACTGCCTTCCAGCCCATATGTGTGTGTGTGTGTGTGTGTGTGTGTGTGTGTGTGTATTATTTTTTTCCTGGCAAGAGATTCACTACTGCCTTTTCTTGTATTTGAGATCTTCCAGCCTCTACCTCCTAAGTAGCTGGGAGGACAGGCATGTGTCAACACACCGGGCTTGAAGCCATCTTTCATACCCAGCTCAGGTATCCACATCTGAGAGCACAGGCACATGTACAACTCTCCCCAGACTGCCTTCTCTCTTCCCCCTCTGGGGCACAGAGCACTGGCTACCCCTGACACCCATCCTCTTCTTCCTCAAGTCCTTTGGCCCTGTGTTTGTGCAGAGCCCAGCTGCACTGGCAAGGACTACAATGGGCAAGTTCAGTCTTCTCCCTGTCATTTACAAGTCTCTCCTCTTCTCCTCACTTTTGTTTCCCAACTTCAGGCTCTTCTGGGGCCTGCACCATCCAGCTGGGCCCCCTCTGCTCATGTCAGGGGCTCCCCATTGTGGGATGGACAGATTTCTCTGACCTTCCTATGTCTGTCTTCTGTCTTCAGTGAAAGGGAGTGGCTCTTCCCTGCTGGGGGAGGCCACAGCCTTCTCCTGCATCTGCAAAAAGTTAATCTGACTTGTCTGGCACAGGTACAATTCCTGTCAGACACAAGACACTGTGGAACTCTACCTGGTAGATTGTACTGGCTAGGTCTTCTCACCTGGAGGAAGGGATGGTAGATGGCACTCTACCACTTGAGCCATACCTCCAGCCTGGCTTTTTGCTGGTTATTTTGGACATGGAGTCTAATGGACCTTTCTGCCTGGTCTCGGGCTCTTGTGTAGCTAGGATGATTGTGAGTGTGAACCACCAACAACTTGGTGGGTCCTGTGCTTTTGCTTGGGTCTGGCTGCTCAGACTGAGACCTTCCTACCTATACCTGCCCTATAGGTGGATTCCAACCACACCTGGCTTTTTGGTTGAGATGAGGCTCTCACTCACTTTTCACTCAGGGTGATCTCCACTCTGGATCCTTTTAATCTCTAACATCTGAAAGTAGCTGGGATTACAAGTGTGAACCATTCTTTGGGACCCTGTAGTTGTATTTTAGTGTACCCTGCTTAAAAAAAATTCCTTCTCTGGACTCATATAATGCAGAGCACTCCGAGACCCAACCCTACTTGGGAATGTAAAGAAAATACAGTTTTCCATCTCTTTTCTTCCCAGATCCACACAGGTTTCTCCTCTCTTGGGGCTCAAGATTGTAGCAATGAGGGCTGGGAATATGGCCTAGTGGCAAGAGTGCTTGCCTCCTACACATGAAGCTCTTGGTTTGATTCCCCAGCACCACATATATGGAAAATGGCCAGAAGGGGCGCTGTGGCTCAGGTGGCAGAGTGCTAGCCTTGAGTGGGAAGAAGCCAGGGATGGTGCTCAGGCCCTGAGTCCAAGGCCCAGAACTGGCCAAAAAAAAAAAAAAAAAAAAAAAAAAAAAAAGATTGCAGCAATGAAGCAAATGGAGTTGCCAGGTTCTGACTCTCTCTTTTCCCATTCTCACCCCCCGCCCCCTTTCTTCCTCACCTGTCAGCCTCTCACAGGCCTCACTGAGCAGGTAGAGTTTGGAAATTAAAGTTCTTGGGGACTGAATGCCAGTGAGCCTTCAGTGTTCTTCCTTTGCATAGCAAATTAGAACTTTAGTTACTTGTCAAATGCCTTTCCATTTTGAGATCCAGTAGCTTCAAACTTGAGATCCTCCTGCCTCAGCTTCCCTTGCTGGGATTATAGGCAGGCATGACCACAACCCGCTAATCTTAACCATTCTCAAGGGATCAGTTCAGTGGCAGTTAGTGCAAACACACTGCTGTCTTCCGCTCTTTTGCAGATACCCCTAAGAGAGGAATCGCTGGCCCTGTAGTAACTCTGTGCCTGACTTTGGCAGGCATCCACAGCTCCACTTCTGGCATTTTGCTGGTTCACTGGAGTTAAGAGTCTCATGGGCTTTCCTACCCAGGCTGGCTTTGAACTACTATCCTCAGATCTCAGCCTCTTGAATAGCTGGGGTTACAGATGTGAGCCACCGGGCCTGCTCCCATAGTTGTTGACAGAGATGTGATAAAGCTGAGAGACTCAGGCTGAGAGGCCAGAAGCCTGCCAGGAGCGCCCCCCGTCACCTCCCAGTGGCCCCCTCCCCTACAGGGCATCACCAAGTCTCAGGTGGCGCCAGCATCAAGAGAGCTGAGGCAGGGCTGGGGATATAGCCTAGTGGCAAGAGTGCCTGCCCCGGATACACGAGGCCCTAGGTTCGATTCCCCAGCACCACATATACAGAAAACGGCCAGAAGGGGCGCTGTGGCTCAGGTGGCAGAGTGCTAGCCTTGAGCGGGAAGAAGCCAGGGACAGTGCTCAGGCCCTGAGTCCAAGGCCCAGGACTGGCCAAAAAAAAAAAAAAAAAAGAGAGCTGAGGCAGGGAGTTAGGGCACAGGTCTGCAAACCCGGCAGGGAGCAGGAGAGCTGAGTAGGGTGGGTTCACAAAGGGTAGCCTGAAAGCCAAGGTAGGGGTGGGGAAAGGAATTCTGAGGTCACCCCAACAATGTGAGCCACCGGTTAAAGAGGCTCAGGCTTTTTCATTAGGAAGACAAGGCCGGCTGCAGTATAGGAAGTGGGCAGCAGGGGGCGCACGGGGCCTCAGACGGCTTCTGGGGCAGTGGTTTCCCCACCACCACCCGCAAACTACGCCCCCTGCACAAAATGGCCCCCAGAAGGGCCCAGACACTGGTTCACCAGTCCCACACCATGCACAAGGAAGAGGAGGCCATTCCCACAGCAACTCCTTATTGTGCACGGATAGATAAAATAGTCAGACCAAGGCAGAGATTTTGTTTGTTTTTAGGTGCTGGAACTGGGCTTGAACTCAAGGCGTCTTTGTGGTTGAACCTTTGGGTACATCCTTGGCTATTTCCTTAGAGACACCTTCTTGCATGGATAGTTCCAAAAGTAAGCACTGCAGAGCACTGTGGCACATGCCTGTTATCCTAACAATGCAGGAGGCTGAGATCTGAGGAGGACCTTAGTTCCAAATCAGCCTGGGGAAGGAAAGTCTCTGAGACTCTTATTTCCAATTAAACACACACACACACACACACACACACACACACACACACACACACACACAGAGTACCATTTTAGAACACCTACCTAGCAAGTACAAGGTCCTAGGATCAAACCTCAGTACTGACAAAAAAAAAAAAAAAAAAAAAAAGAGTAAATACAATCTAACTCATCTCGATAGGAATGCGTTAGAGCAGATGTCACCAAGATTGTTCTGCATGCTGGGAATGTGGCTTAGTGGTAGAGCGCTGGCTTAGCATGCATGAAGCCCTAGGTTGGATTCCTCAGCACCACATAAACAGATAAAGCTGGAAGTGATGCTGTGCCTCAAGTGGTAGAGTGCTAATCTTGAGCAAAAAAAGAAGCCAGGGACAGGTCTCAGGCTCTGAGTTCAAGCCCCAGCACTGGAACAACAACAACAACAAAAAGATTGCTCAAAGATTGTTCTGCAAGTATGCAACTGCTGAGGCCGTCTCCGTGGTGATGGCGAGACCCCGCCTCGCGAGCCCTCTAGTGTCCACCAGCCGCATCGCAGCGATCCCTTGCTGGTCCGGCGCCAGGTAGGCGGTGTGTGGGGGGAGGGGGGGCTTTGTCCATGAGATGCAGACTGCACTCATCTTCGTGGGTTTCCTGTGGGCTGAGGATCAGCAATCCAGCAGAGCTGGGCCCTTTGGGAGGTGTATCAGAGGCCAGAAGCTAACTTCCCTCCTAGTGTAGAGGAAGCAGTGGCTCTATGCCCAGAAACTCTCCCACCTCCTCCAGGGCTTCCCAGGGTTTAAAGGGCAGCTGCTGGGGGCAGGTGGGCCTGGCACCTTGGATTGGAGGCTGCATCTGGAGCCTTTGAGGAGGGTGGGAGTGACCATCCTGTCCCACAGGTGCGTTGGCTCAGCACCTGGCTCTGTGAGGCAGAATGCCACCACTGGCAATGAGGACTGAGACCCCATTCCTGAACATCTTCACATCCTCTCTGTGCCCAGCACAGTGGCAAAGGTGGCTGGGAGAGCTGATTCATGATAGGTGATATGTAAGGCTTCTACCTTCCTCTCCACCCATATGTATCTGTCTGTCAGTCTCTCTCTCTCTCTCTCTCTCTCTCTCTCTGTCAGGATGCTTGGCCTTGCTTGACCTAGGCCACACTCTGAAGAGACCACAGGCCCATGCAAAGGGCAATCCAGGCCCAGAATACACCAAGCACCAAGTGCCACCCATGGAAGGGAGGGAGGGGAGGAGGAAGAGGCCTCAGGTCACCCAGAATTTGACCTTCATCTTCAGAACTTGACCTTCATCTTCCAGCTGAGGCCTCAGTCCGGGAGAGAAGAGACAGGCACCCTTGCGGAATCTAATCTGTATCCGACTTTTCACATCACAGCATCTGCTTACCTACAGATAGTAAGTTTTTAGTACTAAGTTTTGGGGTGCTTTGTTTGGAAGAGCAGTGCTAGTAACTTCAGCACCATGGACATTCAGCAGGTTCCTCTCTCTCTGGCTGGCAGCCTCCGATGAATCTCAAAAGCTGTCATTTCCATTTTGAAAAAGAAAATTCAAAGGCACCTGTGCATGGAATGTGAGTGCCTCTCTTGGTGACAGCTGTAATGTGTGGTACACAAAAGAACCACCAAGGGGGCTGGGAATATGGCCTACTGGCAAGAGCGCTTGCCTCATATACATGAAGCCCTGGGTTTGATTCCCCAGCACCACATATATAGGAAATGGCCAGAAGTGGCGCAGTGGCTCAAGTGGTAGAGTGCTATCCTTGAGCAAAAAGAAGCCAGGGACAGTGCTCAGGCCATGAGTCCAAGGCCCGTGACTGGCCAAAAAAACCCAAAACAAACAAACAAACAAACAAAAAACAAAAGAACCACCAAGCCAGGTGCTGGTGGCTCACACCTGTAATCCTAGCTACTCAGAAGGTTGAGATTTGAAGATTGCAGTTCAAAGCCAGCTTGGGCAGGAAAGCCCATGAGATTCTTATCCTCAATGAGCCACCAGAAAACCAGAAGTGGAGCTGTGGCTCAAAGTGATAGAGCACTAGGCTTGAGGAAAAGAGCTCAGGGACAGTGCCCAGGCCCCAAGTTCAAGCCCCACAATCCAACTAAAAGCTACCTTGAGGGGTGGGGATATGGCCTAGTGGCAAGAGAGCTTGCCTCATATACATGAGGCCCTGGGTTCGATTCCCCAGCACCACATATACAGAAACAGCTAGAAGGGGCACTGTGGCTCAAGTGGCAGAGTGCTAGCCTTGAGCAAAAGGAAGCCAGGGACAGTGCTCAGGCCCTGAGTCCAAGGCCCAGGACTGGCAATAAATAAATAAATAAATAAATAAAAATAAATAAAAGCTACCTTGAGAATCCTTTGTCTCTGTTTCCCACAATGTAAGTTTTTAAAAGATGCTAAATGTTCTGGGCATAGTTCAAGCCTATAATCCCGATTACTTGGGGGTCAGAGATAGTGGGATTGTAATTTGAGGCCAGCTTGAACAAAACAACAACAACAAAGGTTTGAGAAACATCCTCTCATTAAAAAGCCCAGGCTGGCCTGGAAATCATGACCTTTCTGCTTTCATCTCCTATATTCTAGGATTACAGGTTTGTACCACCATGCCCAATACAAACCATCTCTTCTAAGAAGCCTTCCACAGCCAGGTACCTGTGGCTCACACCTGCCATCCTAGCTACTCAAGAGACTGAGATCTGAAGATCAGGGTTCAAAGCCAGACTGGGCAAGAACATCCATGAGACTCTTATCTCTAATCACAAATAAAGCCAAAGTGGAGCTATCGCTCAAATGGTAGAGTGCTAGCTTTGATCAAAGGAGTTCAGGACAGTGCCCCGACCCTGCATTCAAGCCCCATGACTGACAAAAAAAAAAAAAAAAAAAAAGTTTTCCATTGCTTTCTCACAAAAGTAGATAGACACCCCTGTCCGGCTAGTGGTTGTCCCAAACTTCCATTTGCTCCCCTCACAGCAGTGAACAGCTTGCAGTGCTTTCGTCTGGCTTTTTCATCATCTCCATTCCCCCACTACACCATAAACTGATTTAAGGCCTGTTCCATCTTAGTTCCTGTTTCGGGAACCTTGCTTTGGACAGGAGCTGAATAAATGTTCAGCACACCTGGACTGTAGCTGAATAATTAAATTAAGGAACCCAATATACAACACATACCGATGTCATGTTTCCATAGGCCTGCCACATACAAATGGCACTGTTTTCCAAATAGTAATTAATAAAGACTCTGAGATTTCCCTAAGGGCTTGGCTGCCTTGCTTTTGTTCAGAGGATACAAGACACAAATAGAGCGAAATGATTTCTGCTGGGTCACTGGTGACTCAATGTCTGGGAATAGAAACACACTCCCAAACCTTTGCTCTAATTAGTCAAGGTAATTATTAGGCACACTAATGAAACAGGAATGACCGTAGCAGGCTGCCTGGTAGGCTCTGGAATTTAAGATGTGGACTCATTTTGCTTTATTGATAACATCCAGTTGGTGTAACTTGCTGCCCCCAGACCCTTCTTACATTTTCTGAATGATTATTGTCTTTTGGAAGTGTGGCTCAGTTGGTAGAGTGCTTGCCAAGGAGTGGAAGCAGGAGGTACTAAGTTCGAGTCCCCAGTCTGGAAGCTAAAGAAAAGAAAAGAAATATTGTCTCAAAATTGAGTGTTTTTGGAGCTGGGGATATGGCCTAGTTGTAAGAGTGCTTGCCTCATATACATGAAACCAAGGGTTCAGTTCCCCAGCACCACATATATAGAAAATGGCCAGAAGTGGCGCTGTGGCTCAAGTGGCAAAGTGCTAAACTTGAGCAAAAAGAAGCGAGGGACAGTGCTCAGGCCCTGAGTCCAAGCCACAGGACTGGCAAAAACAAAACTAAATTGAGTGTTTGCAATCATGAATGCTTTGGTAAACATATTGCCATTGATCCTTAATGTGTTGCGATCTTGGATAATGATATGGTCCTTATCTGTAGAAAAAAATTAGCTTTATTTTTAGAGGTCAGTTCTACTCTCTTTAGAAACTCCTGCCTCCGCTAGCTAGTTCTCAGCTGGGTGCTGATGGCTCACGCCTATAATCCTAGCTACTTAGGAGGCTGAGATCTAAGGACTATGGTTCAAAGCCAGCCCAGGCAGGAAAGTCCATGAGACTTTTATCTCCATTAACCACAAGAAAACTTGAAGTGACTCTGTGGCTCAAGTGGTAGAGTGGTAGCCTTTAGTCTGAGAGCTAAGGGACAGTGCCCAAGCCCAGAGTTCAAGTCCCAGGACCGACAAAAAAAAATAAATCTCATTTTATTTTATTATTTTTTGCTGGTCCTGGGCCTTGGACTCAGGGCCTGAGCACTGTCTCTGGCTTCTTTTTGCTCAAGGCTAGCACTCTGCCACTTGAGCCACAGCGCCACTTCTGGCCGTTTTCTCTATATGTGGTGCTGGGGAATTGAACCCAGGGCTTCATGTATATGAGGCGAGCACTCTTGCCACTAGGCCATATTCACAGCCCAAAAGCCTCATTTTAATGGTTTGGAATATTATATCTCCTTAGGTATAATAACTGGTCTCTGCAACATTAAGGGATTTTTTTTTGTTTATTTTACCTTTGAGGTTTCTTCTTTTACTTTTTTCCTGTATTGTTGATATTTTTATTTATCTATTTATTTTTGTTGGTTCTGGAGCTTAAACTCAGGCCCTGGGCACTATCTTGAGCTTTTTTGCTCATGGCTAGTGCTCTACCACTTTGAGCCACTGCTCTACTTCTGATTGTCTGGTGGTTAATTGGAGATCAGAGTCTCAAGGGCCTACCCAGTAATTCAGCCTGGGCTGGCTTTGAACCATGATACTCAGATCCCAGCCTCCTGAGTAGCCAGGATTACAGGTGTGAGCTACCAATACCCAGCTTATTTATTTTTGTACCTGTACTGGGGCTTGAATTCAGAGCCTAGGCACTGTCCCTTTGCTTTTATTTCATTCAAGGCTGGTGCTCTCTTACTTGAACCATGCCTCCAATTATGGCATTTCCATGTCTAATTGGAGATAAGAGTCTCACAGGTTTTCCTCCTCAGGTTGGCTTTGAAACATAATCCTCGGATCTCAGCCTCTTGAGTAGTTAATGTAGGATTTCAGGCATGAGCCTATTGATAGAAGAGAGGGAAAAAGAAGGGGCAGAAGAGAAGAAGAAAAAGAAGAAAGAAAAGAAAGGAAAGGGCAAAAATGGAAGAGAAAAAGTTTTTTTTTGTAAGTATCTCTTTTGCAAATCTTCCAAATAGTCTTGGCTTTCAGAATGATCATCTCTGCCATGAATTTCACAAGTCCTCTTAGGAACTTGTGTGAGCCAGAAATGTGGCTTTTTCTTTCTTTCTTTTTTTTTGGGGGGGGGCAGTCCTGGGCCTTGGACTCAGGGCCTGAGCACTGTCCCTGGCTTCTTCCCGCTCAAGGCTAGCACTCTGCCACCTGAGCCACAGCGCCCCTTCTGGCCGTTTTCCATATATGTGGTGCTGGGGAATCGAACCGTGAGCTTCATGTATAGGAGGCAAGCACTCTTGCCACTAGGCCATATTCCCAGCCCCCTTTCTTTCTTTTAAAATTGGTTTGGGTCGGGGCTGGGAATATGGCCTAGTGGCAAGAGTGCTTGCCTCGTATACATGAAGTTCTGGGCTCGATTCATCACCGTCACATATGTAGAAAAGGCCAGAAATGGTGCTGTGGCTCAAGTGGTAGAGTGCTAGCCGTGAGCAAGAAAAAAAAAAAAAAGCCAGGGACAGTGCTCAGGCCCTGAATTCAAGCCCCAAGAATGGCAAAAAAAAAAAAAGTGGCTTGGGTCAGGCATCTCCAAAGGGCTTATCCAGTGACTCAGCCTTAGCTTCAATACACAGCTTTATTACACAGGGTTTGTTTTTAAATGAACAAACACAGTTTGTAGGGTGAATGTGTGTGTGTGTGTGTGTGTGTGTGTGTGTGTGTGTGTGTGTGTGTGTTGGGGACAAAACAAGGGCCTGGAACCTAGTAGATGACTACTGAGCCTCTCCTCTAAGTCTTTCACTGCTATTTCTGGTTTGTTTTTGTGGGGGTACAGAGGTTTGAACTCAGGGCCTCACATGCTTGCTTGGCGCAGCTCACAACTGGTTCTCTACCAGTTGAGCCCATACCTCCACTTCCAGCTTTTTGTTGGTTAAAGAGTCTTGATGAGGGCTGAGAATATGGCCTAGTGGCAAGAGTGCTTGCCTTGAATACATGAAGCCCTGGGCTCAATTCCTTAGCACCACATATATAGAAAACAGCCAGAAGTGGCGCTATGGCTCAAGTGGTAGAGTGCTAGCCTTGAGCAAAAAGAAGCCAGGGACAGTGCACAGGCCCTGAGTTCAAGGCCCAGGACTGGAAAAAAAAATTCTTGATGACTTTTCTGCCTGAGCTGAATGGCCTTGAACCTCAATCCTCAGATATAAGCCTCCTGAGTGGTTAAGGTTACAGATGTGAGCCAGCAGTACTCAGCTCCACTGCTATTTTTAATTGTCAAAGCAATAATATTAAGTCCATAGTAGTATGTGCCCCTAGCATGTGTGAGGCTCTGGGTTCAATTACCAGCAGTAAATAAAGAACTTTTTCAAAACATTTTTTAAAAAGCACACTTAAATTATTTCTCAGAACATTCACAGGTGATATTTTCTCCTGTGGCTTTAATTTCTTCTATGGTAGTTTTTTTTTTTTCTTTTTTGTTGATCCTGGGAATTGAACTCAGGGCCTGAGCATTGTTCCTGAGTTCTTTTGCCCAAGGCTAGTGCTCCTACCACTTTGAACCACAGTGTGCTACTTTGTTTCCTGGTGATTGATTGGAGGTAAGAATCTCACGAATTTTCCTGCCTGGTCTGGCTTTGAACCATGGTCCTCAGATATCAGCCTATTCCTAAGCAGCTAAGATTACAGGTGTGAGCCACTAGGGCCTCTAATTAGGAAGTTGTTTTTTTTTTTGACACAGCTTCTAAAGAGGCTTATTGTCAATTTTTTTGTTGGGGCATGCATTAACTGTTGTCAGTGTTTTGTAAGAGTGCTCCTCAGGGCTCTGCCTGTCGCCTGCCTGTAGTACAGTGTCCTATCTGTTACTGATGTGACCCAAAGTCCCATGTCATTCATCAGTCTGACTCCTACTTAGCTAAGCAGCATCTGGTCTCCTTAGTCATAGGCTCTGGTATGGACTTGTTAGTTACCCAGTAGAACAAAGGCAGACCCTTCTTTCAGAATATCCACCAAAGTCATCCATTCATGATCCAAACCCACAGTCCCAGCCCAGGATGGTAGACTACTTCTGTAATCCCAGCACCTGGAAGGCTGAGATAAGAAGATCAGGATTCCAGGCCAGTCTAGGTCCACAGCAAATTCCAGAAGGGTGTGACACAGGTAGTGAGACCAAGCCTCAAAATAAAAAATAACAAAAACAAAAGTCCCCAAACCCAATCTCCAAAAAGCAGAAACTCCCCTCCTCCTTGGACAGTGTGATTCAGCCCTAAACTTGATACTGCCAAAAGAAGGGGAAGGAAGGGAGGTTCCAGGCAGAGCCACTGCTGAGAATAGAAGCTCTCGTGTTTATCCTCTGGCTGGCCAGCAACCTCCCTGGCCATGTGACAGGCCACAGCACAGCTCAGCTTGCTGCCGTGGGCAGCGCTCCTGGTGATAAAATCAGAATAGCTTGTAGTCTTAAGCCAGATGCAAGAACACTTTTTATTTTTAAAGGGGCCCCTTTGCCATGAATTGCACGTGCCCACGGCTTTTCAATATACTTTTTAGGACACTGTGGGGTTTCTAGAAAAGTGGTAGGATAAGATTCCCAGATCATCTAGTTTCCTCAATGATTTCCCATGTTATTTGTATCTTACAAGATCACTGTCCTATCTCACTGTTCCAAGACAGAGACATTAATATTAATTGGAGTTCACGTCCTGTGAAGATTTCCCTAGTTTTCTTTTCCTTCCTTCTTTCCTTCCTTCCTTCCTTCCTTCCTTCCTTCCTTCCTTCCTTCCTTCCTTCCTTCCTTCCTTCTTTCCTTCCTTCCTTCCTTCCTTTTCCCCAAAGTTTCTTTTTCTGGGCCAGCATTTTGAGCAGAACACCACATTTTGGCTTCTCATGTCTTTCTATTTTTTTTTTTTTTTTTTTGGCCAGTCGTGGGCCTTGGACTCAGGGCCTGAGCACTGTCCCTGGCTTCTTCCCGCTCAAGGCTAGCACTCTGCCACCTGAGCCACAGTGCCCCTTCTGGCCGTTTTCCATATACGTGGTGCTGGGGAATCGAACCTAGAACTTCATGTGTAGGAGGCAAGCACTCTTGCCACTAGGCCATATTCCCAGCCCTCTATTTATTTTTATTCTTATTTTTATTTTTATTTTTTGCCAGTCTTAGGGCTTGAACTCAGGGCCTGGGCACTGTCTCTGAGCTTCTTTTGCTCAAGGCTAGCTCTCTACCACTTGAGCCATAGTGCCACTTCTGGCTTTTTTGTTTTGTGTATGTGGTACTAAGGAATCGAACACAGAGCTTCATGCATGGTAGGCGAGCACTATACTGCTAAGCTGCATTCCCAGGCCTTCCCTTTTTTTTTTTTTTGGTCAGTTGTGGGGCTTGAACTCAGGGCCTTGGCATCTTGGTCCTGTCCCTGAGCTTTTGTACTCAACACTAGTGCTCTACCACTTTGAGCCACAGCACCACTTCCAGTTTTCTGGTGGTTAAGAGTCTCAGATTTTTCCTGCCCAGGCTAGCTTAGAACTGGCATCCTTAGATCTCAGTCTCCTGAGTAGCTGGGATTATAGGTGAGAATGGGTTTTTTTGTTGTTGTTGTTTGGCTTTTTTTTTTTGCCAGTCCTGGGCTTGGACTCAGGGCCTGAGCACTGTCCCTGGCTTCCTTTTGCTCAAGGCTAGCACTCTACCACTTGAGCCACAGTGCCACTTATGGCCATTTTCTATATATGTGGTGCTGGGGAACTGAACCCTGGGCTTCACGTATATGAGGCAAGCACTCTTGCCACTAGGCCATATTCCCAGCCCTGGCTTTTTTTTTTTTAAACTTTTTTTTTTTCTTTTAGTTTTTGGTATTGGGGATCAAAACTAGGACTTGTATTTGCTAGGCAAGCACTTTACCCACCCAGCCCTCAGGTTGGTACTGGGATTTGAACTCAGGGTCTTGCATTCTCTAGGCAGGTACTCTAACACTGAAGACAAGTCTCTAGGCCTATTTGTTTTATTGTTACTTTATTTACTTATTTATTTTTTAGTCATTTGTGAGGCTTGAACTCAGGGTATGGACACTCTCCTTGAGCTCTTTCATTCAAGGTCAGTGCTGTATCACTTTGAGCCACAGAGCCACTTCTGGTTTTTGAGTGGTTAATTGGAGGTAAGATTTTCACAGACTTTTCTCCCTGGCTGGCTTTGAACTGTGATCCTCAGATCTCAGTTCTTAGTAGCCAGGATTACAAGTGTGAGCCACTGGCCTTTGGCAACAGTTTTCATTCAGGGTAGTCACCAAGTTGTGTCACCATCACTCTCGCCTAACCCCGCACGTTTATACCTCCTCTATTAAGAACCAGATACCACAGCCTGGTGCCAGTGGCTCTCTCCTGAAACCCTAGCTACTCAGGAGGCTGAGATCTGAGGATCATAGTTGGGAGACAGCCCAGGGCAGGAAAGTCTGTGAAACTCTTATCTCCAGTAAACTATACAAAAATCCAAAACCAAACCAAAACAACAACCCCCAAACTAAAAACAAAATAAAACAAACAACAACAACAACAACAACAAAAAACAAAGCCAGAAGTATAACTGTGTCTAAAGTGGCAGAGTGCAAGCCTTGAATAATAAGAGAAGCTCATGGACTATGCCCAGGACTTGAGTTCAAACCCCAAGACTGGCACAAAAACAAAACCCATGGGGCTGGGAATATGGCCTAGTGGCAAGAGTGCTCGCCTTGTGTACATGAAGCCCTGGGTTCGATTTCTCAGCCCCACATATATAGAAAACAGTCAGAAGTAGCACTGTGGCTCAAGTGGCAGAGTGCTAGCCTTGAGCACAAAGAAGCCAGGGACAGTGCTCAGGCCCTGAGTCCAAGGCCCAGGACTGGCAAAAAAACTCCCAAAAAAACCCCACCTACCTATATATAAAGACAACAAATGGAGCAGGGTGCTAGTGGTTCACGTCTAGCTCCTCAGGAGGCTGAGATTTGAGGATCGTGGTTCAAAGCCAGCCTGGGCAGGAAATTCCATGAGACTTTTAGCTCCAAGTAACCACCAGAAAATCGGAAGTGATGCTGTGGTTCACAGTGGTAGAGTGCTAGCTTTGGACCAAAGAACTCAGGGACAGCACCTAGTCCTCAAGTTCCAATCCCACAAGTACCAAAAAATATATATATACAAAAAACTGTTAACAAATTCAGATTAATTTTTTCTCTCTCTCTCTCTCTGCTGTGAAGTAGTGAACTGCACTGTGGAGACTAATTAACAAAACTATAACCCCAACCTATTTCCTTTCCCAGGGGAGCTAGAACTGAGTCCTCTGTGTAACTCCTTTTTTCTCTTTCCTGCCTTCCTACATCTTGGGCAAATTTCCATTGTTTTTGTTTCTTTTTGTCTATTACTATAGGTAAGTTTTCAAGTTCTATGATTTCCTGACAAAGGATTTGGTTATTTTTGTGTTGGAGATTGAACCTAGATTCCTTGTGCATGCTAGGCAAGTACTTTACCATTTGAAGTACCTTCCATGCCTCTCCTTCAGCCTTTTGCATTATTTTTAGTTTTTGATGGTTCTGGGGTTTGCACATAAGATCTTATAGTTTGGGCTGGGAATATGGCCTAGTGGCAAGAGTGCTTGCCTTGTATATATGAAGTCCTGGGTTCGATTCCTTATTACCACATATATAGAAAATGGGCAGAAGTGGTTCTGTGGCTCAAGTGGCAGAGTGCTAGCCTTGAGCAAAAAGAAGCCAGGGACAGTGCTCAGGTCCTGAGTTTAAGGCCCAGAACTGGAAAAAAAAAAAAAAAAGATCTTATAGTTGCTAGCTAGGTGCTCTACAGCCATGTGTGCGCGCTTGTGCACATGCACACACATGTGCTTGAACTCAGGGCCTGGGTGCTGTCTTTCCTTTTTTATCCCCTCAATGCTGTCGCTCTTCCACTTGAGCCACAGCTCCACTTCTGGACTTTTGGTGGTTAATTGGAGATAGGAATCTCACGGGGTTTCCTGCCCAGGCTGGCTATGAACCATGATCTTTAGATCTCAGGTCTCCTGAGTAGCTAGGATGAGAGATGTGGGCCACTGGTACCAATAACATTCTCCCAAGTGATTGTTGCATTTCACTCTCCCACCAGCCCCATACAGGACATTTAAGAATGCTGGGGCTGGGGATATGGCCTAGTGGCAAGAGTGCTTGCCTTGTATACATGGGCCCTGGGTTCAATTCCCCAGTACCACATATACAGAAAATGGCCAGAAGTGGCGCTGTGGCTCAAGTGGCAGAGTGCTAGCCTTGAGCAAAAAGAAGCCAGGGACAGTGCTCAGGCCCTGAGTCCAAGGCCCAGGACTGGCCAAAAAAAAAAAAAAAAAAAAAAAAGAAAGAAAGAATGCTGGGCTCTCTGCTGGAAGTCCATAATTACAATGTGGCAACCTGATGCCTCCTCCTGTCACCCAGATGTCACCAGGGGTGTGCTGGCTTGCCACACCAAGACAGCCACTAAGCCAGAGCTTTATGCCTGCTTTTGGGGAAAGAGAGGCCCCCATTTAGAGGAGGAAAAAAATTCTTCCCTTGCTGGGTGCTGATGACCCATGTCTGTAATCTGAGGACTGTGGTTCAAAGCCAGCCTGGGCAGAAAAAGCTAAGAGATTTTTTTTTTCCTGGTCCTGGGCACTGTTCCTGAGCCTCTTAGTGCTCAAGGTGAGTGTTCTACTACTTGAACCACAGTGCCACTTCCAGCTTTTTTGCATAGTTTATTGGAGATAAGAGCCTTATGGGGACTTTCCCACCAGGGCTGATCCTTAGATCTCAACCTTCTCAGTGAGCTAGGATTACAGGGGCGAATCATCGGCACCCAGCTCCAAGAGATTATCTCCAATTGACCAGCAAAAAGCTAGAAGTGGATCTGTGGCTCAAATGGAAAAGCATCAGCCTTGAACAGAAAAGCTGAGGCACAGCACAGCACCCAGGCACTGAATTCAAGCCCTAGTGTTGGCACAAATATAAACAAACAAACAAATAAAAGGTGGGAAATTGTGGTTCACAGCTTCAGAGGTCTCAGTCTTGATGAGCTGCTGCCATGACTGTGGCCTTAGGGTGAGGTAAGAAATGTCAAGGCATGCATGGGAGCTGAGCTGCTCATCTCTTGGCTGCCAGGAAGCAGAAGTTTGAGAGAGGCAGAGAAGGGAGTGGAGGAGGAGGAGGATCTAGGGACAAGATCCACCCTTTAAGGGCACATCCCAGTGACCTGCTTTCTGAAACCAGGCTCTACCTCCTAATAGTGTGTTCTTCAATGAGCTCATCAATGGATTAACTCACTGATAAAAGTTATGGCCCTCATGGCCCAACCCCTTTCAAAACCACTACCAGCTGGGGACTAACCTTTCACATAAAGACTTATTTTTTTTTTGGGGGGGAGGTGGTACTCATCCTTCATCTCCAAATCATCACAAGGGGTGAGGGGGACCTTCTTGATCCTGTGTCTTTTCAGATGCCAAGGTGCCATAGGTTGGGGTCAGACCATGTACCTCTCTATTCTGAAGTTAATCCATAGTAGCCTGTTTTGCAGGATGGTAACCAGAGCGGGCTGCAGAGGTGTGTAGTAGGTCTTGCTTCAGCCTGTCATCTTGTGGTCCTCCTGTGTCGGAAAAGACCAACAACACACTCTTTGTTTAAGGAACCAGGGTTTCCACAGGCAGCAGTGAATCTCAAGGTGATGGTTAGGATGGAGTTAGATGACCTGTTTGCTTTCTATTCTTAACTTTCTCTCAGCACACAGCCCCCAAGAGCCTCTCTAGGGGCAAAAATAAGTGGTGTTTGGTAATCCTGAGCTGAAAGGTGGTATTTCAATCAAAAGAACACCTAACTCAGCTAATTTGCTCTAATCACTTGCATCCACCTGATTTAACCAGAAATGCAAATGCCACTGTGATTCAACCGTGGGCACTTGTTGCAGGACCCAAAGTGCACATGAGATCTGGGTTTCTCCCTCCTTCTTTGCAGGCCTCCAAAGCTGCCATTCTCAAACTTAGGTGTAGAGCAGAATCCCAGGAGGATTTAGAACAGATATTCTGGGTTCTGTCCTAGAGGGCTCCATATGCCTGAGAGGAGCCTCAGAATTTTCTTTTTTTTTTTTTTTTTTGGCCAGTCCTGGGGCTTGGACTCAGAGCCTGAGCACTGTCTCTGGCTTCTTTTTGCTCAAGGCTAGCACTCTGCCACTTGAGCCACAGCACCACTTCTGGCGGTTTTCTGTATATGTGGTGCTGGGGAATTGAACCCAGGGCTTCATGTATACGAGGCAAGCACTCTTGCCACTAGGCCATATCCCCAGCCCAGAATTTTTCTTCTTTTCTTGTCTGTCACCCTCCCTCCATTACTCCCTCCCTCCCTCCATCCTTCCCTCCCTCCCTGCCTTCCATCTTCTCTCTCTCCTTCTCCCTATTTTTCCCCATTTCGTTCTCTCATTGTGCTGGTACTGGTATTTTGTGCTGGGGCTTGAACTCAGTGATCTTGCTTGGCTTTTTTGCTCATGTTAGTACTCTATTACTTGAACCATACTCCACTTCCAGCTTTTTTGCTGGTTAATTGAAGATAAGAGTCTCAAAAACTTGTTTGCCCTCGATGGCTTTGAACTTCAATCCTTAGATCTCAGCTTCCTGTGTAGCTAGACTTAAAACTGTGATCCACTGCCCAGAGATTATTTTCATTTCTTTTTTGTTTTCATCGGTTGTGGGGCTAGAACTCGCCCTGGGTGCTGTCACTTAGCTTTTTTAAGTTCAATGCTAGTGCTCTACCACTTGGAGCCACAACTCCACTTCTGGTTTTCTGGTGGTTAATTGGAGAAAAGACTCTTACAGGAGCTGGGAATGTGGCTTAGAGGTAGAGTGCTTGCTTAGCATGCACAAAGCCCTGGGTTCAATTCTTCAGTACCACATAAAACAGAAAAAGCTGCAAGTGGTGCTGTGGCTCAAGTGGTAGAATGCTAGCCTTGAGCAAAAAGAAGCCAGGGACAGTGCTCAGGCCTTGAGTTCAAGCTCAAGGACTGGCAAAAAAAAAAAGTCTCACAGATTTTCCTGCCTTGGCTGGCTTAAACCTGTGATCCTCAGATCTCAGCCTCCAGAGTAGCTGAGATTACAGATGTGAGCCACCAGCACCTGGCGAGAATTTCCATTTCTAACAGGCTGTCAGGTGCACTGTGGCACTGGGGCTGCTTCAAGGACCACTATCTTTGGAGCCTTAAATCCCATCTCTACTGAACATGTGCATATTTTTCTCACTACTTCCCTAAACAAGGGGGTATCACATTTGCATATTATTTGTATTATATATTGTGGTAATCTAGAGGAAGTATAAAGACAGATGTGTGTAGGTTATATGAGAATATTTGGGTCCTTTTATAGAAGGGGTGTGTGTGTGTGTGTGTGTGTGTGTGTGTGTGTATCCTATCTCCACGCTTTGAGGAGCTACCATACAATGGATACATGTTGGGAAATACATACTCTGTCTTTCAGGAAATGCATTTAACTGCCCGTGATTCAACCTTCAGAGAAGAGCCAGACAGAACAATCACAGGGTTGGCACTAACTGCTGTCCTCAAATCAGCAGTAACCTGTGGCCACAGTTCTGGTTTAAAGACTGACTGGAATGCAGAAACACACTGTTTGGCTTGTTTGTTTTGTGCCGTTATTGGGGCTTGAAATCAGGGCTTTGACACTGTCTCTTAGCTGTGTTTACTCTATCACTTACAAACTTTCCCTGGCTAATTGGTGATAAAGAGTCTCTCAGATTTTCTTGCCTCAGCTGGCTTTGAATCTCAATCCTTAGATCTCAGCTTCCTGAGTAACTAGGATTACAGGTGTGAACCAATGGTGCCTGGTTCAGAACACACTGTTTTAGTGGAGAAAAGCTGCATAAACACAGCGGGAAGAGCAAGAGAAGAAACAATCAACAACTGCAAATCTCTCTGCATTACAAAATATCAGAGCTGGGTGGCAATCTGCAAATAGCCATAAGCTTTATGTACTATTAAGAGTAATAAATTTGTTAGTTGGGCACTGGTGGCTCATACCTATAATCCTAGCTACTCAGGAGGCTGAGATCTGAGGATTGTGGTTGAAAGCCAGCTTTGGCATGAAAGTCTGTGAGACTTTTTTTTTTGCCAGTCCTGGGGCTTCAACTCAGGGCCTGAGCACGCACTGTCCCTGGCTTTTTTTTTTTTTTGCTAAAGGCTAATACTCTGCCACTTGAGCTACAGTGCCACTTCTGGCCTTTTTGTATATATGTGGTGCTGAGGAATCAAATGCAGGGTTTCATGTATACGAGGCAAGCACTCTCGCCACTAGGCCATTTTCCCAGCCCATGTAAAACTCTTATCTCCAATGAACCAGCAGAAAACCAGAAGTGGCGCTGTGGCTCTGTGGTAGAGTGTCTGCCAGCCTTGAGCAAAAGAGCTTAGAGACAGCACCAAGGCCCCTGAGTTTAAGCCCCATGATGGAAAAAATGTTGTTAGAAAAGAGACATGTGTTTAGTTACTTTTATAATGTAGATATTTTTTCTCTACTAAAAAAAACAAGAAAATCTAAAGGCAGGAACCTGGGGAGGTCCACAGATTTGATTATCAAGGGCTTCCTTCTTTCTGTTCTACCAATGCTAACACATGCTTCCTTCCTTAAGATTACCTCATGGTCAAATATGGCTGCCAAAGCCCAGTATATCTTGTTTGTGTTACAGACTGCAGGAATGAGGAAGTGGCAAGAGCTAGAGGGCAAGTTAGGTCAATTCCTTTTAAAAGGCTTTCCTGGAAACTCTATCCAATGACTTCCTCTTATCATTTCATCATCTCTCTTAGCTGCAAGGGAGGCTGGGAAATGTAGTTTTTAAATTGGACACACTGTACACTGGAATAAAATTGGGGCTCTATCAGCTAAGAATCAGGGTGGAATGGAATGGATATTGACAAGGAAGCTAGCAGATACATAGTATGTGCATGTTGTGCCCTCTACTAAGTTTTGAGACACCCTTAGGGGGAAATGTCACCTTTACTACATAAAATCTTGAGAATACTTAACAATTATGGGTTAAAGATTCACTGTTCAGGAGCTGGGAATAAGGCCTAGTGGTAGAGTGCTCGCCTTGTATACATGAAGCCCTGGGTTTGATTCCTCAGCACCACATATATAGAAAAAGGCTGGAAGTGGTGCTGTGGCTCAAGTGGCAGAGTGCTATCCTTGAGCGAAAAGAAGTCAGGGACAGTGCTCAGGCCCTGAGTTGAAGCCCCAGGACTGGCAAAAAACAAAAAACAAAAAAAACAAAAACAAGATTCACTGTTCAGGATAAAGGATATACAGTTTAGTGGTACAGTACATTGATAGCAGACTTGAGGCCCTGGGTTCTACTACTAGTCTAATATGTATGATTATTATTATTTGCAGTGCTGGGGCTAGAAGCCACAATCTTGTGCATCCTCGTAAGCAATCTACCATTGAGTTGAACCCCAAGTCTGAGTTTTCTTTTTATTGCCAGTCCTGGGGCTTGAACTCAGGGCCTGAGCACTGTCCTTGGCCTCTTTTTGCTCAAGGCTAGCACTCTGCCACTTGAGCCATAGCACCACTTCTGGCCATTTTCTATATATGTGGTCCTGGGGAATTGAACCCAGGGTTTCATGTATATGAGGCAAGCACTCTTGCCACTAAGCCATATTCCCAGCTCCTCCAAGTCTGAGTTTTCTAGAGGAAATTATCTTGTTTTATTCAGCTACAGTTTGGTAAATAGATTTTATTTTTCTTTATTGTTTTTGTACCAGTACTGGGGCTTGAATTAAGGACCTCACACTCTCCTTGGCTTTTCCTCCTCGAGGGTAGGATTCTACCACTTGAGCCACACTTCCCACTTCTGGCTTTGCTTTTTTGTTTTTTGTTTTTGGTAGTCATGGGGCTCAAACTTGAGGCCTGGGCATTGTCCATGAGCTCTTTCTTTCAAGGCTAGTATTCTACCACTTTGAACACCAGTGCTGTTTCCATTTTTGCTGTTTTAACTGAAGAATCTTAAGGCTGGGTGCTGGTGGCTCATGCTTGTAACCTTACTCAGGAGGTTGAGATCCTGAGGATCCTGGTTTGAAGTCAGCCTGGGCAGGAAAGTCCCCAAGACCCGTATCTCCAATAAACTACTCAAAAAAGCCAGAAGTAGTGCTATGGCTCAGGTGATAGAGCACCACCGGCCTTCAGCAAAAGCAGCACAAGGGCCGAGTTCAAACCCCAGGGTTTGCAAAATCAAAAGGTCTCATGGCCTTGGTTGGCTTCCAACCCTGATCCTCAGATCTCAGCCTCCTGATTAGGTATGATTACAGGCATGAGCCACTGGTGCTCATAAACAAATGCTATGTCTGTGTGATTACATAAAAAAATCTATTGGTTTGAATTGTGAATTTTTCTAAGGACATTAGGAAGGTCAGGAGGAGGGATAAAATGTAGGTGTTGCTCCTAAAGACCTTTAAGCCCATGCCAGGCTGAATTGGGATATGACTGTTTATTTGATCCTTTTTTTTTTTTTTTTTTTTTGGTGCCAGTCCTGGGGCTTGGACTCAGGGCCTGTGCAATGTCCCTGGCTTCTTTTTTGCTCAAGGCTAGCACTCTGCCACTTGAGCCACAGTGCCACTTCTGGCCTTTTCTATATATGTGGTGCTAAGGAACTGAACCCAGGGCTTCATGTATATGAGGCAAGCACTCCTGCCATTAGGCCATATTCCCAGCCCATGACTGCTTATTTGACACAGAACATTAGATCCTGCTCATGACTGCAAGTAGCAGCTGTTGGAAGGCAGTGAAGTGAGCAGGTTTCGTTCTTGATATCAAAGTGGCAGGTGAAGAACTGCTTTCCTCTTATGCCACTGTAAGAAGTGGAATGCAGAACGGAGAAGGCACACTTGACAACAAGGGCCCTGGACTTTTATTTTTTGACAGTCCTGGGGCTTGAACTCAGAGCCTGGGCACTGTCCCTGAGCTTGTGTTCAAGACTAGCACTCTACCACTTGAGCCACAGCTTCATTTCTGGCTTTTTCTCTTTATGTGGTAGCGAGGAATCGAACCAAGGCTTCATGCATGCAAGGCAAGCACTCTACCACGAAGCCACCTTCCCGGCCCTTGCTGTGCTTCATGGGAGTGAAGAGTTTTCCTGCCCAGGCTGGCTTCGAACTGCCATCCTCAGATCTCATCCTCTTGGGTGATCGATCCTGAGGTAGCTAGGTTTGCAGGCCGGGACCCGGGGCAGGCGGTGGAGGGAGGCGGTCAGGCCTGGCCCCGCGCCCCAGCAGCCCGGTCCCCACCACCCCCTCCCGGGACCCCTGGCTCGAGGCCCCGCCGGGCACGGGGAGGCCGCACGTGGCCGGGCGCGTGGGTCGGGTCCGCACGTGGGTGCCGCCGGCAAGGTCGTCACTCGGGGGGGCCCCGGGTGGTCCTCGTTGCGCACGGATGCTCTGCTTGCCGGGCTGGGACACGGGAATACAAGGCGGAGCCTCGCCCCGACGGCTCCGCCGCGCCCGGGACGCCCCTCCTCACCGCCCCGTCGGCCCGACTCGCCGGAAAAGCCCCCGCCGGGCGCGGTCCCCGGGTCCGGTCACGTGCCCACCTCCTTGCAGATGCGCGACGTGGGGAAGGTGGGGGGGCGGGCAGCAAAGATCGCGCATGCGCATCCCCTTTCCAAATTTATTATTTTCTCCTACCTCTCCGCCTCTCTCCCCTCCCCGTCGCCGGCGAGACGCAACCTCCGTCAAACTCCTCCCCCTGCTTTCCGTCTCCGTCCGGCGTGACATTTACTTCCCTTTCCCCACCATTGATGACGTCAGGAAGATGAGCCGAGGAGCCAATCAGCACGTTGTGTTCTGGGGCCGGCACGCGGAACCGGTCAGATCGCACCAATAAGAGGCTTCGGAGCGGGCGCGCCCTAACCGCCCCGGGCAGCCGCGGCCCGGTGGGCGGCGCTTTCCAGTCAGCATGTGGGCGGGGGAGGGCGGAGACCAGCAGCCGCAGAGGCGTCGAGGGCGGCGACGAAGACGACGTTGCTCAGTCTCCGGGGTGGGCTCGGCGGCGCGGGCCGGGCTGCGTGGAGGGTTCGGCGGACATCGGCGGCGGCGGCCTTAAGCAGGCCGCGGCGCCATGGGCGGGCGGTAGCGGGGCTCCCGCGGGAGACGCGCAGGGCGGCGGCGGCGGCGTTGTTGTTCTTCCGGCCCGCGGCGTCCTTCTGCGGGGCCCCGAGGGTTGGGCCGGCCCCGGGCGGGGGTCGTGCGGGGCTACGCGGGGCGGGGTCGTAGGCCGTCGGGGTGTGGGAGGAGTCGCTGCCGCTGGCCGCCGGGCCCCGTCGCCGGGCCGCTCGACGACGACGCTCCCGCGGGGGCCTCGCCTGAGGAAGACGCGGCGGCGGCGGCGAGGCCGCGGGAGGCCGCGGGGGATGGAGGAGCGGAAGGAGGAGGGCGAGGCCGAGATCCAGGAGCACGGGCCCGAGCACTGGTTCTCCAAGTGGGAGCGGCAGTGCCTGGCCGAGGCCGAGCAGGACGAGCAGCTGTCCCCCGAGCTGCAGGAGGAGGCGGCGGCCGCCGCGCAGCCCGAGCACAAGCAGCAGAAGCTATGGCACCTCTTCCAGAACTCGGCCACCGCCGTGGCCCAGCTCTACAAAGGTGAGGCCTCGCCGCCATCTTGGCGACGCCCTGCCCTGCCCCGGCCCCCGGGGTGGATCCCTGACGGTCCCCGGTGTCGGTCCGACCGGGAGGCCCTGGGAGAAACCCCGGCACAAAATGGCGAAGGAGGAGGAGGCGGCCCTATTGTGCCCCGGGGCCGGCCTCGGGGTGGGGACTCTGGGAGAGGGGCGCCTCCCCTAGGCTTTCCGGTCCCGGGGATGGCCAGGTTCCCCCCCTTACCTGCCCCCCAATGCCGTGTTCTTTCTCTCCAAATGTTGCCCCCCCCATCCTCGCCTTGTTCCCGGCCTTCGGCTGCCTCTGGGATCCTGAAACCCGTGAACAAAATGGCGAAACCTAATATGGCCGTTCTGGAGTGATTGACGCCCAAATAACATTCTGTTTTTCTTTCTCTCCTCTCGTCCTTGTGTGTGTGTGTGTCTGTGTCGGTGTCCCTTTCTCTTTTCCGTGTTTTTATCCATCCCATCCTCCCCCTTTTTCTCTTTCTCCTTTTTTTTTTTTTCCCTTCCAGATCGTGTATGTCAACAGCCAGGACTTTCTCTCTGGGTCCCCTTCCAAAACGCAGCCACGGCCGTCACCAACCTCTACAAAGGTAAAGATAACCTTGGGCTGCATTGTCGCTCAAGGCGACCACTGGGGGAAGGGGACACTGCTGGCCGTCGCAGGGGGTTTTCTGCCTCTCTGCCCCTCTTGTTAACCTTGAGTACCTTCTTTGCAATGTGAGAATCTTGGTGATGGTCCAACGAGATATGAGCCCTGTGCAATTTTGAAACCTCTACCACCTCCCTAAGATTTGTGGCGGTGACTGGGGACATCAGGTTAGCATCCAGTGTGTAGAGACCACTGATTGTCCCCCAGGGCCCAAGACAGCCCCCAGTCCCCTCTGCGCTCAGCCAGGCCTAACTAAGCAGGCTCACCAGAAGTCAATATCCCCAGATAGAGAAGCTGACGGGTGGTGGGGGTGTGTGTGTGTGTGAGTGAGTGAAGCAGTCGTCTCTTTGGAACTGGGCTCAGGCAAGAAGAAAGCCGCGGGCAAGGGTGGGGGGGGCACTTAGAGCATGGTACTTTGATGGCATAGAGCATGGTACTTTGATGGCATTGAAGTGACTTGAACACACACTAATTGGAATTATACTCTTGTCAGTACTGCTGCTCTTTCCTGGCAGTTTGCCATGTGATTTTCCTTTTAAACTACATGGTATCTGCTTCTACATTATTGGCAGGAAATCTGCAGTGAGTTTTGAAAATGTTAGGGGTGTGTGTGTGCGTGTGTGTGTGTGTGTGTGTTTTATGGTGATGCCTTTTCTGGACTTCATTTTCTTTCCCCTTTGTGATGACATGAAGTCTTGGCCTTGGCCATTGTACTCTCTTGTAACAATGGACTTGATTTTGTGCCTTGCAGATAGGGTAAGATTTGGAGTCTCCCTCCCCCCCCCCCTTTTTGGCAAAGTTTTTAAGGAAAAAGATTGAGGTTTGACTGTTGATAAAATTGTAAGTAAGTCAAATACATTCAAACTTACGTTGTCTGGGGAGGGGGACTAGACAAAACATTTTAACCACTTGAGCCACACCCTTTTTCTCCTTTCAGACATTGAGATGAGAACAGTAATGGAATTTTGTTTTGATTCAAAAATATCAAAATAGGTTGAAACAGGATATAGAACATATTGGTTCTCAGATTATTTTCACCTAAGAATTTGCAAATGATGACACTTTTCTGTAGGATGGATGTTCTTTATTGTGAAAGCTCCTGAGTAGATGGTTTTTGAGGACGGTATTTGAGAATTTTAACAGAAACTTGTGAATAAGATTGGCATTTTTAGGAAATATGGAATTGTCCACCCCTACTAAAAAGTGGCATTTCAGTGGCCAGCTTTGATTTTATGTAGCTAAATTGCTTGCTTTTTTCTTTTTTGTGGAGGAAGGAGTCTTGGGAAGCCTGCTAAACATGCACTCTACTGCTAAGCCTCATCCCTGGAGGAATTTCTTCTATTTTGACAGGCTGGGGATATGGCCTAGTGGCAAGAGTGCTTGCCTCTTATTTTGACTAATGAATAGATTGCTTATTCATCAGTATTTGAGAGTCTTCAGCATTCTCTGGAATGGCTTTGATTTCATCTAAAAGGGAATTTTGAACATTTAAGAAGTTCGGTTTTTGAAGTTTCTTAGACTATAATTTATGTAAAGTTGACTTTTTTTTGCCAGTCCTGGGGCTTGAATTCAGGGCCTAAGCACTGTCTCTGGCTTCTTTTTGGTCAAAGTTAGGACTCTACCACCACTTGAGCCTTTTCTTTTTATGAGGTGCTGAGGAATCGAACCCAGGGCTTTCATGCATATGAGGCAAGTACTCTACTGCTAAGCCACATTCCCAGCCCAAGTTGACTTCTTTTTTTCAAATCGACTTTTTGTTAAAGAAGTAAATACTGATTTTGATGTGTGTACTATTGTTAAACAAAAATGCTTATCCCCCACCCTGGCAATGGCAGATATTCTGTGTATAGTTTACCCTTAGGACCAAATGGTCTGCAGTTTTCTATTGGTGGCCTTGACTTAGCATACTGTTTTTGAGATGGATTCACTTAGTTTATATTGCAGGCACACTAATAGTCCAGTGCTTTTTAATTACAGAGTAGTATTCTGTTATTTGGTGGTACCATGGCTTACCCTTTTGCTTTTGTGTGAAGGGAAAGGCAGGCCATTTTCAGTGTTTTCTATGTGCTGGGCCTCTGGTTTTGGGGCCATTGTTACTGGTTGATTATAACCTGTCTTTAATGCTAACTAAGGAAGAAGGTGTACTCAGAAATGGATGCTGAACTCTTTTAATGTGTTGTGAATTTTGGTAGTTTTAAGATTTTTGGACTGTAGAGTACTCACCTCGCATACATGAAGCCCTGGGTTCAATTCCTCAGCACCATATATATAGAAAAAGCTGGAAGTGGCGCTGTGGCTCAAGTGATAGAGTGCTAATTTTGAGCAAAAAGAAGCCAGGGACAGTGCTTAGGCTCTGAATTCAAGTCCCTGGATTGGCAAAAAACAAAACAAACAAAAAGATACCTTATTTTTGAGAGTTGGAAAGAGTGGATTACTGTGTGTGTTTGTGTGCACACAAAACAAAAAGACATTTTGTTTTTGAGAGTTGAAGTGGATTACCGTGTGTTTGCGTGCACATGAGTGTGGGTGCCTGCATGTGTGGGTGCTAGCTAGTCCTAGGGCTTAAACTTAGGGCATGGGTGCTTTTCTTGAACTATTTTGCTGAAGGCTAGTGCTCTACTACTTGTGCTACAGCTCCACTTTGGGTTTTTTTGGCAGTGACTTGGGAGTTTTATGGACTTACCTGCCACTTTTCCTGGCTTCCAACTGAAATCCTCAGATCTCAACCTCCTGAGTAGCTAGGATTACAGGCGTGAGCCACTGGTGCCTGACTTAACCTCTCACCTTTTGGTATTTTTTAGGACTTTTTAGAAAATGGGCATACAGTTGTAGGAGTAATTGGCTCCCTTAAATAGAACTAGTAGAATGAGTGAGGTATTGTCATAAGCCCATGGCAGCACTTAATAGTGGTAAATTTAAATTAGATTTTCACAGTTCTCATTAAATACTTTACAAAAGTATTGGCTTGGAGTATCCTTTAAGTTAACTCCTGAATTTTACGTAATTTGGATTTATCTGGCAAGCTAAAAATGGTTTCTTTTGTAACTGAGGAGACACTCATGCCATCTTCTTAATAACTCGTAAAATAAGCACATAGGAAGGTCAAGAATTGAGGGCAAAGGTAAGAGGGTTGGGCTTCCTAAAATTTCAATAGATTTTTGAAGGTTCAGTTGATTTGGTTGGAATGTCTGCTAGAGAATCTAAGTTGGTCATTTATTTATTTTTGCCAGTCCTGGGCCTTGGACTCAGGGCCTGAGCACTGTCCCTGACTTTTTGCTCAAGGCTAGCACTCTGCCACTTGAGCCACAGCACCACTTCTGGTCATTTTCTATATATGTGGTGCTGTTGGAATCGAACCCAGGGCTTCTTGTATACGAGGCAAGCACTCTTGCCACTAGGCCATATTCCCAGCCCCCCTAAGTTGATCTTGTAACCTCAATGAGGACAGACAGAGTTCAGTAAATGGAATGCATGGGCCTTTACACAGCAGGATCAAACTTTGGCTTCCTTTTTCTGCAAAGGGGGAGGAGGTGCTGATTGCTGGTTCTTGATTTGATAATTCCAAAAAAGAATGTTTCTTCAATATTGTTGGGGCCCTAGCAGAAGGTTGTTTTTTATAGCTGCGACTAAATAAAGGGAGTGAAAAGTTAGAGGCCATTTTAACTTTGACAGGAGTGATGCTTTACTTGGGAGGTAGGGTCAAGTCTGAGTTTACTTTTTGGGGGGGCCTGGGTGCTGGGTAAGCCCTCTTCCCTGAGCTGCTCTCCTAGCACAGTGCTTGATGCTTAAATCCAACTCTGATTTCCTGGAGTGACTGATTTCAGACTCTCCTGGTTCCTCATTTGGAAGGTATTCTGTCTAATTGAAATTCCTTTTACTGCTTAGGGCTCCTTGCTGATTTACTCCTCACTCATTTCTTAGCACTTTTTAAACTGGAGTTTGAATTCAGGGCTTTATACTTGCTAGGCAGGTGCTCTTCTTGAGCTGTACTTCCAGCCCTGCCTTTGCATTTTTATGTGCATTTGAATTGAAGCATTGGTTATTTAGCACTCTGCCCTCTGTGTTGTCTACCTACATACCCACCCAAACCTACCTATAGAAAAGCTTTCTTTTGATGCTACTTTCATTAAAAGATGATTCTGGGGAGGCTGGGAATATGGCCTAATGGCAAGAGTGCTTGCCTCGTATACATGAAGCCCTAGGTTCGATTTCCCCAGAACCACATATATAGAAAACGGCCAGAAGTGGCGCTGTGGCTCAAGTGGCTGAGTGCTAGCCTTGAGCAAAAAGAAGCCAGGGATAGTGCTAGTGCTCAGGCCTTGAGTTCAAGGCCCTGGACTGGCAAAAAGAAAAAAAAAAGAAAACATGATTCTGGGTGTCCTTAAGCAGCATGTGCCCCCAGGTGTCTTGCCCTAGCAGTACTGAAGCTTCACTATGGGAAATCTTGGGGATCTGCTGTCAGATTGAACTCAGATCCTTGGCTCTGGTTCTTGTTTGCCGTGTGGTTCTGCAGGTATTTCTCCATTGTGCTCCCTGATTTTCTTAACTGAATGGGCCTAAGTGCTCACAAATTACAGTACAAGCTCTTAGTTTTGTGCCTTGCATGTAGGGAGTGCACAGGTGTTGATGGTGTACTATTAGTGTTCAGCTTTCTCCAGTGTTTTCCCAAAGTTGGCAGTGCTTAATAGGAAGGGAAATAACTCTTGTTTTTTTGTGTGCTAGAATAAGCTTTGTTGGTTGCAACTTCTTTAATAAATATCTTTTCCTAAGATGTAAACATGCAGTCTTTTCTAGTTGGCCCAAGGTATGAGGAGGGCTTTAAAACTATGTCTTTAATGTTACAACTCTTATTTCGAATGCATTGGCATCAGCTTGAGGTTTTCTATCCCCCGAAGTACTGAAATTCGGTTAATTTGAGTGGTGAAATGAGAGAATATACTGTTAATGGTGCCTAACCAACTTATGAGCTCAGTGCAAAAGGCATGTACCCAAAGGTCTTAAATGTTGTATGTGCTGCTTTTCTCTTGTTCCTTTTAGTTAGTAAATGCCTATAAAATTCTTAAAATTTTTTTAAAATGAAACTCTTACTTGGATCTATATTGAGACTTGATCAGAATGATTGGTTAGTGGCATAATTTGTTAAAGAGGTTGACGCTTTTTTTAAAAAGTCTTTGGAACCATGAGCGAAAATTGAGTTTTCTAGGTTCAAATCTACGATGAGGGCATAGACCATTGCAGATAGAGAAATTGTGCCTTCATTCAAAACAACTCAAAACTTGGCTGTCACTTTCTTCCAGTATTACTAGCTTTTTTGGGGAGTGGGAATCGAGGGTTGGTTGTGGGGCTTGAACTCAGGGTCTGGGCTTTGTCCCTGAGCTCTTTTGCTCAAGCCTAGCTCTCTACCACTTTGAGCCACAGCTCCATTTCTTGTTTTTGAGTGGTTAATTGGAGATAAGTGTCTCATGAAGACTTTCCTGTGTGAGCTGGCTTTGAACCTTGATCCTCAGATCTCAGCCTCTTCAGTAGCTAGGATTACAAGCTTGAGCCATTGGTGCCTTTGTGTCCTCATCCCCCTCCCCCCCCAATGATCCTGGGTTTGAACTCTTGGCCTGGGCTGTCCCTGAGCTGCTTTTGGTCATTGCTAGCACTCTACCACTTGAGCCACATTGCTACTTGCAGCTTTTTCAGTGATTAATTGGAGGCAAGAGTCTCACAGACTTACCCTGCCCAGGTTGGCCGTGAAACCCAATTCTCAGATCTCAGCTTGTTGTGTAGGATTATAGGCATGAGTCACCTGTAAATAGCTTACCATTTTTTTGTTTTCTTTTTTAAAAATAGTCAGGTCCCCCTCCGTTTCTCAAGTTTTATATCAACTTGTCTTTTTAGCTCTGACTTGCTACATTTATGTTTCCACATCTACTTAATTTTTCCTGTCCTGCTTTTGCAATTCTAGGCCTACTACTGCCCTCTAGTTCTTTTAGAAAAATATAAAATTTCTTCTGTAATTTGGAAACAAATTTCTCTAGTTGTGAGCTGGAGTACGACATTTAGATAGGGCTGGTTTGTAGAAATTTAATTACTTCTAGGTTTGCACATTTTGGGTTTTATCCTCTGTGTGGGTCCATGAGGATAGGATAGGCTTGAGAGATAACTTGATTTCTCTTAAATAATTTTAGCTCTTTTAGAATCATTGAAGTTCTGCATAGAAATTTCCAGGTCATCTTAGGTTTATCTACCTTTCTAAGGTTGGATTTCCTATATGTCTTTGCTTGAAGAGAAAGTAGAGTGTTTCCCTTTAAAATGGAGTTCATTCCTGTTCTGTTATGAGGAAATGAGAAATCAGATACTGACTGTCATGGTGACTTGGTCATTATTCAGATTGTGAGACACTGGAGAAATGACTTCCCTCTTGGCTTTTTTTTGAGCCAGGCTGGCTTGTAAATTGTCTGCTCAGACTCAGGAGTGCTGGGATTCAGGCATGTGCTACCACATGACCTTACCCTTGAGCTACTTTCTTTTCTTCCTGGTGATACTGGGGCTTGAAATCAGTGTTGGATGCTTGCTTAGCTGACTTGCCCAGCTGTCACTCTTTTTTTTTTTTTTTTTTTTGGCCAGTCCTGGGCCTTGGACTCCGGGCCTGAGCACTGTCCCTGGCTTCTTCCCGCTCAAGGCTAGCACTCCGCCACTTGAGCCACAGCGCCGCTTCTGGCCGTTTTCTGTATATGTGGTGCTGGGGAATCGAACCTAGGGCCTCGTGTATCCGAGGCAGGCACTCTTGCCACTAGGCTATATCCCCAGCCCCAGCTGTCACTCTTAACTCTTGATTCAGCCACACTTTCAGTCCTGCTTTTTGCTGGCTATTGTGGAGATGGAATCTCAGTAGACTTTTTCTTCCTGGGCTGGCTTTGAACTGTGATTATCTAGAGCTCAACCTTCTGATTAGGCAAAATTACAGGCATCAACCACCTGCACCCAGCTTGATTGAGCTCCTTATATCTACAAAATTAGATTAATCTTCTCAAAGTTGTAATGGTTTTAAGTGAGATGTGAGTGACATTTTGTTTTGAGAGAGAGAAAAGACCTACTCCTGTGAGCATTTCTCATTCTCTCTTTGGAATCTTTTACAATAAAGACTGAGCATGTGTTAAGGAGAAGGTCTTGTACAGCTGCACTTATTTTCCTCTGAGGATTGAACCTTGAGATTGGTACAGGCTGAGCTACCTCTGAGCTAGATTAGATCTTAGTCCTTTTTCACTAACAGATTCAGACAGTGTGAGATTCTCTGATGTTTTTGTCTTTCTTTCTGGGACATAGGTCTTTATTCATTGTGTGACTGTTGGCTTTTCTTTTTAGTCTATTTTACACATAGCATACATAGAATTAAAGTTAGGAATAGTAATAGATATATCTCGTTGCTTTTACAGAAGGTCCAAGGATAAGGCATCAACTTTCTGGGTGTCTTTATAAACACTGGTGATGTTCTGCTAGCACAGCAGATGACTAAAAATAAGTTTCAGTGACTTAAACTTTCAAGTATGTTTTTCAATGAGTAAACTTACTGAAGAGTGTGGCTCATTTTTCTGAGCTCCCAGGTTCAGTGCATTCCTGAAGTCCAGAGCAGAATTTAATTTAATTTAACTTATTTTATTTTGTGTGTGTTAGAATATCAGAAGGCTTTTATTTAGTAAGGGAAATCCTACCAAGCTCTTTTTTTTTTTTTTTTTTTTTGCCAGTCCTGGGCCTTGAGCTCAGGGCCTGAGTGCTGTCCTTGGCTTCTTTTTGCTCAAGGCTAGCACTCTACCACTTGAGCCACAGCGCCACTTCTGGCCTTTTTCTATATAATGTGGTGCTAGGGAATCGAACCCAGGGCTTCATGTATACGAGGCAAGCGCTCTTGCCACTAGGCCGTATTCCCAGCCCACCAAGCTCTTTTTTATTGCACAAATATATGTTATTTTTAATTAAATTTTATTGACAAGGTGATGTACAGAGGGGGTACAGTCACATAATAAGATAATACATTTCTTATATCCAGTGTACCAAAGTCATATACAGTAATCACATGGGGTCCAGAGCAGAATTTTAAGGCAAAGTTACATAGCAAGACCCTGTCTCAAGGGGGAAAATGACTTCTATAGCATTTTACTAGCAAAACAAGAGCCTGGTCACTATGTCAATCATGTATATGGTTTCTCATTTCTTCAGACACAAAGCAAGCATCAATTAATGGAAAGGAGCATTTTTGAAGATTAAAGTTTAAAAAGAGCTATTAGGAATTAGAAGCACAATGAAATCTTTTTTGTGTGTTACATAGTTGACATTGGTTTTTCCAAAATGTTTACTGCAGCCTGTGTATTTCTATTTTTGGTGCTGAGCCTTTTGGTAGGACTGCATCTCCAGAATGACTTGGTAAATTCAGATGAGTGTGGATGGCTTGAGTTGCATGCAATATTTAGACATCTGTTCAGTGATGTGATTGATGCTTCTAGCTCGCATTCATAAGAATTCACTCTTTTGAAGTAGTGTGTATTGAATGGTTAAGGAGCCCCCTCCCTACCTTGGTCTCCTCATTTGTAGTAAAGGGAACAGAACCTGTCTCAAGGTGTACTGTATTACTTCCCCTCTTTTCTCATGAAATAATCATAAGCACCCTAGAACTTGGTTGATATACTGTTGTTATAATCCCTGTATTTCTAAGTTAATTGAATTTTTTTTTTATTGTGGGTCTTGAACTCAGGTTGTGGGTCTTGAACTCAGGGCCTGGGTGCTGTTCCCAAGCCTTTTTGTGCCCTAGGCGAATGATCTACTGCTTGAGTCTCAACTCCACTTCTGGTTTTTGAGTGGTTAATTGGAGATAAAAGTCTTATGGGGACTTTTTTGCCCCATCTGGCATTCAACCTGATCCTCAGGTTTCAGCTTCCTTAGTAGCTGGGATTACTGGTGTGAGCCACCAGTTCCCAGTTGCTTTTGTTTAATTTTTAAAAAACTAGGTAAGCTCTAGGACTTTGTGATTTGTGGACTTCAAATTTAAGCCATTAAGGTTAAATGTGTGAGCCTGGTGCTGGTGGCTAATGCCTATAATCCTAACTACTCAGGAGGCTGAGATTTTAGGATTAAGGTTTGGGGCTGGAAAGGTGGCCTAGCAGTAGACTGCTTGCCTAGCACACGTGAAGCCCTGGATTCGATTCCTCAGCACCACATAGACAGAAAAAGCCAGAAGTGGCACTGTGGCTCAAGTGGCAGAGTGCTAGCCTTGAGCAAAAAAGAAGCCAGGGACAGTGCTCAGGCCCTGAGTCCAAGCCCCAGGACTGGCCAAAAAGAAGGATTAAAGTTCAGGGATAGCCTGGGCAGCAAAGTCTGTGAGACTCTTTATTTCCTAATTACCCAGCAAAAAGCTGCAAGTAGAAGTATGGCTCAAGTGATAGCGCATCAGCCTTGGATGAAAAAGCCAATGAGTTCAAGCCCCCAATATCAACACACATATAACACAAACACTCCTGTAAAGATTCAGTGTAACATTTCCAAGGAGATACGTTTCAAAATCCTAGATCACTCACAGGCATGGTAGTAATTCATTTTGGTTAATTTATGAACTAGTTTTTTTTAGGAGGAATTGTAATGTGGCTGTAATGATTGTCATGTATCTTTCCTTTTTTTTTTTTCCTAATAGAAAGCGTGGATACCCATCAGCGAAGTTTTGATATTGGAATTCAGATTGGCTATCAGCGACGCAATAAGGATGTGTTGGCTTGGGTTAAAAAACGCAGAAGAACTATTCGTAGAGAAGATTTGATCAGCTTCCTGTGTGGAAAGGTTCCTCCACCACGAAACTCTAGAGCTCCCCCAAGACTGACTGTAGTGTCCCCTAACCGAGCTACTTCAACGGAAACTAGCTCATCTGTAGAGACTGATTTGCAACCCTTCCGGGAAGCCATAGCCCTGCATGGTAAAGCCGTTTAAACATATTTCTTTGGAAAAATGGTTAAGATGTGCCTGTGGACCCTTTTTTATGTTTAGGGTTAGGTCTAGATATATCAGCTGTTTCTGTCTATTAAGTAAACACTTGCTCTAGAAATGTTTAGTAGAATATAGGTTAAGGATTTAGGGGCAATTTTTGACTGTCAGCCAGTCTTTAAAAAAAGTTTTTAAGAAGTTAATTTGACCTCGTTAATCTTTCTGCAACATTGACTAAAATTCAATGCATTACACTACTATGTGTTGTACATATTCTTCTCTGAGTCAAAGAGGAAGTACTTGGGTCTTAAGAATTACATTTTTTGGAGAGCTGGTCTATGACATCAAGCACAGGAAATAATTGTTGAGGTAGTCCTCATGGGAACTGCCTTAACATCTTTTCTTACCCAGTGTGCTATGGAGGGCTAGAGTTGATGACCCAAGCGAGAGAGAGGACTGAAGGATTGTGTAGAGGTGCAACTGCACCTCTCCATGTCCAGACCCAACATCAGAGGGCATTGTTGGCTCAGAGGCTTCAGTGTTACTGGAGAAGTCTGGGGAATGCCCTCAGTCATATGTCTGTTCTTTCTGCTCTCTACTACAGAGTTCCTTATAGAACTGAGACCGTTAATATCTCTATGATAATATATCAGAAAACCCCAAAACAGTAGCAAAATGGAAAAGGTGAAACAATGAAATGATGAAAACAATAGATTAAATCCAACAGATGATGAGCAGGTAGAGGCAACTGCTAGTGAGGCAGGCTATGAATCCTGTTAAAAGCCTTCTGGGCCATAGAATAGGTCATCTGAAAATTTGCCCGGTAATAAAAATAGTGGGATATGTGTGATCCAACTTTTAATGCCTGTAGTCTACAAACATTGTGTCATTCCCCCCCACCCCCCAACCCTGTAACTAATCAGGGTATGGAGTTGGGAAAGTGTTTTTCCCTAATAGCAAGGGTTTGTTTTTTTTTTTGTTTGTTTTGTTTTTTGTCTTTTCTTTTTTGGTATTGGGGATCAAACCCAGGACGTTGCACTTGCTAGGCAAGCGCTTTGCCACTGAGCTACATCCCAGCCCCCCCCCCCCCCTTTAAAGACAAGTTAAAACATTGCAAGAATCCCCTGTTGTATAGATTCAGTGCTAAGTCCTGTACACTATTTCCAAATAGTAGAATGGTAAAGCCATTCAGAACTTTTGAACTGGGAACGAATGAGCTTGATCTGTTCCTACTGAACTAGGGTTTCATATATTTCATCTTGGGCTTCGAAAGATACATAGTTGGTCAGGTTAATTTTAGTGATGTAGTGGGTTTCCTTACCCCTTTGAGTTTTCATTAGATGCATTTATGTTTCATTCCATACTAGTATTCTGTCAAAGACTGCTTTGAGAAACAAGCCATGCGTAGTTTCTCTGTGTAGTCTTTTCATCTTTTCCTTTGGGTCTGAAACTGGGACTCAAACTTGGTACCTGACACTTGCTTATTGACTAGCGATCTTTCAGCTGAGCCACACCTCCAACCCCTGTAAAATTTGTGACACTGGGGTCCTGCTAGGCAGACTTGCTGACCCATACCTTGGCCTGCTGTAAAATCTTAATGCATGCGTAAGGGCACGCTATCTCCTTAAAAAAAGACTGCTCCTGACTCCTGTTACATTTTCTCCTCCTTAAAAAAAGACTGCTCTTGACTCCTGTTACATTTTCTCAAATTGAATCTGTTCAACCTGTGACACAATAGTTGTAGAAGAGGCTTACAATTTAAATTTAGCATAAATTGTGAGGTGATTTTTTTTTTTTTTCCTCTCTTTGGTGGGGCACTGGTGGTTGAACTCAGGGTCTTGTACTTGCTAGACAAGTGCTTTACCACTTGAGCTAGGCCCCTTCCTTTTTGGAAACAGGGTCTCACTATGTGGACCAGACCGGCCTGGAATTAGAAATTGTACCCCCTCTGCACCACAAGTGCTAGGATTACTGATGAGCACCAGTACACTCAGTTTAAATAATGATTTTTTTTTAAACTATTGTGTGTCAGTGCTGGGAGTGGAACTAATGCCTTGTGCCTGCTAGGTCCTTACTTAGCGCAGTTATGAGGTGAGGGTTTTAAAAAGCCGAGATAGGATTGAGGATGTGGCTCAGTGGTAGGGTGCTTGCCAAGCATGCATGAAGCACTGGATTCGATTCCTGTCACCGAAAAAAACAAAACAAGAAGTCTGAATATAAAATGGGGTAGAAAAGTAGTTTTGGTTGTAATTAATTGGTAAAGTAGCTAGCTATACATTGGAGACATCAGGTTCATATTTCTAGTTCTTATTTTATTAGTTAAGTAACCGCATCTTGAAAAAGCAAACAGTATACCAAATTTTATGGATTTAGAGATTTGCAAGAATGTCAGTGTGTTGAGAAAGCTAGATCTGAGTATTTAAAGGAAAAGTTTTGAAGGATTTGAAGGAAGAAGGCCTTAACTAGTAACATAGATTTACAATTATCTTTACCTGGTATCCTTATGATTTGATTTGTCATATAGTTAGTAAATTTGAAATGAAAACTGTTAAAGTGGTCTTTAAATTTTTTTTTCCTTGTTATTACAAAAGTAATGTACAGAGAAGTTACAGGTTAGGTACATTTCTTTTTTTTGGTCAGTTGTAGGGCTTGAACTTGGGGCCTGGTTGTTGTCCCTGAGCTATTTTTGCTCAAGGTTAGCTCTGTCATGTCACTTTTGAGTCAAGGTACCAAATCTGGTTTTTAAAAATAGGAATCTCACATGTTCCTGCTCAGGCTGGCTGGCTTTGAACCCAGGATGCTCAGATAGATCTCAGCTTCCTGAGTAGCTCAGAGTATATAGATGTGAGCCACCAGCGCCTGGCAAGAATACGTTTCTTTTTGGACGATGTCACCCCTTCCCTTGTTCTATTCCAGTCTTTCCCTCTAAGGTGGTCTTTTAAAATGTATTTGGAAGCTTTTTTTTTTTTTTTTTGAGATCCTGAGGATTGAATCTCTGTCTTCATGCATGCTTGACAGCAAGCACTTTTACTTAGGATGGTACAAGAATGCTGAGTTATGCATGCTTCCTCCTGTTTTTTGCTAGTTATTTTGAGGGTAGGTCCCTCCTAGACATGAGTTGTGATGATCTGCCTTTAGGTTTCCTGTCCTTGCTGGGATCACAGATGTGTGTCACTGAATTTAGTTTCCCTCCATGGAGAATGGAGTCTTGGGTATTTTACTGCCTGGCCTGGAACTCCTACCCTCCCATTCTCAGCTTTCTGCTTAGCTTGGGATAGGTATACACACTGGACTCAGCCATGGGTTGAGGAGTAGTCTTGTAAACATTACTTTTCCTTTTTTTTTTGTTGGTCATGGGACTTGAACTCTGGGCCTTGGTGATGTCCCTGAGCTCTTTAGCCTAAGGCTAGTACTCTACCACTTGAGCTACAGTGCCACTTCCCTTGTAAACATTTCTGTCCATGCAGACCTCCCAGCTACCATGCTAGCCTCCCAAGTAGCTAGGGTTAGAAGTGTGAGCCACTAGAACCTTACTTAAGGAAACATCTTAATTAGGGTAGATTCTGTGTCAGAATTCAGTTTTGCATATAATTTGCTTAGTCAGATTTGAAATATTAGGAAGAACTAAAGTTTCTTAGAGCTTTCCATTTGAGGAAAAGTCTACATTTCAGGTTTCTACAAAACAGGGACATGGGAAAAGAATATCAGGCAGACTGACTTGTTCATAATCAAAGCACACTTCACTACTCCTTTTATCTCTTTATGGAGGTCCTTTTTCCCCTTGAGTATTCTTCAGCAGTTTCCAAACACCACCACCACCAATATCTACACCAAATACCATAGATACCAAAAATTGTCCTTTATTTGGAGAAAAAGACTTGAGGTATTTGCAGAACAATTCATGTATACAGGGTATAGCAATAAATAAGATCTCCTGTTAGATAACCCTCATCAAGCTGGGCTAGCCTACTTTAGCAATAGAGAGGAGGTACACAGTTTCAATCAAAAGCATATCAGTTAATGGTTATTAAACAGGTTCAGTCAAAACAACTTTAATGATTAGCAGAGTGTAAAGTACTTTTTTTTTCCTTCACATCTAGAACTTGTGGCTAATTTTCTAAAGTTCGTACTGAGTTGATTTTTTTTGTCTTTTCTTTGTTAATCCTCTTAAAATAGCACTGAGAATTTACTGAGAGCTGAATTATTAACTCATTTCTGCCTAAACAGATTTCAAGTAGACTAAAAAGTCCCCCTAGATTATTTTGGTTCTCTGCCTGTATTTCTGATAATGATTCTTGTAGACAATTTTCTCTTCAAGAGCCTCTCCTTTTCTTTTGCTTGGGTCTCAGGATTCTAGCAATAGCTACCACCTTCCTCCAAGGTCCTTCAAGGGGCCGGATTTGTAACTATTTAGATTTACCCGGTCTTTGAAGCATGGATATCTCGCATTGTCTTACACCATTGTCTTGTAGAATAAACACATCTCCCAGTGTATTCTGTAGCCATTTATCTTCAAATGACATTCACACTCAACTCTTCTGTTCCAATGATAGCTAGCACAAATCATCTCCTGTAATTTATTCAGGGATCTGTAATCTGCCAGGAATAGATCAGCCAGCAGAAAGCTTCCTTTTTTCCTCCAGAGATACATAGTTTGATTTGAAATCCTAAATGTGGTAATGTGTTCTTTTTTCCTTTTTACTAGTACCTGGATTTGAACTCTCAGGCCTTGTACTTATTTTTTAGGCCACCACATGAGGCATGCCTGCAGGCCCTGCTTTTTTTGCTGCTTGTTTTGGAAATGGAATCCCAAGATCTTTTCTTCATAGGTTGGCTTTGAACATTTATCTTTTAGATCTGTCTGCCAAGTAGCTAGAACTAGCTAGGGATTATAGACATAAGCTTGGGCTGATCTTTCTGCTCTTGAGCACCAGTCTCTCCTGAGATCACTGTAGCTATCTTTTTTCACTTGTCACATTCCTGCTTAATGTTTTCCTGTGGCCTACAGGGGAAGTCTTAACATTGCAAGGTAGTATGGTCTGCTCTTGAACTCATGTCAGAAATTCCAGCCATACTGTGTTAATAACCCTTTGAGTGATGTGGTCTTATACAAGTCTTCCCACCTTTTCACTCTTAAGACTGATGCTACAGTGCTTCCGTGATGCTGCTTTTCCTTTCTTACCATTCTTTTTTTTTTTTTTTGAGGCAGAATCTGCTATGTGTGCCAGAGTGGACTCAAACTTGCAATCTTCCTGCTTGAGTTAGCTTACTAAGTGCTGGGATTTCAAATGTTTGCCACTATGACCAACTAGTTTTCCCTTCCCCACTTCCTAGTGGAGTTTGAACTCTGCTAGTGAGGCATGCTATAAGTTCACATTGTAAAATTGACACTCAATTCTCTCATTCATTTCTAAAGCTCTTCCTGAATTAGGCCTTAGTTTATCCCCAGGCAGTTCCTTCTGTTGATTGGGGCTGTGTTAGAGTGGGCTCCTTGGTTAAGTCTGGTACAGTTGTAGTTTGAAATGATGACAGAGGTAACAAATAGGTTGGAGAAGTGAGTGAGTTTAGCACAGTAGTCTGTGACACCTTCTGGAAAGAGTTGAGGATTACAGTCCTCAGATGACTAGAGGATGGAACCTGCGTGGGAATCTAGGGATGCAAAAATCAGATCTTAAATTGGAACAACTGGAAACATGCTGACCCTTAGAGTAAACCTGGAACTAATTTTTCAGTGTGTACTTTGTATCCATACTGTGCCAATGAGATTCTTATTTAATGCTCATACGTACCTAGATTATTACTATTTTTTGAAGAGAGGTTCATTTGGCAGGGTTAGTTCATATCTGATTGGCTCCACAGTGCATTCTTTTTTAGTTTTAGGATGTCTTTTCCCCTAACGTGAAACCTCACTTGAAAGTATCAGGCCTTGCATTAAGCCCCAGTACAGACACAAGAAAATCAGATACTTGCTTTTCATTTCCAGGGTGACTGACAATCTTGACTATAGTACCTGGAATCAACATCAGTAAGCTAGAGTTTTATTTTACTACAGTACTTGGAATCAACGTCAGTAAGCTGGAGTTTTAAACTTTGAAATGATGTCTCATTTCACACAAAGGCCAGCAATAGGCTGGGTCTGATGTCACCATTAGGTACTGGTGGGAAACATAGCTGACTTTGGCATTTTAACTTTGACATTTTCTCAGAAAAGAATAAATAACAAGAAAGTATCTTCTCAATTTTAAGTTTCTCATGTTGAAAGCAAATTAATAAGACCCTGGGCCAGTGCTTTTGCTAGCATATGTGCTGAGAGGGACTTGAGACACAGGCATCTAATCTAGTCTTTACTGTGACACCTGAGAATCTCTCGAACAAAAAAAGCAAGATAACAGATAGGTGTTAATTTTTTTATATTCTCTCTCTCTCTAAATGGAATTTTGCTGTGTTGTTCAGATGAATCTCAAAATTCTTGTGCTCCAGCAGCAATCTTCTGGTCTCAGATTTCCTGAGGGCAAGTGCTACCTTTTTTGTGTTTGCTGCAGAGGTTAGAACTTACAGCTTAAAGCTCTACCACTGAAGTTATACATGAATCCAGGAAAACTTTGGTTTTTTTTGGCCAGTCCTGGAGCTTGGACTCAGGGCTTGAGCACTGTCCCTGGCTTCTTCTTACTCAAGGCTAGCACTCTGCCACTTGAGCCACAGCGCCACTTCTGGCCATTTTCTGTATATGTGGTGCTGGGGAATTGAACCCAGGGCCTCATGTATACAAGGCGAGCACTCTTGCCACTAGGCCATATCCCCAGCCCGTTTGGTTTTTATTTAACAAAAGGAGTTTGTGAGTTAGAATAGGACTGCAACTTTTCTGTAACGAAAACTGAGGTATTGCTCATTGAACATTGAGCTTGGTGTTAGGTTTTCTGATTTATGCTAATTAAGTCCTGCAGAAGTGTGGCATTTTTGTCTCTGACCATTCTGTAGTCCTTCCTATAGTCCATCACTACCTAATTACAGATAACATGAAACACTTTTTTTCCCCGCCAGTCCTGGGTCTTGGGACTCAGGGCCTGAGCACTGTCCCTGGCTTCTTTTTGCTCCAGGTTAGCACTCCACCTCGAGCCACAATGCCACTTCTGGCTTTTTCTGAGTATGTGGTGCTGAGGAATTGAACCCAGGGCTTCATGCTTGCTAGGCGAACACTCTACGGCTAAGCTACATTCCCAGCCCACAAAACACTCTTTGTTGGAGGGATGGGAAGGTGACTATAATGAAGATGAATACTGGTTTCTGACCTATTAGGATTCTTTTAGACACTGTGAAGTGTTTGATCTGCAGGCCCAGTGGTTTTCTTTTTCTTCCTTTTTTTTTTTGGTCAGTCCTGGGGCTTGAACTTAGGGCCTGGGCTTTATTGCTCAAGGCCAGCGCTGTACATACATACTTTGAGCCACAGCACCACTTCTGGTTTTCTGGGGGTTAATTGTAGATGAGAGTCTTAAGGACTTTCCTGCCCGGGATAGCTTTGAATCAGTGTGTTTTTAATACCTACCTTAAAAACTCCATTTCTAGCCTTTCCCCCATCTCATCTAACATCCCTATGGGCTTTATTTTCTTAAAGTCATTAAGTTGCTTGACAGATTGTTGGATCTGGAGAAAGTGGGTGTGGAGCTCTGTTAGAAAAATGGGATTATTTGGATTTGGATTCAGTGAAGTAAAAAACAATTTATCATAAACATGTAAGGCAGTTTGCTAGATTAGAGTTTGTGGAAAGCAGTGATTTTTAGCTAGTTGTGATTTTAGCTAAATTAGCCAGCTCTTTTTCTTTTGAGTACAAGTGTTTTTGTAATGCATTTCTCTCTCTCTCTCTGTGTGTGTGTGTGTGTGTGTGTGTGTGTGTGTGTGTGTGTCTCAGAGTGATAATGGACAAGAACCATATTTGTGAGAACCAGCCCTTCCCAGTGTGAAATTCACAGTTACTTGATAACATGAAAGAACTCTGTGTTTGGTTCTCTCATCCTCCCTGCCACTCACCCATCCCTCTCAATCCTGTAGCTAAATGTTTAGAAATATATTTTGACAATGAACACAGGCAGGGGTTCAAAAGATAGTATCAAGTGTAGGAGAAACTTCTAGCAGTTACCAGTGGCAAACTAGTATGGTAATGCAAGTTGGGTATTGCTGTCTGAACTTTTTGAAGTAACAACTGTTATTTACATTGAAGTGTATCTCTGAAAAGCTTATTTAGAAATTAAGATTGAAGATATGCAGATATGCACCAGAGCAATCTTGTAATTGCTACAATTGATTATTGTATTGCAGAGTCTTAAGTTCCCTCTGAAGGCTGGAACTTCTAAATCAATTAATTCCCTTTCTTAAACTAGCCTCTGACAATGAGAACAAATCAAGGCAATTAGGTAGTAGTAGTAAAAGTTGGGATTTTTTTTTTTTGTTTAGGAGAAGTTGTCAGAAGTAGAACTTTAGCATTCAACATCAGTTAATAGAGTTGTCTTGAACATGTAGTAACATTTTTGTTGCCCCCCCTTTTTTTTCATTGCAGTGAACAAGGAGGCCATGTCTCAAAGCCAGTTTACTTATTACCTAGCACTTAATTTTAGTAGTTATTGAGTTTAATATTTAATATGCTCACTAATTTTCTTAAATTCTTGGAAAATTTGAAAATTTCCAAAAATAAAAAAATTCAGTATCTTGTGATCCTACTATGTAGCGATAATGCAGTTCAATGTTTGGTGCATTTTCTTTTTTTAATGTATAAATATTAAAATTCATAGTTGAGATCATATTGCATATATGGTACTGTATTTTGCCTTTTTCATTTTAACATGAGCATTTTTCCCCCATGGCTTTAAAAACTGTCTTTGAAAAATGGAAAGCATTTTGGGCTGTCAGCATTAACTGAAAATGTTTTCTTGGTGTGATACATGTATCTTTGTAATTGGTTTTGATTTATTTAGTGTGCTTTACTTCAATAAAAATTCAGTATTTCACTGCACAGCTTGGGGTGGGGAGTGGTATCTACTTCACATTACCACGGTCTTCCTGGTACAGTTGTTTTTAAGCTTGAGCTCCCTGCACATGTAAAACACTACGTCCACACCACAGTGCTTGTCTGCCCTCAGAACTATTGTGTGCACATTTGAATAGTGAGTACATTTCATCCAAAGGAATTAAAATGCCAGTTTAGGGCTCCCAGGCAGGGTGGTACCCACTTTGTTCCAGCTTTGGGGATTTCAGATCCCATTCCTTCCTCTGGGAATGTGTGGAACAGTCTGTGGTGGGTCCTGAACCTATGCTGGTGGGGCCCCAGTGCCTGTTCACTTTTCACAGCGCGGAAGTCCTTTTGGTCACTACTGCTGGACCAAGGCAGTGAGATTGATTGGGTGGGCATTCACTTTTTCTCTGCCTCTGTGATCTGTGTGCTAGGGAATGAATTACGTGTAATTGACTCTGCAAACAGCATTTTATTACCCTAAGCATGAACTTGGTATTGCAATAAGAGCTGTGCTACTTTTTAATAATTGCCATGTAACTTGGTTTCCTATAATCTGGGCTGTTAAGTTTGTTTTAGCTCCATTGAAAGTTTTCGAAGTATGATTAAATCATAATCTTTTTCCTATTCCTGCACTAATCATTTTAAATGAATATAAAACCTTTAAGACTGATGAGTTTTATCTTGTATTAAGCAATTGAGACTTTTCTGTCTAATGGTACCTGTTTTGCTTGCTTTTGTCAATTGATATTCACATAGCCCCTTTGAAAAGTGTGTTTTTGGTAGAAATTAAGTTGTATGCCCTCAGGACGTACAACTTAGTTTTTAAAAAATTTTTAGTTCTGAAGCATGATGTTTAGATTTTTTTTGTATTTGTAAAGGCCTGATTATGTTCATGTGGCTTAGCTAATAAGGTTTTCTAAAACAACTTCCAGTAGTTGTTATTGATTTATAAAATAAAATTTGGGCTGTTTAAAATGCATATATTTTTGGTTGTTAATCTTAATTTTTTTTGTTTTTTTTTGATACTTGTAAAAACTTTTGGGGGAATATTAGTGAGTCATACTTGGAAAAGATTTTCACTACTGAAAATAGGTTATGATTTAACTTGTTGTTAAACCCTATTTAAGTCACAATCCCATTAGAGAAAAAAAGATTTTCCCAGACTAATGGCATTTTTCATATTGGCCAAATGATGTTTAATGTATCTTTTTAATGGAGAAGTTGAAACAGTAAGAAACATTTGCTTGAAGTGAGTATAGTCCATTTCTGATATAATGTTTTATGAGGCTTTTGTGTTTGTTTATTGCCATGGGACCCTAGGGACTCACAATTAACAATGGGTGGTGTTTGTTGAGTTCTTTGTGTAGTTTCAGATGATAAAAGGGATCCTGACTGTATTTACAGAGGTTGCCCAGTTTATTGCCAAGTTCACAAATGTTGTAATCTAGTCACCTTAGAATCTTTTGCATTATGGAGCAAATAATAAAAAGGCTGTATGAAAATATTGGATACCATCTAGTAGTAGTATGTTTTGGGATTAGGAGAAAGGAACAGACAGCTCTATCCCCAAGAATTTCACAGTCTACATATAGAACTAAAAAAGCCAACAATTTGAGTAGTTAAGTGTGGCATTTGGTTGATTGACAGACTGATTTTAGTTTAGTGAGCAGGCAGCAGCTTGAATTTATTTTCTTATTTGTTGAAGTCAGCAGCTAGCTGAGCCTTTATTTCAGTGGATTTCAAATTGTGGGATAGGATTTTAGAACATTCTTTTGCAGCATTCAATGTTACTGTGTTAATCCATTTACTAGAGATGAAAAGATTGCTTAGAGGAAGGAGAGATGATTTTCTAACCCATTTTACGTGTGTGTGTTGGCTGGAATTTCCTTTTTTATTTTTTTAAAGTTAAGCTTGTGGGTTGGGGATGAGGAAGTAGAGCTCCTCTTTGAAGATGTGCTTTGAAGAAGCAGTCAGAAATAATGTGTGGGCCTTTGAGCCTGGGAAGGAGGTTGTTTCTGTGGTCCAGATTTGGAAAACACTGCTGCCCACAGGCACAGCTAAGAGGTGGGACAGCTCACCCTGGTGACACCTGTCTGGTAGGCTGAAAGGAAACCCACAGGCTGCTGGGGAAGCAGCTGGCAGGTAGGAGAACAGGAAGGAGTGGGAAGTTTGAGTCAGGAGAGAAGAGCCAACAAGTGGCTGGGGAAAAAGTGGGGGCGGCAGGTTAGAAGAAACAGGAATTTCCTTAGGGAATGTGCTGGAGGCGCCTGCAGGCCTCAGGTACTGGCTTGAGTTGAAAAGAGCTGCCAGTTACTAATAGTGACACTGAACAATTAAGTTTTAGGGTGAAGCAGAAAGGAAGGGCTACTTAATTTGGCTGGGGGGGGGCAGCCCTCCAAATGTTAGTATCTTTATCTCTTTAAAAAGTGGGTGGTGGTCTTTGAAAGGTTGAGAGGTAGGTAGTGGAGGAATGTGATTTCCTGAGATCATCAGTGGGAAGGGGATGCATCTTAGGGGAGGCCAGAGGGGGACTGGCTGGTGAGTGCAGAAAGGAGAGTGGGAAGAAGGCATTAGGGCAGCATGGAAGTTGGTTGGGGCTATAGGTGGGATCATTGCCCAGAATATTTTAGAGTGAGAATCATGTGAAGTGGGGATTTGGTGAGGTGTAGGGGGCAGAGGGTGTGTGTGTGTGTGTGTGTGTGTGTGTGTGTGTGTGTGTGAACTCAGGGCCTGGGTGTTGTCCCTAAGCCTCACTGTGCAAAAGGCTAGTGCTCTACCACTTAAGCCATGTCCCCAGTTCTTCTGGCTTTTTGTTGGTTAATTGGAAATAAGAACTTTGCGGACTTTTTTCTTGCCTGGGCTTACTTTGAACCATGGGCCTCAGATCTCAGCCTCTTGAGTAAGTAGCTAGGATTACATTTATGAACCACCAGTGCCCGGCCAGAGATTTTTTTTTCTCAGTTTAATGTTTAAATTGAAATCACATATATAGAGTTCAAAATTAGAGCAGATGGGCTCCTACTAAAATCACTAAGCTTTTATTAAAATATAAGTTACAAGTCTTATTCTTGAAACATGGATTAGTCATTATAAATTTAGTCAGTAGCAAAGGTTCTAGATGAAGTTGGAGTAATCCAGTGAGAAAGTCATAAGGTACAGTCCACTGGCCAAGTTAGCCTTCTTCAACACTATTATGGTCTGTGTGGTCTGACCTGATATGACTCTTTCCTTGCACAAGGTTTGATCTTGATGATTTAGGGCTGGTATGTAAGTTTGCTCCTTAACTGATTAAGATTCTAAGGAATGAGTGTTACACAGTGAGTAATGGGCCTGTTGAAAGCAAAGCAGGATCCCTTACCCCATTAACTCTTCTTTCTAAAGGATTAGAGACAATAAAGACTTCGGAATTCTAAGGTTATCAATCAGATATTGGCCACAACTGTGAGTGATGATGTCGTCTGGTTTGTCTAGAGCTTGTTGCTCAATTTCCTGACATTTCCAACTTGGCAGCATGGGCACCTTACCTAGGTGGCTTGTTGGACCACTCAGGTCTGGTAATGACTTCTTGCCTCCCCTGTTTATTTATGCTACATGTAAACATGATCCACAGATTGTGAAATGAAATGGTCATGATCTAGTGGTCATGAAATGGTGACTGGAAGCAGCACCTCTTGTCCTCATCTGTAAGTCATATAGAGAATCCCTGAAATAACAGAATAGGGAGAATTTCATGATGGATTTGTACAGTCCTTGACACATCATGATAGGCTTTCTGTAACTGCTATCAGTATTATATGTATTGATAGTATTGCCAAAGCTAGATGTTAAGTTCTTCCAGAACAAAATGTAACTGCTCACTGGTAACCCTTTACCGAGATAACTGGCAGACATCGTTGACACTGACAACATGAAAGAAAATGAAGTGGGTTGCTTTCATAAGGGTCAAATAATTGAGCAACTCTAAAACCTCTTTTCTTCTTCCTAGGTCTTAGTGGTGCAATGGCTAGTATAAGCGTGCGTTCGAGTACCCCAGGCTCTCCTACACATGTAAGCAGTGGATCGAATGCTAGTCGAAGGAGAAATGGACTCCATGATGTCGATTTGAACACTTTCATATCAGAAGAAATGGCACTCCACTTGGACAATGGTGGAACTAGAAAGCGTACCTCAGCCCAGTGTGGCGATGTCATTACAGACTCACCAACCCATAAACGCAACAGAATGATCTAAACCGCAAACATTTTCACACCCACCATGCTGCTTGAGAGCCACTTGATCCTCAACATATACTATTATTGCAAAGGAAACATGAGGCCATCTTCCCTTGTTCACTGTTTAAGACAAGTGAATTCTATAGTGGTTGCCATAAAAGGAAGTTCTAGGTTATTTACAGTAGATGCCTCTTGTAACTATGGCTTTCTCTCAAAACTATAACCCTAGCAGAGGACATCAGATATTGTATAGTCATTAGCAAGATCATCATAGGCAAACATATCCGTTCCAAGGCTAAAAGTGACCTTAACTGTATTTATTCTCAAAGGGAAAGGAAATATCAGATGTTTATTTGGTTATAGAATGCTTTTTTTTAAATTTACCTTTTCTCATTTTTTTTGGGTCCATTTCGTGCTGTGTTATTTTGTTTCAACAGTATTGCGAGGTTCCTTTAATTGTCTAAAAACATGATTTGGTTTCCTCGTCAAATCCACAGGCTTCCATTTTTGCACATGGCACTGTACCATGCACCTGTTAATAGTTGTTTTTTTTTTTTCCAAGCAGTTTCTAATTCTGGTAATTGTGTGATGTAAAGAGGTGCTATGATGGTCATGCAATTAATAATACTGAATCAATACACAGAACTATTGGATTCACTTTGTGTGTCTTAGTGCTCTAAAAATAGCAATATTATTAAACTGCCCCAGATTAACCCTATAGGCTTTAAATACTCAAGTTTTCAGACAAGTACTACTTCCTGTGTGGGATACTTTCCTTAGGATAAGTGGAAACTGTCTAGACTGCATTCGAAGTGGGCTTCCTTTTTGGTTCAGTGTTGGCTCGAGGGAGAGGGATAGGGATAGTGGGGCTTGCTAATCTTTCATGTCCTGTTTTGAGTTTTCATAGATTCCCCACTGTGTTCAGTTTCCATTGTAGTGGGTGAAAGACGACAGAGCTCTGTTTTACCAACTACTAATGTGATCACAACTTACTCTACCTTGTCCCTCCTATCCTCAGAAGTACAGTTTGGAATCTCATTCTGGAAAAGATGGAATCGCATGAAGGTTCTCTAGACGTTAGGTAGATCTCAATGAAAGTTCTCATTAGAGTCCTCTTTGGGTAAATGTAAGACCTCTTGTAGCTACAACGTTTTAGAGCATGCTTCATCTTCACTTTTACTATCTTGACTTGAATGATAGTCTTTTTTAGATGAAGAACTGATGTCAGCCTGCCAGGTACTGTAATTTATTCCTATTATATATCAAGTTAGGACAGTGAAAAATGTTTCCTTGCAGACTTAGTCCAGTATCAGTTACTTCCTTTTCTTATTTAAAGACCAATGCAAATCAGTGTAAGGGTTTTTCAAGTAATTACAGCACTTTGTTAAAAGTTAGCAATTTTTTCAGCCATCTAATAATACCTTTCTATGAAGAAACTGCTAAGTTAACCATTATTGATTGGGTGGGATGTGAGTGGAATGTTAGAAATGTGGTGTGAATTGAAGTTCTGTATTCATTATTAGATATAGCCCTTATTTAAAACAGTGAAACTCAGACTCAAACTAGGAATGAAAGTTAGGTATTCCACATTTTTTTTTTCGAAAGTGGATCATTTTTTTTGTTGTTGTTTGAGTAAAATAGCAGGAAGAATTATAGCAATCTGTCATTTTACCTGAAACGGACAAGCCTATGTATTATGAATATTTTCAAGTTTCCCTTTGGAATATACTCAGAAAGACATTTTGAGTTATCTTTGCTTTTTTGTCTTTTTTTTTTTTTCCCCATTTAGAGTCTGGATTTGGGGTTGGGCAGTGTGAGGTTCTCCCCCACCCCACCCAAGAGGCCAGAGCTCCAGTTCTGAAGGGTTGTGACATAATCCCCCACATCTTGATTCTCTTTCTTCTTTCCAAGTTGAATAACAATATTTTTGGTCGTTTTGTTTAAGTTGGTGCTCTGACGCTTAATCTTAGTACTACCCTTTACTCTCAGTTGTCAAATTTTGATAAAACATGTGCCATTTTCTTTGGTAAGAGAAAGCAGGTCTTAATGTCTGCCAGAACACAGTTTATATGCCTGTTGGCTCCATTAAACTTTTTAAAAACTTTAGCATCCGTTACTTTTTTCCACTGCATTCATACCAAGTGCTTCTTGTCACCCAATTAATTGCCCACTTCCCTCTGGTCTCTGACCCCACTTGCTGGTGTTCCCTGCACAGAACAGCCCCGAAGGCGTCCTAGTCACAAAGGGAAATGATTTCTAATCTTGGGAGAATTTTAGTTTTGACAGTGTAGTTGAAAAATTTGGGGAAGAATTTCTTTGTGCCTGTTTAAATGCAAAACAAATTGTGAAAATTGCACAATTGTTTGGTACTTTGAAAAAATAACATTTACTTTTCAGCCTTTTTTTCCTTTTTGAGACAGGGTTTCGCTATGTAGCCCCTGCTGGCCTCGAACTTAATCCTCCTTCTGCCTCAGCCTCTGGGATGCTGGGATGCTGGGATGCTGGGTGTAGAGAACAGAACAGGCTTGTTTCACGCCTCGAGGTTTGCGAGGGAGCCTTCCTTCGTGATGGGGCTGGTCTAATTCTTAGTTCTGCTCCTGATGCCCTATTTCACAACCTGGTCTGTTCACATCTGCACTGCAGCATTTTGAGTGTGGCTAATACTAAAGAATTTTATTATGATGTTTAGTATTATACACAGCAAAAGTAATGGAAAGCATTTGGCTAAACCTAAAGGACCTGCAAGACAGCTTACTTCTTCAATGTGATTTACCCAACTGGAATAGTGACACACACCTTTTAAATCATAAAATGAATAAATCATTGAAGATAACAAACAACCATGGGGTCGTCTGCAGTTTTGTTTTGAACACCACATATGAGGAACTTACAGATGGAACCAACTGAAGTGTAGGCTTTGAAAAACTTTCACCCTTTCTACATATATTCTGAGGGCAGTTGGAAGGCATAGACTGGACTGCATAAGGCATAAACTTCTGGCTTTTTCTTATGTTGGGAATAAAGAGTCTCACAGGCTTCTGCCCAGGGCTGGCTTCCAATCATAATCTTCATATCTACCTCTTGAGTAGCTAGGTTTACAGGGGAGCCACTGTGCCCATGTCTCAGACAAGATTTTGAAGTGAAACTTTCAGAGTGAGTGCAGGCTCACACTTGTAATCATAACTACTCAAGGGGTTGAGATTGGAGGGTCACAGTTCAAAGCCAGCCTGGGTAAGAAAGCGTGAGACTTCTCTCCAATTCACCACCAGAAAAATGGAAGTGGAACTGTGGTTTGAAGTGGTAGAGAAAAAAAAAACCACACACACAAAAACGGACTGTGCTCAGGCCCTGAGTTCAAACCCCATGACCAAACAAAAACTGGACAACTTGGTTCTCTTCCCCCCTCCCCAGTCCTGGGACTTGAACTCAGCCTGAGCACTGTCCTTGGCTTCATTTTGCCCAAGGCTAGCGCTCTACCACGTGAGTCAGCAGCACTTCTGACCTTTTCTGTTTATATGATGCTGAAGAATCAAACCCAGGGCTTCATGCATGCTAGGCAAGCACTCTACCACTAAGCCACATTCCCAGATTTCCCATTCAGTTAAGTTTTAAACAAGTTATGAATCAGAATCATTAAGTTGCTGGCATGATTCTGCCTCTTGGTGTGGGTGCTGGGGCTCGAACTCAGGACCTCACTTTCTTGATTGGCTTTTTTTGGGGGAGGGGAGGTGAAGGCTGTGGAGTTCTACCACTTGAGCCACAGCTCCACTTCTGTCTTTTTGGTGGTTAAAAGGTAAAATTCTCATGGGCTTTCCCTGCCTGCTCTTGGCTAGCTTTGAACTTACTCAGGATTACAGGTGTGAGCCACCTACTCTACCTATATTTAACATAGCTGTGACTATTATCTGACTAATCTGAATGAGTGTGTATGTGTGTGTGTGTCTCACCTGTTTCTGCGTTAGATGGACTACTGCGAATGAAGGAGGAATGTCAGGTTCTGCCATAGAAAGCACTTAGTATAAGATTCATCCTTTACATGAGGAAGGGTCTGGTTAGGTGCGTATTGGACCTGCTTCTCTTCCCTTTTCAGAGCTGACCCAATTCTGATGGTTTAGAAGAACCTTAATCTGTAAGGCCAGTTTCAGACTACCTTAGAATGAGTTGGGTGTGGTGTGTCCATAGGACTCTGTAGACAGGAAAGATCCAGCCATAGCACAGACAGCTTACAACGGTGGGCAGATCATTCTGCATCAGGATGTGGTGACATGACGAAACTATATATGTATATATTCATTGGCCTTTATGTAGGCCCCAGCTTTTCATAGGGCCATGATGGTTGTGATAGTTTTTGTTTTTACAGGATAAGCGTGTGCAGATGAAATGGCTGGCTCAAAAGAATCCATGTTTAAAATACTGGGGGCTGGGAATGTGCCTTCGCAGTAGAGTGCTTGCCTAGCATGCACGAAGCCCTTGGTTTGATTCCTCAGCACCACATAAAAAGCTGGAAGTGGTGCTGTGGCTCAAGTGGTAGAGTGCTAGCCTTGAGCAAAAAGAAGCCAGGGACAGTGCTCAGGCCCTGAGTCCAAGCCCCAGGACTGGCAAGTAAAATACTGATAAGTCCTTCCCAGGTACCTTTCTGTTGGGTGCCATTGCTGCCAGCTGGTGTGACTGTCTCCTTATATCTTAGCCAGTGTTGGAGTATATACTCTTAGCAGGCAGAAGTAATTTTGTGACGTTTAATTTACTTGTTTGTCCTCATGAAGGCAGCTTTTTTATGTGTTGGACATCTGGGCGTGAATGCTGTCTCACCAGGAGTTAAAGAAACCTGAGCTGGGCTCTGGTGGCTCCCACTTCTAGTCCTAGCTACTCAGGAGGCTGAGATTTGAGGATTGCAGTTCAAAGCCACTTTGAGTAGGAAAGCCCTTGAGACTCTTAACTCCAACTAACCACCTAAAAACGTGAAATGGAGCTGTGGTTCAAAGTGGTAGAGCACTAGCCTTGAACAAAAATGGCTCAAGGACAGTGCCCAGGCCCTGAGTTCAAGCTCCATGACTGACTGCCCCCCCCCCCCAAAAAAAAGTTGAGTAAGTGCCTGGATGTGAAGCTTAGCATTGGCATCGTTTATCCACCAGTTCAGTGGCCCTGAGAATTCTGGAATGTGGATAGTTTTTTTCAATGTACTACTTTCAGTGTGCCATTGTAAAGTTGACATGCTAATTTTGGAGAAGGAAATCAAAATCTGAGACTTTAGTGTAAAACCTATTTTGACTTGCCCTGCATCTTCACCCTCCCCAAAGGTAAAACATGGAATAGTGTGACCTGTGACCTTAACATACTAGTCTTCCATGTATGCAGCCACTGAAAATTGGCTGGCTGGCGGTGTAGAAATGGTCAATGAAGCGCATTAGTGATGTGGGAGCGCTGTTCTTGAAAATGGGTCCCTCCCTTACCCGGGGCAGCTGGCATGGTGAGGCGAGAGGGTGTAGGAAAGCTGGTCATTTTCAGGGTGCTTTCCATAGGTGAGTGGTCTCACTTGGCAGACTCTTACCACGGAGATGTCCCGCTGGGCACGGCCAGGCTGCCCCACCCATTTTCTACCACAGGTGCAGCCACATCGCAACGCTGTGGGGTCCCTGTGCTGCAGCAGGTCCTGAGGCTTCCAGCCACTCATCCGAAGAACTCAGAGCTCCAGGAGTCCTGGGCTGTGTTGAGATTCAGCAGTGAAGAGGGCTCTGCCAGCCCAGCCTGGCATTCTGCAGCTTGACGGGAGTACCTGGGCTCCTCTTATACCTGGGGCTCACGGGGCTCAGTGCAGACTCCATGGATCTACAAGGCCAGCGCAGCTAACCTCTGAGGAAAGATTCAAACAATGGCGCTCTCTCATCCTTAGGGAAGGTGGCTTCCCTTTACCCCCCAAAAAAATCCCAGGGGAGAAGGGATCCCCTGTTAGCCTGTTACGCTGTCACCTGTGGTGAACGTCAAAATGACAGTGGTGGTGGATTTTGGGGTCCTCTGCAAGGTTGATCTGCTGCTTGGGCCTCTCTGGTTAGGCTAAATGGTAGAACTTGCACCCAGTTCCACAGGGTCTATGTGTGAAAGCTTGCTTCCTGCCAGTCTGGGGTACCGTACCTCAGATCTACAGTAAAACACGCTCTCACCATTGGGGAGATGAGGATTCATACACATACTGAGCCCACGGCCTGCCCTGGGTGCTACACTCTACTTCACAGTGACCACGTGGGCCCCCCTCAGCCTGAAAACCTGGACTCTCCTGGTGGCACCTGGCACAGGGTAGGTATGGAGGTTTCTTCAGTGAGTAGGCTTTTTAAAAAATGGCTAGAAAAAAGTTAGGTTTTCACAAAATGCCTGCGACTCCTTTTCCTGGGCCTTCAGTTGGCTGAGGACAAGGATTAGTGCTGGGTGAGGTGTCTCAGGCCTGTAGTCCAAGCTATGTGGGAGGCAGATACCTGGATTGTGGTTTGGGGCGGGACTAAGAATAACAGTAAAAAAAGTTGAAGGACTCTTATTTCAACTGGTGGCTGTGTACAGTGGTATATTCCTGTCTCAGCGATGGGAGAAGCACACAGGCTGACTGTGTAAAATGACCCTATCTCAAAAAAGGAGCGGAGCATTTTGAAAGGGGTGACATTGATCAAGATGCATTGTGCTCTGAAAACTGACAGGCTGAATTGAAACCCTTTGTATAACTTGTTAAGGGTAATAAAATGGAGGGCAGGTGGGGGAGAGGCTGATGAAGTGGCTCAAGTAATAGAGTATTTTCTAGCAGGTGCATGGCCCTGAGTCAAGGTCCCATAGAGACCCCCACCCTCTTCCATCAAGGCTCTGGGATTCATGCAATGTGGTTGAGAAGGCAGCCCTGGCCTGGCCTGTGGTGTGGGGAGATGCCCTCAGCTTGGATACTCCCATTAGGCATGGGGCTACCTTGTACAGTGCAGCAGAGCACTCCTTCCAGGAAGCCACCAGCCCCTGGCTGTGCCCCTCTGTCCCTTTAATGTCATGGTTTCAACCTGCCTGCACATTAGGACCAGCCTTGGGCTGTATCCCAGGAAAAGACTACACCAGGACAGGGCCTAGGTGCCAAGATGTCTCTCAAGCTCTGCCAGCCAGGGACAGAGGGTGGGTAGTCAGTGGGTGGGCTGGGGGGAGGGGGCAGCCCCAGGGCTAAGAGTAGCAGACCTCTGTATCACTCTGAGGCTTTGTGGAAATTGGAGTGGGGTCAGTGTGAGCCGGGTGGGGGGGGGGCATGGTAGGTTGCTAGGCTTGGCAGGAGGAAGTTGGCACCCACAGGCTTCAAGGCCAGATGAGTCAGGAGTGAGTCGGCCTGGAGTGCTGTGTCACCTTGGGGTTGCTTTAAAACAGATTCCTGGACTTCATATCGCCACACACTGAGACCAAAGGTCTGCAGCAAGACAGCTTTTCTTCTTTTTGCCAGGCCTGGGGGCTTGAATTTAGAGCCTGCTCACTGTCCCTGGCTTCTTTTGCTCAAAGCTAGCACTCTACCACTTGAGCCACAGCACCACTTCAGCATTTTCTGTATATGTGGTGTTGAGAATCGAACCTAGGGCTTCATGCATACTAAGCAAGCACTCTACTGCTAAGCCACATTCCCAGCCCCGGGAACTTTTCTTCTTCCAAGGCAAATGAGAGATTCTAAGTCTGTCTGGAGTCCACTTTCCTGTCTACTGAGGTGGCCTGGATTTGTAGCCCAGGCTGTCTCTCACTTGGGATCTGGCCTTAGCCAGTGCTGGGATCACAGGTGTGCGCCACCACCCCTGGCCTCAGGACTATATAGGGGTGCAAGTGAGTTTGTGAGCAGTGTGCTGCCCCACCCCCCCGGGGATCTTAGAATGCCAAGGACACTGGGCAAGGGCAAGGCTCTGGCATTGCATGAATACGATTGGAATTCTGTTCTCTTGCCCTACCCATGGCTCCGGCTGTGACTTAGTTGCCAGTCCTGAAGGAGCATATATATATATATATATACATACACACACATACATACATACATACATACATACATACATATATATACATTGCTGCCAGTGACACAGCATCTAGGCTGCAACTACTCTGCCAGCTTAATATCTGGACCCAGGAGTGTAGCAGGGGGAAGGCCAGGCTGGAATGAGAGGTGTTGGGCACCTGGCACTCCTGGGGTCCTGCTGTTTTTATTCCTGGTCACCCCGCTATCAGATGGGGTCATCCATTTGTCCGTGGGTAAGTTGAAGCAGTTGGCTTTGATCTCCTCTTTAAGTGGGGTTGGCAAGGGAAACTGAGGCACAGGCCCTCAGAGCTGACATGTAGCTGACCTCCCTAGCCAGTCAACATGTCCTGCATGCCTGGCCCGTGACTGACAAGGAGCCAGTTCAACCTGCTGCCTTTGTCAACTCAGATGCACCCGCCTCCAATCTGAGGGTCTCCCCCACCCACAGGTGCTGTGCCCACACCAGCCGGGCTACTATGGGGGCATCCAAGGTCCAGCCGGGGTCCCCCCTTAGTCCCGGAACCCTACATTCTCCCTCGGTGACTCACTTCCTGTCTGGGCCCAGGAATGTGGAGACCTAAACAACTGGGAGCCAGCTCCCTGGAAACAGCAGGTCCTGCCCACCAGAGTCTTAAAGAGACAGTCCTCCCAGGCAGGGCTCCTGGCGGGGAGTGGGGCCAGAGCTGGGGCAGCATTTGAATCCGAGAAGTCTGCTGCCAGACCGCGAGGTCCAGGGGTCCTCTGCATCTCCTCTGACTTCTGATCGGTTAACTCTAGGGGGCTCCCTCAGGCCTCCTCACCCTTCACTGCGTGTGGAAGGGCCTTGTGTCCCACGCCCCAGCTGAGTTTTGTTTCACACTGAGTTACTACACCACTCTGGGGCTTCTCAGACCTTGGGAAGATCTTCCCGTTTGTCTGTGGGGGCAGGCAAGCGGCAGAGCTGGTGCCGGCTGGACAGCGGGCTGCAGAGTGGACCTTTATTTTAAGGGCTGTGTTGGTCCCAGCGGAGCCTGTCTGCTGAGGTTTGGGGCTCTGAGGGGAGTGGGGGGCGTTGGTCATGAACCTGGGCCCTGAACTCACTGATGCCCATTGGCTGGGTTTTCATCCATGAACTCTCGTCTCGTTTCTCAGCTACCAGGTGGCAGTGTGGCACACTGGCCTCATAAGTCCTGAGATCCCAGCCGGCCTTCAGCAGGGGGCAAACCCAGGGCTGTGTGGGAAGCAGGCAGAGGAGGGAAGGGCTGGGGCAAACAGGAAGCTGGCCAAGGCTACAGGAATCTCAATAATGCCCCTGAACAGTAATGCCCTCTTGAACACCACCAACCCCTCTCCTGCTTGCTCTGCATACAGCTGGCCAGTGTCAACCAGCCTGGAGCCCTGAGTTCAGTCCACCCACCCCCCCTCCCCGCAGTGGTCCTGGCCTTTAGTGGACTCTTGCTGGCTGACTGCTGCCATCTAGAGGCTCCTGGGCCTCAGGACAGCTGACCCTTGCTGTCCTTCACCTGCATGCTGGGTTCCAGCCCTTCCCACTAGGGGGCAGAGAGGGCCCGGGCCATTACTGCATGCACAACTCCTTGTGGAAGCCTCTTCAAATGTCACACATGCTTATGGTAAGAGTCTTTGGGGGAAGCAAAGAAGCCTTTAGGGCAATGCTTCTCTAAACTTGGTTCTTTTTCTGTACTACTCCTGAGGCTTAAAGTCAAGGTCTGGGTGCTGTCTCTAAGGTTTTTTTTTTGTTTTGTTTTTTTTTGACTAAGGATAGTGCTCTACCACTTGAGCCACATCTCCACTTCTGGATTTCTAGTGGTTAACTGGAGATGAGAGGTCGACAGAATCTCCTGCCCAGACTGGTTTCATACCTTAATTCTCAGATCTCAGCCTCCTTATTAGCTGTATTATACCTGTAACAGAATTACAGATGCAAGCCGTCAGTATCCAGCCCCAACTTGTTTTTGAGATGAGGTCTCACTAATTTCTGCCTAGGCTGACATCAGATGGTGACTATCCTAGATACACATCTGAGAAGGTGGGATTACAGGCATATGCTATTGTGTCCAACCCTTCCCTCAGCCCCACAAAGAAAGGTAAAATTCTCTCCTATTTTAAAACTGAATCCTAGTAAAGACTTGGGAAATTAATCTTGAGAAGATTGAATGAGGTAGGATGTATAACTTGCCTATTGAAGCAACAGTACCTGTTCAACACTCAGTAAATATTATGCACATATATCAGCATGATTCTACAGGCCCAATTCAAGTAGAAATGGTGTCCTTTGAGCGCATCTGTTTGCATGTTTTAGCTGACAAAACTCAAGCCTTACAAATTTGCATGCCCTACTAACTGGAAGGAGAGCCATGCCCTCTCTTAGATAGCTGTGTTTACAAACACCATAGCTCAATTGTTTCACATGGGAATCCAGCCTTTCAAAACAACTTCATCACATTCTTCTCCTGGCTGTCTCTGCTTTCAAAAACAAAGCTTCAACAATTTTATTTTTATCTCCCCCCCCCCCAGGGGCCCATGGCCTCAGTTCAACTCTGGATTTTGTCACCTATGGATTTGTTGAACATACCTTCCAATAGCTCCTGTGTAGAGCGAAGGGGAGTCTACACTGTGGGCCAAGATCCTGCCTAAGTCTCCAGTTCTCGGATTGCAAAAAAATATTGCCAGTCACTCCCCAGGGGAAAGGAGAAGTCAGCTACTAAACAGAAGAAAGAGGAAATGGTTGCAAAGTTATCAGTGCACGAAGGGAAAGAGAAGTTAAAAGGATGGTTACTTGTGTGTGTGTGTGTGTGTGTGTGTGTGTGTGTGTGTGTGTATGTGTGTGCATGTGTGGGGTTCTGGGACTTGAACTCAGGGCCTAGGTGCTGTCCCTAAGTTTTTGTGGCCAAGGATGACGCTCTACCACTTGAGCCATAGTTTTTTTAGGGTTATTGAAGGTAAGAGTCTCATAGACTTTCCTGACCAGCCTGGCTTCGAACAGCAACCTTCAAATCTCAGTCTCCTGAGTAGCTAGGATTATAAGCATGAGCCACCAGCCCCTAGCCAGATAGGTACTCTTTAACCTTTAGAAAAATCCATAAAAATGTAGCAATATTGAGCTTCACATCTGAGGAAAAAATAATCCCAGTTGTTATTCTACATTGATGTGGTACTCATCCATCCATCCACTCATCCATCCACCATCCATCCATCCATTCATCTGTCCATCATCCATCAACCCATCTATCCATTCATCCATCCATCCAGCCGCCCATCCACCTATCCATCCATCCATCCATCCATCCATCCATCCATCCATCCATCCCTCCCTCCCTCCCTCCCTCCCTACCCACTTGAGTCTCAGTAGTTCTGAGACTCACTATTTTTTTCGGGGGGAGTCTTAGCAGTTCTGGCATCTGGTTGAATCATTGCCTACCTCACCCCAAGGGAAGGAAGCACCTGTCCTCTGCACAGGTCTGCTGCAGGGGAGCAAGGTCTTCCTCGAGGGTCCCCAGGATGAAGAGGAGGTGTCATCTCCACCATCTCCAACCAGTTGCTGACTCTCTCTCTCTGTCTAATCTCCCTCCCCCTGTCCCCCCGCTTTTTTTTCTTGCTGAACTCTGGGCCTGGGCGCTGTCCCTGAGCTTCTTTTGCTCAAGGCTAGCACTCTATTACTTAAGCCACAGCACCATTTCTGGCTTTTTCTGAGTAGTTGATTGGAGATAAGAGTCTCACCTACTTTCCTGTCTGGGCTGGCTTTGAACCTTGATCCTCAGATCTCAGCCTCCTGAGTAGCTATGATTACAGGCATGAGACACCAGCATCTGACAGTATTCTTTTTTTTTTTTTTTTTTTTTTTTTGCCAGTCCTGGGCCTTGGACTCAGGGCCTGAGCACTGTCCCTGTTCTTTTTGCTCAAGGCTAGCACTCTGCCACTTGAGCCACAGCGCCACTTCTGGCCGTTTTCTGTATACGTGGTGCTGGGGAATCAAACCCAGGGCTTCATGTATACAAGGCAAGCACTCTTGCCGCTAGGCCATATCCCCAGTCCCCTGACAATATTCTTTTGAATATTATGGGAAGAAGCTTTTAAAATGTCAAAACCCACTCTTACTTGTAGTCCATACAATGACAGCAGGGTGATTTGCCAGACGCTGGTTCTTGGTCTAGTATTAGAATGTTTCCAAGATCACAGTGCTGGGAATAGAATCGAGGACCTCGAGCATCCTCAGCAAGCGCTTTACTACCAGGCTACACCCCTAGTCTAATGTAGTCTTGGAAGGTCCCCCAGGAGGAGAAAGCAGAGCCTGGAGAGCAAGGAATGGAACACCAATGACCTACCTAGAAAGTTTGTTGGCTTCACAGGCATTCCCAGATCAGCCAGCAGGGGGCAGCAGGGGACCGTGTTCCTCTAGAAAGCCTGCTACCCAGGGAGATGGAGAGCTGCTGGGAGATGGCCCGAATGACCTCTGAGTGTCTTCTCTCTCTGTTCAGGCCCAGTATTTTTTTTTTTTAAATTTTAAATTTTAAATTTTTGGCTTTTTTGGGGGGCCAGTCCTGGGGCTTGGACTCAGGGCCTGAGTTCCTGGCTTCTTTTTGCACAAGGCTAACACTCTACTACCTGAGCCACAGCACCACGTCCAGCTTTTTCAGTGTATGTGGTGCTGAAGACTGGAACCCAGGGCTTCATGCATGCTAGGCAAGCGCTCCACCACTAGGCCACATTCCCAGTCCCCCAGTCTTTATTTTTTTCACAAGGAAAGTCCTGGGGCTGAGCTGAGCTAGCCGGCAGCTGGAACATCAGTGGGAACAGAAGATGGGAGCTGTCACTCTGGGCTTCCTGTGTGTTCTATTGCCCACTTCTTTTGTGTAGTATGTGTGTGTCTATAGAATAATGAAGAGGAGGGAAGTGAACCAGGTCTTCTTGAAAAAAAGACAGGCTACAGCATCTCCACGGAGCTGCTTGCTGGAGCATCTTCTTGTGTGTCACACTCACCTGGCTTTTTGATTTTTTTTTTTTCTTCCCCTCGAATGGTCCTAGGGTTTGAACTTGGGGCTTTGCACTTGCTATGCAGGTGCTCTACTACTGAGCTGAGCCTCCAGCACTGATTTTTGCTGCTGATTTTTTTGGACAGGGTCTCACTTTCTACTTTGGCTTGCACTCACACCATTGATTTACCTGACAAGGCTTCCTAGCCCCATCTAGTTTTCCTTGGTGGACATGGAATCTCTTAGATTCATTTCTGCTTGTGCTGTCCTGGAACTGCCCAATCTCAGCCTCTCATGTAGCTGGGATTCTACCTTCTTAGCTCCAATAAACTCAGAAAAGGTTGGAAGTGGTGCTGTGGCTCAAGTGGTAGCTTTGAGCATGAAGAGGCTCAGGGACAGTGTCCTGAGTTCAAGCCCCAGCACTGGCAAAAAAAAATTATTTGGTGATAGTAGGGTTTGAACTAAGGGCTTTGAGCTTGCCAGCAGCAGGTGGCCTACCACTTGAGCCATGCCTCCAGCACTTTCTACTTTCAGTTATTTTTTCAGATAAAATCTTGTGCTTTGTGCCTGGGCTGGTCTCAGACCGTGATCCTGGTATTACAGGCAAGCTGTACTGTGCTCAGTCCCCTCCCCCTTTTCTTTTTTCTTTTTAGTAAATCAGTCTGCTTGTTAGCTCAGAAGACAGGTAAACATCAGAGTATGGCAGGTGGTAAGACAGCCATCTTGGAGCTCTTCTGACTCAACTGGAGCTCTTCTGACTCCCCACCATGGCTGAGGTCCCCCTCTAGCTGCTGATGGGCAGTCACTGTCAGAGGGTATGTTGAGATTTGGGCACCCCACATCCCCCAAAGGTCACTGGTCAGCCCTATATTTTGCTGAGTTGGCACCAGGACCTCTCTCTCTCTCTTTCTCTCTCTCTCTCTCTCTCTCTCTCTTTTGTCTGCCATTGGACTTGAACTCTGGGCCTAGGCTCTGTCCCTGAGCTTTTTTTTTTTTTTGCCAGTCCTGGGCCTTGGACTCAGGGCCTGAGCACTGTTCCTGGCTTCTTCCCGCTCAAGGCTAGCACTCTGCCACCTGAGCCACAGTGCCGCTTCTGGCCGTTTTTCTGTATATGTGGTGCTGGGGAATCGAACCTAGGGCCTCGTGTATCCGAGGCAGGCACTCTTGCCACTAGGCCATATCCCCAGCCCCATGTCCCTGAGCTTTTTGGTGATTAACTGGAGATAAGCATCTCACAGACTTTCCTGCCTAGGCTGGCTTTGAACCATGGTCCTCAGATCTCAGTCTCTTGAGTAGCTGGGATTATAGGTGTGAGCCACAGTGCCTACCTGGCTGGCTTTTTTTCTCTTCTCTTCTCTTCTCCTTCCTTCCTTCCTTCCTTCCTTCCTTCCTTCCTTCCTTCCTTCCTTCCTTCCTTCCCCCTCCCTCCCTTCCTCCCTCCTCCCCTCCCTCCTCCCCTCTCTCCCTTCTTCCTTCCTTTTGGCTTCTATTTTCCAATCTGTCCTTGAACTCCTGGACTCAAGCAATCCTCTGACTTTAACCTCCCGAGTAGCTGAAATTAGAGGTGTGCCCCACCACACTTACTTCCATAAGTCTAATTTAAAAAATATTTATGGGGCTTGATCTTGGGGCCTGGGCACTGTCTCTGAGCTTTTCTACTCATGGCTAGTGCTCTACCATTGGGAGCCACAGTGCCACTTTGAGTTTTCTGGTTGCTAATTGTTGATTGGAGATTAAGAGTCTCACAGACTTTCCTACCTGGGCTGGCTTTGAACTGTGAGTAGCTGGGATGACAGGCATGTGTGATCAGCACCCAGCAGATGGAGAATTTTTTGTTTGCTTCTCTTAGTGACATATCTGTCAGTGCTATAGTGAACTCCAGTAGCCAGTGTCCAAATGATGGCATTTCCATCTGGCAGTCTGAGTAGGGGCATCACTCCCCAAACATAGTGTTCCCAGGAGTGCCGAGATACCAGGGCGACACTACAACTAGCAGTGACACAACTGCCTGGGTTCAAATCCCAGCCTCCCTACCACCCCCCCTCACCCCCAGCAAGCTATGCAGCTCCCAACAAATCACATGACCTTCCACATCCTTTCTCTGCTGCCCAGCCAGTTGTGAAGAGCTGCTGCAGGATGGAACTATGCAGCTCACCCCTGGGGAATGTCCTTGTCATCCCAGCTATGCAGGAGGCTGAAGTCTGGAGGATTGCAGTGTGAGGCCAGCCAGGCAGAGAAGCCCAACAGTCTCCATCTCCAAACAAAACAGAGAGGTGACTCAAGTGGTAGAAAGAGTGCCACTCGAACAAGCAAGCCAAGCAATTGAGTTCAAATCCTGATATATGTGTGTGTGTGTGTGTGTGTGAGAGAGAGAGAGAGGAAGAGAGAGAGGAAGAGAGAGAGAGGAGAGAGAGAGAGAGAGAGAGAGAGAGAGAGAGAGAGAGAGAGAGAGAGAGAACCTGTGCTCCCTCCAGGCCTTTTGTGGAATGTAAACTATGTGACTGCCCACATCACAGACATTAAAAAAAAATTGTTTCAGGGCCCAGGGGTAAATGCAAAATGGATGTCCTTGCGAAAACCTGTGAAATGGAGGAACATGCCCCTCCACCCCAGGTTTTTAGCACTTCTGCAGCCTGAGTCACACCCTGAGATTCAACTATCTCTAGTTGTGTTGTCTCAGACCCATGAATGCCCAGGGGCCATCTGCCCACACTTAACAGTTTGTTTCTTTTCAGGCCATCTTTGGAGCCCATTTTTATGAATGAGATCTTCTCCACATCTGGACTCTTCAGCAAGCAGCCACCTAGAAAAGGCACAAAGGGAACCAGCCCCTGCATATGCCAGGAAAAGAGCAGAAATATTGGATTGGGTCCCAAATAATTCATTACCTTCCCGGGCTTGGCTTAGCCTGAGTCACTTAAAAAGAAAAAAAATCAGTTCAGCCAGGTGCTGGTGACTCACACCTGTAATCCCAGCTACTCAGGGGGCTGAGATCCTAAGTCCGGGAGATTCTTAGCTCCAATTAACCACGAAAAAGCCACAAATGAAGCCGTGGCTCTAAGTGGTAGAGCCGCTAGCTCTTTCTGGAAGCTCAAGGACAGTGTCCAGGCTCTGAGTTCAAGCCCCAGGACCGGCACCAAAATAAAACAAAGCAAAAACAATGTCCATCCCTGCGGACTTCCGTTCTAGAGGGGAGATGGATAGCTCTGGCCACAGCTGGCGCTCCTGACGGGGCCTCGGACCGATGCTCCTATTTCTTCTGTGGATGCTGTCATGGAAGGAAGCCAGGCTTGGGCTGAGGCCACTTTTTCTGGGAAAGGGAGAAAAATGATGACATTTCCAATAGCCGGGACATCTTTCCTCTCCTCTCCTGGCAAGTGCTGTGCACACCCAGAATCCCTCAACAACACCTGGCACTTAGTGAGTGAGCTTTGCCGATGATGATGGTGATGGTGGTGATGAGAAAAAGCACAAAGTGGACATCTTTACTTTCTTAGTTGTTGATGCATTGAGTCTGCGCTCGTGTCTTTTTTGAAATAAGAAAGACTCAGAAAAAGGTTTGGGCTAGGTGCTCTGGCTCAACCCTGTAAATTCTAGTTCCGCAGGCCTGATGGTATTATAGTACTCCCCTTCCCGTGTTCTACTTTGTAGTTCATTATAAAGACAACTCGTTTTAAAATTAAATTAATCTATTAAAATATTGTTTTAGAGGTGAAATACAGTGGGGTTACATTTACAGGCGTGAGGTAATAAGTGAAAGGACAGGTCTTGGCCATCCCAGAGGACCATGCGGAGATAACTCGGACAGGAGAAGAAGGTTCATTAAGGAGGTTTATTAGTGGGACCATAGTTCCCACGGGAGAGGGAGCTACATGACATCTGCACCTTATACAGGTGGCAGCTTCTCTCTCTGGAGGTAAAGGGGAAGTAGTTATGTAGTGAGTAGGAGTGGCTCATTAGGTATGGGTGGATCTGGGGGCTAGTGGGAGGAGCTGAGGATCTGAGGCTAGGGAAATGCTAACAATAAGTGCATTCCCTTTCACAGGGCTCTCATCTGTTCTCTCTTTCTCTCTCATCCCCTCCCTCCCATCTCCACCCTTCAGTTGCGTAGTTCACTTTCCTCCATGTCTGGTGTGCTCCGCTGCTGCCCATTTTCACCCCTTTCCCTCTGATTCTGTGCCCCCCCCCCCAGATAGGCACGTGAATGCACCATATAATTAATCTATTTGAAACATAAAGCTTTGTATCATTTCTATAAATAGAAAGCTACAAGGCAAAAATGAAATAAACACAGAATATAAAAATAAAGGCAATGTTTTGAGACACTTTGGCTGGCTTATCTTCCGCTCGTGGGGCTTTGCTTTACATATGTTTTGGTTTGTTATTATGATGGTAAAGTACACATAAAAGTAGGCAAGCAATCACAGTGCAATTAAATGCAGCTTTGTGAGCCTTTTGAACACTATATAAATACTACAAAGTTAAAAGGGAATTGCCAATGGGAAAATAAAAGTGTGCAGGCGACCAGACAACAGGATCAAAAAAGGGCCACCAGGGTGCAAGATTTTAGATGGATCCGTTCTCAAGTGGTGTGAGGATGTAGAAAGGTTCCACAGTAAAATGAGATCTAGAGGATTATAGTTCAAGGCCAGCCCAAGCAAAAAGAAAGACCCCCCATCTCAACAAGAAAGTGGTTATGCAGGTTCTGAAATCCCAGCTATGAGGGTGGGAGTGGCAGAAAGATCTCCATGTAAGGCTACCCTTGGGCTAAAGCTCAAGACCCTAAACCCCAAACTAGCTGAGATACAAAGGGGCTGGGGGTGTTACTTAAGTGATAGGCTTAAGGCTCCCATAGACTGAGAACCTCTCTCACAAGCTTACTTGGAGCTTTCTGGTCACCATGGTGACTCACAAAACAAACAGAACCAGTGGGGAGGATTTTTTTGTTGTTGTTGTTGTCAGTCCTGGGGCTTGAACTCAGGCCCTGGATGCTGTCCCTGAGCTTTTTCAGCTCATGACTAGCAGTCTACCACTTTGAGCCACAGCACTACTTCCAGTTTCTGGCAGCTCATTGGAGATAAAGAGTCTCATAGACTTTCCTGCCCAGAGCTGGCTTTGAACTGCGATCCTCAGATCTCAGCCTCCTGAGTAGTTAGGATGACAGGTGTGAACCACCAGTTCTTGGCTCAATTTCTTTTTAATGCTAATTTTTGGTACCAGTCTGGGGCTTGAACTTAGGGCCTCACAGTCTTGCTTGGATTTTTTTCTCCTCAAAGCTAACGCTGTGCTACTTGAGCTCTACTACTTGAGATAAGACTTTTGTCTCTTATGTGTGTGCCAATCCTGAGACTTTAACTCAGGGCTGGGTGGTGCTGTCCCTGAGCATTTTTTTCCCCTCAAGACTAAGTGCTCTATCACTTGAGCTTTAGCTCTGTGTGTGTGTGTGTGTGTGTGTGTGTGTGTGTTTAATTGGAGATAAGAGTCTCACAGCCTTCCCTGGCCTTGAGCTGGCTTCAAACCACAATCCTCAGATCTGAGCCTCCCAAGTGGCTAGGATTATAGCCTTTTTCAAAAGATCCATCTTCCCCAAAGAACAAAAAGTAGAAAACAAGTGACTAACTTCTGGAAGAGGAGGGGTAGGAGAAGGTAGGAGGGCAGAGCAGCACGTGTAATTATGTTCATGAGAACCCCATGAAATGAGAACCAGAGGTACCTTCTGGTGCCTCTGGCAGGGTGTTCCTGGGACATTTCAGCCTTCCCTTCCAGTCTCCACCCCTCCCGATGTCCCCCAGGATGCAGGGAGAGCCCTGGGCCAGCCGGAGGATCCCTTCTGGGGCTTCCTTTTCACCTCGCTCTCCTGTCTTTCTTCTTGGCTATTGATTGCAACAACACTTGCAATTTTTACCTTAAAAAAAATCGATATTCCATTAGTGAAAACCTTTTGTAGCTGCCGGACACAGGACACAGGTGGGTGTCAGGAGATTGTCAGGAGCTCCTGGGAGCTGTAGCAGGAGACTGGAAGCTCAGCCCGTGTGTGAGGTGCGGGTGGCTGGCACAAGCAGGGACACTGTGGGGTGCGGGTGATACCTGACCCCGAATTCACCTCTACTGGAAGGTTTGCCAGCCACAAAGGAAAACAAACTATATGGAAGAAATCCCTTCATTCAAAAAAATATTGATCGAGTTTTTCCTCTGACGAGTGGACGTGTGTGCGTGTGCATGTGCGTGCCTGGTGCTGTACTATCTGGACCACATCTCTACTTCTGGCTTTTTTTTTTTTTTTTTGCTGGTTTGTTGGAGGTAAGAGTCTCAGATTCATCTGCCCAGGTTGGCTTTGAACTGCGATCCTCAGATCTCAGCCTCCTGAGTCGCTCGGGTGACAGGCGTGGAGAGAGGATTTAATAGGCAATAGGCAATAGTTTGGAGCCCAGAATGTCCCCCTGCCCTGCTGAGTATTGGGGTGTTGGGTGTCCGATGAACGCATTCTTGGAACCTTTAATGCGGGCAGAATCATGGGGTTCCCTATCCCCCCAGTTCTCTGTGTTAAGGAGGTTTTCAATCAGGCCCAGTCAGGACGCTCCAAGCAGCGCCCTCTGCCTGCCCTGTGGGGATTTGGGAGCCCCCTTCTGGGTGGCCCCCATTGCTCTCGCCACCACCAATCCAAATGGTTTCTTCTCTCTGCCTTGCTTAATTATATCCATTTGCTTTCTCATCCTTTCATTATGTAAGACTAGCTGGCTGTGCAGGCTGCATTCTTTTCTAATTATAAGGGAAAAATAAGCTATTTCTTTCATCCATTAGTCTTAATGGAAATGAGTTGAATAAATCTCTGTTTGGGGCTAAATCTCTGGGCAGCCGGAAGCCTGGGGTGAGGAGAGGAAGCCAGTGTGGGTCCCTCAATTAAGCAGAGGAAGACCTTGAGATTTGGAGGTGGACAGGCCATTCGGTCCTGGCTCATCTCAGTTTCCCTTCACCACGTGGTGCTAGTGTGAGGTTGCATGTCCTAAGACTGCTGGGCTTGGAGCTAGATTCTTCCCACAGGGCGCCTGCTTCTGTTCTGTTTTCTGTGGTGACAGATGTGTCTTCAAGATGGCAGCCAGCTGGGAGAGGGGGCAGAGAGCCCCAGGCCCACATTTCTGGGATTTTGCCTTTCAGACCCAGCCCCTCACCCCTATAAGCATCTGGGAAGACACATGGTGAAGGGCAGAGAAAGGGCATTTATAATATGACAGGGGATGGGGTTGGGCCCTTCTGGTCATCTCCAGCCACCATAAGAGTATGATAAGCTAACGATAAGTGGGAATAGATCAAGAATAGACCAAAACTAGAGGCAGAAGGGGTTTCAGCAGGTCCTGATTGGCCATCACTATCTCAGTCCTCAATTTGGCAAGGGGAGTTAGAGGACTCTCAGGGGGAGAAAGAAGCCATTGTTGAAGGGGTGACATTGATCAAGACATGTTGTACTGATAAACAGATTTGTTGTATGGTAACTCTTTTGTACAACTAGTTAAAGGGAATACAAATATAATGAAACAAACAACAACAAAAATGAAGTCATTTTTTTCCTGCCATAAAGATATTGTTGAGTCAGGGGCTGGTGGCTCATGCATGTCATCCTAGCTACTCAGGAGGCTGAGATCTGAGGATCATGGTTTAAAGCCAGTACAGGCAGGAAAAGTTCATGAGACAATCTGTAATGAAGCAGCTGAAAACCAGAAGTGGCGCCGTGACTCAAAGTGGTAGAGCACTAGCTTTGAGCACAAAGACGTGTCGGGGATGGCTGTGCCTTTAAGAGGACAGTTGGCTTTAGCCCGACCCATCTCCTTCTGCTTCAACCAGAAGAGAAGTCCCCGCGCCTGGGGGGCGAACACGTGCATGCCATCATGGCCTCGGAGCCCTCAGAGACCTGGCTCTTGGGAGGGCTGTGGTCTCCGCCCATAGAGGAAGTTCCATGACATCACTTGAGGGACAGCCCATGCAACCAATCGTTAATACTCAATTAGCCCCTCCTCTTCCTGCCTGTCATTACCGTTATAACCCCCCTCCCCCCCACTAAAGCTTTCTGAGACCGGCAGAACATCCAAACCTGGTTCTCCGAAGTCTTTTTCCTGCGTCAGCCCCGGACACGTGAGAGGGGACGGGGAAGGGATTTCGGCATTTCTCCTCCACTTAGCGAAGTCCACAAAGATACGCTTTACTCCTTCTGCCGGCGGGAGGGGTAGGGCTGAGTTTCTTTCATAGTTTGGATTTGGGCATCTCCCTGGGAGAAGCAGGGAGAGGGGTCTAGACCCCCAACAAAGAAGCTCAGGGACAGTGCTCAGGTCCCTGAGTTCAAGCCCCAGGATTGGCAAAAAAAAAAAAAAAAAAAGAAAAAAAAAGAAAAGAAGCAGAGGTCGAAACTCACTTAACCCATCACTTAATACCCAGCAGATGACTTAACACTCACCTTCTGTGTGATCTTGGCTTCCTATCTGACCACTCACCCCTTTTGCCAACCTTTCTGCCTTTGTCCTGGTGCGGAAAGTTAACACCTCCAAGCATGCGGCCCTCCTGTGTCTCCACCTTCTGGCCCCCTTGATGCACAGCCAGAGTTTTTCTCTGACCTCCCCTTATCCGACTGGTGACAGTTCTCACCCAGAATACAGTGGTCCTGGGCTGCCCCTAACTGGAGATCAACTTTCTATCTCAGGAAAGGAGATGAACAAGGGTGTGGATGTGTCCCAGAGCCACTTCTGCCCAGCCTGTCACCCATTCTCCAGCCCACCATTACCTGGACTGTCTTCAGAGACAGTCTTCATTCCCAAGTGCTTCCTCCCTTCCCTTCTTCTAAGTACCCAGGGCCCTCATCTTTCCTCATAGCCAATGGTGCTGTCTAAGCCACAGCCCTCGGGTATCTCTTTGAGCCTGGTATTTTGTGAGTCTCCCTAGGCGCACCATACGTTTGCACACTTTCCTCCTGCTCCTCTTTCTGCTGTCAGTGGAGGGCAGAAAACCCAAATGATGGAAAATTCAGAGTACAGGGGACATTGAAAACTCCCACGTACTTGAAAACAAAACTCCAGCCCGTGATCATTGGTCCTCTCCTGTTGGCGGGGCTTGCAGCATTCTGTCTTTGTTTTCTGCCTAATGCAGATCTTAGGGGAGCTGTGAGGGCATGTGTTGGGTGGGGTGACCATGGCCCAGACCATCAGTGCACCGTCAGTTAAGGGTGACATGTATCCTGAACAGGAACCACGATATGACAAGGACACCTGCACCTCCATGTTCATCGCTGCACTGTTCACTATAGCCAAGATATGGAAACAACCCAGATGCCCCACTACAGATGAATGGATTCACAAAATGTGGTGCCTCTATACAATGGACTTTTACACTGCCATTAGGAAGGACAAAATAATGTCATTTGCTGGAAAATGGATGGAATGAGAACAAATCGTGTTGAGTGAGACAAGCCAAGAACAGAGAGACAAATGGCGTATGGTCTCCCTGATATGCGGGTGTTAGAATTAAAATGCGAAGAGATAGAGCAAAGTAAACAGGTCTCAAGATACCAAAATACACTAAAAAAGAAAAGAGGACACAGAATGAGTGTAAAGTGTGTAAAAATAATCACAATAATAACAATAGTAATGTAGCAGAGGGGACAATCACTACATTGGACACTGATGAAAGTGAACTAAGCACCTCAGGAGTGGGAATGGGAAGGAGGAATGAGTGGAAGAGGGAACAAATGTTATTAAGCAAAAGGACCATAATGTACATATTATCCGAAATGGAAGAAATGATTTTATTGTTAAAGTTCATAGACTTTGTAAGCTATGTAGAGTAGAATGATAGTTTTCATCATTGTGTAAGTTAAAATATGTACTGTGAAATATATGTAGTAACTTAAACCCAATTAAAAAAAGAGTTAGCTGTAACAAAAATGTCCAATGTGTTAAAAAAAAAAAAAGGGGTGAGATGTTTCTGTTCATCAAGGTCCACTCCCTGAGGCCTCAGCTGACCACAGAGGCAAACCCTGGCTCTCTCCCTGGAGTCCATGAGAGATGTAGGGTTTAGCAACCTGTTTGCATTTTCCTAGGGAAGAGGTCCACGCAGATGAGCCCATCCTCGCCTGCTCAAGCTCTGAGGACAAAATGGTTAAGAAGCCCTTGTTGAAGATCTCCCAGTTGTGCAGACCGTGTCTGTATAGAGAGAGCAATGAAGCACCTGCAGGTTAATGCGGGCCTGCGGTTCCATTATCCCCAGGTGGGAAAGCAAAAGGTCTTAGGGATCCACGCAGGATTATAAAGAGGCCAGGGTTCCTAACCTCTAAAACTTGCCCCCACCAGAGAAGAAAGAAAAATACCAATGGAAAAAAAAACAAAAAACCAGCATGTTGGATTAAATGGACTAGAGAAGAGATTTAAGGAGAAAAATTAAAAACTTCCACATAGGAGACAAAACATGTGCCATTTGTCTCTCTGGGTTTGACTTACTTCACTTAGCAGAAAAAAATTTTTTTTTGGAGGGGTCCATACATTTCTCTGCAAATGACATAATATTCTTTGTGATAGATGAAATCTATCCATCTATCATCTACCTACCTACCTACCTACATAGCCTATCTATCTATCTGTCTTCTGTCTAATAAATCTATCCAACCATCCATTCATCTATCCATCCATTTATCATCTGTCTACCTACCTATCTATCTATCCATCCATATCTATCTATCTATCTATCTATCTATCTATCTATCTATCTATCTATCTATCTACTTATCTATATGAGTTATATAAATACATGTATATATGTACCATACTTTCTTAAATTAAGAGCACATATGACCCTGTATATGAAAAACATACAAGTCATAGGCATATACACATAAACAAATTAAAGTATGATATAGTTAAGGGAAGATACCAGTCATGTAATTCCTCTGAACAAGGAACCAAGGGTTTAACCAGGAAGTTGAAACATGTTTTGTTAGGGCGGGAGATGAAGGGGAGGGAAGACAGGTTAGTGGAGAGAGGGAGGGTGGGCAAATGCAATCATGGTATTCGACGTCCATCTGTCAATAGGGAGCCAGGGGATCTTGAGGGGAGGTGGTGGAAGGGGTGACATTGACTGAGATGCACTGTTCTCATAAATGGACATGTTGAACTGAAACCCCTTTGTACATCTACTTCAAGATAATAATGACACTTAAAAAATCTCGAACCAAAAAGATTGGCTAGCTGGTTATTATTATTATTATTAGCCAGTCCTGGGGCTTGAACTCATGGCCTGGGCTCTGTTCCTGAGCCTCTTTGTGCTCGAGGCTAGCGCTCTACCACTTAAGCCACAGTGCCACTCCTGGTTTATGAGTGGTTAATTGGAGATAAGAGTCTCATGGGGACTTTTCTGTCCGGGCTGTCTTCGAACTGCCATCCTCAGATTTCAGAGTCCTGAATAGCTAGGATTACAGGTGTGAGCCACTGGTGCCTGGCTGACCGAAGCATTCTTAAGAGGTCAAAAGGAGGAGGAATGGGAAGGAAAGATTCTTCTTGGTTTCTTGGACAAATCCAGCCTCTAGGTTTAGGAATCAGATGCGTCTTGTTTCCTAGCAACCCTCTGTGGTCCAACATCAAGGTAGATCTTTTGGGGATGGAATTCTTCCACCTTAAAAAAAAAAAGAATTCCTTTCTCTCATCCCCTTTCTCCTCCCTCTCTTTTCTCTGCGGCTTTACTTAGCTCTGACAAGATGCGGGATGGGGGGGGGGGCGGGGGCGGGGGAAGATGATTTCACCCCGTTGGCATCTCAGATTTGTGGCTTGGGGTAAGTGACATTCTCGTTGAGATTTCGTTTCTTTTGTTCTTGGAATGGCGGTGGAGAGCGGCATGGGATGCTCACAGGTTAGCTGGCACAGATATGAATGTCGCAGCTCATTAATAAATGTTTGCTCTTCTCCTTTCTCCTTGTAACAAAAATTAACTGCCTCCCCCACCATGCATATCACTAATACATGTGCATTTTAATGATGGTGACACATGAACCAGGATACTGTTTTTTTGTTTTAAGGTGTGCAGCGGTAGAGGCAGTTTTTGAAATGCAAATGTGCATTTTGTTGCTATGACAAAGATGTTGCAGAGAAATAGAGAAGCAGAGAATATCAAAGCTCAAACAAAATGACTCTATTGTGTAAGCCCAGATTGGGACAGAGGGTCAGAAAGGCACAAACAGCTCTGCAGGGGACAGCAAGACCAACCCCATATCATTTATGGAGTTCGTGACACTTTCTTTCAAACTCCCAATATATCTGGAGCTGGCATGTTTTTGGTAGCATTTAGTAGAGTGTCTCTTTGAAGCCTGGAGGAAATCTCAATATAGCCAAGGTGTACCTTACAGGCAACAGCGTTTTAAAGTCATATAATAATTAGTTTTATATTTGCGAAGTATATTTAATAATATTACACAATAGCATTTAATAATATGATTTAATAAATGATCATATTTAAGAATCAAATATTATTATTATTGTTTACAGGGTATGGCTGTAAACTCCAGACTCTTCAACCTTCCTGGCTCTGCTCCCAAGGGCTGGGATTACAAGGGTGAACAGCCATATCTGCCTTGTGGTCAGAGGTAGGGTCTTGTGAGAAGTCAGTCAGCACTGGTCCATTTTCAAGACAAGGCATTTGACCCTGAGTGGAAGATTTCGGTAGCTTGCTTGCTTGCTGACTTGCAGATAGGCCAAGGCTTATGCATTGGTCTATACTGGATTAGAAGGGAGCCAGGAAGCTCTGTGCCGGTGGGCTCACGCCTGTCATCCTAGCTACTCAAGAGGCTGAGATCTGAGGATCCTGGTTTGTAGCCAGCCCAGGTAAGAAAGTTTGCAACACTCTTTTTTTTTTTTTTTGGCCAGTCCTGGGCCTTGGACTCAGGGCCTGAGCACTGTCCCTGGCTTCCTTTTTACTCAAGGCTAGCACTCTGCCACTTGAGCCACAGCGCCACTTCTGGCCGTTTTCTGTATATGTGGTGCTGGGGAATCGAACCCAGGGCCTCATGTATATGAGGCACGCTCTCTCGCCAATAGGCCATATCCCCAGCCCTGCAACACTCTTATCTCCAACCAACCACCAAAAAACTGGAAGTGGAATTGTGGCTCAAATGGTAGAGTGCTAGCCCTGAGTTCAAGAAAAGAAATCAAGGGGAAGAATGATCATGAAAAAAAGAGAAAATGGGTTGAAACCGGAAGAGCCTTTCCTACCATGAAAGAACTAAGTGGATGGAGAGTGCCCAGAATCCATTGCTAAGGCTCAACCAGCCTCAAGAGGTGTCCATATTTGAATTACCCAATAGGAAGCAGTGTAATTTAGGTGACTTCCGAGAGAGAGTGTACACCCCACAGTGCTCAACCAATGAGGGATCTGGGTAGGGACTCACATACCGGGAGTCATGCCTGCCCACCACACACCTGATCTTGCAGAACCACCATTAAAGTCTTGTTTTTGCTGCATGTCTTGTCTCGGATGCGTGAGCGTGTTCCTCACAGGGGCTTCCTGACATTTTGCCCTAGGCTGGTTTCAGACTGCAGCCCTCCTGTTTCCATCTCCCAGTAAATGTGGTTTTGAAATAAGAGCCTGACCCTGGCTCGGCTTGGTGATTGGTCCAGAAGGGACTTCTTTCCTTATCTTCTCCTGTACCTGGGAGAAGCCCACCAGCTCACTGGTCCAGGGGCTTGAACTCAGGGCCTGGAAGACATCCACCAAGGGTGTTCCTGATGCGGGGGCATCCTGCTCACCTGTCAGCCGCTACCCTTGCTCTCTCTCTCTCTCTCTCTCTCTCTCTCTCTCTCTCTCTCTCTCTTTCTCTCTCTCTCTGTGCCAGTCCTGGGGCTTGAACTCGGGGCCTGTGCACTGTCCCTGGCTTCTTTTTTTGTTCAAGGTTAGGACTCTATCTCTTGAGTCACAGCGCCACTTTTGGCTTTTTCTGTTTATGTGGTACTGAGGAATCGAACCCAGGGCTTCATGCATGCTAGGCAAACGCTCTGCCGCTAAGCCACCTTCCCAGCCCTCGCACCCTATCTCGAAGGCCTTGCAGGGAATGCGTGTGTGCATCTGTGTGTGCATCCTGGGAAGGCCGGGAGGTTTTGGAGTGGATGCCGCCTTCAGCCCCCACAATCCAAACTCCAGGCTCTTGTTTGAGGGGAGGGAATTTATTCAAAGCACTTTATGGAGCACTTGCTGTAAGCCAGGATCCATAACCTCATGGCTAGAGGGTAGAGAACTGAGTGAAGAGGATCTGACAAGGGACGGGGTGGGATGAGGAGGTGAGGGCTGGCTGTGCCCAAAGCTTCAGAAAGGAGCCACAGGCTTTTAAGTAAGAACAGATGTTGATAATCAAAGTGTCTGTGCCTGACACACAGAGAGAGGCAAAGCTGCTTGCCTGAGGTCACACAGCAGAGCTGGGGTGGGAGGCCGTGTTCTCATGTCCCTGCTCCACGTCTCGCCACGAAGATCCTCTTCCCCTGTTTGGTCATCTCCGCTCTCTGTAGGGAACAGAGAGGAAAGGTACTTCTGCAGCTGGAGTCTCAGCCATATCAAAATATTTCTCAGTGGCCCCAGAGATGTGTGTTGGAGGGAGAATCACGAGGAACAGAACCTTCAATATTTTCCTCTGTGGTGAGGAGAGATGTGGTCACCATCTCTGGCTGGAAATGGTCCATCTGCAGAGGCGGTGGAGTGGGCCTGAGTCCTCATGGTGCTCATTAAGGTGCTGATAATGGTATTAGCGCAATGACCCTTCAGGGGCTGGTGCAAGGATTCCATGACAGGTACCAAATGCCCAGAACCTGCTCTGAGGCTAAGAAAGTTCTGTGTATAGCACTGGCCATGTTATGTCCATGAATTATTTGGATACCAGATTGGGTGATTATGAGACCAAAATGAGAAGGCACATAGTAAGTGGTCAATAAAAGCATGTCCTACAAAGGATAGAGGCCTATCTTTGGGGATGGACATTAGGCTAAGAAAGATAAGCCAGAACTGGGCACCGGTGGCTCACGCCTGTCATCCTAGCTACTCAGGAGGCTGAGATCTGAGGATCACAGTTTGAAGCCAGCCCAGGCAGGAAAGTCCATGAGACTCTTTATCTCCAATTAAGTACCAGCAAACTGGAATCGGTGCTGTGGCTCAACATGGTAGCTCTTGGCTAGCGCTTAAGCCAAGAGCTTAAGGATAGTGCCCAGGCCTTGAGTTCAAGCCCTAGGATAAACAAACAAACAAAAAAAAAGAAAAGAAAAGAAAAGGAAGGAAGAAATAAGCCATGCACACAGTATACAACAGACCAGCAGATCGACTGACCACCCTTCATTCATGGAATCTCACAGAAGTAGAAAGCAGGGCTGTAGTGATCAGGCGTGGGGGCTGGGAGGGGGAGGAAGAGACGGAGACACAATGGCTAAGGAGAGAGTAATCAGAGCATTCTCTTGCAGGCAGGAAGACTGTAGCCCACAATATTGTATGATGCATTTCAAAATACAGGAGGGGAGCTTGATTGTTCTCACAGAGAGATGTACGTGCAGCTCAATGTGTGAACTGAACACAAAATAAAAAAAAATCAATGCGGCCCATTATGGCTGTTGGTATCATTATTCAATCTCGATTGCTTCTCCTTGGTACTACTTATTACCCCAAGTCCTCCTTCCTCCCTCCTTCCCTTCCCTTTCCTCCTCCTCTCCCTCCCTCCCCTTTCCCTCTCTTCTTTCTTCCTTCCTGATACTAGGGTTTGAACTCAAGGCCTTGAACTCTCCCACTGAGCCTGCCTCTATCTTTTGTTTTTGTACTTGTTATTTTTGAGGTAAGGTTGCCCTTCTGGCCCCTGCCTGTGCTTGGACCGCAATCCACCTGTTTGAGACTTCCTGTCATGGCTGGAATGCCAGGGAGTCTGTGGACTCTTTTGCCTGAATCTGCCATCCTCCCAATGTCAGCCTCCCACCTCACTGAGGATGACAGGCATGCCACACTGTGCTCCAGGATGAATAGGTTTTGAAATGGGGTCACAGAAAGTCTTTTCCCCAGGCTGGTCTCAAACTGTGGTCCTTCAGCTTTGGTCTTCCCAGGTAGGGAAGGGTTTCCCCCACCCCTCTGTTTCATTTGTCTTTATTTCCACACTCCTATGGGGCAAACTTCACACCTAGCATCATTAAGGGAGCCTTAAAGAAACAAACCACAGGTAGTTCCCTTCGGTAGCACACCACAACGGAAGCTGTGGAGCAGATAAAAAGAGAGGCATCTTTTGAAGCAAGGCTCTTACAGCCTTTAAAGTGCTGTCATTGTGAACCATCAAAGGATCATGGATAGCTGATGGCTGATGGCAGGGGAGGGAGGGTGCCTGATGGTTCTTCTTTCAGTCCATGCCATTTATTAATTCACTGACCATTGTTCTGCTGGCTCTTAGGGGCTTGGGGAAATGGTGGCCACACTTTCATATGCACAGATAGAAGGAATTGTGAGTGGGATACATGAACTAATGAGTGTAAACAGGTGTGTAGCATCCTGTATCTGCTAAGCACTGTGTAACGATATCCCATTTCGCCGGGGCACCTGTGGCTCACACCTGTCATCCAAGCTACTTAGGAGGCTGAGATCCGAGGATCACAGTTCAAAGCCAAGGGAGGTAGGAAAATCTAAGAGACTCTTATCTCCAACGAAGCACCAGGAAACTGGAAGTAGAGCTGTGGTGCACCATGGTAGAGCACTAGCCTTGAACAAAAAAGCTCAGGGCCTGGCACTGTCCCTGAGCTCAAGATCATGACCGACCAGAACTTGTGATAAAAGCATATTGAATTATCTGGGTTCCAGCTGAGCATGTCAGTGTGTGGGTACGATGCCCCTCAATCACTATTTATCATGCTAGACTTTGATGAGGTGAGATAGTACACCTTTTTATTTTGCGGCTATACAACCAGGACACTATCATTTTGACCTACAGTCAATGTACAGCCATGGAAGAGATAGCGTACATCCTGCTCTTCAGGTTAAGTCTGAAGTCTGGGGTGAGTTTTACCCTTTTAGGTCATAGTCCCTGGGAGTGACCCCCCATTTCGAGAACTACACGAGACAGAGCAGGCCTGAGGTGAAGGTGAGAGCCTCCGTCTATTATCACGAGCCCAAAGCCACACTCCCTGCATGACTCAACAGTCCTCGCGTGAGCGCAGCCTCTGACCTGTCCTGAGGTGACACCCAGACGCCACTTCTGGATGCTTCTGTTATTAAAAAGCACCCCCCCCCATTGGTGTCCAAGCTGTTTGCCTTCAAGTGGTCAAGCCAGTGGTCTTGCTTGATCATTCTGTACTGAGTGAGCCCATCCTTTCCTCCCTGCCAGCCCTTTGGAGGGGTCAAGGTAGCAATCTGCAATCCTTTCCCTTGCCGGAACAAATGGTTCAGCTCAGCAAACATTTACCAAGTCCCTGCTATGCCCGGCTCAGCTTCAGGGAGAAGCTTAGATCAAGACACACTTGGCATCGTCCTTCTCTAAGGCCCCCAGGAACATCCTTGTTGTTGAAGGCTTCCCCTGGAAACATCCTAAGTGAGTTTCCTAGTCCTCATTTAGCAATAAAAATCTCATGGACTTTTCTGCCCAGGATGGCTTTGAACCTGGATCCTCAGGTCTCTGCCTCCTGGAGTAGCTAGGAGCTAGAGCTCACAGGTGTGGGCTCTCAGCACTTGGCTTTGATCTTCTTTTTAAATTTTCACAAAGAAGAGCCAGGTAGTAGCAACACCATAAATATCGACATAGGCATGTTAAGAATCTCAGATTGGGCAGCTGGTTAAGTTCCTTTGGAGTCTAGCTTCAGTTTCTCTAGCTTCAAGTGGTGGCTGTTCTTAGGGGTCCTGGTGGACAGCTGGCCGTTCTCCCTCCCTGGCTCTGAGAGTAGGAAGGGCAGATGTGTACTGGGGCTGTTTTACAACAAGCACCGGCCTGGACTCTGTGGAAATGCTTGGGGCTGGAGTGCACAGCTGAAGGGGTTCAATAAAAACTCCTTTGCGGTCCATGTGTTCATTGGCCCATCCTGGCAGAAGACAGAGCAGGAGACGCGGTGGCAGATGGAGTGGAGAGAAATACCTGGTACAACGCTGCTCCGAGAGACAGGAACCTGTCTCCCCATGCAAAGCAAATAGGCAATTCCAGGATCTTGGAGCTGGTATCCTATTACTTTATTCCGCCGCGCCCCCTCCTTTTCTTTCTTTTTGTGCAGGAACTGGGTCTTGAATTTGGGACCTGGGCACTGTACCTTAGCATTCTCATTCACCTTGAGACATACATGCCTCTGTGTTCAGCTTTTTGGTGGTTAATTGACAATCAGAGTCTCTCAGGTTTGCCTGGGCTGGCCTCAAGCCATAATCCTAATTTTTGTTGGAGCAGGCTTGTAGTTGGAAGTTTTGGGATGAGTAGAAATTGCAGACATAAAAAAAATTTTAAATATAATTTTATTTAGGTTATTAAGATGTTGCACAGAGAGGGGTTACCATTTCATAAGTCAAGTAATGAGTACAATTCTTTTTGGAGAATGTCACCTTTTCCTTCAAGTCCCTCAGTTTCCCCCTGCTGTCTCTGCTCCCAAGTTGCATAGTTCATTTTCCTCATTGTATACATTGCTTTTTTTTTTTTTTTTGGCCAGTTCTGGGGCTTGGGCCCAGGGCCTCAACACTGTCCCCAAGCTCTTCTGCTCAAGGCTAGTGCTCTACCACCTTGAGCCTCAGTGCCACTTCCGGTTTTTGAGTGGTTAATTGGGATAAAAGTCTCACAGATTTTCCTGCCCAGGCTGGCTTTGAACTGTGACCCCCCCCCCCCCCCACCAGAGCTCAGCCTCCTGATTAGCTAGAATGACGGGTGTGAGCCACCAGTGCGTGGCTGTAGTTTGTTTTTGAGACAGAGTCTCAATCACTTCCCCCAGTCTGGCCTTGAATGCGACTCGTTCCTGTCTCTGCCTCCTGCATCGTGCAGGTGGCCAAAAAGCAGCTGTTCTATGGGGCAGCCTTTGGGCAGAACTTCCCCTCTCTTGAAGAGTCTTCACTTCCTGCTCTTCAGTCCTGCAGATGACTGCACAAGTCCCATCCGTGAATGGAGGGCAAATCTGGCATAAAGCCAGCTGACAGTCGCTGTTTGTTAATGTTAATCATGTGTGTGAGGCACCTTTACAACAGCCCCCAGCCTGGCATGTGACCCCAGAATGGGGTACAAACAAGCCCGATCAGTGTAACACATGCAACGAACCACTGTGCTTGTCAGTGCAGTCTCTCTGGACCTCAGTTTCCCCTTCTGCTAAGTGGCCAGGACTTGCCTTGATCTTGGAGCTTCTCCTCTCTGGGGAGGAGAATAGGTCAGCAGAGTCAAGGACTCAGAAACAAACTCACGAAGGTCATTTCCAGCCTGGGCCTCCTTTGCAGGTGCCGGGCAGGAGACCCCGCGTGTGGATGAGATCTTTTGTTTCCTGAACCCCTGAGTCATCTCAGCTTGAAGGTGGTAGCTGGCACACCGCCCAGCTATTTATATGACTTTCAGCTCTCCCAGGAAGCAAACGGCACCTCCAGAGGGGAGGCAGCTCCCCGCCCCCACACCCGAGATGCTGCTCTGAGCCTTAGCAGGCAGGCAGTCATTCCACCCCTACCCCCCGTCCCCCCCCCCCCCCCGAATTCTACAGACACGCCACTTTCCTTGTCCTGGATGCCCGGGATGGAGGAAAGGAGGAAGAGGAGGGTGGCACAGACAAGCACATTTTTTTTTTTTTTTAAGACCATCAGGGCCACATATTGAAAAGGTAATGGAAACTCTGAACGTACGGTAAGATCTGACGTTCCTTGCTAAGTGATTTGAGGACATCAAAGCTTCTCTCTCTCTCTCTCTCTCTCTCTCTCTCTCTCTCTCTGCTGGTCCTGAAGTTTGAACTCTGGGCGTGGGCACTCTCTCTGAGCTTCTTTTGCTCAAGGGGAGCACTCTACCACTTGTGTCACAGCGCTACTTCTGGCTTTTCTGAGTAGTTTACTGCAGGGTCTCATGGAGTATACTGCCTGGGCTACCTTTGAACCTTGACCCTCAGATCTCAGCCTCCTGAGTAGCTAGGATGACAGGCGTGAGCTACCGGCACCTGGCTCAAAGCCACTCTCTGACTCTCAGTCTCTTCATCTGTGAAAGTGAAGACAAGGTCCTAAAGACCTAGCTCGTATGGATATGTGAGAATGACATCAGATGAAACACAGAAAGGCTTAAAAAAAATCAGTCTTGGGGCTTGAACTCGGGGCCTGGGTGCTGTTCCTGAGCTCTTTTTGCTCAAGGCTAGCACTCTACCACTTTGAGCCACAGTGCCTTGTGTTTTTTGTGAGTGGTTTATTGGAGATAAGAGTCTCATGGACATTCCTGCAGGGGTTGGCTTTGAACTGTGATCCTCAGATCTCAGCCTCCTGAGTAGCTGGGATTATTAAGGCTGGAGCCACTGGAGCCTGGCTAGAAAGGTTTTAAATTCTTTGTTTTCCTGTTGCCTTGGTGTGGCCTGGTGGTTGGGAGCTCTTGGACACTCTGGGTCAACCTGAGCATTTCAGGTGCCCTGGGTCTGGATGTTTCTGTTTATTTTTGGCAGGAGAATATTATGGCAAAGGAAGAGAAGAGCTATTAATGAGCATATTATTCGATAATGGGAGATAATAAGTAGCTGCTCTAATTGCGTTATGAGTCTATCACTGCCAGTTCACACTGTGATTCAAGCTCCACGACTGAAGTATTTTTAAGTAGGAGCACAAGTTTTCAAGTACAAGGAGTGTCAGGAACAAGAACAGTTACCTGAAAGTGGTAAAAATTGATATCCGGTCATTCTTGGCTGTCTTTTTTTTTTCTTTTTTCTTTTAGTAGGTTATGGGGCTGGAACTCTGGGTCTGGGTGCTGTTGCTGAACCACTTTGTGCTTTTTAAGGCTAGTACTCTACCACTTGAGCCACAGCACAACTTCTGTCTATTTTTGAATGGTTTCTTGGCAATAAGAGTCTCATGGGCTTTTCTGTCAGGGCTGGCTTTGAACAGTGATCTTCAGATCTCAGCCTCCCGAGTAGCTAGGATTACAGGTGTGAGCCACTAGCTCCTGGCTAGAAGTCCTAATCTTTTTTTTTTTGGCCAGTCCTGGGGCTTGGACTCAGGGCCTGAGCACTGTCCCTGGCTTCTTTTTGCTCAAGGCTAGCACTCTGCCACTTGAGCCACAGCGCCACTTCTGGCCATTTTCTGTATATGTGATGCTGGGGAATCGAACCTAGGGCCTCATGTATATGAGGCAGGCACTCTTGCCACTAGGCCATATCCCCAGCCCTAGAAGTCCTAATGTTAACCCTTGATCCTAACACAGACCCTGACCCTAAGCCTAACCTGCCGGCTTGGGAACCAGGCAGTTGAGAACAGAGATGTCTGTTTGGGACGTGTGTGCTGGTGGCCATTTCTTCTTAGCCCGATGGGATGGGATGCCAGCTGGGTTGGAGCCCGCAGTCTGCTTCCTCTTGTGTGGAGAATCCAGATCTTCAGAAGAATAGCGGTGTCCTGCAGGGTACAAGTTGTTTCCATTGGATGAACAGTCAGACATTTCTGTGTACAGTCAGCGGCTATTTATGGCGAGCGGGCTGGCTTTCCCACGAGGGTAGCGATTTAATTGTTACAGTGAATACATTTACGCCTGTTTGGAGTGCATCGATCTCGCAAACCACTGGAATCTGTGGGAGCAGTGGCGGCGGATGTCACGACAATAACTGCCGAGGTTTATTGAGGGCTCGCTGTGGGCCAGGCGTGAGTCTCAGCGCTCATTAGCTGGTGGGATCCCCGAGGCAGCCAGGGCGTGTCTATTGTTAGCATCATCTTAGAAATGGAAAGATGTTTTCCCCCCTGGGGTGCAAGACAAAGAAGTGGAAGATTGGGGATTCGAACCCAGACCCTCCTGGTAGGACCCTAAGGTAAGCAGTGTCTGGGTGACTGTATTGTGTGTAGGGTAGGGGAATCTACTCTTTCAGGCTTGCCTGTGTCCGGGATAATGGGGGCAGAGGATGACGTGAGCTATGTCTCAGGTCTTTCCTAACTTCTTTTTTTTTGATTTTGCCAGCCCTGGAGCTTGAACTCAGGGCCTGGGCTCTGTCCCTGAGTCTCTTTTTCCTCAAGGCTAGCACTCTACCACTTGAGCCATGGCGCCACTTCTGGCTACTTCTGTGTATGTGGTGCTGAGGAATCGAACCCAAGTCTTCGTGCATGCTAGGCAAGCACTCTACCACTAAGCCACGTACCCAACTGTTTTTTACAACTTCTTCTAAGATTGCATTTCCTCATAGGGTGGTGATAAGGGCCCAGCATATGCAAGCACCCCAAAGCATGCCCAGTCTGTAGGGACGGTGAAGGGGTGCATATAACCACACACAGAACATCCTGAAACTCTCCCTTAAAAGTGACAGGGCAAGGGCTGGGAATGTGGCTTAGTGGTAGAGGGTGGGGCTGATGGGGTAGAGCTCATGCCCCAGTATTGCACAAGAAAAAAAATGTTGGCACAACTGAAATGATAGTTGTGTCCCTAACAGCAATAACAGTGACGATGGTGATAATGGTCGTGATGGTGTTGGTGGTGAGGCTAGAGTGATGGAGGGAAAACAGGAGGGAACGGAGTGTGGGAAGGAAGGAGGCAGGTGAGGCATAGGAGGTTTACAGCCTTTCACCCTGAGTGGTCTGCCTAGAGTGTGCACTCTTCCCCCATGGGCAATGGCTGTGGGGTAGGGGCTCAAGGGTGTTGTTTAGGATGGGCCAGAACTGAGCAGGCAGGCCTCTCTTCCAGGGCAACAGGACCAGAGTCTTTACAGAAAGGGGAAGTCTGGACAGAGCCTCATACACAGGAAGGACATCCGTGAGGAGAGAGGCCAAGGTCAACACGTCAAAGCTCTACCTGGGCTTTGTTGCCACTTGCAATCCCAGCTACTCAGGAGGCTGAGATCTGAGGATCGTGGTTCAAAGCCATCTCAGGCAGGAGAGTCCGTGAGACTCTTATCTTCAATGAACCACCAGAAAATGGTGCTGTGGCTCAAAGTGATAGAGTGCTAGCCTTAAGTGAAAAGAGCTCAGGGACAGCGCCCAGGCCTGGAGTTCAAGCCCCACAATGGATTAGAAAAACAACAGCAGGATCTCCTGACTCTGTTTTCATACTTGCGTGCTGTGTGCTTCAGTCTTATTCCCCTTACCACCCACTCTCCTCCGCCGGCCTCCTCTGGCTGGTCTCTTGTGAATCCTCCTGATGCCCTCATGTCTTTTGTTTACTCATATTTTTTTTCCAAGTCCAGGCTCTGCACCTGGGAAAAAGCACATGACATTGGTCTTTCTGACTCTGGTTTGTTTCACTTATTGAGATGAGCTCCAGTTCCTCCTAGCTTCCTGCAGATGATCGTTAAGTTTGTTCCTCTTCATGACCGACTAATACTCCATTGTGTACCTGTGTCATGCCTTTATTTTGTTGGGATTTCTTAACTTGTACATAGTAACGAGTTTCCTATGATGTTTCCCCATGTGCCTATTTACCACCTATTACTTTCTTTTCCTTCCTTCTTTCTTCTTCTTTTTTTCTTTTTGTCTGTCGTGGGGCTTGAACTCTGGGCCTGGGCGCTGTCTATGAGCTCTTTTCACTTAAGGCTAGTGCTCTACTACTTGGGCCACGGCGCCACTTCTGGTTTTCTGGTGGGTTAATTGGAGATAAGATTCTCACAAACTTTCCTGTTGGCTTTGAACCATAATCCTCAGATCTCAGCCTCCTGAGTAGCTAGGATTACAGGTGTGAGCCGTTGGCACCCAGCACTTGGACTGCTTATATAACTTGGTTACCATCACTTGTGCCAGGAGAAACATGAACAAGACTACCTGTTTAACAGAATTTTGTGTGCACGTCCTAATTTATAGCACAAAATACCACGACTGATGCAGAACAGGGAGTGAAGTGGAGACCCCTCCCCCCGGATGTTTTGATTTTCTCATGATCTATTTCACTGTATGATGTGACAGGTGTTCGTTAAGGGCGCGGAAGAAGACGTGGCTGAGATGGCAGCTCTGCCTTTGGAGTGCCATTTTTGACTTCCCTAGAGAAGAGGGGCGAAGGCATCAAAACCCAGGAGCTTGGAGACACAACAGGGCCTCTCTAGCCCAGAGATGCAGAGGGCAGCCAAGTTGTTCTGCCTTCCTGCTTCCATCTGTATGCAGATGCGGGGTCACCTGTATGGAAGACATCAAACGCCATTCTGAGGTTCTGGAGTGCTAGGAAAGTTTTTGAGTGGCAGATACTAGGGGGTGGTGATGGTGGTGGCAGTGTCTCCATGCCAACGGAGAAGCCGGAGGCAGCCCTGAGGGTGGGAGGAGGTGGCAGTGAGCAGGGAGAATGGACCCACGTGTGTGTGTGTGTGTGTGTGTGTGTGTGTGTGTGTGTGTGTGTGTGTGGACTGGGTCCTTCTGTCCTCAGCTGCTCCTGTAGGGAGCATGCACATCTGTCTGTGTGTCCCTATGTGTGTCTGTGTGTCCCACTGTGGCAGTATGGGTCCCTGGGTGTTTGTGAGCCTCACAGCTGTCCAGTGGCTTTGTATCTGCCATTTGGGGTGCTCATTTCTCTATCTGACATCTTGTCCCCTGATTCTACTATCTACCTGTAGTCTTCCCCATCCTCTTTAAGGTGCAGCTCAGGCTCCTCCTTGCCCCTGATCGTCCCTGTTATTCTTGAGCATTTTATGGGCCACCATGTTGTCCCCTCCCAGGGAGGCAGCAGTCACCTGGCCTTCCAGATCTGCCCTCTAGGGGGCGCCACTCTCATAGACCATGAGATGAGAATGACCCTCCCACCCCCACCCCCGCCTTGCAAGTTAATGCCCCCTGCTGTCCACTCACATCTCATAGGGAGCTGGGGGGCATAGAAACCTTGTATTTTCCAAGGGACTGAATATTCCCAAGGGCAGAGGGCTGTGCGTCATCCCTACTGTGTGCTGGGTTCTGGGTACAATACCTGGCAGACACTAGGCCTTAAGCAGTGTGGGTGGATTTGAGAACAGAGAAGGGAAATCACAGGGAGACAAATGCAATGAAGGAGAGATGGTAAGATGGAAACCCTCACACTCCTCCTTCATCCTCAGTCCCTCAGTCCCTGCCTGGGGGTCTCTGCGAGGACCCATAGCTGCCGGGGCCTCCAGCAGTGCCCTCTGGGGGCAGCTCACCGGGTCACAAGGGGGGTGGTTTCCGACTTTGACACGCCTGATGTTTTGGACTAGAGGATATTGTGTGTGTGTGTGTGTGTGTGTGTGTGTGTGTGTGTGTGTGTGGTCCTCTGTATGGTAGGATGTTTAGCAGTGTCCCTGTACCCACCCTCTAGAGGCTAGTTGCGTCCTTTTACCCTTCCACGACCTCCAGAGACTCTTATAGCCAATGAACTGCCAAAAAGAAACAGAAGTGGGGGTGAGGCTCAAGTGGTAGAGTGCTAGCCTGGAGTGAAAAAGCTAAGGGACAGTGCTCAGGCCTTGAGTTCAAGGCCCAGTACTGAGGCACACCCAAAAAGCAAGCAAGCAAGCAAGCAACCTGCTCCGCATGGCACAATGTTAAAGCTCACAGGACACAGCAGCTGCTGCCTCTAAAATTCCGAAGTTCACTTTTCTCTCTATGACGAAGCTACAGCCTTCAGGGATCCATGATCCCAGCCCTGTCAGGATGAGAACCCAACTTTCTTCCTCCCCGGGAGCCCAAATTCCAAGAAATGCAGCTAAAATTGGCCTTCCAACAGCTTTTGCAGAGCACGCCGCAGCTTTTTTTGGGTCTCCAGAGCCAATTTCCATGATGAAAGTGGCACAGAAGGAGAGACCCAGCTAAAAACAGCCACCGCCCAGGCTGGTGTGAACAGAACGCAGCCCACCCCTCCAGCATTGGGGGGTGGAGAGGACCCGGCTTCCGCTGCACTTCCCCACCTGGACACTAGGTGGCAGCATGGCCACGCGTGTAGCTCCAGGCCCTGGACCAGAAAGGGATGCTCATAAAATACGCACCTGAAACAGAATCCCACGCTAAAACCGGCTTGCTTTTATTTGGGAGCATTTATTGGCACTGCAGGAGCACTGTGGAGGGAGTGCCCGGGAAGGGCCTCTTCTGGGGGGAGGGAGGGAGCTGTCTTAGACATGATTTTTTTACCCCCTGCATACCTGGAGTCCAACATGTAGTTGTCAGAGGGTATTTATTTGTTTATTTTGCCAGCCCTGGGGCTTGAACTCAGGGGCTGGGAGCTGTCCCTGAGCCTGTTTGTGCTCAAGGCTAGTGCTCTGCCACTTGAGTCACATCCCTACTTCCGGTTTTTGAGTAGTTAATTGGAAATAAGAGTCTCATGGACATTCCTGCCCAGGCTGGCTTTGAAACTCGATCCTCACATCTCAGCCTCCTGAATAGCTAGGATGACAAGCATGAGCCACCAGTGCCTGGCTCTCTTATTTATTTAATGTTTTTTAATGTGCTCTTTGACTTTGTACTCATGGAGATGTGTTAGGGTACAGCTAGGACCTGGGGTTTGCAAAGTCCTGTGCTTGACCAGAAATCTGATCTTTGTCCTCAGAAGAGGTTTGAATTCAGCCTTGGTAAACAAGCTGCCAGTTCTGAAACTATGCTACTTTAGTTGTCTCAGGCTTCTCTTCTAAGACACAATGTAGTTACTTCCTGAAAAACTTCTTCCTTTTTTCATTTTTGGCTCAGCCCTGGAATATTTTTACATAGAGACGGGAAAATGTATTGATTTTGATTCTCAGAAATGTTTGAAGAACAAGAACAATAAACCTGGGATTCACAAACTCTTGGAAGGTAAAAATCTCAACCAATTTCTTTCCATTATACATGTTGTTAAACTTCAATCTAACAATGGTGACATGTACTCATCAAATAGCTACATTTCCTCTCGTTCCCCCAGACATTGATGGGTTTATGTGTTTTATCTGTCAACTTTGGCATGGTCAAAAACATACCTCGCAATGTAAGAAGAGCAAAGACACACTTTACAACCAAGATGGAGTTGGGTATCTTTTTTTTTTTTTTCCAGTCCTGGGGCTTGGACTCAGGGCCTGGGCACTGTCCCTGAGCTTCTTTTGCTCAAGGCTAGCACTCTGCCACTTGAGCCACAGCACCACTTCTAGCTTTTTCTGTTTATTGTGAAGCTGAGGAATTGAACCCAGGGCTTCATGCATGCTAGGCAAGCACGTTACCACGAAGCCACATTCCCAGCCATGGAGTTGTATCTGAATCCAGCACTTGGCACAGATTAAGTTCTTCGTGAAACATTCCCCTGATGAGACCAAGCTAGGGGCACCCAGAGCCTAGGCAGTGACCAATCATGGATGACTCTCTCTCTCTCTCTCTCTCTCTCTCTCTCTCTCTCTCTCTCTCCTCTCAATCTTTAAGGCCACCTGGCCCAGTAAGTGTTACGAATCTTAATATCAGAGGCAACTCAGCAGATGTTTGGAGAAAGCTTTGGAAAAAGCTACTTTCCATCAAGAACTGGAAATTCTGTGGGGTGCTTCATGTCGGAATTTCCCTGGGAAATGCAGGTATTCCTGGAGATGAAGAAATGGAGACATTTCAGAGCATTTACACTGAGCTGGGTGCTGGTGGCTCACGCCCATCATCCTCACTACTCAGGAGGCTGAGCTCTGAGGATTGCAGTTCAAAGCCAGCCAGGGCAGGAAAGTCCATGAGACTCTTATCTTCAAACTGCAGGTGGCGCTGTGGCTGAAAGTGGTAGAGCACTAGCCTTGAGCAAAAGAGCTCAGGGACAGTGCCCATGCCCTGAGTTCAAGCCCCAGGACTGGCAAAAAAAAAAAAAAAAAAAAAAAAAAAAAAAAAAAGAAAGAAAGAAAAGAAAAGAAAGCAAAGCAAAGCAAAGCAAAGAAGAGAAAAACCCTCCACATAAACAACCCACCTTCTCGTTGTGCTATCTGTATGCAGATTTCATTTTATCAACCTCAACTTCCACAGAAGAGCATCTAAATCCTCCTTGGAAGAGAGGTTCAAAGCTTGATTAGTAAAAATGACTTCAGTAATGAAGCCTTCGACCAATTCTTATTGAAATGAGATGGAATTAGATTTCTGCTCTTCTCACACATAATGCTTTCTGTTCAATGATAAATGACCACAGCCGGCTGCGCGCTGACATTTCAACGCGGGGCCTAGCATGCAAAGCTTTCCTGTTGGCCGGCCCTTTGTGCAGAGCAAGCAGACCTATTGCACTACATTTCTTTTAATTTATTGGGGCTCTTTGATTTTTTAAAAAAGGCTCTTTCTATTTACTCTGGGAGAATGTTTTCCATTTTTATAATTTAAATTCATTTGTTTTTAGGATCTCTCCTGGGCAATCTCTTGGTGTGAGTATTAATGACATCATGCATTATTTGTGTGGCTTTGGGCAAACATTTCCCCTGTGTTCTATGCTTCTGTGTCCTTTGAAGAACTGGACCAGATCTGTGTTGCACTTCTGTGGCTCTTACCAGGTCCGAAGAGAATAATAGTAAAAAGCAGAGGAGGGCTGGGAATGTGGCTTAGTAGTAGAGTGCTTGCCTAGCACGCATGAAGTCCTGGGTTTGATGCCTCTGTACTACATACACAGAAAAAGCCAGAAATGGCACTGTGGCTCAAGAGGTAGAGTGGTAGCCTTGGGCAAAAAAGAAGCTAGGGACAGTGCTCAGGCCCTGAGTCCAAGACCTAAGACTGGCAAAAAAAACTAAACAAACAAAAAATAAAAAGGGAAAACAGAGGAATATGAAGACAAGACTTCTTCCTCTTCAACAGCAATTTTTTTGGGGGGGGGAGGAGTGGGATTGGTCATGGGGCTTGAACTTTGTGCCCGGGTTCTGTCTCTGAGCTCTTCAGCTCAAGGCTAGTACTTACCACTTGAGCCACAGCACCTCTTCTGGTTTTCTGGTGACTCATTGGAGATAAGAGTCTCATAGACTTTCCTGTCTGGGCTGGCCTTGAACTGCGATCCTCAGATCTCAGCCTCCTGAGTAGCTAGAATGATAGGCATGAGCCACTGGTGCCTGGCTCCAGTACAGATTCTTGCCCAGCTCTTTTCTATGCTCCTGTCCAGTACACAGAAGGATCTTTCCTCACAGCACTGGTGGAGGCTTGTCATGTCAACGGAGCCTGGAGGACCGGTGTGGGCCCCGACCTTCTTCTGGGAAGCAGGTGGAGGGGGTGGGGGGGAGTGGTGTCAGTTCTTGGGTTGTCCGGGCCATCGATGGCTAGGGACAGTGCATTTCAAGGTTGGTCTGGATGGTTAGGGTCCCTGCTTCTTGTGAGGGTGTGAGGCCAGCTGGCCGGGAGTCCCATGAAGATGTCAGAGAAGCATCTGTATATATATGGTGAGGTCATTTTGTTAGATGCATTTAGTCTTAGAACTTAATCTTCTTGGAAGAGTGGATGCTTTCTCATTTTGTTTTGATACTCTCTAGCCCTTTCATATGTACGTATAATACACACATATATAGTATAAATTATAAACATATAATTTAATAAATATATAAAATGTGATATATAAATATATATAAATTATATATATTTTATATTATCTATAAATTAAGATGTACAGAGAAGTTACTTTGTCTTACGTCAGGTAATGAGTAGATTTCTTTTTGGACAACATCACCCTTTCCTTCATTTACACCCCTCCTTTCTTTCTTCTTCTTTTTTTTTTAATGTAAAGGATATTTAAGATTGCTTTAGCTTTGTTAGTTTTTGCCTGCTATATCTTAGTCCTTTCTTTGTTTTCAGTCTACTGATGATGTTTTTCGCTCTAGCTTTGTTTTTTTATTGCTTTTTTTTGTTCTTTGTCTTTTTTTTTTTTTTTTTGAAACATAGTACACAGCTGGAGTTTCCTCAGCTGCCAATCTGGTGACATCCTTTAACTGGGATATTTGTTCCATTTATATTTGTTGTGATAATTCATGCATGTGGACTTTTAAAAGCAAGTCTAATTTTTTTTTCTTTTTTAAATCGGTACAAAAGGATTTGATGTCAGTTTATGTGGACAGAGTCTCTGGCTCAGAGTTGCTCCTTCCAGCATTCTCCCTCCCCCCATCCCTCCCACCTTCTCGTCTCCTAGCTCATTTTCATGTATGTACATTGGCTATGTACCTACCATTCCTATTCTCATTCGTCCTCCCTTCTCCTTCTTCTTGGAAGATTGTCCCAGTTGAATATACGATTTGTTGATAAATGGTAGAGAGTGAACACCGGATTTATCTTTCTCAATCGTCTCCTATTTGTGGTGGATATTTGCCAAAGAAACCACCCAAACCACAAACACACTTCTGCCTCCGGTGAGCCCTCAGGGGGGCGTCTGAAACCACAGCTAGTGTGGCGCTCTCTGTGTGGGCTTTCCCCATATTCATACATGCCTATGAGGGGGTTTACTTACTTACTTAAGTAGTTAATTAATTAATTTTATTATTATTTTTGCCAGTCCTGGGGCTTGAACACTGTCTGTGGCTTCTTTTTGCTCAAGGCTAGCACTCTACCACTTGAGTCACAGTGCCCCATCTGGCTTTTTTCTATATATGTGGTACTGAGGAATTGAACCCAGGGCTTCATGGATACAAGGCAAGCATTCTACCACTAGGCCACATTTCCAGTCAGCTAATGGGGTTTTATTTATAAATGACACATCTTTAGATTTTCTTTTTTTAATGATGATCCTGGGGCTTGAACTCAGGTCCTGGATACTGTCCCTGAGTTTTGTTTTGTGTTTTCCCCCCCCCCCCCAAGGCTAGTGTTCTATCACTTGAGCCACAGCTCCGTTTGTGGCTTTAAAAGAGCCTAGATTATTCACCTCACACTTCTAGGCTGATGAAATTCAGATTTAATTCAACAGCTGATTGTTCTTGTTCAAAATGCTGGATAGAAAAAAAATTCAAAGAAAAATTGTAGTAGCTCATAGTAAGAAGTTACCTTCATCAATCTCTCTCTGCAGGGCATGGGAAAGCCAAACAGGTCCTTCAGTGATTCATGGGGATTACCTGCCATGTGTGCATGCATGTATGTGTGTGTGCGTGTGCACACGTGTGCAGACATATAACTACACATTCACACAGTTCTGCAACACATATGTGCATGTGCATGTACACACAGATGCGCATGTATGTGCATGGTGTTAACACATGTATGGTGTACATGCATGCCTGTGTGTGCATGTCGCATGTGCACACGTGTTGCATCTGCATCCACTCTCAAGACTGAGTTCATGTGCCTCTACTACCCCAGGCTAAGGCAAAGGGCTATTCTAAGGCTGAATTAATTGCTTCCTCCTAGAACCCTCAGGACTTTGTTTACTCTGTCCCAGCCTCTATCCCACACAGCTCTGTATTATTATCATAAAGTATGAGCCATGCCCCTCCCTTCCTCATTCCTTACTGAGCTTCTATTTTCATTCTTGGCAGTACTGGGACCTGAACTCTGGGCCTTGTGTTTGCTAAGCAGGTGCTTTTAGTCCTGAGCCACACCTCCACCCCTTCTGAGCATCTATCACATCACGATTGGGTCTGTGGGAAGAATGAGAGGCATATTCAACACAATAAATGTTCCAAACATTGGCTCCTCAGCTCTGTGCTCCTCTGAGATCAATCCTCCTGAGTGACAGGCAAACCCACGTATTTCTCCACGATTTCTCATCTTCCCTGTTGCACAGGTAAATTCTATGCAACCACCCTCAACCTGCTCCAAAACACAGAAACCGTTTGTGCCCGCGATTCCATCTCCATTGAACACCGTCTGCTGTTTCCCATCAAGTCACATTTTCTCTCGCGCAGTGCATCTTCTGACGTGGCTAACCATGGTGGCTTCCGCTGCTCCCCAAGATACCAGGACGGCCACCAATCAAAGCTCTTCTTGTTTTATTCAGTAGAAAGAGGAGTTCCCGGGCTGGGGATATGGCCTAGTGGCAAGAGTGCTTGCCTCATATACATGAGGCCCTGGGTTCATTTCCCCAGCATCACATATACAGAAAATGGCCAGAAGTGGCGCTGTGGCTCAAGTGGCAGAGTGCTAGCCTTGAGCAAAAGGAAGCCAGGGACAGTGCTCAGGCCCTGAGTCCAAGGCTCAGGACTGGCCAAAAAATAAAAAAGAAAGAGGAGTTCCCGTATTCTATGTATATCTGCCCATGTCCTATTTGTGTTCAAACCACAATTATATATTTCTGGAACTGCCTTCCCCTTCATGGACGAGAAAATGAAGGTCTGTGAACCTGTGACCTGGTCTCCTAATTGCCATCATGGCTGGATCTCTAGGTCAGCTCACAATGCTGGGCCTGGAACAGTGGCTCACTGAGCACCTGTTCACTGTTCACTGAATACTAAATACACCAGCTTTGGTTTGCAAGAGCAAAACTGCCTTTTGTTTTTGTCAGTCATGGGGCTTGAACTCAGGGCCTGGGCCTTTCCCTGAGCTTTTTTTTTTTTTTTTTTCCCCTTCAAAGCTAGTGCTCTACCACTTGAGGCACAGCACCACTTTCAATTTTCTGATGGTTCAACGGATGTAAAATCTCATGGCCTTTCCTGCTGGGGCTGGCTCGGAACCACGATCCTCATATCTCAGCCTCCTGAGTAAGTAGGATGACAGGCATGAGCCACTGATACCTGTAAAGAAGACCTTTTGTGCATTGGAAAACCATTGAAATCTCAGTAGTCCAAGTGTTTTTGGACACTTCTCTGTGTCCTCTCTCTCTCTCTCTCTCTCTCTCTCTCTCTCTCTCTCTCTCTCTTCTGGTGGATCTAAGCAATCTCTTAGAGGCTATTGAGTAAAATGACTCACAGGGCTGGGAGTGTAGCTCAGTGGTCAAGTGCTTGCCTAGCACACACCAGATTGTGGGTTCCATCTCCAGCACTGCAAATTAAAAAAAAAAGACACTTATATGTACAGTAGGGTATTCAATAAATGACATCTACTAATGACCCCAGCCAGGCCCCATGGCTCATGCTTGTAATCCCAGTTACTCGGGAGGTTGAGATCTAAGGATAATGGTTCAAAGCCAGCCAGGGCAGGAAAGTTCATGAGACTTACATTTCCAATTAACCACCAAAAAGCTGGAAGTAGACGTGTGGCTCAAGTGGTAGCATGTTAGCCTTGAGCACAAAAGCTTAGAGACAGTGCTCAGGACTGGTGTGTGTATGTGTGTGTGTGTGTGTGTGTGTGTGTGTGTGTGTATGTGTGCGTATGTATGCCTATGCCCCCCCCCCCACGAATGATCCAACTTCAGTTGGATTCTGTGGGACTCCTCTAGCTTCTTCCACAGAGTGCTGTGCTTGGTTTCCTCCCCATCTAAGCACTCACGAATTCCATTCTGAATTCCCACATGCAGGTGAACCACAAACTTGTTCACGTTGTGTTTCCTTCAGGCTGGGGTGGGGTGGGAGGTCCAAGACCCCTGGATGGTGGAAGAAGAGGCGAGTGCCCCACCTCCCCTATTCAGCAGGCTTAGCGAGTATCCCCAGGCCCGGGAGGCTCAGAGTGGTGAGGTAATTACCCAGGGGCCACACCCACCAGCCAGTAGCCAGGCCCCTAATCCACCAGAACCTGCCGGCTGACTTCCCCAGCTCCAGGCCCAAGAGCCATGGCTTTGCATTCTGTGCTTTAGTGGGCAAAGCACACAGGCTGTTAAGGCTGAACCCACAGAGGCACCGGCGCGACCGTGTCCTGCGGCATTAAATCAAGCTCCTGATTCAGCTCTGCGAGGCTCAACATCCTGGAGAATAACAGCTCTGTCCCTGGCTGGGATGACCTTGAGCTCCAAGGTCGGATTCTGAAACGCCAGCCACGGATGGCAGAGCTGCATCTCTGCAGGCAAACACCACCCCCACGGGCCTGCAAAGTCCTGTCTCCCCTCTGTGTCTTGGCTCTGACCCCCCCCGCCCCCCAAATACAGGAGAGGGAACCCAGGTCTTTGTGCTTGCTAGGCAAGTGCTCTACTGCTTGAGCCACATCCCAGTGTTTGTGTTTAGTTCATTTTCCAGATGGGGGGGGAGGGTGTCGTGCTAATTTGTGCTGGGGCTGTCCTTGAGCCAGGATTCTCCTACCTCTGCCTCCTGAGTGGCTGGGATTATAGGCGTGTGCCACAATACCCATGGGGGGCACTCTTTATGGTTTCAGCCTACTCTGAAGTTTTTGCCTTGTTGGTGCACCTAGAGGTAGGGCAACTCACTCAGGGTCTCTGTACCTCAATTTCCTCATCTGTCAAAGGCATACACCCCTCGCAGAGTGACTGGGAAGATGAAGGGAGCAAACACAGCCGGCCTTTGGGAAGGTGCTTGGGGCTGAGTGAGTGTACAAGTAAAATCAGTGGTTAATGGACACTGATGCTGGGTTCTGCCTCGGTCCGTGTCCTGGCTCTGCTTGTCATTGGCTGTGTGTGTGTGTGTGTGTGTGTGTGTGTGTGTGTGTGTGTGCACAGCCCTGCTGGGGTGGGGTGGGTGTCAGAGGAGGGAGGGCTTCCTGGGGAGGGTGGGCAACACATGAACGAAGCTTCGGAGGAGGAGGGCGCTGGAGGTGAGGAGGGAGAAGAGGAGACTGCAGGATGTGGAGGCAGATGGAAGGCACGTGTGTGTGTGTGTGTGTGTGTGTGTGTGTGTGTGTGTGTATGTGTGTGTGTGTGTCTGTGTGCATGTTAGAGGCCGTGGGTGACTTGAAGATCGAAGCCTGCAGGTCGGAGGACTCAGAAGGGCCTTCAAGGCCAGGGAGAGGTTGGGCTCTGTTTGGAGGATGAGGGCGTTCTCTGGTTGGCCCTTGCTGCCCCCGCCCTGCCTGGGGCTCTGTCCTCTCCCCTCCCATCTCCTGGCACTCACATGGGCTCCTCCTGCCTTCCTGTGTGAGCTTGGGCATCGCAGATCCCTGGGCTTCCTGGGGAGAGGGCAGGTGTGGCTTGTTGCCTGGCCAGAGGTCTCCCTCTCTCCCATTTCCATTATCTCCTTCCCTCCCTCCCTCCATTCCCCACTTCCTCTTCCCTCCCTCTCCTTCCTCTTTCTCTCCCTCCTTCTCTTCTCCTTTCCTTCCCTCTTTCCTCTCTCTTCTCCCTCCTGGTCTCCCTCCTTCCTTTCCCTTTCCTTTCCTTCCCCTTTCCCCTCCCTTTTCTCCTCCTCCCCCCCCCCCCCTTTGTATGAGGCAGTGGTAAGAACTTAGTTTTGGGGCCCAGCAGGTTAAGTTTCCGCCCTGTTGGTGGCAACTTCGGAGCCTTGGTGAGGGCTCCGGGGCCTTGTCAAGCTGGGCTCCTGGCTGGTTGGACTCGGTCCTCATGGAAGTCACCTCTGGACAGAGACGCTGGGTCCACGTGGGGCACAGCTCCGAGCTGTGCCAACGTTCCCTCACCAGGCAGGCCCATGTGTGGGATCCGTGCTGCTCCCATCCCCATTTTGCAGGCGAGAGGAACCGAGGCCTGGAGGTGACAGGCAGGAGGTTGGTGGGGGTGGGGTGGGGTTCCTGCTGACTCGGTGATGGCCAGATGGCTGACCAGGGCACCCCCCCCCCCCCCCGCCCGAGGTGATCCCAGGCTCTCTGTTCTCTGACACAGAGAGCACCCTGCCTGGGAGCCCTTGGCTCCTGGACTTCAGCAAACCGCCCCCCTCCCCTCTCTCTAAGCCAGCCTGGGCCTGATACAAACAGACTCATTAACTCCAGACAATAGAAAATGACAGATGATGCCTTTGATGGAGGAGATCGGAGCGGCCATCGATTAGAAGCCAGTCTTGCTTCTTTCTTCTCCAGTTGACCGAGGTGGCTCGTGTGGGCTCTTCTTTCTGTCTAATTAAAGAGCTCACCAATCTGTCAAGTATGTTTCTTCCACCTGCCACTGCCGCGGGGTGGGGAGGGGCACCCCAGGAGTCACAGATCCTCTCCAGCAAAGCTCTCAGATCTCCAACCTGCGGCTACGCCTCGACTCTCCAACCTCGGCCATGGCCTGTCACCCTCTCTTTGGCCATTGAAATAAGGCATCGGCAACCAGAAAGTCGGGATTGTATAATGAGTGACAGTGGAGGCGGTCTTTGTTGCTTGAGCAATGGAGCCAGTCTTCTCCAGGTGCTGGTGGCTCACACCTGTCATCCTAGCTACTCAGGAGGCTGAGGTCTGAGGATGATGGCTCAAAGCCAGCCCGGGCAGGAAAGACTGAGACTCTTATTTCCCAACGAACCACCCAAAAGCTAGAAGTGGAACTGTGGTTCAAGAGGTACAGCACTAGCCTTGTGCAAGAAAAGCTCAGAGACTGGGCCTAGGCCCTGAGTTCAAGTTCTAGGACTTGTCCCTGGAGATGCCCATCATGGGCCTGGAGTCTGCTGATGCCGCCCCATGAAGCAATGGCACCCTTGGGGTTTTCCTTCCTCCCTGGGGCCTTTCTGAACTCTCAGTAGCCTGGGTAGCTCTCACGATTGGGATCTAGACTTCTTTTTCTGTAGAGAAGAACTCTTTTGCCTCTTGTTTCATGTGCTATCTGGGCCTTTAAGATGAAGATTTTGTTTTCTCCTTTTTCTTTCTTCACTCCTCACTCATTTCCCCCTCCCGCCCCCACTTCTTAAGGCTTGTACTCTACTCCTTGAGCCCCAGATCTACTTCTGTTATTTGGTGGTTCATTGGAGATATGAGCCTCTTGGATTTTCCTACCCAAGGCTGTCTTTGAGTCAGCATCCTCAGATCTCAGCCTCCTGGGTAGCTAGGATTACAGGTGTGAGCCACCACACCCGGCTTCTTAACTCTGTCTTCACCATAGGAGAAAGAGGCCTTTCTGGTGTCTGGAGCTTGACTTCTAGATGCTGTGTTGCCAATAACTGTCTGTCTGTTCTATCTATCTATCTATCTATCTATCTATCTATCTATCTATCTATCTATCTAGTCTATTTTTTATCATCCATTCGCTTTCTCCCTACCTCTATCACCTACCTACCTACCTACTTACCTACCTATCATTTTTCCATCATCTCCTATTGGTTCTGTTTTTCTGGACAATTCTAATGGATGCACTGGCTTTTGGGTAAACCTATCCAGGTCTACCTTGTTGTCCACCATCTTCCTTTGTGCACGGTCACCATTTGAGGCTGCAGATTCACTTCGGAAAATTATGTCAGCTGTGGACTTCTCCGGGGGAATGCACACCAGTGTGCAAGCACGCCGTGTTGCATGTGACCTTGGACCTCTGGGGACCCCCAGGTTTAGAATCTCTCATCTGGGTGTTGATGGAGCCCCCAGATTCTGTCCACCTTAATTGTGGCTCAGCTTGGTTACTTTGAGGCAGTAAACACAGCAACTTGAAACCATATTCTCTACTTTTCTTTTCTTCCCTCATTTCTCTTCTTATGCTCCAACGAGCACCCAATTTAAAAAATCCAAGGAAAAGGATTTAAAGATAAATGTCTTTCAATTGCCAAATGTTGATGGCTTTTGCATTACATTACTTTATTGCTTTGTTTCAGACTCCTGGAGATGAGAGACTGATGGCCAGAGCTTAGTTAGGTGACTACTCCAGGGAAATGCCACTTGATGGACAGCTCACAAAAGGCGGAGCATAATTGGGGAGGGAGAATTCTCTATAGGAAATTGCAATTCTGTTTTAGTTGAAGACAGGAAGTGATGCCGGGTGAGTGAAAAAGAAATATCTACAGTTGGGTGCTGATGGCTCACACCTGTAGTCTTAGCTATTCAGGAGGCTGTGATCTGAGGATCGCGGTTTGAAGCCAGCCTGGGCAAGGAAGTCCATGAGACTCTTATCTCCAATTAACTACCAAAAAAGCCAGAAGTGGAGCTGTGATTCAAGTGGTAGAGCTCTAGCCTTGAGATGAAAAGCTCAGGGACAGCGTCCAGGCCCTGAGGTCAAGCCCCAGGACTGTGTGTGTGTGTGTGTGTGTGTGTGTGTGTGTGTGTGTGTGTGTCCCTGGCTGGTATGACCGATGACCTTGAGTTCCAAGATCAGATTCTGAAATACACACCACTGATTGCACGCATGCACATGTATATATATATATATATATATGTATATATATATATACACACACAGACATCTCTTTCTTGGCTTCTCTACTACAGAATTAATTATTTCTTCTTCTGTGTCTTGCACTATGAAATGAGTACTTAAAGATTTCTAAGGTGATGAATATGTCAATTACCCTCATCAGATCATTTACACACTGTAAATCTTTACGGAACTATCATTCTGTATCATAATTATAATGTCCATTAAAAATCAAAGCATGAAGCTGGGCACTAGTGGCTCACGCTTAGAATCCTAGCCAGTTGGGGGGCTGAGAATGAGGGCCATGGCCGACAAGACCCCTTCTCACTTCATGGTGTCACTGTCACCCTAAGCTATGTGAGAGGCTGATGGGAGGATCATAGCTCCAAGTCAACCGGGACAGAAAAATCCTTGAGAATCCATCTCAGCAGAGGTGAAAGCTGAAAGCCTGTGAATGCCTGTGGTCCCAGCAGCCATGGGAAGCCTACAGTAGGCAGACAGAGGCTCAGCCACGTGTACAGGAGTGGACAAGAAACAAGAACTTATTTCAATTATAACTAGTGATAAACAGAGTTGGAGTTGTGGCTCAGTGGTAGAGTACCTGCCTAAGAAGCACAAGGCCCCGAGTTCAAATACCTACCTGCAAAAAAAAAGGATAAAAGCGTAACAAAGCCTTTCTTTGTGCATGTCTAAGAATGATTATTTAATTTGCATTTGTACCATACTCTGTCTTTGTGGCCTAGGGGCTAATCACTGAGTGACATAGAGTTGGTGCTGAGGAAAGTCTGTGGCATTTAATGATTGAATATGAAAACGAAAACTCAAAAAGAATGTTCAAGACCACTTTGTAAAACCCAGATTTGGTTCTGAATCTAAGCACTCTGGATTAAAAAAAATTTTTTTTATCCTCTTTTCTTGAGCAGCTTTGAGACTTGAAACATTGCCTATAAAGAGAATTTGGGTTTATTAAAATTGATCTGCTGAATAATTTTAATGATTATAACCAGATAAATGGTGCCCCAGAAAGATGAAACCCAAGGACGGATGAAACTAACCCTTGCCTATACCAGAGACATTTATTTACATGGGAGAGTTTAAAGGAAAAGAAAAGGTCATTTTAGAGAAAATACAAAGCATAAAAATTGTGGAATATAAAAGTGCAAGTAAGCCTGGGTTTGTGTTACACCTGAGGGATGGGGGTGGAGGAGAAGACAGAAGAGAAAACAGAAAAAAGAAAGATAAAAAGAAACCTCAAGGGGCTGGGGATATAGCCTAGTGGCAAGAGTGCCTGCCTCGGATACACGAGGCCCTAGGTTCGATTCCCCAGCACCACATATACAGAAAACGGCCAGAAGCGGCGCTGTGGCTCAAGTGGCAGAGTTCTAGCCTTGAGCGGGAAGAAGCCAGGGACAGTGCTCAGGCCCTGAGTCCAAGGCCCAGGACTGGCCAAAAAAAAAAAGAAACCTCAAGATTAAGAGGGCAAACGGACAGCCTGTAACCTTGAAAACACCTTCTTCCCTCTCAGTGGTACTGGCACCTGCCCACATTCACACACGACCACCTCTTCTCCTTTCAGAATCCTGTTCTGTGGGAACCACCATTCCTAATTTGTAACTGAGAACACTGAGATTTGCCATACTTAGGTAACTGGCCTCAACTTTTTGTTGTTGTTGTTTTTGGTTGGTTGAGGAACTTGAACTCAGGGCCTGAGAGCTGTCCCTAAGCTTTTCCACTCAAGGCTAGCTCTCTACTATGTTGAGCCACAGTGCCATTTCTAGTTTTCTGATGGTTCATTGGAGATAAGAGACTTTCTTTCCTGGGCTTGAACCACAATCCTCAGATCTCAGCCTCCTGAGTAGCTAGGATGACAGGGGTGAGCCACCAGTGCCCAGCCCATTGTTTATCTCATTGTTCTCAACACTATGGCGTCTTTTTTTTTTTTTTTTTCCTGCCAGTCCTGGGGCTTGGACTCAGGGCCTGAGCACTGTCCCTGGCTTCTTCTTGCTCAAGGCTAGCACTCTGCCACTTGAGCCACAGCGCCACTTCTGGCCATTTTCTGTATATGTGGTGCTGGGGAATCGAACCTAGGGCCTCATGTATATGAGGCAAGCACTCTTGCCATTAGGCCATATCCCCAGCCCCATTATGGCGTCTTTTTCAAGGTTTCATATTCCACCCCAGCCTTCATGTGATAGTAATTTCCTAGTGGGGCAGTGATGCTGTTTTGCTGGTCTGGACGTCGAGGAGTCTGGCTTCCATGGCTCATGTCTCATTAGCTGCCCTGAAATGTAGAGGTGACCTTGGAGGGCGAGAACATTTGGCATGATCTTAGACGGCGTGGTGGAATGTGTTCAGGAAGATGGCTTTGGGATGAAACACACTTGTTTTCAAATTGGGCTCCGGCACTCACCGGCCATGGGACCTCGGGCAAGACTTTGGGTTTCCCGCTCGTCAATATAAATTTTCTGTTGCCAGAATAAAAAACAATACGTTCAAAACTTAGACTAATTAGTAAAGCACACCAGGCAGATATTGGTGCATAGAAAAGACGTCTCACGTTTAGACGCGTGTGAACTATGCACATTGTTTTCAGGATTTTTCTGTTTCAGGTAAGGTTTTTTATTTTGTGCCTGTTCGAGGCCATTGACCTCAGGGCTTTGTTGCTTGCTGAGCAAAACCCCTTGAGTTGTCCTCGCTCTGCCTTTGTTCTTTATCATGAAGGTCAGTTTGGCTTTGGTGACTTCTTTAGCTCTTTTCCCAGTGCCCCTCTTTTTAGCATATAGTAAAGGCAAACCTGTGCCCTGACATGGGAAGAAAGAATCCCATCTCTTTAAAAAGCCAACAGGGAATGGGAAGGGAAAGGAGGGAGATGGCGCACACGTACAACTTAGTGTGGCTTTGTGGCTTCTTCGATTCCATGTCTTCCTGTGGTGTTGTTGGGCTTAAAAAGTGCCCTTCTGTCCCTAGCTTCTCTCCTCCTGTGAACCTGAACCCCTCTTCTGTCTGCAGAAGATGGTGATGGAATGTGGATGCCCCCGGACCCACAGCCAGGGGCTGGGGGGCGTGTTTTCTCATGTGGCCAGCAAGGAGGCCGGGGTACAACCAGAGCACAGGCATTGCAGGTGTCCCTTTCCTTCTGCCGGCTCCTAGCCTTCCTCCTTCATTCAAGAGGGAGCCTCTTCAGCAGAGCCCCACAGATAGGAAAGACAACACACAGCAAAGAGAGAGAGAGAGAGAGAAAGAGAGAGAGAGAGAGAGAGAGAGAGAGAGAGAGAGAGAGAGAGAGAGAGAGAGAGAGAGAGAGAGAGAGAGAGGAGAGAGCTCCTGAATCTTTACTTGATCCATCCCTGGCCTCTCCTACCCTAGGTTTGTTGTATAGAAAACTGGGTAAGGAATGCTGGAAAGGAGATATGGAATACTAGATGGCTCTGAATATGGACTCAACCACTGCAAAAGTGTGCACGCACACACACACACACACACACACACTATACCAAAAGTTGGATGGTAGTGACTCACAGGTGTAATCCTAGCTACTCAGTAGGCTGATATGGGAGGATCGTGGTTCAAAGCCAGTCTGGGCAGGAAAATCCGTGGGATTCTTTTTTTTTTTTGGCCAGTCCTGGGCTTGGACTCAGGGCTTGAGCACTGTCCCTGGCTTCTTTTTGCTCAAGGCTAGCACTCTGTCACTTGAGCCAAAGCGCCACTTCTGGCCATTTTCTATATATGTGGTGCTGGGGAATCAAACCCAGGGCTTCATGTATAGGAGGCAAGCACTCTTGCCACTGGGCCATATTCCCAGCCCCTGTGGGATTCTTATTTCCAAGGAATCATCAGAAAACCAGAAGTGGCGCTGTGGCTCAAGTGGTAGTGCGCTGGCCTGAGCAGAAAGAAGCTCAGGGACAGCATCCAGGCCCTGAGTTCAAGCCACAGGATTGAGAAAAGAAACAAACACCATGAAAAATACACCAAGAGAGGGTTGCTACACAACCAGAGTGATTATTTAATTCTAAATGCGCAATTTCCCTTTTAAGCCTCCATGAGATTTTTCAAAGCCACAGGGAAAGCAGTCCTGCATTACCTAGTGGCTAGGGAAATTATTATTATGATCATTATTATTTTAGTATCTGCAACATCATTAACTTATATATCTGGGAAAACAGCAGGTAGAGCCAAAAAAAGGACTGTGCCAATGCTTAAGTTGCTCAAAGTTGACTGTTAAACAAAAATCCTTAGTATGCCACGTTGGTGGGTTGGTGGTGATGGGTGTGTATTTATGACATACAGCATGATATCAAATCAGTCAATATTCACTCAGAGAAACACACTAGGAAGGAGTGTGTGAGCTCACCAAGGGCGTAAAATGAGGATTTCTTCAGTGTTCTTTGTATGCCCCAAAGAACATCTAAAAGCTTCCAAGGTTAACTTAAGAATGGAAAAGAGAAAAAAAAAAAGACTTGGCAATTGTGGTATTGTGAGAATTTCCATTAGATAAAGTTAATGGGATTTAAAAAAAAAAGTGCTCCTTGGTGATCGGTAGGTCCATGCTGGGAAAATAATGGAAAAAGTCCAACACAAATGTTTTATTGACCCTTTCAAAATTAGTGGGAAATGATATTGTCGATTAAAAAAAATTCACCATGGATGAGGAACAATCTCCTTTCTGGGAAGTGGCCATTGGGTTGGAGAGATTTTCTATAATTCCAGTTATTAGCATGGTTAATATCGATAGTCACTCAGACAACAGGAATTTAAAGAATTGTCTGGTGACAGAGCTCAGTGAATGGGCAATTATTGGGAAATGATTTTATAATTTTTTTTTTTTTTTTGGCCAGTCCTGGGCCTTGGACTCAGGGCCTGAGCACTGTCTCTGGCTTCTTTTTTTTTGCTCAAGGCTAGCACTCTGCCACTTGAGCCACAGCGCCACTTCTGGCCGTTTTCTGTATATGTGGTGCTGGGGAATTGAACCCAGGGCCTCATGTATACAAGGCAAGCTCTCTTGCCACTAGGCAATATCCCCAGCCCTGATTTTATAATTGTTCCTCCTTTTTTTCTCCAGCAAATTGTCTTGCTCCTTTAACTCACTCAGCCAGTCAGGTGAGAGAAAAGGAGGGAAATATCGTAGGTGCCCTGGGTTAACTTGACATCCCAGAAATCTGAGGGTCCCCGTATGCCTGTCCCCAGGGTGTGTCTTTCTAAGTTAAAGTAAACTTCCGTGATATCATTTAATACTTCACAAAACTTCCCAAACATATTGGGATTCAAAGGGAATAAACTCGCAAGGCAAATGTTCATGCCTGTCATCCTAGCTACTTAGGAGAAGGCTGAGATCTGAGGATTACAGTTTGAAGCCTAGCCCAAGCAAGGAAAAGTCAGTGAGATTCTTACCTTCAATGAACCACCAAAAAAAAAAAATAAAAAAATCCAGATGTGGAGCTGTGGCTCAAGTGGTTAGGGCATTAGCCTTGAGCACAAAAGCTCAGGGGACAGTGCCCAGATGCTGAGACACAACAACAACAACAAAAACACCTTTGGGCAATTATGTATTGGGCTTCAGATATGCAGTGGACAAAATGAGGTGCACCGAGAGATCCTGTCTCTGAGACAGCCCCCCTGTTCCTCCCCAAATAACAATGACCACTTTTCCTGGCTGGGTCTCAAAGAACCTTTCCAGCAGAGAATTCTTGGTGAGGTCGACACTACTGTTAATGAAGTCTTTCATGTTCCTGACGTTTAAAGACATTTTTTTTCCTGAGCAAGGAGGTCAAGTTTGGGCATTTGTAATCGGTTGATAAAAGACATGTGTGCCTGGCCACGTGGGAACTCTATGAATATTATCAAATAACGATGTAGAGTCTAATTAAGGTTGAGCCATTAAGCACTAATTAATTAAGCCGTCAGATTTTAATCAAGGAATTGATTGTTTCTGTATAGAGCTCTGATGGTTTCGCATCTCTGCATAGGCTTTGGAACCCTGATTGGGAAAGATGAACAAATTAAAGGGCTGTGCGTTGCGTTGCTCCAGCGAGCAAGCGCAGCTTTGGCAAGAGGCAGCGAGCTTCTGCTTTCTAGGGAGTGGGGATCTGAGAACTTTCTGATATGGGCCGTGTTGGAAGGAGCCAGACCAAAGGCTGGTCCTTACTGTGGTCATTAATCAGATTGAAAAGGAACTGAGTACATGGCTTGAACACCTGCTGGCTCACAGTGTCCTTGAAACATCCCAAGTCACAGAAGAGCATTCTCTGGGGGAGGGGCTTGCACCTCTATTCCTTGGGCATGCGTAGGAGAGTCTAGGTCTTTTTTTTTGTTTGTTTTGTTTTTTAGGGACTTGAGCATGTAACACACATGCGCGTGTGCACCACCCCCCCAACCGTCACCACCATCCACAGAAAGAGTTGTCTGATATGACTGTTGTCCTTAAAACGGAATGATCTCCTCCTCCTCCTCCTCTTCTTCCCCCTTCCTCCTCCCCCCCCCCCTCCTTCCTCCTTCTCCCTCTTCTTCTTCTTCTCCTCCTCCTGCTCCTTTTCTTTCTTATTTCTTCTTTTGAAGCAGGTCTCCTTGATTGGCCTCAAACTCATCCATGATCCTCTCTCTTCTGCCTTTTGAGTGCTGGGATTATGTGTGTGTGTCACCATGGCTGGCAGGATAGGATATCTTTGTAAGATGAACAGAAGAGATACAGACATGGGGGCAGACAGCCATGTGAAAGGGGCAGGTAGAGATATTAGTGGTGCCTTGGTCCATAGGCCAAGGACTGCTTGGGGTCTCCGGGAGCTGGGGGGAGGAGTTGGAGGGAGCCTGTTCAGGGAGGACATCTGATGTAGGGCGTCTAGCCTGGGTCACTTCAGGAATACATTTCTGTTGGTTTAAGAAATCCAGTTTGGGTGCTGTGTGATTGGTAGCTTCAGGAGACCAATACAAGCCCTGGAGATCATAAGGAGTTAAAGAGCCTTTTCCAGAATGTTCTCTTTCTCTGGCATGGTTTGGAGTCCTACAGGATCAAGGAAGAAGGGACAAGAGGATGAGGGAGGTAGCTGGAATCACGCACCCTAGATTCAGATCGCCTATGGGTGTGTTCTAGCCCCATTGGTGAACTTGCTCTGTGACTTTGGGTTAAGTGGTTTGAGCTTCCGGTCTCAGTTCCAAGAAAGAGAGCAAGCAGGTGTGGGAGCAGAGCGCTGGCCACGCACGCCAGTCTGTCGTGACTGGCGCCTGCTTGGCTTCGATGGGAGCGGCCGGCGCCGAGACTGGACCTTGGTGTTCTGTTGCACACAATTTCACAGCACATCAACACTGGGAAAGGTCACTCTGTAAGCATGGTGAGTTAAGAGGGAAACAAGGCGGCGAGCTAATCACAGACACTCGCCGAGAACATGCGAGCCTCATCCGCGTGACAAACATGGCCCTCAGGGGCCAGGTGTGGCGGCTCACGGCTGTAATCGTGGCTTCATGGACAGCACAGGTAAGATGGACCACAATCCCATGCCAGCTTCCAGTCAAAGCACAGGCTAGAGTAGAGAAAGGCCAGGCGCTGGATTCCATGGCAGAGATAGCCTAGCAAGTGAAGGGCCACAAGTTTACCCACCACCATCCCTCTCCGCCACGGTCCTTTATTCTGGCTAACAGGCCTATTTCTTTACCAATCACAGCTCTAGCTGAGCTTCCTTGCTTCTATCTTATAGATGATTGTGGCAGTCTACACTCCTTTTCTGTGTACTTGTTTCCCGCTTAAGAAGGTGGGTGATCCCAAAGCTATTCCTCCGAGAGGGCTCTTGTGAGGTTCCCTAATGAGTGTCAGCTTCGGTCATCTTTCATCTTTCTTTACCATCTCCTCCATCACCAACCTGCTCCAGGGCTCCAGGTCTGGTGGGCAGGTCTGGAGTGATCAGGGGGTACCTAAGGGCTTGTGGACCAGAAGATGAGAACAAGTGATACTCTAGGGCTCATGTTTTGCAGGACTGGCTTCTAAACGTCTGAGTGAAAAAAAAAATTTTTTTTTCCTTATCCCTAACCAAACATCTGAGCCTGGAAAACAGAGTCACTGGTTCCTGAGGAAGTCCAGGCACTGTTCCACAGGTGCCATAAGGGAACCCAGGAGTCCCGACTCATGAGCCCTGTGGGCCTCACAGGGAGAGGAAGCGATTGCCTGCATTTTCACCCAACATTGTGGGTGCTCATTCCCATCCCACCCTGCTCTGCACAGCCCCACGGGACAGAACTCATACCCCAAACCTGCTTTGCCTACTTGTCTTGTTCTCCCCTCCCAGCCTCATTTTCCTCCTTGGAAACCAGGGTTAATCATAGTGATCTCATCAACTGTTGTAAAAAGTCAGGTTGGGATCAGAAAGGGCATGCGGACACCAGGCTGCTGTTCAATCAACCTGCCTTGTCTAGCAAAGGTCATGATGTACGTGCAGCGTCTTCCCATTTCTGAGGTGTAAATGGTCCCTTGGGGTCAGGGCCAGCTCCTCACGTGCCATCAAACCTCTTACACCAGCGCTGCTTTGCTGGCCAGTGGCTCCCAGTAGCACCTGCTGGGAAAGATCTTGAAGCTGTGTCTGGGAACAGAGGAGAATCCTGACATAGGCCCTTCTGGATGGAGCGATGGAGGAGTCATGGCAGCTACATGCAGAAACTAGCTAGCTCTGGTTTTGTGGGATGGGTCCTTCTGGTATCTGACGTCTAGGAGACACTTGAATTATGTCATATACTCTAAGGATGTTATCCGTTATGGCCGGACCAAGAGTCAACAAGTCATGGTAGGGGCTGGGAATGTGGCTTAATGGTAGAGTGCTTGCCTAGGGTGCGTGAAACCCCTGGTTCCATTCCTCAGTACCATATCAACAGAAAAAGCCAGAAGTGGTGCTGTGGCTCAAGTGGTAGAGTGCTAGCCTTGAGCAAAAAGAAGCTCAAGGACAGTGCCCAGGCCCTGAGTTCAAGCCCCAGGACTGGCAAAAAGAAACAAAACAAAACAAGTCATGGTACTGGAAGTTGGCAAGTGCCACAAGGCAAAGGTGTGGTAAGACAGAAGAAAGCATGGGTTCTAGAGTCCAGTGGACCAGAACAAGTATTTTAGCCTGGTAGTCATGATCTTGGGCAAAACTGTGCATCTCCTCTGGCCCTCTATTTCCTCATCTGAAAAATAGGAATATCCACAAGAGAGTGATGCATGACTATAAAGTGTGTGAGTCATTGTTAATGGGTTTCCTTTTTATCTATCTATCTATCTATCTATCTATCTATCTATCTATCTATCTATCTATCTATCTATCTATCCAGGGGATGGAACCCAGGACCTTGCTATACCATTTGAGCCAAGCTCCTTGCCTTTTTGCATTTTGAGACAGGTCCCCCCCCCCCCCATCTCCCTGCCTCCATCTTCTCAGTATCCTGGGTCACAGGTGTGCATCACCACACATGACAGCTGCTGCTGGTTTCCTTTCTCCTGCTCAGTTTGAAGCTGCAAATGGATTGCTGAGCCCAGAGCCCAGGCAGTTCCATAAACTCTGAAAAGAGAAAAACACCAGTGGCTGATTTTCAAGCAGCCATAAAACTCAAATCACTTCCATGATTCCTCACTCGCCTTAAAAATGTCCCTGTGTTCTTGTTCCTTTTGCACATAGCAGGAGAATAAAATGGAAAAAAAATTGAAAAAAGAAGCTACTTATCCCACTTGTGTAGACAAATACCAGTAAAGAGTTCAAGCCCAGGAAAGCATGAAGGGCAGAGTAGCTTTGATTTTGCACACACTGGGTTCATTATAAGCCTGGGGGAAAAGCAGGTTCCTGGAGAAATGGCTCGGTGTTGCTACGATACATACAAACACAATTAGATCCTGAAATGCAGAGGTGGAGTTTTCAATGAACACAGAACAGCTTCGGTCACTGTGTACCAGCCCAGGGTCCTTTTAAAAAAAATTATTTCCATCACATGTCACGAGAATAACGAATCCTTACAAGTTGACTGCCTTTCCCCTTGGAAGATGTGTGAGCAAGCTTGGGCTCAGCTCCTCAACAAGCTGGCTTCTGCAGGGGAGAGAAAGGTGCAAACCTGGGCTGTGAGACTTTGGGCAAGTCTCTTGATTGCTCGGTTAACCCTGAGGACTTTCTCCTGGGCTGATCAGGCCTGGAACTCTAAACTGTACAGAAATCACAAGGGGATGAGTATCTCGTTGACATACAGATTTCGGGAGGGCCAAGGTGGGGGCCTGGGATTCTGAATTTTGCTTTAACAAATACCCTGATGATGTTGGTGCTACTTCTGGGTTCTGACTCGATCCTTATTTGGAGTAGCTTGGTGCCAACGACCAGGAAAACTTTGTGGAAACTAGAAGCCACTGGACCATCATGCAAAGTGTTTGACAGGTAATGCTTTTGGAGGACATTTCACCCTCAGTCTGCAGGCTCCGCCCACAAGAAGATGGATTGACAGGGCGATATCAATACCATTAACCTCTGTGGTTCTAGAGTCAGGTGGATCTAGCCTCACTCCAGGACCTCAGTCTCCTCATCTGTTAAGATGCGAAGAATCAGGCTGGGGATATAGCCTAGTGGCAAGAGTGCCTGCCTCGGATACACGAGGCCCTAGGTTCGATTCCCCAGCACCACATATACAGAAAACGGCCAGAAGCGGCGCTGTGGCTCAAGTGGCAGAGTGCTAGCCTTGAGCGGGAAGAAGCCAGGGACAGTGCTCAGGCCCTGAGTCCAAGCCCCAGGACTGGCCAAAAAAAAAAAAAAAAAAAAGATGCGAAGAATCTGCCTCCTTGCAGAACATGTGGCAGCCAGAGGCAGGTTTCCTGCCCTTCCACCTCCACCCTCCAGGAAGAGCATGAGCTAGGCAAGAGAACTTCAGAAACCTTTGCTTTCTGCCTCTGGTGTGGTTTTCCTCACTCCCACTGAGCTGACATGGTGTCTGTGGCTCTCCATTCTTGCTGGTGTTTGCTCGACTATTTGGATTAGAAGTAGCATCACAGACACCCACCCCAAACCCATTTCACATGTGCATCTATGGCCCCAAGAAGCAAACCCTCAGAGCCAGGCAGGTGTGAGAGCAGAACTCAGCTTTGCACACAGCATTCTCTGGGGTTCATCAAGTCAAAAGGCTTTAGAAGGAAGGAGGGTTGAGATTTGGCTTAAAAAACAAAAAGAACATTAATCACACAATTGACCCTTTCTTTTTCTTCTTCTTCTTTGTGTTTTGTTTTTTTTTTGGGGGGTCCCTGGACCATGCTTGCTTCAGGCTTTTCCCACAATAAAAAATCATGTCCATTAAGTGCTGATTTAAACAGAAAAAGAGGCCTTGATGGGGAGAGAGCAGAACCAAATTAATCAACTTATTTATTTATTGCCAGACCTGGGGCTTGAACTCAGGGCTGGGCAATGTCACTGAGCTTCTTTTTGCTCAAGGCTGGCACTCTACCACTTGAGCCACAGCACCACTTCTGGCTTTTTCTGTTTATGTGGTACTGAGGAATAGAACCCAGGGCTTCATGCATGCCAGGCAAGTACTCTACCACTAAGCCACATTCCCAGCCCAGCAGAACTTATTAAATGAGCCTGGAAATGGGGGTGTTGTGACTTTGGGCTCTGTCAATTTAAAAGAGAGATGGTTTTGGTTCAGAACAGTTGCTGGGGTTCCTCCTTGGTTCCCCCCCGCCCCATCTCTCCCCTTGACTTCCCTACTTTATCCAGTCCTCGCTTGCTTGCATTTGTTTTGACTTGTGAGCTCTGGGAGGCAGCGTCGCTCAGTGGAGAGAGTGGCTTCAAAGTCAAGTTCAAATCCTTTGCTCACCTCAGACTGTGTAGACTCAGCCATAGCAGCTAACCTCCCTGAGCCTCATTT